>NC_137786.1:176470296-177167581 GCF_963383645.1 Muscardinus avellanarius | reverse complement strand
TACACCCCATGCCCCATTTTTTATTCATTATTTTGAAACCGGGTCTCACTGAGTTGCAGAGGAACTCACTAAGTAGCTGAGGCTGTCTGTGAACTATGATCCTCCGGTCTCAGTCTCCCGAATGCTGGGATTACAAGCGTGCGCCACCACACAAAGCTTCCAGCCCTGTATTTTTTTTCCTTCCTTCCTTCCTTCCTTCCTTCCTTCCTTCCTTCCTCTTTTTGCAGTACTGGGGATGGAACCCAGGGGCATTCTATCTCTGAGCTACATCCCCAGCACTATTTTTTTATTCTTTTTATGTTGAAACAGTGTCTCACTGGGTTGTGAAGGGCCTCACTCAGTGGCTGAGGCTATCTGCAAATCGCTATCCTTTGGTCTCTGCTTCCCAAATGCTGGGATTACAGGAGTGCACCACCACACCTGTCTTTATTCTTTATATTGAAACCGGGTCTCACTGAGTTGCAAGGGCCTCACTCAGTAGCTGAGGCTGTCCGTGAACCGCGATCCTCCGGTCTCAGCCTCCCGAATGCTGGGATGACAAGCGTGCGCCACCAGGCCTGGCACCTGTAATTTATATCAATATAAATTACTAATTTATATTGATAGAAATAAAAGTAGTAATAGTCTTTCACCTTTGGATCGTAGTAGGTCATTTCTCTCAAGGTCACTTACTTGCTCTTAGCTGTTGCCCAGTTTTCAATCTTGGGGTAATAGCAGTTCAATAATCAGAATTGCTAAAAGGAAGATGGAGGCAGATGAAATAGAGGCAGTATGAATTGCTGTCGGTTTGTAGTTATGTGTTCTCATTTACAGACTCTGGGGCAAAAGAGCAAGTAATTGTAATTCAGGTAATTTTCTTCTTTGGAGAAGAGCCCCTAGTAATCAAGATACCTTTTCTCTTGGAACCTTTCTGCTGTTTTTACTCTTGACACAAAAAAAGGTGTTTACCATTTCTGACATCTGTTGATTTTATTATAGCACCCATATATAGATCAGCAGTCATGGTCACAGCCTGTGAGGAGACTGGAATCATTCCCAGGAAAATCAGCAAGTCAGAATCACTTTGTGTTGATAGTCCTTGCTTCCTGGGAACAAAAACGAAGACAAACAAAAAATGTTTTGCTGGTGTGATGACTGTAGGGCTAGACATGGGTTATAGGACTGGCTCAGGGAGGGTGTATCATACCAGCACTTGTGTTCTCCCTCAAGACCATTTCTTCTAGCTCAGTGGAGCGAAAAGCCATCATTGAGTATCTACCACGTGCCAGGCATTGTGCTGAGCATTTATGAATGGGACATTATAAAAAATGCAGTGTGCCGAGTGTGGTGGCGCACGCCTATAATCCCAGTACTCGGGAGGATGATACAGGAGTATCACAGGTTCAAAGCTAGCCTCGGCAACTTAGTGAGGTTCTCAGCGACTTAGCGAGACCTTGTTTCCCAATAAAAAATCAAACAAGGCTGAGAGTGTAGCTCAGATGTAGAATGTTACTGGATTCAATCCCCAGTACCCCACACATGAAAAAAAGAAAGAAAGAAAGAAAATTCTGCTGGAAAAGTTAGTCCTCCAAAACATAATGAAATCCCAAGTACTGGGATTACAGAGGTACACCACCATGCCTGGCACGATTTTTTTAAATGATAGATAAAATTTATTGTGCTCTTAATATGTTCCTGTCATTGTTACAGAAACTTGTTATACATTAATGCATTTAATATTCACTTTAATCCTATGACCTATATATTCTTTTTTGTATAATTTTTTTTTCCATGTCTGGGGGTGGAACCCAGAGGCATTTGACCTCCGAGCTACACCCCCTGCCCTATTTTTTATTCTTTATTTTGAAACCAGGTCTCACTGAGTTACAGAGGGCCTTACTAAGTAGCTGAGGCTATCCACGAACCGTGATCCTTCTATCTCAGCCTCCTGAATGCTGGGATTACAAGCATGCGCCACCACGCCCGGCTCTTTTTTATATAATTTTATTGGTACATTATAGTCTCATAATGTAAGTCATGTTGACAGTGACATATATGCACACAGCACTTGGTGGTTTCCTCCAGCTCCCTTTCCACACCCCTTCCCCATGAAGAGTACTGAGATTGATATTGGTATTTTCACATATAAATACAGATGATTTTATTTGTCAATATGAAATGAATGAATGAAACAGTTCGTTTTTTTGTGTGTGGTACTGGGGATTAAACCCAAGGACATTTTACCTCTGAGCTACACCCCAGCCCTATTTTACTTTTTACTTTGAAACAGGATCTTGCTAAATTACTGTGCACTGGCCTTAAACCTGCAATCCTGAGCCTCCCAAGTACAGGGGTTACAGGTGTGCTACATCACATCCAGCACATTATTCTTTCTTTTTATCTTTTTTTGGGGGGGGTACTGGGGATTGAATCTAGAGGCATTTTACCTCCAAGCTCCACCCCCAGCCCAATTTTATTTTATTTATTTATTTATTTATTTTTATGGTACTGGGGGTGTAAGCCAGGGGCCTTTCTACCTCTGGGCTATATTCCCAGACCTATTTTATACTTTATTTGGAAACAGAGTCTCACTGAGTTGTTGAGAGCCTCACTGAGTAGCTGAGGCTGGCTTTGAACTTGTGCAATCCTCATGTCTCAGCCTCCCAAGTGCTGGGATTACAAGCGTGGGCCAGGACACCACGATTGGCCTTTCAGTTTTATTTCTTTATTTGGAAACAGGGTCTCATTATGTTTTGGAGAGTCTCCCAACATTGCTGTCAATGGCTTTGAACCTGCAGTTCCTCTTGTCTCAGTGTACCAAGTACTGGGATTACAAGTGTGCACCACCATGCCCAGCACACTATTTGTGTGTGTGTGTGAGTGGGGGGGAGGGGTACTAGGGATGGAATCCAGGGACTTCTACCTCTGAGCTACACCTCTAGCCCTACTTTTTAGTTTTTTTTTTTTTTAAACGGTTTTCTCACTGAGTTGCAAAGGGCCTCACTTAAGTAGCTGAGGTTGTCCATGAACCGCGATCCTCCAGTCCCCACCTCTCGAATGCTGCGATTACAAAAGTGTGCCATCATGCTTGGCTCACATTATTCTTTATAAAGATACCAGTTTTACATTATGATGTGAGACTATAATGCACCAATAAAATATACATTAAAAATAAGATACCAGTTACTACTGAGTGTGGTAGTGCACGTTTATAATACTAATACTTGGAAGGTTGAAACAGGAGTATCACAGGTTTGAGGTCAGCTTCAATAAAATAATAAAATTGGGCTGAGGATATAGCTTGGAGGTAGAATGCCCCAGGGTTCCATTCCCAGCAAAACACTCTCCCATTGGAGATGAGAGGCCAGGATTGGGCCCACAGACCCAGCTTCTAGTCCTGGTAGACTTATACTGGTTACCTTTACCACTGCCTTACTATTGTTTTTTTTTTTTTAACTTTTTATTGGTGCATTATATTCAAACATCATATTGGGGTAAAACTGCCTTACTATTGTAACAAACAAATCATTTCCCCCTTTCTGGACCTCAACTTTCCCCGTGTATAAAGTTAGGAAGGAGGGCAAATAACTTGCCTTTGGAGGACATCAGTTATTTGTCTGTAAATTAGAGTAATAATAGGGACATTTTTGTGCATAAGTGGCTTGGTAATTCTTCTCTTGGTCCATTTGGAGGACTATTGTGCAATCCTGTAGGGACCTAAGAATGGCTACAGTGGGCCATCCCGTAGTGAACCCAGGCCAGTCGCAAGGGTTGATGGTGGACATTAGCCCATCCTCCCTAGTAATCTTCTCCTAGCCTTCCTTCCTTTCTTGCCTGGCTGTCTTCCATCTAGTCAAGATGGGCTTCCCAAAATACAGCTCATGCACATCCCTTGCACAGATAACTTTAAAAGCTTCCCATAGTGTTCATGAAGGTGTGAACACAGTGGCAACAAAGGGAACAGGATAGATATGAGGAAAATTGTACTGGCAAAATGATAGAAACCGTAATCTGGTATTATATGCAATGAACTCTTGCTGCCTGTGCCTGCCCTGGCTCAGATCTGAAATCTAATCATCTCCCAGTGGGCTCCTGATGATGTGGACCAGTTCAGGCAGATCTAGGCCAACATGGAAAAAGCAAGTGAGATGCCAAGATACTGGAGATACTGGAATCAGCTTTCTTTCTTTGTTCACCCAAAGCAACATCTTTGAAGAGCCTTGGCATTTTCTTTGGGTTAAAAAAAAGCTTCCTACAGGCTCCAGGGGAGCGCCTCCCACGCTGCTGGAAAATCTCAGCTGCTCTCCATTGCATTCATCTGCAGTGTTCTTCACAGCTGCTGTCACTGGCGAGAAGTGCGTGTTGCTGCAGTTGGCCCTGGGTGTGGTGGCCATGGAGAAGAGAGAATAGGGCCCTGCACCCTTAGGTGGCCACCACTGCCAAGAACTTTAGTCATATAGAGGCTGCAGTGGAAAAATCCCTATACTGATGCTCAAAAGGTCTAGGATCTGTCTTGTCTGGCCATGTGAAGCTGGAGAACCTACTTAATCTTCTTGGGCTTCAGAGTGTGTGTGTGTGTGTGTGTGTGTGTGTGTGTGTGTGTGTGTGTGTGTGTGTTTTCTTTATTTTGAGACAGGGTCTCCCTAAGTTGCGGAGGGCCTCACTAAGTAGCTGAGGCTGGCTGTGAACCTGCGACCCTCCTGTCTCAGCCTCCCAAATATTGGGTTTACAAGAGTGTGCCACCATGCCCAGCTAGCATGATGAATTTCACAAGCATAATGAGAGAGAGAAAGGCCAGGCATAAAAGAGAATATGCCTCATCACTCCATTTTCAGGACATTCAAAATTTGAGGAAGTAAACCTATGATTTTATAAATTAGGATTGTGATCACTAATTTAGGAAAAGGAGGAGAATTTTTGAAGTGCTAATAAAGGTCTATTTTTGTTTAGAATACAAAGATTTTGTTTGGGGGGTACTGAGGGTGGAACCCAGGGACTTTTTTTGTGTGTGTGAGTTTGGGGATGGATCCCAGGGGCATTTGACCTCTGAGCTACACCCCCAACCCTACATTTTATTCTTTTATTTTGAAAGCAGGACTCACTAAGTTGCGGAGGGCCTCACTAAGTAGCTGAGGCTGTCTGCGAACTACGATCCTCTAGTCTCAGCCTCCGAATGCTGGGATTACAAGCGTGCGCCACCATGCCCAGCTACCCAGGGGCTTTTCTACCTCTGGGCTATACTCTCAGACCTATTTTATACTTTATTTGGAAACAGGGTCTCACTAAGTTGCTGAGAGCCTCACTAAGTAGCTGAGGCTGGCTTCGAACCTGTGCGATCCTCCTGTCTAAGCCTCCCAAGCACTGGGATTACAAGTGTGCGCCACCGTGCCTGGCTACAAAGATATTTTTCATTTGTGGAAATTCGTTAAGCTTTATACTTATTTGTGCATTTTTGGTATGAATGTTATATTGTAATAAAGTTTTCTAAAACATTGTAGATATAAGGTGTGGTTTTCTTTCTTTCTTTCTTTCTTTCTTTCTTTCTTTCTTTCTTTCTTTTTTTTTTTTTTGCCATGCTGGGAATCAAACCCAGAACCTTGTGCATGCTAGGCAAGAGCTTTACTGCTGAGCTATATCCCTGAGATGTTTTTTGGATATGCAGGCAAATAAGTGTGTATATAATTATACACACATATATCTATTTTCTCCCACTCACCCTATGTGTGGCAATATTTGAACACAGTGTTTTACAGTTTAATTTTGTTATTTATCTTAAAGATTTCTGTGTTACTACATAAGAAGTTATTGCCAGGTGCATGCCTATATTCCAGTTACTCAGAGTCTGAGGCAGGAAGATCACAAGTTCAAGGTCCCTGTCTCAAAATAAAATTTATAAAAAGGGGTTAGGTCTGGATGTGGTAGCACATGCTTGTAATCCCAGTACTTGGGAGGCTGAGACAGGAAGATTTCAGGTTTGTGGGCAGCCTCAGATACTTAGTGAGACCCTCTGCAACTTAGTGAGACTCTCTTTCAAAATAAAAAATAAAAAAGAGGGCTGGGGCCTGGGCATGGTGGTGCACGCTTGTAATTCCAGCATTTGGGAGGTTGAGATAGGAGGATCACGGTTTGTGGACAGCCTCAGCTACTTAAGTTAGGCCCTCTGCAACTCATTGAGTCCCTGTTTCAAAATAAAGACTAAAGCCGGGCATGGTGGCGCACGCTTGTAATCCCCGCGCTTGGGAGGCAAAGACAGGAGGATCATGCAGGTTCAAAGCCAGCTGCACGCGTTGGCTTAGGAGACCCTGTTTCCAAATTTTAAAAATGTAGAAATAGGTCTGGGAGTGTAGCCCGGAGGTAGAAGGGCTTCCAGGAACCCCAGTACCACCACACACACAAAAAAAAAAGACTAAAAAATAGGGCTGGGGTATAGCTTGGAGGTAGAATGCCTCTGGATTCCATCTCTAGTACCACAAGAAAGGGGGGGGGGTTAGGTATGTAGTTCAGTGGTAGAACAATTGCTTAGCATGTCCTAGGTTCAGTCCTCAGTCGCACACACACACACACACACACACTCTCTCTCTCTCTCTCTCTCTCTCTCTCTCTCTCTCCCTCCCTCCCCCTCTTCTTCTTCCTCTCCGTCTCTCTTCTTTATTTCTTAGTACAGCTGCATTAATCTATTTAACAAGTCCCTCTCTCCTTTTGTGGGTGGTGATACGGAGGTTGAACCCAGGGACATTCTACCTCTGAGCTACACTGCTAGTCCTCTTTATTTTACAGCAGGGTCTTGCTTAGTTGCTGAGGGTTTCACTCAGTAGCTGCAGCTAGCTTCCCAAGTACTGGGACAGGCATATGCCACCATGCCTAGCTACAAGTCCATCTCTTGATGGACATTGAAATTAGATTCTTTTCTGTTGAGAAGCATTCTTCATCCTGACTTGTGTTATACTAAATATCTTTTACAGGCCTCATTCTAATTTTTATAACAACTTGGATAGGTTGATATGTAGTGAAGTAATACTTTGAAACAGGGTCTCACTAGGTTAGTGAGAGTCTCACTATTTGCTGAAGGTGTCCTGACGTGCAATCCTCCTGTCTCAGTCTCTCAAGTACTGGGATCACAAGCTCAACATACCCGGCTACGTTAAGAATCTTTTAGTCTGTACTGAAAGTATAGCTCAGTGGTAGAGTATGTACTCAGCATGTATAAGACCCTGGGTTTAATCACCAGCACCGTGGTGGTGCACCCTTGTAATCCCAGCATTTGGGAGGCTGAGACCAGAGGATTGTGGTTCGTGGACAGCCTCAGCTAGGTAGTGAGGCCATCTGCAACTTAGTGACACCCTGTTTCAAAATAAAGAATAGCCGGGTGTGGTAGTGCACGCTTGTAATCCCTGTGCTTTGGAGGTGGAGACAGGAGGATCGCACAGGTTCACAGCCAGCCTCGATGGCTTAAGAGACCCTGTTTCCAAATAAAAAAATTTACAATAGGTCTGGGAGTGTAGCCTGGAGGTAGAAGGGTTCCACCCCCAGTACCACCAAAAATAAATAAATAAATAAATAAATAAATAAATAAATAATAGGGCAGGGGGTATATCTCAGGGGTCGAATGTCCCTGGGTTCCATCCCCAGAACCGGGGGGAAAATAAAATCACCAGCACCACAGAAGGGGGGGGGGAACCTACACAAAAAAGAATCTTTTAATCTAGAAAAACTTCATCAGTTTATGAATTGAGAAAGAGGGGTTAGAGATGAGAATTTAGTCTCAAAACAAGGTAATGGCAAGAAAAGAGTCACATGTATTCTTGTAAAAATGTCAGCAACATCCTCTCTCTTTGCACTGTCTGATGTTACATCCCAAACTGATCAGGGAAACTGCCCATTTCTTCCCAAAAGAACTTTATCTCATAGGTACAATAACCTGAGATAAAAATTCAGTGGACAGATTTATTTGAAAAATTGATTTAAAAAAAATCCAGATGGGCATGGTGGCACATGCTTGTAATCCCAGTACCTGGAAGGCTGACAGGAAGATTTGTGTTTGTGGCCAGCTTCAGCTACTTAGTGAGGTGCTCTGCAACTTAGTGAGACCCTATTTAAAAATAAAGAATATAAAATCAGGCTGGGGGTGTAGCTTGGAGGTAGAATGCTCCTGAGTTCAATCTCCAGCACCACCCCCCCCCAAAAAAAAATCCAAATGGAAACTGGCATGGTAGTGCATGTTTGTAATCCCAGTACTGTGAGGCTGAGGATCATAGGTTCATGGATAATCTCAGCAAGTAGTGAGACTCTCATCAACCTAGTGAGACCCTGTTTTCAAACAAAAATAAAATAGGGCTGGGGGGTAGCTCAGGGTAGAATTCCTCTAGGTTCAATTCCCAATTCCCAGTGCCATACATACACACACAAAAATATATCCAAATGGTATGATTGGAATTTTTGTATAATACTTTGATTTGCTTTCTTTTTATTTGTTTTCTATTTAGCCCAAGAAGAAGAAGGGAAAAGTGGAAGTGAGAGCCATTAATTTGGGGACAGATTATGAATATGGGTTTTTAAACATCCACCTGACTGCATACGACATGACACTGGCAGAGAGTTATGCCCAGTATGTTCACAAGCTCTGCAACCATCTCTTGATCAAAGTCGAGGAAAGGTATGAAGGAAGTCTTTGGATGAAATGTTCTTGGTATAGCATGCTTTGCTTTCTTCATTAAATTGGGTTTTTGAGAAACAGTTTACGTGTAATAAAATTTGCTTTTTCAAAGTTGTATAGTTTTCTGCAATCAAAGTATGGAAAATTTAATTAACCCTCAGATTTTGTTCCCTAGTGCTATGGTAGAGTCGAAGCCTCCTTCCCCTCCTCCGCTTGAGCTCCTGGCAACCACTGATTGATTTTTTGTCCCTGTTGTTATAATTTGTTCACACTAAAAATGGAATCACACAGTTGGCAGCTGTTTGTGTTCATCCTCTTTCATATAGCATAAAGCGTTTGAGGGTTATCCATGGTTTTGGAATTTGTAATTTTTTTTATGGTACTGTGGATGGAACGCAGGGGCATTCTCCTCCGAGCTACACCCCCAGCCCTGATTTTTTATTCTTTATTTTGAAACAGGGTCTCACTGAGTTGCAAAGGGCCTCACTAAGTAGCTGAGGCTGTCCTCAAACCGTAATTCTCCTGTTTCAGTCTCCTAAATGCTGGGATTAAAAGTGTGCATGACCATGCCTGGTTTGTAAGTTGTAATTTTTAAAAATTGTGTTTACACATAAAGTTTATCATCTTAACTTTATTATTTTGACTTTTATTTTTCCAGTGCTGGGAATGAAACCCAGGACTTTGTGAATGCCAGGCAAATGCCCTACCACTAAGCTTTATCCCCAACCCTTTAGCTTTTGGTGTTTTTGTTTTTCTTTGCAGAACTGTGGACTGAACACAGAGACATTCTACCTTTGAGCTACAGCCGCAGCCTTATTTTATTTTTATTTTGAAACAGGGTCTCACTAAGTTGCAGAGTATCTCACTAAGTAGGTGAGGCTGGCTGCATAACTTGTGATCTTACTGTCTCAGACTCCCAAGTACTGGGATTACAAGCATGTGCCACCAAAACTGAATTAGCTTTTTGTTTGAGAGTGGGGTACTAGGGATACAACCCAGGGGAATTCTTTCTCTGAGCTATGCCCCCAGTCCTTTTGATTTAAAAAAAAAACAAATCTTTTTTTGAAACAGGGTCGCACTGAATTGTTGAGGGTCTTGCTAAATTGCTGAGGCTGACCTTAATTTTATGTTCCTCCTATCTCAGCCTCCCAAATACTAGGATTATAGGTGTGTACTACCACATAATACATTTTTCACCCCTTTTAGTACTGGGAATTGAAGCCAGGGGTGTTCTACTTCCAAGATATTCCCCTAGCACTTATTTCTCAATTTGAAACAGGGTCTCCCTAAGTTATTGTGGTTCTTGAACCTGTGTTTTGCTTGTCTCAGCCTCCCAAGTACTGGGATTACAAGTATGGACCACCTCATACAGCTCAATTTTTTTTAATTTTTAGTGGTACTAGGGATTGAACCCGGGGCATTCTACATTTGAGCTATATCCCCAGCCATACTTTATTTTTTATTTTGAAACAGGTTCTTACTAAGTTGGTGAGGTCCTTGCTACATTGCTGAGGTTGGCCTCAAACCTGTTATCCTCCTGTCTTAGCCTCCCAAATACTAGGATAACAGGCATAAGCCACCATTCTTGGTTCCTTAGCTTTTTTTTTTTTTTTTTTTGCGGTACTGGTGATAGAACCCAGGGGCATTCTATCTCCAAGCTGCACCCCCAGACCTATTTTTTATTCTTTACTTTTTTTTTTTATTTTGGTGATACCGGGGTTCCTGGAAGCCCTTCTAACTCTGGGCTACACTCCCAGACCTATTTTATATTTTTTTATTTGGAAACAGGGTCTCTTAAGCCAGCAAGGCTGGCTCTGAACCAGCATAATCCTCCTGTCTGCGCCTCCCAAGCACAGGGATTACAAGCATGTGCCACCACGCCCAGCATTATTCTTTACTTTGAAACAAGGTCTCACTGAGTTGCAAAGGGCCTCACTAAGTAGCTGAGGCTGGTTGTGAACCTGGATCCTTCTGTCTCATCCTCCCAAATTTGGGATTACAAGTGTGTGCCACCATGCCCAGCTCCCTTAGCTATTTTTTTTTTTTTTTGGTGGTACTGGGGTTCCTGGAAGCCCTTCTACACTCCCACGGGCTACACTCCCAGACCTATTTTTTAACATTTTTATGTGGAAACAGAGTCTCTTAAGCCAGCGAGGCTGGCTCCGAACCAGCGCAATCCTCCTGTCTCCGCCTCCCAAGCGCGGGGATTACAAGCGTGCGCCACCACGCCCGGCGTTCCCTTAGCTATTTTTAAATATACAGTTCAGCAATACATTCATAATGATATGCAGTCATCACCACCATCCATTTATTCCTCCTCCTCCTCCTCTTCCTCCTCCTCCTCCTCCTCCTCCTCCTTCTCCTTCTTCTTCTTCTTCTTCTTCTTTTTTTTTTTTTTTTTTTTGCTATGCTGGGGATGGAACCCAGGGGACATTTTTTATCTCCAAGCTATACCCCCAGACCTATTTTTTATTCTTGATTTTGAAACAGGGTCTCACTGAATTGAAAAGGGCCTCACAGCCGGGTGTGGTGGCGCACGCTTGTAATCCCAGCATTTGGGAGGCTGAGACCGGAGGATCGCGGTTCGCGGACAGCCTCAGCTACTTAGTGAGGCTCTTTGCAACTCAATGAGACCCAGTTTCAAAATAAAAGAATAAAAAATAGGGCAGGAGGTGTAGCTCGGAGGTTGAATGCCCCTGTGTTCCATCCCCAGACCCGCAAAAAAAAAAAAAAAAAAAAAAAGAAAAAAGAAAAGGGCCTCACTAAGTAGCTGAGGCTGTCCATGAACTGTGATCCTCCTGTCTCAGCCTCCCAAATGCTGGGATTACAAGTGTGTGCCACCATGCCTGGCTACCACCATCTATTTCTATAACTTTTCTCATCTTGTAAAACAGAAACAGAATCTCTGTAAACATTAAACAATAACTCCAGATGGACATGAGGGCACCTATAAACCCAGTACTTGGGAGGCTTAAGATTAGTAGGAGCGCAAGTTCAAAACTAGCCTCAGTAACTTAGTGAGACCCTGAGAAACTTAAGAGAGACTATTTCAAAATAAAACTAAGAGCTGGGCATGGTGGCACACATTTGTAACCTCAGTGTTTGAGAGGCTGAGACAGTAGGATCGCGGTTCGAGGACAGCCTTAGCTACTACTTAGTGAGGCCCTTTGCAACTCAGTGAGACCCTGTTTCAAAATAAAGAATAAAAAATAGGACTGGGGTTGTAGCTCGGAGGTATGATGCCCCTGCGTTCCATCTCCAGTACTACAAAAACAAAATAAAAACTAAGGCTGGGCATGGTTGTACACACTTGTAATCCCAGTTCTTGGAAGGCTCAGACAGAAGGATCCTAGGTTCAAGGATAGCTTCAGCAAATTGTGAGATTCTCATCAACCTAATGTGACTCTGTTTGAAAATAAAAAATAGGGCTGGGGGGTGTAGCTCAGAGGTTGAAAGCTCCTAGGTTCAATCCCCAGTACCAAAATTAAAAATAAAAGGAAAGAAAGCACACCCACATTTCCCTTTCCACCTGTTCCCCTCTTCTGGGAACTACCATTCTCTTCTCTCTCTCTCTTGACTAGGCTACCTCATATAAAAGGAATAATGCCATATTTTTCTTTTCATAAATGGTTTATTTCTGTTAGTGCAGTATCCTTAAACTTAATCTGTGTTATAGCATATGCCAAAATTTCCTTCCTTCCTAAGGCTGAGTAAGCCAGGTGCAGTGGTACACACCTGTAATCCAAATAATTGGGAGGCTGAGACAGGAGGAGCACAGATTCAAAGTCTGCCTCATGAATTTAGCAAGACTCTCAGCAACTTGACAAGACTCTGTTTCAAAACAAAAAGGGCTAAGGAAGCCATGCATGGTATCAATGTATCTTATAAACCTAGAACTTGGGAGACTGAAGGAGAATTACAGGTTCAAAGCCAGCCTCAACAACTTGGCAAAACCATGTTTCAGCCGGGTGTGGTGGCGCACGCTTGTAATCCCCATGCTTGGGAGGCTGAGACAGGAGGATCGCACAGGCTCAAAGCCAGCCTCAGCTACTTAGTGAGACCCTGTTTCCAAATAAAGTATAAAATAGGTCTGGGAGTATAGCCTGGAGGTAGAAAAGCCCCTGGGTTCTACCCTCAGTAACACACACACACACACACACACACACACACACACACACACACCAAAAAAAAAAAAAAAAAACCACTCTATTTCAAAATAAAATGTAAGCCAGGCGTGGTGGCACACACTTGTAATCCCCGCACTTGGGAGGTGGAGACAGGAGGATCGCGCAGGTTTGAAGCCAGCCACACTGGCTTAAGAGACCCTGTTTCCAAATAAAAGAAAAATATATAAAATAGGTCTGGGAGTGTAGCCTGGAGATAGAAGGATTTCTAGGAACCCCAGTACCACACACACACACACACACACACACACACACACACACACACACAAGTAAAAATGTCTAGGGGTTTAGCTTGGAGGTAGAGAAGTTCTAGTTTAATCCCTAGCACCAAAAAAAAGAAAAAGAAAAAAAATTAAAAAGAAAGAAAAAAAGAAAAAAATGAAATCTTTACAGTAATTTTCTCCATTTATTTAGGTATTTGTCATTTTTTTCATGGATACTTTGGATTTGTTTGCAAACTGTAGGAGAGAAGAATGAGTATTACTGACTCCCTACCTACTCTAGAGCAGACACTTTACATATCCTACTGTTTCAAACTGTGAAGGATCCTGTGGTCTGCCTTAGATAACACTAAATCACATGTTTAGAAATGTCTTCCCTTTGAATTCTCATTCAGCTTAATTATGTCGAGGAGAAATTCCTAGAGTGGTGCTGGAATGTCCTTAACACTGATCTAACACTTCCTAATCTTTGCAGCTCCCAAACTTTTCCAAGTAGCCGTGCCATTTTACATCTCTCAGCAGCAGTGTAGAAGACCTCCAAGTACTTGGAGGCGAGACAGGAGGATCACGGGTTCATGGCCAGCCTCAGCAATTTAGTGAGGCCCTTCTCAACTTAGTAAAACTCTGTTTCAAAATAAATAATAAAACAGGGCTACGGGTGTAGCTCATAGGTAGAATGCCCTGGGTTTCATCCCTAGTACCATAAAACTGTAGAAGAGTTCCAAGTTGTTATACTGCTCAAATTTCTTCTTCTTCTTCTTCTTTTTATTTATTTTTTGTGGTACTGGGGATGGAACCCAGGTGCCTTCTACTGCGTGCTACACTCCCAGACCTATTTTATATTTTATTTGGAATCAGGGCGTTGCTAAGTTGCTGAGAGCCTCTTTAAGCTGCTGAGGGTGGCCTCAAACTTGTGATCCTCCTATCTCAGCCTCCCAAGTACTGGGATTACAAGTGTGGGCTATTATGCCTGGCTTTCTGTTTGTTTGTAGTACTGGAACGCGAATCCAGAGGCATTCTACCTCTGAGTTACTCCACTAATCCTGGTTTGTTTTCTTTCTTTCTTTCTTTCTTTCTTTCTTTCTTTCTTTCTTTCTTTCTTTCTTTCTTTCTTTCTTTTCTTTTGGAGTTTTGTCCCCCCCCCCCAGTACTAGGGATTGAACTTAGGGGTATTCTACCTCTGAGCTATACCCTACTCCTATTCTTTATTTTTTATTTTGAAACAGAATCTCACTAAGTTGTAGAGGAACTCACTAAATAGCTGAGGCTGGCTGTGAACCTGTGATCCTTCTGTCTCAGCCTCCCAAGCACTGGGATTATAACTGTGCGTCACCACACTTGACATTATTTTTTTTTTGAAACAGACTATTGCTAGATTGCTGAGCACTTCACTATGCTGCTGAGTCTGTCCTTGAACCTCTGAGCCTCCTGTCTCAGCCTCTCAAGTACTGGGATTACAGGCACTAACCACCACACCAAGCTTTCAAGATTTTTTTTTTAACAGCAGATTTATCCCAGTTTATTTAGTTTTATAGATATATGTATGTAATATTTTCTATATTTATGATCAAATTCATTTAGACATTGAAACTGTTGAGTTATAATTAAAATTTTCCTTCTAGACCTGAGCTAAAAAGAGAAGTAAAAATAGTTTTTATATGGCCGGGCGTGGTGGCTCACGCTTGTAATCCCCGCGCTTGGGAGGCAGAGACAGGAGGATCGTGCTGGTTCGGAGCCAGCCTTGCTGGCTTAAGAGACCCTGTTTCCACATAAAGTTAAAAAATAGGTCTGGGAGTGTAGCCTGGAGGTAGAAGGGCTTCCAGGAACCCCAGTACCACACACACACACAAAAAATAGTTTTTATAAGTTTGGGAAAATTATATATTTAAAGTGATTATTTAAAATAATTTTAGAAACAAAATGCTTTTTGACAGTATAAAGTGAAAAACTTAGATTAAATGATTATTTGAAATTATTTTAGAAACTGAAAAATGTTTTTTAACAGTACAAAATGAAAAATAATTAGATTGTAAATCACATGTTTGATAAGGCAGAAGATCTTAATTATGTTTAACTAAAATACTAGATGTTATAGTGATACTGTTAATTTTTAAATAATGTTATGATTCATTTATCTTAATATATTTTTTAGTTTTTAGATGATTTTTTTTTGCTTTGAAAACTTAAAAAATAAGTTTCTATTTCTTTGAGGATTAGTTTAGAAATTATGTGATTAAGACTGAGTTGAAATTTTGCATGGTGGGGCACACCTGTAAACTCAGTACATGGATCAAAAGGATCATAGGTTCGAGGCTAGCCTCAGCAACTTAGCAAAACCCTCTCTCAGCAGCTTAATGAGACCCTGTTTCAAAATAAAGAAAAAAAAATGCTGGGGGTATAGTCTGAAGTTAGAGTGGGTTTAATCTCTATTTTAAAAAAAATGTCAATGAACTAAATTGTTCTTGTGCCAATAGTGGGAAGTCATGTCACCCTGCAGAAAGGTGACAAAACAGGTTTTGTTTCACTTTATAGTCTTTTAAAAATTTTATTTTTGTTAAATAAATTTTTATTGGTGCATTGTAGTCATACATCTTAATGGGATAAAAAACTTGTGGAGATATACACACACACATCACCCAATCAGCCCCTACCCAATCCCTAACCCTTCCTCCCCCTCCCTCCTTCCATGCTTGGTTTCCTGATTAACTTTGATAGTTTTTTTTTCTTCTTCCATATATGGTCAAGTTATTTTTCACAAGGTTTCCAAGAACACTTAGTGAAGGAAATAATAATCTTTTCACTAAATATTACTGAAAAATAACTACATGAAAAAGAATAAAATTGGGCCCTTACCTAACACCATATACAAATATTAACTCAAAATAGATAAAAGACCTAAATGTATAAAAGACTATAAACTTTTAAAAGAAAACCAGGGTCATAAAACTTCACAACATTGAAATTGGCAGTGATTTCTTGGATATGATATCAAAGGCACAGGCAACAAAAATATAAACAAACTTCATAAGAAATAGAAAAATATTGTACATCCAAAGACAGTGTAAACAGAATTAAAAGTTACTGATAGAATGGGATAAAATATTTCCAAATTCTATATCTGAAAGGTATATTAACATTCAAATAGAAATCCTAAAAATTAGCAACAATAAAAGCAAACAATCCAATTTAGAAATAAGTAAAAGACTAAAATAGATAATGATTCGCCAAAGATTTTTATATGACCAATAAACACATGAATATCACTCATCATTATCATAATATAACTAATCATTAAGGAAATACAAATAAAAAATGTAGTGAAATACTACTTCACATTTGTTAGGATGGCTACTTAACACGAATTACCTTGCTCCAGCCCTTTACCTTGAGTTTGTTGCTATCTTTATTTGTAAAGTGTATTTCTTGTAAGCAGCAGATGGATGCATTCTAGTTTTTAATCCATTTTGCCACTTTATGTCTTTTTATTGGAGAATTGAGGCCATTTACATTCAGTGTGATTATTGAGAGAAAACTTTTAATTCCTAACATGTTAAGATTTTATTTCTGTTTGAAATACTGTTTATTCTTCTTTGCTTAGTTGTTTGCTGGATGGAAAATCTTGTTTCTCTGGTTCTGGTGTGTATTACCTATTTCTTCTTTGTAGTTAATCTCTTTGAGTATTTTCTGTAGCACTGGTTTTGAAGACATAAATTCCTTCAGCTTCTGTTTGTCATGGAAGCTTCTTATTTCCCCATCTAATTCTGTCGCGGGCGGGGTGAACTCGCAGCCGCTGCTGGCAATATGGCGCTGATGCCACGCCCTTGGCCATGAGGCTGGTATATTTCTTTTCTGGTTTTGAGCTCTGTTCTGAGTCTCTGGAAGGTGTGATGAGCTTGGTCACTGGGAGTTTTAGACATTCTTTGCGCTGAAAGAACTGCTGAAATAAACCCGAATGATCTGTATCTGCTCACTTCAGCTCCTTGTTTACCTTTCCTCTCTGGAGCCTGCTGCTGTGAGGCATGATGGCGCTGGTGCGGATCCGTAATGCAGGCTGGTTTCTTTTCTGGTCTCTGGTTGTTCTTCTAGTCTTCTCTTTCTCTGTCCCTTGTGTTTACAATTTTTATTTCTCTGCTGATAGTGTTTTCTGGCTATGAAAAGCACTGATTTTGTGGCAATAGAGATCAGGTGTTAGCAGGACTCGTAAACGCTGCTTTTCTCAGTTGCCATCTTTCCGGAAGTCCTCAAGTTTTTTTAAATGACTTGATTTTAAATGATACTTAACAAACAAGAGCTTAAGTAGTTTGCCATTTGACAAGGTAATATAGCACAGTATATGGATATGCAAAGATTATACTTTCTTACTCCTTAGATATTAGTATATTTCCATTTTGCAGATGAGGAAACCAAGAACCAGAAAGGTCAAAAGTCACAGAACCATTGTGCTGTCTGGATTTAAATCCAGTTCTGCCTGACGCCCATATATTTAATTACAGAGGGCCTTTTCTAAGTTCTTTAGCCAAATTTGAACTTTTAAACCTTTATAACTTCTAGTGTTAACTGCTCAGTGTGTTTTTTAAAAGATTTGATACGCTGGGAGTGGTGGCGCATGCTTGTAATCCCTGCGCTTGGGAGACAGAGACAGGAGGATCGCGCAGGTTCGAAGCCAGCTGCGCGCTGGCTTAGGAGACCCTGTTTCCAAATAAAAATGTAAAAATAGGTCTGGGAGTGTAGCCCGGAGGTAGAAGGGCTTCCAGGAACCCCAGTACCACCAAAACAAAGAAAAAAAGATTTGATACTAAGTTGAGACTTTTGCTCTCACAGCTGACACTTCAATTCTTTTAAGGCAAAAAATGTGTTTTTTTCTGCTGGGCGTGGTGGCGCACGCTTGTAATCCCCGCACTTGGAGGCGGAGACAGGAGGATCGTGCAGGTTCAATGCCAGCCGCGCTGGCTTAAGAGACCCTGTTTCCAAATAAAAATATAAAAAATAGGTCTGGGAGTATAGCCCGGAGGTAGAAGGGCTTCCAGGAACCCCAGTACCACAAAAACAAAAAAAATGTGTTTTTACTGATGCCTCAGAGTTGGTTGCTCTTTCAGCACGTGAGGCATGCTTCTGTTGTTTCTTTGTGCTCTGGGGTGTAGTAATCTTTTCAGTTCTCTTTCTTTCTGACTGTGCATTCCTTCTAGAGGAGGACTATGTTCTTCTTTGTTCCTTTAGCACCTAGCACAAGGCCTGCCACATGAGAGCCATTCAATCATTGTTGAAAGAAGGGCAGCCTCCTGAATATGACTAGTACAATCCATTTGTGTGGAATACATTTCCTAAAGTTTAATGAAAGTGCTTTTAATTAATGTTTTGTGATTAAAAAAAACTATTGGTTGAGTTTCTCGTGCTATTCAATGAGCACTGTACTAGACATTTTAACTCAAGGATACTAGGGTGTTTTCAGGTAGCACAGACACACAGTACACATGCATATGAGTGCACATATCCACATACCGAGAGAAATAATTATAGCGTAGAATGATAAGTGCAGTGTGAATTCAAGGTAGAAGAGTAGCATAGCAATTTAGAGCAGTAACTCTCAAAGTACCACTTCAAAAGATCTCAGGAATTTATGCCAAAATGTACAGTATTACTCTGCTTTCCTCATCAAGAAAGTATTGCTACTAAAAAATTGGCTGGTTGGGCCGGGCATGATGGCGCACGGTTGTAATCCCATCATTTGGGAGGCTGAGACTGAAGGATCCCACCCAGCCCTATTTTTTGTTCTTTATTTTGAAACATGGTCTCTCTGAGTTGCAAAGGCCTCACCAAGTAGCTGAGGATGGCCGGGAACTGTGATCCTTTGGTCTCAGCCACCACCGCTGCCACCGCCTCCGCCCCCTCCTCCTCCTCCTCCTGCTTTGTGGTACTGGGGATGGAACCCAGGGGCATCTTACCTCCGAACAATACCCACAGCCCTGTTTCTTATTCTTTACTTTGAAACAGGGTCTCACTGAGTTGCAAAGGGCTTCACTAAGTAGCTAAGGCTGTCTGTGAACCGCGATCCTCCTGTCCCAGCCTCCCAAATGTTGGGATTACAAGTGTGCGCTACAACACCTGGATCAGAGAGACATTGTTTCATAAAATAAAATAAGGGCTAGTGATATAGCTCAGTGATATAGTGCCCCTGGGTTCAATCCCCAGTATCTGATTCACACACACACACACACACACACACACACACACACACACACGTGCACGCGGGTGTGCCTGAGTTCAACAGTGTATTTATTGAGCGGTACATGCTTGTCATTGACTATGGACATTTTTGTCATTGCAGCTTCTCTATGGTCCAGGCTTGGATTAACAAAAGTGGTTAATAATACAAGCCCTGCAATAATCAAACTGCCTGCATTCAAGTTCTAGCTTAATCAGTCACTAAGAACATGACTTTGGGAAATTCTGAACCTCAGTTTCCTCATGTGTATAATAAGGATGATAAGTTTTCTATTTCTTTGAATTCTGAAATTTCAATAAGATAGTACACAGCAGCACTTGACACAGTTGCTGGCACATTATAAACACTCTAAATAATGTATTATTAATAATTAAGTTTTTCTAGCAGGCAGGGATTAGGGGCAGCTTACTTAGAGGTTATGGTGGCAAAGAGGCATGAAATGTCATTCGTAGGATGTTACTGTCATACCTACGGTAGAACTGTTCCCTGGAATACTGTTTTAAGTTCTCAGGGCCCCCCCCCTTTTTTTTTTGCGGTACTGAGGATTGAACCCAGGGGCATTCTACCTCAGAGCTACACCCTCAGCCCTATTTATTTTATTTATTTTTATTTTTGTTAGTCTGGGGATGGAACCCAGGGGCATTCGACCTCCAAGCTACACCCCTGCCCTATTTTTTATTTTTGCAGGTCTGAGAATGGAACCTAGGGGCATTCAACCTCTGAGCTACATCCCCTGCCCTAATATATATTCTTTATTTAGAAACATGGTCTCACTAAGTTGCAGAGGGCCTCACTAAGTAGCTGAGGCTGTCAGCGAACCGTGATCTTCCGGTCTCAGCCTCCCAAATGCTGGGATTACAAGTGCACGCCACCACACCCGGCTTCCGGCTTCCTATTTTTTATTCTTTTTATTTTGAAACAAGGTCTCACTAAGTTGTAGAGGGCTTCACTAAGTATCTGAGGCTGGTGGCGAACCTGTGATCCTCCTGTCTCAGCCTCCCAAGTACTGGAATTACAAGCGTGTGCCACCATGCCTGGCTAGGATGCTAGGACTCTTTAATTTTATTTATTTTTTTGTGTATGGTATTTTTTTTTTTTTTTTTTTTTTTTTGGTGGTACTGGGGTTCCTGGAAGTCTTTCTACCTCCGGGCTACATTCCCAGACCTATTTTATACCTGGAAGTCCTTCTACTTCCAGGCTACACTCCCAGACCTATTTTATACTTTTTTAAATTTGGAAACAGGGTTTCTTAAGCCAGCGTGGCTGGCTTCAAACCTGAGCCATCCTCCTGTCTCCGCCTCCCAAGCACGGGGATTATAAGCATGCGCCACCACGCCCGGCTGGTACTGGGTATTGAACTCAGGGCATTCCACCTCTTAGCAGTACCCCCAGCCCTATTTTTATTTATTTATTTATTTATTTATTTATTTATTTATTTATTATATATTTTGTGGTACTAGGGATGGAAGCCAGGGGCTTTCTACCTCTGAGCCACACCCCAGCCCTGTTTTATTTTTATGCTTTAGTTTGAAACAGGGTCTCACTGAGTTGCAAAGGGCCTCACTAAGTACCTCAGGCTGTCCTCAAACTGTGATCCTCCTGTATCAGCCTCCCAAATGCTGGGATTACAAGCGTGTGTCACCATGCTTGGCTACATGTATGTATATATGTATGCATGTATGTATGTATGTATATAAATACACACACATATTTCTATTCCACCTCTTAGATATACCCCCAGCCCTATTTTTCTTTATTTTATTTATTTTGCGGTACTAGGGCTGGAACCTAAGGTCATTCTACCTCTGAGCTACACTCCCAGCCCTATTTTTTAATTCTTTATTTTGAAACAGGGTCTCACTGAGTTGCAAAGGGCCTCACTAAGTAGCTGAGGCTGTCTGTGAACCTCAGTCCTCCTGTCTCAGCCTCTCAAGTGCTGGGATTATAGGCCTGTGCCCTAGCTTTTATTTATTTATTTATTTATTTATTTATTTATTTATTTATTTATTTTTCCGAGTCTAGGGATGGAACCCAGGGGCATTTGACCTCTGAGCTACACCACCATGCCTGGTTTGTTTTATTTTATTTTGAAATAGTATTTTGCTAAATTGCTGAGAGTCCTGCTAAATTGGCTGAGGCTGGCCTTGAATTTACCATCCTGTTGTCTTAGCCTCCCAAGTATTTGGATTACAGGCATGCATCACTATGCCTGGCTAAAAGAAGCTGTTTAAAAAACCCAGCTGGAAAACTGGTGGCTTGTAATCCCAGGATTTGAGAGGCTAAGACAGGAGGATCGCTGTTTGAGGACACTCTCAGCTACTTAGTGAGTTACCCTTTGCAACTCAATGAGACCCTGTTTCAAAATAAAGACTAAAAAATAGGGCTGGGCATATAGCTCAGTGGTAGAATACCCCTTGGTTCTATTCCCAGTACCACAAAACAAACAAACAAACAAACAAACAAACAAACAAAAAAGCCCAGCTGAGGCTGAGAACATAAATCCTAGCTCCTTGCAAGAGTGAGGCAGGAGGATCACTTGAACCCAGGGGTTCAAGATCAGCCCGAGGAACATTGCAACACCCTACCTTTTTAAAACAAAACAACAAAAACAAAATCAGCTATAAAAAGCTGACTACTTTTGAGTGGAGGCAGGTGGGCAATTAAAAGCTGAGGTTTTTTTTTTTTTTTTTTTTTTTTTTTTGTATATTACTTACTTCAGACAAGCACCTTATTCCTAGTTGATGAAAGCATCAAGTCCAGAGCCAGATTGCCTGGGCTTTACTCTTGCTGTGCTGCATTCAGTGACACTGGGCAGTTCCTTTAACCTTTTGTGCCTTGGTTTCCCTGTCTGTAAAATGTGGTTAATATAAGAACCTACCTAAAAAGGAGATAGCGAAGATTAATGGAGATAGCATCTTTTATTGTTGTTGTTGTTGTTGTTGTTGTTGGTACTGGAGATTGAATCCAGCGGCATTCTACCACTCAGCTATATCCCCAGCCCTTTTATTTATTTATCTATTTTTGAGACAGGGGCTTGCTAAGTTGCTCAGATTGGCCCTACATTTGCAGTTCTCCTGCCTCAGCCTTCTAAGCAATTAGTATGTTTAAAGCAGAGAACCATGCCCAGCAACTGTGGACTGCTGTTATTATTATTAATGGAAGATTGCCCAGAGTCCTACCTACATCTACTTAGTGCTAAGCTCTGAATTTGAGTCCACTTTACTGCTCTAATTTTTCTAATAGATTCTCCACAGAGCATTTAGGATAATCTTTCTGAATGGAAATATGACTATGCCTCTCCTGCCTAAAATGCTTCCCATTCTCATATCACTTCATCGATTCCCATTCCCTATGAACCAAAATAAAGTTCTTTCCTTGGCTTGCTAGGTGCTCTATGGCCCAGGCTTACCTCCCTTCCCTTAACTCACATTTCTCTCCCTCTCTCCAGTTATGCTGTCTTTCTTTTTGTTGGGTTCCTCTTCAGGATCTTTGCATATGCTCTATCCTGTAGGAGGCTTGGAATACTCTTCCCTTCCACTTAACTAACCTCTGCTTTTTACTTTTTTTTGTGTGTGGTACTGGAAATTGAACCCAGGGACATTCTACCTCTGAGCTACACCTCCAGTTCTGTTCTGTTTTATTCTTTTTTTTTTTTTTTTGTGGTACTGGGGTTCCTGGAAGCCCTTCTACCTCCGGGCTACACTCCCAGACCTATTTTATATTTTTGAAACAGGGTCTCTTATACGCCAGCTCGGCTGGCTTCGAACCTGCGCGATCCTCCTGTCTCCGCCTCCCAAGCGCAGGGATTACAAGCGTGCGCCACCACGCCCGGCAAGCTCCTACTTTTTTGAAATAAGCACCATCTTGCATATTATTTCTTCAAGAAACCTCATTAAATGAGGTCTTTATTTTATATTTATTTATTTATTTATTTATTTATTTATTTATTTGGTGCTGGTGATTGATCCACCCAGGGGCATTCTTCCTCCAAGGTACACAACCAGCCTGTTTTTTTTTTTTTTTTTTTTTGCGGGTCTGGGGATGGAACCCAGGCGCATTTGACCTCCAAGTACACCCACTGCCCTATTTTTTATTCTTTATTTTGAAAAAGGGTCTCACTAAGTTGTGGAGGGCCTCACTAAATAGCTGAGGCTATCTGCGAACCACAATCCTCTGGTCTCAGCCTCCCAAATACTGGGATTACAAGCGTGCGCCACCATGCCTGGCTTGATTTTTTTATTCTTTATTTTGAAACAGGGTCTCACTGAGTTGCAAAAGGCCTCACTAAGTAGCTGAGGCTGTCCTCGAACTGCTATCCTCCTGTCTCAGCCTCCCAAATATTGGGATTACAAGCATGCACCACCACGCCTGGCTCTTTATATTATACTTAGGAAAAATAAAGGGTATTTCACTTCCCTTTTCTTACATTCTTTCTCTATCCTTATAGTTATTTGACTGTGATTGGTCTTTCCTATTAGATCCTAAGCTCTGTAAGACAAGGAATGCTTCTATTTTTCTAAGTGGTTTGTCATACTGTAGACAATATTTGTTGATTTGGATTGTGTGTGTGTTTGTGCACACACGTGTGTGTGTTAGGTACTGGGATTGAACCCAGCGGCATTTTACCTCCAATCTATACCTCCAGCCCTTTTTGTTTTGAAATAGGGTCTTGCTGAGTGCCTCGCCAAGTTGCTGAGGCTGGCCTCTTACCTGTGCTCCCCACCTCAGCCTCCCAAGCTTTGGGATTACAGGCATGTGCCAGCGTATGCCTCTTGATGAGTTCTAACTGGCATAGGCATGCTTTCTAGAACAGCAGGATGAATGATGTGCTGCTTTTTGCCTTTCTCAGCTCTGCTTCAGATGGCTCAGAGCAGAAAGAGCTGTTTATTTTTAACAACTTGCTTCTTTGCATTGATTGAGGTTTTCAGATTGTTGTATTGTTAGGCATCCTCCCTGTCCAGATTTTCAGAGATGAGAATCTTCTGATTTTCATTTCTTTTTGATCCATTTTTCCTCCAAGCGAAGAGTGGCAAGCCGTGTGTGTAAGGATGATAGCTGTGACCTTGAGTTGAAAATAGGCTAAAGAGCAGTGTGCTGGCTTTTGTTCTGTACACTGTCTGCATTGCTGCAGCTGCAGCTCGTGTAGGAGAGGGAGAGGCCTCTTCTGCGGTCTATTAATTGGCCTGCCTCCCTGTTGAGCAGCTGCCTGGAGAGATGGAAATCTCACTCATCTGGGAATAGCTTGTAAGCCAGAAGTTGATGAACCCCTGCGCTCTGTGGAGAGCAAAAGCACCTCTCCAGGTGACATTCCTCAGAGGCATAACTGTTTTGTCAGGCTGTGTTGACTTGAAATTCAGAAGGCCAGGTATGGTGGTATAATCCTAGTACTTGGGAGGCTGAGACAGGAGGATCACAGGTTTGCAGCAGCCTCAGCTATATAGTAAGGCCCTCTGCAACTTAGTGAAACCCTGTTTCAAATAAAGAATAAAAAATAAGTCTGGTAGTGTAGCTCAGAGATAGAATGCCCGAATGCCCCTGGGTTCAATCCCCAAAACTGCAAAAAAAGAAAAAAATCCAGTGGTTTCATTTTTTCTTTCTTTCTTTCTTTTTTTTTTTTGGTGGTACCGGGGCTCCTGGAAACCCTCCTACCTCTGGGCTACACTCCCAGACACCTATTTTTTATATTTTTATTTGGAAACAGGGTCTCTTAAGCCAGCAAGGCTGGCTTCAAACCTGCACAATGCTCCTGTCTCCGCCTCCCAAGCGAGGGGATTACAAGCATGCGCCACCATGCCTGGCCTTTTCCCTCTGTTTTTACTGACTAACCATCCAAGTAATGTTTATTGCAGAAAAGTTGGAAACGTACAGGAAAATGTAGAAACTGAAGAAAAATTACCTGTACTCATTACTCTGTGGCCTGTTTTATTTTGAAATGACCACAGCTCCTGGTATTTCTTTATCAAACTATGTCTGGTTTTCTGTTGGCTTTCTTTAAGGGCCTCTCCAGTCTCCCTGCCTTTGTAGATACTGCTGTACCTACCTTCTTGGAATGCCTGCCAGAAGAACCCATGCCCCTTCTTTACATCTTGATAAATCGCCACCTCACCTATGAAGCCTTCCGTGAGCCTCTCTCCTCTCCTCTTGTCCTTATGCTGTTTGGCAATACTGTTATTGCCATTGTCTTACTGTAGTGTAGTTATGTGTGTACTTACCTTTCTCTCTGAAACACTTTTTTTTTTTTGTACTAGGGATGGAACCCAGGGGCTTTCTACCTCTGGGCTATCCTCCCAGACCTATTTTATATTTTATTTGGAAACAGGATCTCACTAAGTTGCTGAGAGCCTCACTAAGTAGCTGAGGCTGGCTTCAAACCTGTGTGATCCTCCTGTCTCAGCTTCCCAAGCGCGGGGATTACAAGCGTGTGCCACCATGCCCAGCTATCTCTGAAACAATGAATTTCTTCAAAATGTAGACTGAATTTGCCCCCACAGTGCCTGAGACAGAACAGGCTGTTACTAAAGTTTGTTGAGTGAATAAATGAAAAGCAAATCAATGAAATCTTGCTAAAGTAAATGTTGAATAATAAAATCCATGATTACTGGCAGGAATAGATAACTCCCACATTAATCAGTCTTTTTGTGTGTGTGAAGGGCAGTGCTGGGGATCAAGCCCAGGCATCTTATATGTTAGACATGCACTCTACCACTGAGTTACACCCCCAGCCCTCAGAGAGTCTTATCTATAGAATGCCAAAAAAGAAAAATAGCATTTTATTTTATTTTTTATTTTTTTGGTACTGGGGTTCCTGGAAGCCCTTCTACCTCTGGGCTACACTCCCAGACCTATTTTTACATTTTTATTTGGAAACAGGGTCTCCTAAGCCAGCAGGCGCAGCTGGCTTCGAACCTGCGCGATCCTCCTGTTTCTGCTTCCCAAGCGCGGGGATTACAAGCGTGCGCCATCACTCCCAGTGAAAAATAGCATTTTAGAGTGCTTTTCTGAAAGCTTTTACGTATTTTATTTGATCCTCTATAAAAAGCCTGTGATTATGTCCCTCTTATTTTATATGTGGAAGTTATTACTGTATTTGAATTGCAAGAAGAGGGAGATCAGAGACTATGTTGGAAAATGGGAAGGAGCCAGACATGGTGGTGCATGCTTGTATTCCCAGCATTTGGGAGGCTGAGACAGGAGAATCATGGTTCCCAGACAGTCTCAGCTACTTAGCGAGGCCCTTTTTATTTTATTTTATTTTTTTTTATTTTTATTTATTTATTTTTTTTGGTGGTACTGGGGTTCCTGGAAGCCCTTCTACCTCGGGGCTACACTCCCAGACCTATTTTTACATTTTCATTTTGCAAACAGGGTCTCCTAAGCCAGCGCTCACGGCTGGCTTCAAACCTGCGCGATCCTCCTGTCTCCGCCTCCCAAGCGCGGGAATTACAAACGTGCGCCACCACGCCCGGCAGCGAGGCCCTTTTTTAACTCAGATCCTGTTTCAAAAATAAAGAATAAAAAATAGGAGCCGGGCATGGTGGCGCACACTTGTAATCCCAGTATTTGGGAGGCTGAGACAGGAGGATTGTGGTTCAAGGAAGCATCAGCTACTACTTAGTGAGGCCCTTAAACCCTGTTTCAAAAATAGAGAATAAAAATAGAGCTGGGGTGTAGCTTGTAGATAGAATGCCCCTGGGTTCCATCACCCGTATTGGGGGGAAAAAAAAAAAAAGACAACAAGAAGGGGTGTTATATAGAGAGGCTTCCTGAAAGACCTTAAAGAGTTTACAGTACCCAGCATTGACTGACTGTTTATATGGGCAAAAGAATATGGGTATAGTATATCCATCAAACTACTTTATGTAATCTTATTTAATCACTGCAACAACCCTGTGAAGTATTATTCACATCTAATAACTGAAGAAACTGAGACACAGAGAGCTGAACTAATTTGCCCAAGTAGAAGTAGGTAATAAGTGGCAATTCCATTATTAAATCCAGGACCATCATGTTTCTATTCCATTTTCTAGTACACTAAATTTCCTTTTGCTGAGGTCTATCTTGAGAGGGCCATGTCTCTCACTTTTTTTATTTTTTTATTTTTTTTTTTTTGTGGGTCTACAGATTGAACCTAGGGGCATTTTACCTCCGAGCTACACCAGCCCTGTTTTTTATTCTTTATTTTGAAACAGGGTCTCACTAAGTTGTGGAGGCCTTCCTAAGTAGCTGAGCCTGGCTGCAAACCTGCGATCCTCCTGTCTCAGCCTCCCAAGTACTGGTATTACAAGCGTGCACTGCCATGCATGGCTGCCTTTCACTATTAAGTGATGATGAAACTTTTTTTTGTGTGTGGTACTTCGGATTGGATCCAGAAGCAATCCACCTTCACGTTACCCCCCCCCCAAGTGCCATTTTACTTCATATTTGGAAACAGGGTCTTAGAGCCTCACTAAATTACCAAGGCTAAGATCTCCTGTCTCAGCCTCCCAAGTACTGGGATTATAGGCATGCACCACCATACCCGACAATGAAACTTGGTGAGGCAGGGAAGGTCAGGAATCCTACTATCACTTATTATTTCATTTAATTTAGCTTGATAAACTTTTTGGTGAGATGAACACAACACTAATACTATATTTTTATGTAGCCTATTGTGTTTAGTCCTCTTGCATCCTCACACATAATCATCAGTATTGTATATTGTATATTGATAGAGGCCTAGGTTGTAATTTCATTTATACATGAAGACCTAAGGCTCAAGGACAGTGAGTTACCTAAGCAGGTATTGCTAATAAATGACAGTGGTTCTCAACTTAGGTGATTGAGATAATGTCTGGAGATAATTTATTTTTGTGTGTGTGGTACTGCGGATGGAACCTAGTAGCATCCTACCTCCAAGCTATACCCCTAGCCCTATTTTCTTATTATTATTCTTTATTTTGAAACAGGGTCTCACTGAGTTGCAAAGGGCCTCACTAAGTAGCTGAGGCTGGCCGTGAACCCAGATTCTCCTGTCTCAGCCTCCCAGATGCTGGGATTACAAGTGTGAGCCACCATGCCCATCTTGGAGATAATTTTTATTGTCATCATTTGGGAGGGAGTAGTAACATCTTCTACTAGTGATACTAAGTAGAGGAGGGAATGTATAGGCCAGCTCCCACAACAAAAAATTATCTGATTCAGAATATCAACAGTACTGAGGTTGAAAATTTTATAACAATTGAGTTTTATGCCTTATTTCTCCAGAACAAGTGAATATCTAAGATCAGCCTCCAAAGAATATATAGTGATGGGCTTGGTTCTTTTGGAACTGGTTATAGTACCAATAAATATTTATTGATCACCATTATTGGTGTGTGTGTGTGTGTGTGTGTGTGTGTGTGTGTGTGTGTGTATGTGTGTGTATTACTAGAGATGAACCCAGGGGACATTCTGCCTCTGAGCTACAACCCCAGTCCTATTTTATTTTTATTTTGAAACAAGGTTTCACTAGATTGATGAGAGGCTCACTACTTGATGAGGCTGTCCTTGACCCTGTGATCCTCCTGTCTCAGCCTCCCAAGTACTGGGATTACAGGTGTACACCACCAAGACCAGCTAACCATTATTGTTTTAAGCATGATCAGGGGTGCAGAAAGGAAATAGACAAGCCAGGTGTGGTGGTGGCCCCTGTGCTTGGGAGGCTGAGACAGGAGAAGGTTCGAAGCCAGCCTCAGCTACTTAGTGAGGCTCTCAGCAACTTAGTGAGACCCTGTTTCCAAATAAAGTATTAAATAGGTCTGGGAGTATAGCCCAGAGGTAGAAAAGCCCCTGGGTTCCACCCCCAGTACCACAAAAAAAGAAGAGAGAGAGAGAGAGAGAGAGAGAGAGAGAGAGAGAGAGAGAGAGAGAGAAGGGAAATAGACAAGATGTAGTACCTTAGGAAGCTTGAGGACTTCTGAGGAGGTAAAGGATATTCTAGCTGCGGATAAGGATCCCTAAATTCTAGAAGCTATACATGCAGTCATGGCTGTACTGGACAATCCTGAAGTAGTACTGCTGGCTTAAGTGAATGCTCCTAAAAACTCAACAGCCGACTCTTCCTCCACAGTTATGCGATGCCCACCAAAACCATTGAGGTATTACGTCTGCAGGACCAAGGCAGCAAAATGTTCCTGGACTCAGTCCTTACTGTGCATGAGCGAGTGGTCCAGGTAGGCACTCTGAGGGAACCTGAAGTGGATTTACCTCTTTGGTTCTCTCCTTCCGTTTTTCCTTCTTGTGTCTTGCCCTTTTTTCCCTCTTGCCTGCCTTAAATAATGGTGTACTTCAGAGTTCAGCTCATGATCCCTCCATCTCCTATACAACCTCATTCATTGCCCCAGCGTCAGTGATCATGATTATACTTAGGTATGTATCTATGCCTGCTCTGTTGGCTAAGCTTCAAACCCTATACCCAGTTGTCTACTAGCCCTTACACTTGGATGTTCTACAGATGCTCTCCCTGCCTTCATTGTATGCAAAACTAATTGTAGAGGTACTGGTTTTCTTTTTTCTGCCATCCTCCCCACCTTTCAGCCGAAAGCTTGACCCTTCCTTGTCCTCTGATATCCAGACATTCACACATTCCTTAGCTTATATCTCCTAAAAAGTTTCAGATCTATTCATTCACTTTACCCCCATATCAATGTGATCATGCAGAAGAAAAAGGAAGAAAGAAAGAAAGAAAGAAAGAAGAAAGAAAGGAAGGAAGGAAGAAAGAAAGAAAGAAAATGAATTTAAAAAATAGGGTTGGGGTGTAGTCTGGAGGTAGAGTACCCCTAAGTTCAATCCCCAGTACTGGAGGGAAAAAAATTATTACCTGGGCATAGTGGCACACACATATAATTCCAATACTTAGGAGACTAAGTCAGGAGGATTGCATGTTTGCAACCAGCTTCAACAACTTAGTGAGATCTTATTTCAAAATAAAAGAATAGAATATAGGGCTGGGGGTATAGCTCAGAGATAAAGTACTCCTGGGTGCCATCCCCAATACCACACACACAAAAAATCATTTCTGAACATGATTTTTTAGATAACTTCAAGAGAATTTTCTTTATTGAAATTTTTGTGGTGAAAAATTACATAAATGATGGAAAATGGAAGCTATACCATTAAATATCAGGAAAAATATTTTAATAGTGTTGTTATACAGTGTATTGGCTAATTCCAGTGGATCCTCATCTCTCACTGCTGACATTATCTCCTATATTGTAGGGTTCGTTTCTATCTTTTAAACAATGCCCATTTCCCTGTTTCTTTTTGGTAGGAAATTAAGTTTTTATGTATTTTGATCCAGCATGTGTATTTTTTACTCCACACCAAGGTGCATCAGTCTCAATTATTACTTTTTCACTAGGTATTGACTTTGAAACTTCCAAATTAGCTGGGCGTTGTGGCGCATACTTGTAATCCCAGCATTCGCGAGGCTGAGACAAGAGGACCTCAGTTTGTGAACAGCCTCAGCTACTTAATGAGGCTCTCTGCAACTTAGCGAGACCCTGTTCCAAAATAAAGAATAGCCGGGTGTGGTGGCGCACACTTGTAATCCCCACGCTTGGGAGGCTGAGACAGGAGGATTGCACAGGTTCGAAGCCAGCCTCAGCTACTTAGTGAGGCTCTCAGCAACTTAGTGAGACTCTATTTCCAAATAAAGTATAAAATAGGGCTGGGAGTACAGCCCAGAGGTAGAAAAGCCCCTGGGTTCCACCCTCAGTACCACAAAATAAATAAATAAATACATAAAATAAAAATAAAATACAGAATAAAATATAGGGTAGGGGGTATAGCCCGGAGGTTGAATGCCCCTGGCTTCCATCCCCAGACCCCCCCCCAAAAAAAAAAGCCCCAAAAACTTCCAAATCAAATTGGCCTCAATTTTCAGTGCGCAGCCATTAAATCCTATGTAAAAATCCAACTCTATCAAAGCAGCTGCTGCTTCTTTGGTACCATCAAATGAATGCATCACTCCTCCCACACATCGATCTCTATTTCTTTTCATTATGTCCAGAAATCCATCATGTGAGTTCCGACAATGAAGAAACATTGGTAGTTTTGTTTGTTCTGACAGTCAAATTGTTTTTCAAAATATTTGAGCTGAGTGTCTTTTGGGACAAAACTGTAGTTGGTCAAAATCAACCCCACATTCCCCTATTGCTACAACTTTCCCCTTATTGTTCTCAGCAAGACTTAGTAACTCCTTTAAGAGGTCAGGATTATTCCTTTCCAATTCACCATGCCTCGTAGGATGAGATCCAGCTGTGCTGAAAAACATATCGGAAGCACTTCTCAGAAAGACTTCTTCAAAATTACTTATTTCATTTTATTTTTGGTAAAAGTAATATGAGGATACCATTAGTTTGTGCCAAATTGAATGCATCTTTACTGTACTGTAGATCTCCACCTGTAATCATAATTTTTTTTTTTTTTGGTGGTACTGGGCATGGAACCCAGGGGCTTTCTACCTCCGGGCTACACTCCCAGACCAATTATATTTTATTTGGAAACAGGGTCTCACTAAGTTGTGTGAGCCTCACTAAGTAGCTGAGGCTGGTTTCGAACCTGTGCGATCCTCCTGTCTCAGCCTCCCAAGCACAGGGATTACAAGCGTGCGCCACCTCACCCGGCAGTCATAAACATTTTAACACCAATCTGGACAGCTCTCTCTGTTACATCCTGTAAGTCATCTTGATGCTTCTGATCCCTCTATAAATTCCTCTGAACATAGGATCTGTCAAGTGGATACCAATATGGATGAACTTGAAGTGGCTCATGACAGCACTGCAGGCCCCTCCTTGGTGGAAGTGGAAGTCCATTCCTGAACATTTTCATCATCCTGTATCCACTAGCACTCAATCCTCTTTCCAGGTTTCCCCAGCCCCTTGTAGGCACTAATCTGCTTTCTATCTGTATGGATTTACCTCTTATGGCATTTCACTTTGATGAAATTGTGCAATATGTGGCCTTTTGTATGTGGCTTCTTAGCATAATTTTTCAAAGGTTCATGTTGTGGCAAAATCAACACTTCATTTTTATGGCCAAGTAATATTCCATTTTGTAGGCATCCCATCTTTTTTTATATACTCAAGAAACATATCAGCAAGGTAATAAGAGAAAATTAAGGTAGTAACTATGTCTGCCTGCCTATCTATCTATCTATCTATCTATCTATCTATCTATCTATCTATCTATCTATCTATCTATCTATCTTGAAGTACTGAGGATTGAACCCAGGGGCATTCTACCTCCAAGCTATACCCTCAGCCTTGTTTTTATTTTTTATTTTGAAACAGGGTTTTGCTGAGTTGCAGAGGGCCTCACAAAGTAGCTGAGGCTGGTTGCAAACTGCGATCCTGCGATCCTTCTGTCTCAGCCTCCCAAATCCTGGGATTACAAGTGTGTGCCACTATGCCTGGCTGGTAGTAACATTTAAAATCTAAATAAATATGCTAATTTAAAATAACTAAAATATTTAGAAATCTTTGGTTATTGAAATGTTATTAGGGATAAGTTATTTGCATTATATCTTATGATAATTCTTACTTGCCCACAGGATGAAGTATGAACTCCTTTGCATTCAGACACCTTCATGATTCTCTTGCTTTTCTTCTTCTCTCCTACACTCCAGTCACACAGAAACTAGTTTTAATTCTCTAACACTGTATTTCTCCACATTTTACTGGATGCCATTTCCTTTATTTGAAAACTTCATTTTTCTGTTGAATTCTGTTTCATCCTGTTTTGCTTTAAGACTTCACCCTAGCCGGGCGTGGTGGCGCACACTTGTAATCCCCGCGCTTGGGAGGCAGAGACAGGAGGATCGCACAGGTTCGAAGCCAGCCGCGCGCGCTGGTTTAGGAGACCCTGTTTCCAAATAAAAATGTAAAAATAGGTCTGGGAGTGTAGCCCGGAGGTAGAAGGGCTTCCAGGAACCCCAGTACCACCAAAAAAAAAAAAAAAAAAAAAAAAAAAAGACTTCACCCTAATGTTTCCTTCTCTGGAAGTGTTCTTTGATCTTCCCTGAGTTGTTAAGTAGGTTTGTTTCTCCTGTTGGTCTTCATAGCACCCTGTGGTCCTCTACTACACTTCTGCTTTACCTCCAGATTCTCAGCACCAGGTCTGATACCCGTCTATGTGAGTAAACCTATTTGCATCAGAAAGTCAGCCTGGACTTAATAACCTCTTGGTCCAGTTATGACATACATTGCCTATCGCAGCAGATATTATCAGTGACCTTCTCAGCAAGCAAACGCCTTGGCAAATGGCAGCAGAAATCCTGCAGGGGCCAGTTCAGAAACCAGCCCTGCAATTAAACTTTCAGCTTTAGGCGGGCGTGGTGGCGCACGCTTGTAATCCCTACGCTTCAGAGGCTGAGACAGGAGGATCGCGCAGGTTCAAAGCCAGCCTCAGCTACTTAGTGAGGCTCTCGGCAACTTAGTGAGACCCTGTTTCCAAATAAAGTATAAAATAGGTCTGGGAGTATAGCCTGGAGGTAGAAAGGCTCTGGGTTCCACCCCCAGTACCACCAAAACCAAACAAACAAACTTTCAGCTTTACCCTACTTGAGCTGGCATTTGAGCCCAGGCCATGTCTGCCTAAAACACCTGCTTCTCAGTACCCTCCCTTAGAGTATTTTCTTTCATTTTGCAGATCAGTGGCTTGAGCGCTACATTTGCAGAGATTTTCTTGGAAATACTTCAAAGCAATCTTCCTGAAGGAGTCAAATTGTCTGTACGGGAGGTAGGTGCTGCTTTAGGAAGAGGCCTCTAGTGGCCTACTTGTACCCAAATAATGGTAAGAATGTATGCTTTTGGGGTTGCTCAGAGGCAGAGTTGTTGCCTAGTATGCACAAGGATCTGAATTTCATCCCCAGCACTGAAATGATGAAAAAAAAAGAAAAGGAAAAAAAGTAAAGGGGATCTGGACCACTTGACTTTGGAAACAATAGGGAAATGTGGGTAATTTAGCCCAGATACTAATCAAGAAAAGTGTGCAGTGGTACAGCTGTGGTCTTCTGGCTCTTCTGAGGCATCAGGGATGAAGCTTTGTGGACCATAGGAGCTGACCTCCACCACAGCATCCTGATGTTAGAGGTGAACCCATGACACCCCAAATTCTTCTCTTTCAAGCAGATTTAGAGCAAAAAGAACATAGGTGGCTCAAGCCTGTAATCTCAGCAACTTGGAAGGCTGAGGCAGGAGGATTATAAATTTGAAGCCAGCCTGGGCAACTTAGTGAAACCCTATCTCAAAATACAATTTATAGCCGGGTGTGGTGGCGCACGCTTGTAATCCCAGCATTCGGGAGGCTGAGACTGGAGGATCATGGTTCACGGACAGCCTCAGCTACTTAGTGAGGCCCTCTGCAACTCAGTGAGACCTGGTTTCAAAATAAAGAATAAAAAATAGGGCAGGGGCTATAGCTCAGAGGTCGAGTGCCCCTGGGTTCTAGGTTCTATCCCCAGACCTGCAAAAAAAAAAAAAAAAATACAATTTATAAAGGGCTTGTAATCCCAGCACTTGGGAGGCTGAGACAGGAGGCTCGCACAGGTTCAAAGCCAGCCTCAGCTACTTAGTGAGACCCTGTTTCCAAATAAAGTAGAAAACTGTCTGGGAGTATAGCCCAGAGACAGGAAAGCCCCTGGGTTCTACCCCCAGTACCACCACCCCCCCCAAAAAAAAGTATAATGGTCTTATTTATTTATTTATTTATTTATTTGTGGTACTGAGAATGAAACAACCCAGGGGCTTTCTACCTCTGGGCTATACTCCCAGACATATTTTATATTTTATTTGGAAACAGGGTCTCACTATGTTGCTAAGAGCCTCCCTTAATAAGTAGCGGAGGCTGGCTTCGAACCTGCACTGTCCTCCTGTTTCAGCCTCACAGGTACTGGGATTACAAGTGTGCACCACCATGCCCAGCTTATGTTCACATAAAAAAAATGCTTCTATCCTGGAATGTAGCTTGAGTCGTAGAGCACTTACCTAGCATGCACATGATCCTGGGTCAGTGCCTAGAACCACACATGCCTACAAACATACAAATACTTCTTTTATGATACTTAGAGCATCATGACAGGGTTTTCTGTGGTATTGGGGATTGAACCCAGAGGCATTTTTACCTCTAAGATACACCCCCAGCCCTTTTTTATTTATTTATTTTTAATTTTTATTTATTATTTATTTTTGTAGTACTGGATGGGGACCCAGGGGCATTTTAACTCTGAGCTATACCTCCAGCCCTATTTTTTATTCTTTTCTTTTTCTTTCTTTCTTTCTTTCTTTTTTTTTTTTTTTTTTTTTGGTACTGGGATTTCTGGAAACCCTTCTACCTCTGGGCCACACTCCTAGACCTATTTTATATTTTTTTATTTGGAAACAGGGTCTCTTAAGCCAGAGTGGCTGGCTTCAAACCTGCGCGATCCTCCTGTCTCTGCCTACCAGGCACGAGTTTTATTCCTTATTTTAAAACAGTGTCTTACCGAGTTGCAAAGGGCCTAAGTAGTTGAGGCTGTCTGCAAACCGGGATCCTCCTATCTCAGCCTCCTGAACCTGGGAATACAAGTGTGTGCCACCACGCCTGGCTTTATTTTTTATTTTGAAACAGGTTAATGAGAGTCTCACTACTTGATGAGGCTGGTCTTGAACCTGCAATCATCCTGTCTTAGCCTCCCAAGTTCTGGGAGTACAAGTGTGCATCACCAGCCCAGCTAGTTTTTTTCTTTTTTTTGTATTGGAGATTGAACCCAGGGGCATTTTACATCTGAGCTATACCTCCAACTTATTGATTTATTTTTTGAAACAGGGTCTTACTAAACTGCTGAGGCTGGTCACGAACCCATGATCCTCCTGTTTTAGCCTCCCAAGTACTGGGATTACAGGCATGCACCACCACACCCATCTAACATTAGTTCTTTATGTATATGTCTTCTCACAGACTTTAAGATCATTGAAGGCAAACAGGAAGTCTGATTTAACTTTGAATATCTTGTACTAATACAAGTCTGAGACATAGTAGAGACTCAGAATTAGCTGAGTCTGAATCATTCTCTGCAGAGCTAGCTAATGGCCCTTTTTGGATACTGTGTATATATAGGTAGCTAAATGCTCTTTAATTCCCACTTATTTTCTTTTTCTTCTCCCCAGCACACTGAAGAAGACTTCAAGGGAAGGTTCAAAGCCCGACCAGAACTGGAAGAACTGCTGGCCAAGTTGAACTAGTTATTGCAGACCTGTTCATGCCAGCACTAGCGATATTGAGTGCCAAGGAGAAAAGCTTCCTGGGTGGTCAGAGTTAAGCAAGAGACTCTGGTCCTTAAATTTCATAAGTACCCAATTCCATAGCCAAGAATGTTTCTTCTCCTTTGTGGCATGGTGTCTTGTCAGTTCTTACTTACCTGTGAGATAACCCAGGTTATCCTCCATCTAATAAAAATCTGCTACTGTTGGTATGTGTTTGTGTGTGTGTGTGTCTGTGTGTGTGTGTGTGTGTGTGTGTGTGTGTGTGTGTGTGTGAGAGAGAGAGAGAGAGAAGCCATTCTATTGAAGTGTTTATAACTAAGGAATTCTGTTTTCTCTTTGCATGATTCTTTAGCATAGAAATATTTTCCCCTTCCATTTATTTATTTATTTATTTATTTATTTATTTATTTGGTACTTAGGGTGGAATCCAGGGGCATTCTAACTCTGAGATATTTGTCCAGCCCTATTTTCTTTATTTTCTTCTTCTTCTTCTTCTTCCTCCTCCTCCTCCTCTTCTTCTTCTTCTTCTTTTTTTTTTTTTTTTTATGTGTGTGTGTGTGTGTGTGTGTGTGTGTGTGTGTGTGTGTGTGGTACTGGAGGTGGAACCCAGGGGCTTTTCTACCTCTGGGCTATACTTCCAAACCTATTTTTATACTTTATTTAGAAACAAGGTCTCACTATGTTGCTGAGAGCCTCACTAAGTAGCTGAGTCTAGCTTTGAACCTGTGTGATCCTCCTGTCTCAGCCTCCCAAATGTTGGGATTATAAGCGTGCGCCACCACACCCAGCTTTATTCCTCATTTTGAAATAGTCTTACTAAATTGCAGAGGATCTCACTAAGTTGCTGAGGCTGGCTTCGAACCTATGATCCTCCTCTCTCAGCCTCCCAAGTACTGGGATTATAAGCTTGTGCCACCATGTCTGGCTTGTCATGTTGCTTTAATGAAAACCCTTCTTTCCTTTTTTTTTTTTTTTTTTTTAATACTGGAGATGGAACCCAAGAACCTTCTACCTCCAGGCTGTGCCCCCAGACCTGTTTTATATTTTATTTGGGAACAAAGTCTAAGTTGCTGAAAGCCTCAATAAGTTGCTGAGGCTGGCTTTGAACCTGCATTCCTTTTGTCTCAGCCTCCCAAGTACTGTGATTACAAGCGTGGGCCACCACGCCTAGCTCCAATTCATTTTCAAATATTCTGAGGGAGATACATTACTCCCTTCCCAAGGCTTCTCATAGGCATCACCTCTTCAAGGTTCCATTCCTCTCTACATCACCACACTGGAGACCAAGCTTCTGCCTAAACCCTTAGGGGATACACTGAAACCACTGCCAAGCCATAGCACTCCCTGTGGGCAGAAATCATAGGAAGGGAGATTTTGGCCTTGTATGTGCAAAAACTCTTCAGATGGAATTGTGGTCTGTCCATAAGTAAAATAAATTGCTTTGTGGGTTAGTGAGTGACTCTACAAGTATTCAGGTAAAAGTTACATAACTGCTAATTAAGTTCGTCTGGAATGAGTTTCAGCAAAGAAATGAAAGTTGTGTATGTTTGAAATCCCAGAATTTGTGAGGCTGAGACAGGAGGATCATAGTTTTGTGGCCAGCCTCAGCTACTTAATGAGGTCCTCTGAAACTTAGACCCTGTTTCAAAATAAAGAATAAAAAATAGGGGCCAGGCGTGGTGGTGAACGCTTGTAATCCCAGCATTTGGGAGGCTGAGACAGGAGGATTGGGGTTCACAGACAGCCTCAGCTACTTAGTGAGGCCCTCTGAAACTCAATGAGACCCTGTTTCAAAATAAAGAATAAGAAATAGGACTGGGGGGTGTAGCTCAGAGGTAGAATGCCTCTGGGTTCAGTCCCCAGTACAGAAAATAAAAAGATCAGGGGTAGCAATGTACTGGCCATGAACCAAATCCTACCTGCTGCTTATTTTCTTTTTAATAATTTATTAAGGTGAAATGCATTTACCACTAATTATCATTTTAAAATGAATAATTCAGTGGCATTTAGTACATTCACAGTGTTGTACAACCACCACCTCTTGCCTATGTCTAAATCCCCATTCTCCATTTTTATAAAAAAAAGGTTTATTAGAACAGAGCCATGCTCATTCACTTAATATTATCTATGACTCCTTTAATGCTAGTGACAGAGTTGAGTAGTTGCAGCAGAGTCTATAAAACTAAAACATTTACTCTGGCCATTTGTAAAGACAGTTTGTCAAACTCTTGTCTAAGTGATTGATTCTCAAACTTTACTGTGCATCAGGATCACTGGATGGGATTTTTTAAAATATTAAGTGCAGCCCGGCATGGTGGCACAGGCCTAGCCCAGTACTTGGGCAGTGGAGGCAGGATGATCACAGGTTTGAGACCAGCACTGGAAACTTAACAAGACCCTGTTTCAAAATAAAGAATAAAATAGGGCTGAGGGTATAGCTCAGAGGTAGACTACACCTAGGTCCAATCTCCAGTACTAAAACGTACACACACATATAAGCAAAAAGTGCTATATTCCACCCCTATTTTCTGATTTTATAGGTATGGAGTGAGGGTCTAGGTTTTGTATCGTACAAGTTCCCAGGTGATGCTGATGCTGCTGGTCCAGGGTTACTTCTTTGAGAACTAGTAACCTAGGTAACCACCAATGTTCTTCCTTTTATGAGCACTGGTGCATTCATACATTTATGTGGAATTGCTATTATTTTTTTGAACTAGAGCTTGTGCTGGTGTGAATCAGTATGTATATGTGTGAGTGCATGTGTATCTCACTCACATTTACTTTTTATTTTTTATTTTTTTCTTGTGGTACTGGAGATGGAACCCAGGGGAATTCTACCTCTGAGCTACTCCTCCAGCCCTATTTTTTATTCCTTATTTTGAAATAGGGTCTCACTGAGTTGCAAAGGACCTTACTAAGTAGTTGAGGCTGTCCACGAACCGCGGTCCTCCAGTCTCAGCCTCCCAAATGCTGGGATTACAAGTGTGTACCACCATGCCCGGCTTATTGATCTCTTATTATGCTATGTACTTTATACAGATTATCTTTGAGGTTATTGGTATTATTCCAGTTTTACAGATGAGAAACTGACGTTTGGAGAGATGAAGTGATTTCTAGGGTGACACAGTTAATAAAAAGCAAGCCTCTCTCTCTCCTCTCCACTTTTCTCCTCTGGGGTGCCCATCGTAGAGATCTGAGTGAGCCTACAGCATTCTCAACATGTACTTTTCTGAAACTCATCAGCTTTAGTCCTAATGTCATTTTGCCTTTTTTGCTTGGTCTCTAAAGGCAACAAGAGGAAACTCAGATTTCCTTCCAAGGTGTAACACTAAGGAAAGGCTGTCAGAATGGCAGCTGCCCCTAACTAAAATGCTCCTTTGAATTCGAACGGAAGGCTCAGCAGGCCAGGACCTGCAACTGAACCTCATTAAGAGTGGGCAGGATTTCCAGTGAAGCCTGATATTTTGATGTAGAATTGCTCTTTGCTGAGTCTCCCTTAAGGAAAATAAGGGCAGCAATAAGAGATGAATGTGAGGCTGAGGGATACAGTGAGATGAAGACACAATGATGAGTACATACTGCTGGCACACAGCACAGAGGCAGTGGGCAATTTCACACGGACTCCACTGAGGAACCTGGGAAGCATCCGTCTTTTCCAGTTGTCCAGCTTTCCTTGTTATCAGTATGTGCAAGCAGGACTCAGGAATTCATTATAGGCAAGATATTAAGGTCTGAAAAACCTTAAGAGTCCAACCAGCCTGATCGGCTCTCATAGCAAGGACAGGTGAGGGGCCCAGAGAGCAGTGCTTTGCCCAAGGCCAGTCCATCCCTTTCCACTAAATCACTGAAGGATGAGTCAGGCGTATCTCTTAAACTGGAAGCAGCTGGAGTCTGTCACTTCAGAGCTCTTATGTCACTGACCTAGCTGGTGATTTATCCTGGCACTGGAGTCAAATGGCTTTTGTTGCTCATGATTAGTTTGCCCAGAGAAATAATTGCTCTTAATGTTCCATCCTGGTAGAGGACAAAAGATAGTCTTATTGTACAGGTTATAAAACAATTACAAGGTTCATTTGACTCTAGAGTGAGGCCCACAGGGAAATGGACTTAGGCTCACATGGCAGTGAAATCATCAAATGGAACACATCTTTTGCCTCTAGGTTGAAAATACCTATCTCTCCCTCCTCGAGGCAACCTATTATTGTGTGTGTGTGTGTGTGTGTGTGTGTGTGTGTGTGTGGTACTGGGGATTGAATCCAGGGGCCTTATACCTCTGAGCTACATCCCTGCCCCTACCATTTTATTTTTAGTTTGAAACACGTTTCTTTAGGTTGATGAGAGCCTCATTACTTTCTGAGGTTGTCCTCAAACCTGTGATTCTCCTGTCTCAGCCTCCCAAGTACTGGGATTACAGGAGTGAGCCACCACACCCAGTTTAAGGTGCTCTATTATAAGGAAAAGAGGCAGACAAACCTATGTTTTGCCTGGGCTCCTAATAGTTATTTATTTTGAGGCCACTGAGGTTTTTTTTCTGGTTAAGTTATTTCAACCTCGTTGAACATCAGTTTTCTGATCTGTAAAATGGTATAATAATCTTTTATTATTGTTGTTATTTTTTTGTGGTGGAACCCAGGGGCTTTCCTGTCTGGGCTATACTTCCAGACCAATTTTCTACTTTATTTGAAACAGGGTCTCATTAAGTTGCTGGGAGCCTCACTAAGTAGCTGAGGCTGGCTTTGAACCTGTGCGAGCCTCCTGTCTCAGCCTTTCAAGTGTGCGCCACCATGCCCGGCTCTAATAATCTTTTTTTAGAGGTTTGAGATAGAGATATGTAACAGACTGGCAAATGCTCAGTAAATATCAGATTTTCTTCTTCTAAACAACTACACTATACATTTTTAAAATATTTTTTCCTTGAAGTATAATTTATACATAGTGAAACTGACTTTTTTTTTGCGGGTCTGGGAATGGAACCCAGAGGCATTTGACCTCTGAGCTACACCCCCTGCCCTATTTTTTATTCTTTATTTTGAAACCGGGTCTCACTGAGTTGCGGAGGGCCTCACTAAGTAGCTGAGGCTGTCCGCGAACTGTGATCCTCTGGTCTCAGCCTCCCGAATGCTGGGATTACAAGCGTGCGCCACCACACCCAGCATGAAACACAGACTTTAAGTGTATATTTGATCAGCTGTGAAACTGATCTGTTGTAAAATTTATCTAAGGCTAGGTAGGGTAGCACACACTTGTAATCCCAGCATTCGAGAGGCGAAGACTGGAGGATCGCGGTTCGTAGATAGCCTCAGCTACTTAGGGAGGCCCTTTGCAACTTGATGAGACCCTGTTTTTTTTTTTTTTTTTTGGTGGTACTGGGGTTCCTGGAAGCCCTTCTACCTCTGGGCTACACTCTCAGACCTATTTTTATATTTTTTTTATTTGGAAACAGGGTCTCCTAAGCCAGCGTGCGCGGCTGGCTTTGAACCTGCGCGATCCTCCTGTCTCTGCCTCCCAAGCATGGGGATTACAAGCGTGCGCCACCACGCCTGGCAAGACCCTGTTTTTAAAATAAAAAAGGACTACAAAAATAGGACATGGGGTGTAGCTCGGAGGTACAATGCCTCTGGGTTCCATCCCCAGTACCACAAGTAAAAAAAAGTATCTAGCTGGGTGTGGTGGCTTAAGATTGTTATCCTAGTACTTGGGAGAGTGAGATAGGAGGATCTGGGTTTGTGGCCAGCCTCAGTAATTCAGGCCCCTTGCAACTTAGTGAGACCCTGTTTCAAAATAAAGAATAAGCCGGGTGTGGTGGCGCACGCTTGTAATCCCCGCGCCTCGGAGGTGGAGACAGGAGAATCGCACAGTTCGAAGCCAGCCGTGCTGGTTTAAGAGACCCTGTTTCCAAAAATAAAGAAGTATAAAATAGGTCTGGGAGTGTAGCCCAGAGGTAGAAGGGCTTCCAGGAACCCTAGTACCACCAAATAGAATAAAATAAAAATAAAAAAATTAAAAAATAATTAAAAAAAATAGGACTAGGGGTGTATCTTGGAGGTAGAATGCTCCTGGGTTCAATCCCCAGTACCAAAAAAAAAAAAAAAAGGCATTTACTTTTTTTTTTTTTTGGTGGTATTGGGGTTCCTGGAAGCCCTTCTACCTCTGGGCTACAGGCTACACTCCCAGACCTATTTTTATATTTTTATTTGGAAACAGTCTCTTAAGCCAGCGCGGCTGGCTTCGAACCTGCGTGATCCTCCTGTCTCCGCTTCCCAAGTGCGGGAATTACAAGCATGTGCCACCACACCCGGCAAGGCATTTACTTTTTTTTTTTTTTTTTTTTTTTTGGTGGTACTGGGGTTCCTGGAAGCTCTTCTACCTCCGGGCTACACTCCCAGACCTATTTTTTACATTTTCATTTTGGAAACAGGGTCTCCTAAACCAGCGCGCGCGGCTGGCTTCGAACCTGCGCGATCCTCCTGTCTCTGCCTCCCAAGCACGGGGATTACAAGCGTGTGCCACCACGCCCGGCGGCATTTACTTTCAAAACCACTAAGAGCATTTCCATCATCCTGGAAAGTTCCTTTATCTTATTTCAGTCATTCTCCCTCTAAAGCAACCACTAATGTGTGTGTGTGTGTGTGTGTGTGTGTGTGTGTGTGTGTGTGTGTGTTAGTGTTACTGAGGATGGAACCCAGGGCCTTCTACCTCCAGGCTACACGCCTAGACCTATTTTATATTTTTTATTTGGAAACAGGGCTAAGTTGCTGAGAGCCTCTCTAAGCTGCTGAGGCTAGTTTTGAGCTTGGGATCCTCTGTCTTAGCCTCCCAAGCACTGAGATTACAAGCATGTGCCACCACACCCAGTTCCACTGATCTCATTTCTATTGCCATAGATTGGTTTTGCCTATCTAGTACTATATATAAATGAAATCTCTACAGGATATACTCTTATGTCTGACTTGCCTTATCCATTTTGGTTCAGATATCAGTAGTTCATATCTTCAGCATACTTTTAGTTTTGAATGTCTCAGAGTTGAACAATTCCTATTAGGGCCTCAAAAGCACAAGGAATAGATAGGCAAGAAAGAAAGGAGGGAAGGCCAATGGATTAGGAATTAGAATAGCTGGCTTTATCAGTACATAACCTTTGGGATAAGCCACTGAGTTCATTTTACAGATGAGTTAACTGACCCATGGAGGGAAATAGACTTGTCTAAGACCACCTATTTAGCCAGTGGCAGAGCCAGGAATTATTTCAGATCACTTGATTCTTGGTTCAGTGTGCACACTACTGAAATTTTTGGAAATGGATTTTTGTGTAGATCAGTAACTTTCAAGGACAAGAATTCCTGTGTCAAATGGGCAGTTTTCCTAGATAAGGCCAGCAGATTTCCCAATTTCATGTTTTAGTCCTTTTCCTCTGAGGATGTTCTTTCCCCCCACCCCTGTGGTACTGGTGGTGGAACTCAGGGGCATTCTATCTCTGATGCCCCAATCCTATTTTTTTTATTATTATTTATTTTGAAACAGGGTATCAGTGGCAAAGGGCCTCACTAAGTTGTCTGTAAACTGTGGCCCTCCTCTTTCAGCCTCTCAAATGCTGAGATTACAAGTGTGCACCACCATGCCCAGCTATATCTTTTTCTTCTACCTTGGAATCCTGGGAAATATCCAGCTGTGCATTCTGAAAGGGTATGTTTTAGTCGCAAATGAAATCTGGGTGTTTTGAGCATTTGGACACTGCTCCTTGAGCATGCATTGGGTACATCTGGAACTAGACTCCTTGGAAAGACACTGTAGACGGAGCTGGCCAACGTGTGTTGTGCTTTAACCCACTTTGATGTCTTTATGATGTTTTTGTCTCCAAATGTCTGAGTGTCCTGAAGAATCTGAAATGATTCATTTAGCTGTTAGACTCCCCCGGAAAAACTTTCATTCTCCAGCAGTTCAGCTCAGTTTAGAGAATCACCTTACCATTAAGATGGAATGCCCAAGCTCTAGAGAATAAAAATTATTTAAAAGACAGCTGCTAAGAAGGAAAGGACCCCTCTCGCTTCATCTGCCTGCTTTTAAGTCCTTGCTGGAGTAGAGGGAGCCCCAACATTCTCTACAGAGGGAAAGTGTAAGGTTTCATTTTGGACTTATTCCAGTACTCATTGGATTTCTAAAGTCAGCAGCCCAAGTACTTAGTCTGGTGACTTTACCTGAGAGAGAGAGGAGTATCTTCTTACTCATCTAGTAAAGCACATTACCATGCACCTTTAAGTACAAGGCCAAGTCTCTTGCAGGGAAGAAATAAGCCATGAGTCTACACCTAGCCAAGAGATCACTGCTCTCATCCCTAGCACCATGACTTTTATGGGGAGACCCAAAGCTGCCAAAGTAAGTGTAGGCTATAGGAACAAGTATGGACCCCCCTTAAGCTCCAGTTCCGTACCTACGAGCTGCAGAGCCAAAAGACTAAGGGACACACCAAGCTAGATCACGATGGGAAATTTGCACTGGTTAATTCCTTTTTGTAAAGGGCCAAAAAGAGTGATATTTGCATAGAGAGTCAATGTGGTTATTCACTGTGGCTTAAGCACTGTTCTGGGCACTGGATGCTTGAGAGGGAACCCAGAGCAAAGAATAACCTGGCCTTCAGAGCAAGTTATGTCTGAAATCCAGACATATTGGGAGGTGGAGGAAACTAAAATGTGGGGCTTAGCTGGGTGTGGTGGTGCAGGCCTGTAATTCCAGTACTTGGGGAGGCTGAGAAGAGAGGGTGGCAGGTTCAAGGCCAGCCTCAGCAACTTAGTGAGACCTTGTTTCCATAAAACAAAACACAGGGAAGCTAGGGGTGTAGCTCAGAAGTAGAATGCTCCTGGGTTCAATTGCTAGTATGAAAAATAAATAAATAAATGCTATAGGGCCTAGTCTAGTGGGAGAACTTTCAGCCAAGGAGTAGGTGCTTGAAGGGGTTATTGGGATTCTGGGGCCTCTTCTTCCTCCCAAGCCATGAGGTGAACTGGATGCCTTTACCACCTGCTACTGTCATGATGCACTGCCTTGCCACAGGCCCAAAAGCAAAGGGTCACCTGAATTTTGAATGTATTTTTTTTTCTTTTGTGGTACTGGAGATTCTACCTAGGGCTATTCTACCTTCAAACTATACCCCCAGCCCTATTTTATTTTTATTTTGAAAGAAAGTCTCACGAGGCTGATAAGAATCTCCCTACTTCCTGAGGCTGTCCTTGAACTTGCTATTTTCTAGTCTTAGATTCCCAAGTAGTATGATTACAGGCGTGCACCACCACACCCATCTGAATATATTAGTATCGATCTTTTCCTGAGCTGGACATGGGTGATGCACACCTATAGTCCCAGTATTTGGGAGGCTGAGACAGGAGATCACAGGTTTAAGGCCAGTTGCAGCAACTTAGACCCTGTTTCAAAGCAAAATAAAATAGGGCTGGAGGTGTAGTTCAGAGGTAGAATGTCCTTGGGTTCAATCCCCAGTTTAAAAAAAGACAACAAACTTTTCCTGCACTATTGATATGCAGTACAATACCCGTGATGCTGAGCAGTGCTAGGGAATCACAGCTCAGTCAGCCATGTGATCACAAAGGTAAAGAACTGATACTCTGCAATTTTGTACTGCTAAGCTACTGGGCACTGGATGCTTATGAGGGAACCCAGAACAGAGAATAACCTGGCCTTCAGAGCATGTTATGTCTGAAATCCAGACATATTATATTATGGCTATATTACTGGCAGCTAAGCCAGGGAACTTGCCTGGCTTGGTTGCCAGTAACTTTTCCCCATTTTAATCAAATAGCATAAAATTTGATTTTCCTTTTATAGTGTTTGACTATTTCTTACATGGATAGATGTTAAGAGTTCTTGGCTTGACTGCTGGTAATGGGTGTATTAAGTGATGTGTGTGTATATGTTTTTTTTTTTTAAAAAACTGGGGATTGATTCCAGGGGCATTCTACCTTTGAGCTATACCCCTACCCCTATTCTTAAATTTTTTACTTTAATAAAGGATCTCCCTAAATTGTGAAGGGCTGAAGTTCCTGAGGTTGGCCAGGTATTACAGGCCTGCATCATCATGCCCAGCAGGAATTACAATGGGAATATATTTATTTATTGTACTGGGTATGAAACACAGGAGTATTGTACCTCTCAGCTACACTCCAGCCCTATTTTATTCTTTTAATTTGAAACACTGAGTTGCAATAAGGCCTCACTAAATTACTGAGGCTGGCTTTGAGCTTGCAATCATCCTGTCTCAGTTTCCCAAGTACTGGAATTAAAAGTGTGCACCACCATGCCTGGCTTTGAATATTATTTTATTTAACTTGTGGCACTAGGGATTGAACCTAGGGGCATTCTACTTCCGAGCTATACCTCCAGCCCTATTTTATTTTGAAACAGGGTCTCACTAGTTTGATGAGTCTCACTAGTTGCTCAGGCTATCTTCAAGCCTGTGATCCTACCATCTCAGTCTCCTAAGTACTGGGATTACAAGTGTGTGCCACCACACCCAGGTCCTGAATGGAATTTTAAAATATTTATAGATCATACCATAATTGCTCCCCAAAAGCTTTACTATGATTCCTTCACTAATGTGAATGTGCCTATTTCTCCCTATCACTACCAATACTTGTAACTTTTATTAGTAGAATCAACTGTGTGCGTGTGTGCGTGCGTGCGTGTGTGTGCGCTGAACCCAGAGGCATTCTACCTCCGAACTCCACCTCCAGCTCGATTTTTTATTATTTTGAAACAGGGTCTCATTAAGTTGTGGAGATCCTCACTAAGTAGCTGAGGCTGTCCTCCCTGCACCCTGATCCTCCTGTCTCAGCCTCCCAAGTACTGAGGTTACAAGCATTTGCCACCATGTCTGGCTTTAAAAAAAAAAAAGAAAAGAAAAATTGAAACAGTCTTCCTTTGTTATTGAAAATCTTGCTAAGTAAATTCCCCAGGCTGGTCTTGAACCTATAATCCTCCTGTCTCAGTCTCCCAAGTACTGAGATTGCAGGCATATGTCAACCATGCCAGGCTTTATTTTTTTTCTTTTGGTACTAGGGATTAAATCCAGAGACATCTGACCTCCAAGGTACACCCCGTCCTGATTTTCTTACTTGGAAACAGGGTCTCACTAGGTTGCTGACAGCCTTGCTAAGTTGCCAAGGCTGGCTGTGAACCTGTGATCCTTCTGTCTCAGCCTCCCAAGTACTGGGATTACAGGCGTGTGCCGCCACACCTGGCTCAACTTTGTGTATGTTACTGGGAATTGAACCCAGGAGCATTCTACCTTTGAGCTACACCTCCAGCCCTATTTTTATTCTTTATTTTGAAACAGGGTCTAAGCTGTAAAGGGTCTCACTAAGTAGCTGATGCTGGCCACAAACCTGCAATCCTCCTGTCAGCCTCCTAAGTACTGAGATTACAAACATGCGACACTGTACCCGGCTTCTCTTTTTTGTGTGTGTGTGTGTGGTACTAGGGGTGGAACCCAGGGGCTTCTCTCCCTTCAGGCTATACTCCCAGACCGATTATATACTTTATTTGGAAACAGGGTCTCACTAAGTTGCTGAGAGCCTCACTAAGTAGCCGAGACTGGTTTTGAACCTGTGTGATCCTCCTGTCTCAGCCTCCCAAGTGCTGGGATTACAAGCATGCAGCACCAAGCCTGGCAGAAGTGATTTTTCTTTTTTTTTTTTTTTGTGGTACTAGTGGTGGAACCCAGGGGGTTTTTCTACCTCTGGTCTATACTCCCAGACTTACTTTATACTTTATTTGGAAACAGGGTCTCACTAAGTTGCTGAGAGCCTAAGTATCTGAGGCTGGCTTTGAACCTGTGCCATCCTCCCATCTCAGCCTTCCAAGTACTGGGATTACAAGAGTGTGCCACCACGCCCAGTTCTATCTCATTTTTAAAGGCTCAACTAACTCCTATTCTTGGTGACAGTTCCTGTGTGCACTGCTTGCTCCCTCTGATGACCCACAGCATTCAACACAGATGGACCCACAGAGAGACATCTTTATATATTCACCTGGTTATCACCTTCAGCCTAAAATAAAACTTTATTGTTCCTTTGATTCTTCATACCTTCTACCCTTTCTCTCTTCCCTAAAATATCAACACAAAGGCTTAAAGTAGACTCTAGGGCCTAATACACTTCAGATTTGGGCTTCTAGGTGTTCAAGAACTACTTGTTGAGGAAATGACAATGAGAACATTCCAGCTTCTATGGTTAGGGTCACTTTCCCAAACCCTTCCCAATCTCAAATGTCTAAAAGGCCATGCAAGAACAGAATGGGTAGGTCTCACTGAAGAAAAATGAGAAATGATGTCAGCTGTTAAGAATGGGAGAACAGGCTGGGCATGGTGGCATACACTTGTAATCCCAGCATTTGAGGCTGAAACAGGAGGATCATGGTTTGCAGCCAGCCTAAGCTACTTAGTGAGGCCCTCTGCAACTCAGTGAGACTCTGTTTCAAAATAAAGAATAAAAAATAGGTCTGGGGCTGTAGCTCAGAGGTAGAAAGCCCCTGGGTTCCATCAAATGGGAGAACACCAGCCCCTGAAAGAAGGCATTATTATTCTGTTCCAACAAAATGTCCAGCAAGAATATAAGCTCCATGTCAACAGCGTCTCTAATTTTCAAAAGCTAAAAATCTGTATTTTAATGTTAAGCATACTTTTATTTTTAATTTTTTGTGTGTGGTACTGGGGGTGGAACACAGAGGCTTTCTACCTCTGGGTTATACTCCCAGACCTATTTTATATTTTATTTGGAAACAAGCTCTCATTAAGTTGCTGAGAACCTAAATAGGTGAGGCTGGATTTGAACCTGTGCAATCCTTCTGTCTCAGCTTCCCATGTGCTGGAATTATAACCGTGTGCTACCATGCCTGGCTCTTAAACATACTTCTAAATGTCAGGCCAACTTTTTTGTGTCAGTTGGGTGGGGGCAGACTCTGCATCTGTTAATTCAACAGTATTGGCATATAACAGGAACTCAATATTTGTTGAAAAAAGTTTCCCTGTTTGCTTTCTTCCATTAAACTCAATAAAATATTCTGAGCAGGTGATGAAAGATAAAGGCACTTAGGTCAGTGTTGGAAACTAAGCTACATAATTTGGAAACTAACTTACTAACAAAAGTTAGTTGTTCCACTGTTATTTCCATCTTCCAAATTAGACTCTAAGGAGAAGGCAGAGGTCACATTACTCATGAAATCAGTTTGCAACACAATGCCTTGACTATTGTTGAACTGTGATTGAAAAAATGAAGACATCCAGGCATGGTGGCGTAGGCTTGTAATACCAGTACTTAGGAGGCCAAGACAAGACAGGAGGATCGCAGGTTCATGGTCAGCCTCAGCTACTTAGCAAGGCCTCTGGGACATAGTGAGACCCTATCACAAAATAAAGAATAAAAAATAGAGCTGGGGGTGTAGCTTGGAGGAAGAATGCCCCTGGTTTCAACCTCTAGTACTGTTAAAAAAAAAAAGAAGACCTGATCATGTAACCAATTTACCTTTAGGTTGTGAATTTACTTCCAAAATTAAAATGTCCCTGTAATCATCTCAGTAACTTGGCACACTGACCCCACTCTCTGTTTTACATGGCAAATACTGGTGGAATCAAAAGGGTGAGGATGTGTAAGATGTGAACATTAAAATATGGGAGGTCTTTGTGGTACTCATGTCCAAACATGGTGCTCTGCTCTCAATCCTAGTCCCAGAGGCTGTCTCTAAGCTTTACACCTTCTGGGCTATACTTTGACCATTTAGGACTTCTTCCTCCCACGATCACGCTTGGCGCTGATTTCTGCAGGGCCGTCCTCTGAAGACAGGCGATTTGAGGTCTCAGTGGTGGGCGCTGGCTTGCCCTTTCCTCCTCTGCAGCTCCTCCCGCCGCTTTGCCTGCTGTTCACTCATGCAGTCTTTGAAGGCCTGCACCTGTGGCTGGCACTGCCGCCAGTCCTGGTGCTGGGCCATACACTCCTGCACTGCAAAGTGGGCGGCAGCACAGCCAGAGCGGGAGATCAGCTGGTCCAGAGGATCTTCTTCCTCATCCTCCTTCTTCACTTTTCGGGTCCAGGTATGGCCTTGAGGGACTGAGGCTGACATCTTGGAGAGGCTAGAATATCCACAGAGACAAGACTAAACCACCAACCTTTTGGTTAACAGCCAAACATGCTAAATGATTGCACCACAGATGCTGGCTAGACAAGGTTAAAGTACAGATATGGCTATACATAAGGTTCCTGTAGTATAAACAGCATGGACCAAACTGCACTGTAATAGCCCCCTTAGGTGCCTGTCTCTCTTAGAAGACTGTAAGCTCTTTGGGGACAGATACTACGTCTGCTTTGTCCTGGTGCTCCTAGCATGAGGCCTGGCAGAGAGCAGGCCTGCAAAGTGGTCTGAACTGAAACAAATGAAATAAAGTCTGTGATAGTTCTTTACATAGTATTCAATAAGCTCAATCGATTTGGCTAATAGAATACAAATTGGGTGAAATAAATTTTTTAAAGAAGCCATATCTGACCTACCTTAAAATTATTAATCTTCCAGACATGATGGCACATGCTTGTGTACTTGGAAGGCTGAGACAGGAGGATTACAGGTTCAAAGCCAGCCTCGGCAATTTAGTGAGGCACTCAGCAACCTAGTGAAACCCTGTTTCCAAATAAGAAATAAAATCAGGCAGGGGTGTAGTTTGGAAGTAGAATGTCTCTAGGTTCAATCCCCAGTACCAAAAAAAAAAAAAAGTTATTAAAAATTATTAATCTAGCTGGGTGTGACGCACAATTGTAATCCCAGCATTTGGAAGGCTGAGACAGGTGGATCGCAGTCTGTGGACAGCCTCAGCTATTTAGCGAGGCCCTTTGCAACTCAGTGAGACCCTGTTTCAAAATAAAGAATAAAAAATAGGGCTAGGGATGTAGCTTGGAGGTAGAATGCCGCTGGGTTCCATCCCCAATACCAAAAAAAAAAAAAAAAGGGCTGGAGGGTATAACTCGGAGGTAGAATACCCCTGGGTTCCATCCCCAGAACAGCAAAAAATATTGTTTTCTCCTACTGGCTTTATTGTATGTTTGATGAAGAACAAAGTTAATACTTGAAGGGTACACAAATATGGGTAGATTTTGACACATGGAGGGATGGAAAGACTTCAGTGTGGCGGTAACAAAGAGTATGCAGCTGGTAAGAGTTGAGTCTATGGACTACGTGAAACTGCTTGTCAATTATACCCCAATGTGATTTGTATTTGCCTAGACTGTTTCTCTAAGATCATCTGCTTCAGAGCATCCAAAAGAAAATAGGAAGTAGTTCAAGAAAGATTTGAAATTACTTTAGCTTTTGTACATATTTCACAATGATGGGCTAAAAAAGAGATGGAACTCCTTAATGCCTCTATCTCATTCACTGAACAGATATCTCTCTCTTTCTATATATATATTTTTAATTATTTAATAATTATATATTATTTTTATTATTATTATTAAAATTATTGTTTATTATTTTTATTATTTAATAATTATATATTATTTTAATTATTTAATAATTATATATATTATTTTTAAAATTGGTGGTACTGGGGAATAAACCCAAGGCCTCACACATGCTGGGCAAGCATCTGACCACTGAGCAGCATCCTCAGCCCCAAGAGATGATTACTGAAGAAGTCTTTAAATGCCAGGAAAAAAAATCTCTGAAAGCAAGAACGGCAGAATGGAAAGTTCCTTGGACTGTAAACCAAGAGATCCAGATTGTAATCTGAGCGCCATGCTTTATCATATAACCTTCTTTAGTTTCCTCATTATTCTTCAAATTTAACTCGCAAAATTTGAGTGATGAGTTATAAAAAAAATGAAGTGCTTGGGGCTCCAGTAAGACTCAGTAAATCATACTCTAAGTCTTCACTCATCCTAACCACACCCCGGCTTTAGTCTCCACTGGGGTAAAATGGGGACGACCTATGCTCAGATATCAGGAGAAGCTATAGTTGCATATGGAGGCTGGCCTGGACTAAGAAGGCATGAAGGGATGGGCATGCAGGCCACAGGTCATCGGAAGCTCCTCTCCCACGCTAAGGAGCGGAGCATGCGCGCGCGCAGCCGCCAGCGCACCTCGCAGCGCCGCGGGGCCTCCGCGCAAGGACGAGGTGTGTCATGCTCACCCGAACGGTGGCGGAAGTGGACCCGAAAGCGCTTTGCGGCGCGGCGGCGTAGGTTTTGCAGGCAATTAGAAACCTTCAGTCCTTCTCCCCAGGAACCAGCACTTTACGCGAGTTCCCGAGCGCGCACACGGAAGGAGCGGCACCCAGAGCACGTGTTCATTGGTGGGCTCGGCGTAGACCCCGCCCTCCGCCCGCACACCGCTTTTGAGGGTTTACTTCCGGTAAGGGGCGGAAGAGGCGGGCTGGTGGAGGCGGGGTCAAGATGGCGGCGCCTTTGAGGATTCAGAGCGACTGGGCTCAAGCCCTCAGGTGAATCCAGGCCCAGGACAGGGGCAGTGGAGGCGGGTAGTGTTTGTTGCCTTTACGTCAAGAAGAGCCATGCCTGGGCCAGGATAGCCATAGGGGTAAACTCGTGAGTTGTTGAGGGAGCTTGAGGGCACAAGGGCCAGAAAAACACTCAAATCCGCGTGGTCATTGTTTTTCATACTTTGCAGCTGTTTTAAGCCCAAGAGAACACACAGGTTGTGTGATTCCTACATCAGGACTAAAAGCAGGAAACTGGAAGTCAAGAAGACTCTTGGCCGAGTAGTCACTATATTTATATGAGTATTTATTTGTCATCACGGTATTTATCGTTTGTCAGTTATTTGTAAAAATTCCAATACTCAGCTGGGTGTGGTGGCGCACGCTTGCAATCTCAGTACTTGGAAAGCTGAGACGGAGGATCGCGGGTTCGCGGCCAGCCTCTGCAATTTAGTGAGACTCTTGTTTCAAAATAGAGAATAAAATACGGCTGGAGGTATAACTCAGGGGTAGAATGTCCCAGAGTTCAATCCCCAATACCACAAAAGGATTTAAAAAAAAAAAAAAAGAGCTATAAAATAAGATTGGGAGTGTAGCTCGGAGGTAGAATAGCTTTGAGTTAAGTCCCCATACCCGCCCTAGACAAAAAAATTTCCAGTACTCATCATACCTTTTTATATGTAATGGAGTCTTTGTAACTTCACCTAGGCTCCTCACTCTATATTACACAAATTTGATGATTCTGTTAGGGAAATATGACACATACCATGCCCCAAGTCCTGTACTAGATACCTTATGGAGCTGAGCTGTGGTTTTTTTCTTTTCTTTTTTTCAGTACTGGGGATGGAATCCAGGGGTATTCAACCTCTGAGCTACACACCCAGCCCTACTTTTTATTTATTTTGAAACAGGATTTCACTGAGTTGCAAAGGGCCTCACCACGTAGTAGGTAGGGCTGTCCTCATACTGCATCCTCCTGTCTCAGCCTCCCAGATGCTGGGATTATAAGCGTGTACCACCACGCTGGACTCTCAGCTGTGTATTCTTGTGTATTTGTGTGTAGTACTGGAGATTGAGCCCCAAGACATTCTACCTCTGAGCTATATTTCATTTTTATTTTGAAACAGGGGTAGGCTGATGAGAGTCTCACTACTTGCTGATGCTGTCCTTGAATCTGCAGTTCTCTTGTCTCATCCTCCTAAGGATTTTAGGCATGGGCCACCACACCCCAGCTTAGCTGTATAGATGGTTCCTGCTCTTCAAGAAAATAGGGAGTCCTGCTCACATTTCTGTAATGCTGGCAACTGGGGATACTGAACCAGGAGGATCACAAGTTTGAGGCCAGTCTGGGCAACCTAGTGAGAATCTGCCTCAAAAAAGAAACATACACACACAAAAAATATATATATGATTACAGTACACCAACAAATATATTAAAAAAAAACTAGGAGGAGAGCTGGACATGGTAGTACATGCAATGCCTCTGGGTTCCATCCCTAGTACCGCAAAAAAAAAAAGAGCTGGTGGTCCAGCTTAGTGGTAAAACACTCCTAGGTTCAGTCCCCAATACCTCAAAATACATACATACACATACATTTAAATATCTAATAAATAATGTAATTGGGACTACACAGCAGATCATTCACATATTTATTTTCTTTTTTGTGGTACTAGAGATGGAACCCAGTGGCATTCTGCCTCTGAGCAACACCCCCAGCCCTATTTTTTTTTTTTTTTATTCTTTATTTCAAAACAGGGTCTCACGGAGTTGCAAAGGGCCTCACTATGTAGCTGAGGCTGTCCAAGAACCATGATCCCCCTGTCTCAACCTCCCAAATGCTGGGATAAGTGTGCACCACCATGCCTGGCTCTAACATATTTATTGATTGTATACAGTGACAGTTATTTCTCTAGGTATCAGGATGGATAGAGCAGTGCTATAAATGACAGTTATTATTTTGGTACTGGGGATTGGACTAAGGAACATTCAACTTCTGAGCCATTAGCCCCATTCTTTTTTTATTTTTACTTTGAAACAAAGTCTCGCTAAATTGTGAAGGGCATTACTAAGTAGATGAGGCTGACCTCAGAACTGAGGCTGGTCTTGAACCTGCAGTCTTTCGATCTTTCTGTCTAAGCCTCACAGTGCTGAGATTACAGGATTACAGGCCTGCACCACCAAGTTTGGCTATGATAACTATTATTAGAGTTTTCCGAGTTGAAACAATGGTGAACATAAAACAGTAAGAAATATATACTTTTACTAGGTGGGCCTAAAATAAAATACAAATTAATACAGAATGTGTAAGTAATGAAGAAAAAACAGTAATTTACTGTCACAAAGTACCTATGAAAGAGTGTAGGATTAGAATCTGGACATAACTTGCCTACAGTCACACAGCTCATCATGTAGATAGATCTTTCTGTTTTAAAAGCCTACATCCTTTCCATCTTAACCTAAAAGTATTAGGGTGAAGAGATCAGGATTTGGAAGATAGGGAAAGTGCATTCTTTTTTTTTTTTTTTTTTTTTTGGTGGTACCGGGGTGGAACCCAGGACAATATACCTCCAAGCTACACCCCTAGCCCTATTTTTTATTCTTTGTGTTTTGAAACAGGGTCTTACTGAGTTGCAAAGGGCCTCACTAAGTAGCTGAGGCTGTCTGCAAACCTTGATCCTCCTGTGTGAGCCTCCCAAATGCTGGGATTACAAGCGCCCCCCCCCCCAATGTCCAGCTTGAGCTTCAGTTTTTTACATTTAATATGGAATAATAAAAGATATATTTGGTTGTTGTGAGGATTAAGGATGCTACATTACAAAGTGTCATAGGGTACAAAGTCTATTTTATTTTATTATTATTATTTTTTGTGTTACTGTTGATGGAACCCAGGGGCATTCTACCTCCGAGTGACACTCCTAGCCCTATTTTTTATTCTTTATTTTGAAACAGGTCTCACTAAGTTGTGGAGGTCATCACTAGGTAGCTGAGACTGGTCATGAACCCGGATCCTTCTGTCTCAGCATCCCAAGTGCTGGAATTAAAAGTGTGCACCACTATGCCTGGCTACAAGGTCCATTTTATAGGAATATCAATAAGCATCTAAATACTATTAATATTGATTTTTTAAAAAAGTGAACAATATTGATGAAAGCATTTGAGCATTGATTTGACTAACATATCTATTCAGTAAACACTTTAATAGACAAATATCTATCAGTAAGTTAAGTGTGACTGTCTTAGAATAAACTACCCTGAATGGGAGACTGGAGTAGATCATGTCTAAATGCTATGACTAAGGTAGGTGTTTGTGGTACACACCTGTAATCCCAGTACTTGGGAGGCTGAGACAGGAGGATCACAGTTTGAAGGACAGCCTCAGCAAGTAGTGAAGACTCATCAATCTAGCAAGACCCTGTTTCCAAAAAATAAAAGAATAAAAATAAATAAATAAAAAATAGGGTTGTGGTATAGCTCAACGATAAAATGCCCCTGGGTTCAATCTTCAGTATCCCCTAACCCCCACCCCCCAAAAAAAGTACTATGACTAATCCAGAGATTGTATGACCTTTCTCCCGTTGTACCATTTGCATCCTATTCAACTGTTTATGGGCCTAATTAGGCTTTTGTCTCTCTTAATAGGAAAGATGAAGGGGAGGCCTGGCTGAGCTGTCACCCCCCAGGTAATATCCATACATCAATATGGTCTCTTTTTAAAGAAATTGTATTATTCCTAGGATGAAGCTTCTGCTGGCCCAGCCGCTTTGTACAATGATCATACTTTATAAAAACATGCTTCAGCTGGGCATGGTGGTGCACACTTATAATCCTAATACTTGGGAAGCTGAGACAAGAGGATCATAGGTTTGTGGCCATTCTCAGCTACTTAGTGAAACCCTCTGAAACTTAAACCCTGTTTCTAAATAAAGAATAAAAAATGGGGCTGGGGGTATGGCTTGGAGACAGAATGCCCCTGGGTTCAATACTCAGTACAGAATAAAAGATGCCTGTCCAGTCTGTTTGACTGATGTCACTCCCACTCTTTTATTCCAGGAGAGAAGGGCTTCAGATTTATTTTCCATTTGGAAACCACAGATACTTATGAAGACATTGATGATGATGATGATGATTATGATGAGGACCTCGCACATGCTAGGCAATAATTTTCTTTCTGGGTTACATCACCAGCCCTTTTTTTAAAAAATTTTCTTTTTTTGAAAGCGTATCTTGCTAAGTTGCTCAGGCTGGCCTGGAACTTGCAATTCACCTGTTCCACCTTTCTGAGTAGTTGAGATTATAAGTGTATGCCACCATGGCTTGTGCTGATGCATCTTAATTAGTCCGTTAGCTTTATTTTGTTGTATTATAAACAGTGTGTATGTGTTTATGGTACTGAGGATTGGGGTTTTCTATTATTGAGCTCCATCCTCAGCCCTTTCTGTTTTTTTTAATATTATTATTATTATTATTATTATTATTATTATTATTATTATTGTGTGGTGGTACTGGGGTTCCTGGAAGCCCTTCTACCTCTGGGCTACACTCCCAGACCTATTTTATACTTTTTATTTATTTATTTATTTATTTATTTATTTATTTATTTATTTTGTGGTACTGGGGGTGGAACCCAGAGGCTTTCTACCTCCGGGCTATACTCCCAGACCTATTTTATATTTTATTTGGAAACAGGGTCTCACTAAGTAGCTGAGAGCCTCACTAAGTAGCTGAGTCTGGCTTCGAACCTGCATGATCCTCCTGTCTCAGCCTCCCAAGCGCGGGGATTACAAGCGTGCGCCACCACACCCGGCTGTACTTTTTATTTTGGAACAGGGTCTCTTAAGCCAGCGCAGCTGGCTTCGAACCTGTGTGATCCTCCTGTCTCTGCCTCCCAAGCACGGGGATTACAAGTGTGTGCCACCATGCCCGGCTCTGTTTTTTATTTTGATATAAGATCTTGCTAAATTTTATAGACTGGCCTTAAAATTGGACCCTCTTACTTCAGCTGCTAGGCTGAAGTTGGGATTACAAGTGTGTGCCACTGTGCCTGGTGTGTATTCTAAATAGTTCTACAATGTCTATTTATTTATTTATTTATTTATTTATTTATTTATTTATTTATTTATTTATTTTGGTGCAAGGCAAGGGATTGAACCCAGGGCCATTCTTCCTTCGAGCTATGCCCCCAGAGCTTTTTTTTTTTTTTTTTTTTTGGTGGTACTAGGGGTGGAACCCAGAGGCTTTCTACCTCCGGGCTATACTCCCAGACCTTTTTTATATATTTTATTTGGAAACAGGGTCTCACTAAGTTGCTGAGAGCCTCACTAAGTAGCTAAGGCTGGCTTCAAACCCGTGTGATCCTCCTGTCTCAGCCGCCCAAGCGCGGGGATTACAAGCATGCGCCACCACGCCCGGCTGAAACAGGGTCTCTTTTGGCTGCTGAAAGGCTCACTAAACTGCTGAGGCTAGTTTTGAACTTGCAATCCTTATGTCTATTCCATATCCTTCTCTTCCATTGTCTTTCTTTTTTTTTTTTTTTTTTTTCATTTCTTTTGTGTGCATGTAGTATTGGGAACTGAACCCCAGGATATTACCTCTGAGCTTCCCCTCCCCTGCCCTTATGTTTAATTTTTTTTTTTTTTTGGTGGTACTGCGATTCCTGGAAGCCCTTCTTCCTCCGGGCTACAGTCCCAGACCTATTTTATACTTTTTATTTTTGGAAACAGGGTCTCTTAATCCAGCGCGGCTGGCTTCGGACCTGAGTGATCCTCCTGTCTCTTCCTCCCAAGTGCAGGGATTACAAGCGTGTGTCACCACGCCCGGCCCTTATGTTTAATTTTGAAAAATATCTTGCTTTATTACTGCATGCTGACCTCAAACCTGTGATCTTGTTGTTTTAGCCTCTCCAGTACTGGGAATATAGGTGTGTGCCACTATATCCAGCTTTACTTATTTTTATTTTGAGACAAGTTTTTACTATTTTGCTGAGGTTGGCCTCAAACTTTCTTCCTGCCTCAGTCTTCTGAGTAGCTGGGATTACAGGTGTGCCATGATGCCCAGCTGAGAAATTAAATTGTAAACAAAATCTTTTGGATGAAGAGAGAGGGGTAGGTAGAAGATCTCATCGTCCAGGGGTTGGTTTTGTTTTTAAAGATGTGGAATAACTGAAGAAAACAAATTAAAAAATACAGACTGAAGGTAGAAGAAAGAGGGCTAACTGAAGAATCAGTGTCTTAGAAGTAACAGAAGGAATCTGGCTTGGTGGCGCATGGGAGGCTGAGACAGGAAGATGACAGGTTCGACGACAGCATTAGCAGTGTAGTGAGACTCAGTGATGTAGTAAGACCCTATTTCAAAACAGAACATAAAAGAAAGGCTGAAGGTGTAGCTCAGAGGTAGAATGTTCCTGGGTTCAATCCCTAGTAACACACACACACATGCGCGCATACACACGCACAAAAGAAAAAAAAGAGAAGGAGATTGAAATAAGGCTCAAGAGAGTAGGATGAAAGAAGATGATGGTAAGTGCGAATTAGATTAATATGTGGTCATGGATGTGAAAATTTGAAAGTGTTTTATAGCTTTGGTTTTGTTTATGAAATTGGAGCTAGTGTCAGCTCTTTAAAGAAGATTTTTTTTTTTTTGGTTTTAAATAATAGCTTGATTGAGATGAAATGTATCCTGTCTTTGTGCTAGCTACTTGACGTGTATCATTTTGCTTCATGTCACTTCACTGTCAAAAGCTTCTTTACTATCTAGGTGTGGTGGTACACACCTAATTCCCTGCTGCTCAGAAGGTGAAGGTGTGAGGATCATAAGTTAGAGGCCAATCTGGGCAACTTAATGTGACCCTGTTTCAAGATAAATAATAAAGGTCTGTAGAGTTAGCTCGGTGGTAGAGTACCCTGGTTCAATCTTAAAAATTCAAAGATAAGCAGGGTGTGGTGGCGCATGCTTGTAATCCCAGCATTTGGGAGGCTGAGACAGGAGGGTGGCAGTTCACTGCTAGCCTCAGCTACTTATTGAGGCCCTTTGCAACTGAGTTGAGACTCTGTTTCAAAATAAAGAATAAAAAATAAGACTGTGAGCTCGGTGTGGTGGCGCATACTTGTAATCCCTGCGCTTGAGAGGCTGAGACAGGATCGCACAGGTTCAAAGCCAGCCTCAGAGCGGGCGTGGTAGCGCATGCTTGTAATCCCCGCGCTTGGGAGGCTGAGACAGGAGGATCACACAGGTTCAAAGCCAGCCTCAGCTATATAGTGAGGCTCTCAGAAACTTAGACCCTGTTTCCAAATAAAAATATAAAATGGGTCTGGGAGTATAGGCTGGAGGTAGAAAGCCTCTGGGTTCCACCCCCAGTACCACCCCAAAAAAAAAAAAAAAAAAAGCCAGCCTCAGCTACCTATTGAGGCTCTCACCAACTTAGTGAGACCCCGTTTCCAAATAAAATATAAAATAGGGCTGGGAGTATAGCTTGGAGGTAGAAAGCCTCTGGGTTCCACCCCCAGTACCACAAAAAAAATAAAAAATAGGACTGGGGGTGTAGCTTCAAGGTAGAATGCCCCTGGGTTCCATCCCCAGTACCACACACACAAAAAAATTAAAAAATAAAAAGTTTAGAAGAATGGAAAAAGTTTTAAGCTTCATTGTACCATCTGCATATGTTTATATGTAGGATAATATTTTATTTAGCTTATACTGATTTTGTAGTCAGATTAATTATTCACTTTGTATTATATGTTAAATGATTTTTTTTCCCCCCTGTGGGTCTAGGGATGGAGCACAGGGGCATTTGACCTCTGAGCTACACCCCCTGCCCTATTTTTTATTCATTATTTTGAAACAGGGTCTCACTGAGTTGCAAAGGGCCTCACTAAGTAGCTGAGGCTGTCTGCAAACTGCGATCCTCCTGTCTCAGCCTCCCGAATGCTGGGATTACAAGTGTGTGCCACCACGCCCGGCTAAGTTACATACTATTAAAAAAATGCATATGTTCATGTTGATCTTCACCATTCACCCTAGAAGAATTTCATTTCACAAGGAGTAAAACAGATTGAGATCACCCTAGCCGCTTTCTTGACAAATGCTATATTATCTCTCTAAATCTTTTTTCTGAAATTTTAGTCTCTTAGTTTGCTATCAAATTAGGGTTTGTTGAGCCGGGCATGGTGGCACACTCTTGTAATCCCAACATTTGGGAGGCTGAGACAGGAGGATCGCGGTTTGTGGACAGCCTTAGTTATTTAGTGAGGCCCTTGGCAACTCAGTGAGACCCTGTTTCAAAGTAAAGAATAAAAAATAGGGCTGGGGGTGTAGTTCAGAGGTAGAATGCCCCTGGGTTCCATCTCCAGTACTGCAAAAAAAAAAAAAAAAATAGGGTTTGTTCTTTCCACTTCACCTGACTTTCAGCACAGGTATCTATTTTTCTTTCATGGGCCTTTTGGGCAAACTTATACAGATGCTTGAATTGGATCTTCAAGTAGAAAAATACTAAGTTCTGATTATTTTTTGAGACCTTGTTTTTTTTGTGTGTGTGTGTTGTATAGGGAGACCGTCTTTGTATGGCAGCTTGACCTGTCAAGGAATTGGCCTAGATGGCATTCCAGAGGTTACAGCTTCAGAAGGATTTATTGTGAATGAAATAAACAAGGTGAGTTTTTATGTCTTCTAGATATCACATTACTCATAAGCATGGTCAAATCTATATATGTATTTCAGATAGTTATACTGTTATCTTTGTATGTGTATAATCATACTTTTTGCTATCATTGGTTTGTGTGTGTGTGTGTGTGTGTGTGTGTGTGTGTGTGTGTTGGGGGGGATTGAATCTGGGGACATTTTTACCTCTGAGCTACATCCTCAGCCCTTTCTTTTTGGTACTGGGGATAGAACCCAGGTGATTTGTAGCTCCAAGCTACACCACATCCCTATTTTTGTCTTATTTATTTATTTATCTTAATTTTTTGGTGATACTGGGGATGGAACTCTTCTACCTCCAGGCTACACTCCTCCAGACCTATTTTATATTTTTTTTATTTGGAAACAGGGTCTCTTAAGTCAGCGAGGCTGGCTTCGAACCTGCGCAATCCTCCTGTCTCTGCCTCCCAAGCGCGGGATTACAAGCATGTGCCACCATGCCCATCTTGTCTTTTTATTTTTATTTATTTATTTTTTTATTTTTTTTATTTTTTTATTTTTATTTTTTTATTGGTGCACTGTATTCATACATCATAGTGGGATACAAACTTTTGTAGACATACATGCACACATCACCCAGTCAGCCCCCACCCGATCCCCACCCCATTCTCTCCCCATCCCTCCTTCCCATGCTTGGCTTAGTGGTTGACATCTAGTATTATAGCAATTTATCCAAAATTAAAAATGAAAATCTCACATAATGGTTTCATTTGTCTGATACCAAGCTTTTGATGACTTAAAGATAACATTTCAATATTTCTTTTTACTTACTTTCTTACCAGAGAATATTTTTTTTCTGTTTTTTTTAGGTGAAACTATCATATATTTATATATTTATTTTTCAGAAAAAAACTCTATCCTAATATGGAATATGGACTCTAGATACCCAAAATGATCTTGAAAAAGAACAAAGCTAGAAGATATATATTTTCTGATTTCAAACCATATAAAGCTACAATAATTGAAACAGTGTAGTACTATTCTAAAGGCAGATATATAAACCATTGGAGTTGAATAAAAGCCTAGAGCTAAATTCTTCCCTATATTGTCAAGTTATTTTTGACAAGGTTTCCACGAACATTTGGTGGTAGAAATAATAATATTTTAACTAAATATTGTTGAAACATAATAATTACATGGAAAAGAATAAAGTTAGACCCTTACCTAATCCCATATACAAATATTAACTCAAAATAGATAAAAGACCTAAATATAAATCTTAAGACTATAAACTTTTAGGAGAAAATCTGGGTCATAAAACCTCACAACACTGAAATTTTTTTTTTTTTTTTTTTTTTTTTTTTTGCAGGTCTGGGGATGGAACCCAGGGGCATTTGACCTCTGAGCTACACCCCCTGTCCTATTTTTTATTCTTTATTTTGAAACCGGGTCTCACTGAGTTGCAGAGGGCCTCACTAAGTAGCTGAGGCTGTCCGCAAACCGTGATCCTCCAGGTCTCAGCCTCCCAAATGCTGGGATTACAAGCGTGCGCCACCACGCCCGGCTTTCACAACACTGAAATTGGCAGTGATTTCTTGGATATGATTTCAATGGCACAGGCAACAGAAGAGTATACAAACTCCCTAAAAAATAAAAAAAAATATTGTATATCCAAAGACAATGTAAACAGAGTTAACAGTTACTAATAGAATGGGATACAATATTTCCAAATGCTATATCTGAAGGTATATTAATATTCCAACTAGAAATCCTAAAAATTAACAACAATAAAGGCAAACAATACCATTTAGAGATAGGTAAAAGACTAGCATAAGTAATGAATCTCCACAGATAACCAATCTTAGTTGACTGTTGGATGGAAACTCTTGTTTCTCTGGTTCTGGTGTGTGTTACCTATTTCTTCTTTGTAGTTAATCTCTTTGAGTATTTTCTCTAGTGCTGGTTTTGAAGACAAAAATTCCTTCAGTTTCTGTTTGTCATGGAAGCTTCTTATTTCTCCATCTAATTTGATAGAAAGTTTTGCTGGGTAGGAAATTTTTGGCTGGAAGTTGTTTTCTTTCAGTGTTTGGAATATGTTACTTCAAGCCCTTCTGGCTCTCATGACTTGGTTTGGGAAGTCTGGAGTGATTCTAATTGGCTTGCCTCTGAATGTCACTTGGCCCTTTGTTTTTGTTGCCTTTAAGATTCTCTGCTTGGCTTCCACATTGGTCATTTTGACAATTACGTGGCGTGGGGATCCTCTTCTCCAATCCTGTCTAAAGGGAGTTCTATAAGTTTCCTGGACCTGTGTATCAACCTCTTGCTCTATGTTTGGAAAATTTTCTGCTATTACTTCCTTGAAGAGATTGTTGATCCCTTTGGTTTCACTTTCTTTTCCCTCCTCTATTCCAATTATTCTTAGGTTAGCTCTCTTAAAATGGGCCCATATTTCTTCAATATCAGATTCCTGCTGTCAGATATTTTTCCTAGATTAGAAACTGCGTTCATTTTTGGAATGATCATCTTCTAAGAGCGAGATTCTGTTCTCCATGTGGTCTAATCGGTTGTTTGTGCTTTGAATTGAGGCGTTTACTTCATTAATTGCATCCTTTATCTCTTTTTGGCTCTCTCTGAGTTCTTTTCAAAGCACCTCTATTATTTCTACAGTTATTTTCCTGATTTGATCTTCTAGAAATCTCTGATTTTCTGTTTTATCGGGTTCTGATGTTGTGGGGTTGTGGGCATTCATTGCTCCAGTATTATTCCTCTTTCCCATGATTTCGGAAGTTTGTGCCTTTTCTGGGTTCTTCCCTTGGGTCACTATGACTTCACTTAAGGTGTTCTGGATCTCAAGTCGGTAGTATCTCAGACCCCACTACTCCTTTACTGGGTTGTATCACAGAGTCTCCGACCCAGAGAGTTGATAGAGGCTGCTTTAGACTATGGGGGGGTGCCAGGTTGCACGTTCTCCTATGGTGTGATATCTCTGCCACCGCCCCTCCCCCACTGGGTCAAGTCCCAGGGAGTACAGTACTGGGATTTCTCCTCTGTGGCCCGCAATTTGACTCACTGTTCTTGAGTACGCAGATGTAGCTGTACTGGATTCGGTGAATTCTCTGCTGCTGCCACCGGTGGCAATATGGCGCCGCTGCTACGCCCTCGGCCGTGAGGCTGGCGTATTTCTTCGTGGTTTTGATTTCCACTCTGAATCCCTGCGGCGTGTGCTGAGCTCAGCCACTGGGAGCTTTAGATTTTACCTGCGGCGAGAAATCCCGCCTGGCTGTTCCGCAGCTGCTCACCTCAGCTTGCTGTAGCCGTCTGGTGAATTCGCCGCTGCCGCCGGCAGTATGGCGCTGCTGCCGCGTTCTCGGGCATGTGGCCGGTTATCTCCACTGTGTCTCTGAGCTCTGTTCTCAGTCCGCTTTCTCTCTGGAGCCTGGTGATTTTTTTGTTTCTCTGGTGATGGTGTTTTCTGGCTATGAAAGGCGCTGATTTTGTGGTAATGGAGATTGGTTGTTAGCGGGGCTCTTAAGCCCCGCTTTTCTTGGTCACCATCTTCCCGGAAGTCCTTTTTATTTTTATTTTTATTATTTATTTATTTTTTGGTGTTACTGGGGATGGAACCCAGGGGCCTTCTACCTCCGGGCTACACTCCCAGACCTATTTTATATTTTACTTGGAAACAGGGTCTCTTAAGCCAGCAAGGCTGGCTTCGAACCTGTGTGATCCTCCTGTCTCTGCCTCCCAAGCGCGGGGATTACAAGCATGCGCCACTATGCCTGGTGTTGTCTTTTTATTTTTGAAACAGGCTCACGCTGAGTTGTGAAGGGCCTCACTAAGTAGCTGAGGCTGTCTGCAAACCGTGATCCTCCTGTCTCAGCCTCCCAAATGCTGAGATTACAAGGGTGCACCACCATGCCTGACCTCTAGCACTATTTATTTATTTTATTTATTTATTTTATTTATTTATTTTTGCGGTACTGGGGATGGAAGCCAGGGCATTCTACCTCCGAGCTGTACTCCTAGCCCTATTTTTTGTTCTTTATTTGGAAACAGGGTCTCGCTAAGTTGCAGAGGACCTCACTAAGTAGCTGAGGCTGTTCACAAACCTCAATCTTAGCCTCCCAACTACTGGGATTGCAACCCAGATTTTATTTTTTATTTTGAAACAAGGTCTCAAGTTGTGGAGGGCCTCACTAAGTTGCTGAGGCTGCCCATCCATGAACCTGTGATCCTCCTGTCTCAGCCTCCTAAGTACTGGAATTATAAGTGTGAGCCACCAGCTGGGCTCTTTTTGCTACTTTTGAATGTTAAGTTTTCTTTTTCTCTTTAGTTACATTGTGTGTGTGTGTTTGTGTGTGTGTGTGTGTTACTGGGGATTGAAGCCAGAAGCATTCTACCTTTGCGCTATACTCCTAGCCCAGTCATATTTCTTATTTGGAAACAAGTTCTCACTAAGGTTGTTAAGTGTCTCACTATTTGCTGAGGCTGTCCTCAAACCTGCTATCTTCCTGTCCCAGCCTCCTAGTACTGGGATTACAGGTATGTGTGCTACCACACTCAGCTCTACATTTACCTTTAAATAAAAACAAACTTCCTCTTACTCACCTTATACTAGTTCTGATAATGCAAGCTGTGTACATAATTTTGAATTTTCTAATAGCCAAACTAAAAAGGTAAAATAAAAAAGTGAACTTCATTTTAATAATCTCATTTAACTTATATCTAAAATATTACTTAAGTTTGTAATTAATATACAAACTTTTTTTCTTGTGGTACTGGAGATTGAACCCAGAGGTATTTCACCTATCAGCTATATTCTAGCCCTTTTTACTTTCTATTTTGAAACAAGGTCTTGCAAAGTTACCACACACTAGCCTTAAACCTGTGATCCTCCTGTTTCAGCCTCCCAAGTACTGAGATTACAGGCATGTACCACTGCACCCAACTAATATACAAACTTATTAATAAGATATGTTCCTTCTTAAGTTTTTAAAACCTTGTGTGTTTTTTACATATATAGCACATCTCAATTCAAACTATAATTTATTTACTTTTATTTTTATATTTTATTTTTTTGATGGTACTGGGTTTCCTGGAAACCCTTCTACCTCTGGGCTACACTCCCAGACCTATTTTTTATATTTTTTTTATTTGGAAACAGGGTATCCTAAGCCAGTGAGGCTGGCTTCGAACCTGTGCAATCCTCCTGTCTCCACCTCCCAAGCACAGGGATTACATGTGTGTGCTACTATGCCTGGCTCAAACTCTAATTAAAAAAAAAAAACAAAACAGTATATATGTTTCATAAAACTTACAATTGAAAACAGATTCATAGGTACTATCCTCAGCACAAAAGAAAAAAAAAAAGAAGAAAGACAGAAAGATCTCAGCCAGGCGTGGTGGCACACGCATACTTGTAATCCCAGCATTTGGGAGGCTGAGACAGGAGGATTACTGTTTGCAGACAGCCTCAGCTACTATTGCAGAGGCCCTCTACAACTCAGTGAGACCCTGTTTCAAAATAAAGAATAAGCCAGGTGTGGTGGCTCACACTTGTGATCCCAGCTCTTGGGAGGCTGAGACAGGAGGATTGCACCAGTTTGAAGCCAGCCTCAGCTACTCCTGTCTCAGCCTCCCAAATGCTGAGATTACAACTGTGCGCCACCATACCTGGCTTTCAAACTATGATTTTATTTTATTATTTATTTATTTATTTATTTATTTATTTTTGTGGGTCTGGGGATGGAAACTAGGGGCATTCAACCTCCGAGCTATACCCCCTGCCCTATTTTTTATTCTTTATTTTGAAACCAGGTCTCATTGAGTTGCAGAGAGCCTCACTAAGTAGCTGAGGCTGTCCCGTTAACTGCGATCCTCCGGTCTCAGCCTCCCGAATGCTGGGATTACAAGCGTGCACCACCACACCCAGCTACAAACCATGATTTTAAATGGGCTCAGTGGTGTGCGCTTATAATCTACTGACTCAGGAGACTGAGGCAGGAGGATGGCTTGAACTCAAGAGTTTAGGGCCAGCTTGGGCAACATATCATGCTATCTTTTAAAAATATATATGCAGGTATAGATTTGTACTTAGTTCTATAACCAGCTAAAAGTTTTTCTTTTTTATTTTGTATGTATGTATGTATGTATGTATGTATGTATGTATTTATTTATTTTGTTTTGTGGTCCTGGGTATAGAGCCCAGGGTCATTCTACCTCCTAGCTACACCTCCAGCTCTGTTTTTTATTCTTTATTTTGAAACAGGGCCTCACTAAGTAGCTGAGGCTGTTCACTAATGGTGATCCTCCTGTCTCAGCCTCCCAAATGGTGGGATTACAAGCATACATCACCACATCTGGCTTTAAGTTTTCTAATAATTGGACCAGGTGTGGTGGCACACGCTTGTAATCCCAGCGGTTGGGAGGCTGAGACAGGAGGATCGCACAGGTTTGAAGCCAGCCTCAGCTACTGAGTGAGGATCTGAGAAACTTAGTGAGACCCTGTTTCCAAATAAAGTATAAAATAGGTCTGGGAGTATAGCCTGGAGGTAGAAAAAGCCCCTGGGTTCCACTCCCAGTACCACACACACACAAAAAAAAAAATTCTAAGAACTGAATCAATTATCAGGGTTTTTTTGTTTGTTTGTTTTTTGTTTTGTGGTACTTGGGACGGAACTCAGGGTCATTCCATCTCTGAGCTATACCCTCAGCCCTGTTTTTTATATCCTTTATTTTGAAACAGGGTCTAACTAAGTAGCAGAGGTTGTCTGTGAACCTGTGATCCTCCTGTCTCAGCCTCCCAAGTACTGGGATTACAAGCTTGTACCACCATGCCAGCTAAGTATCAGTTTTTATTTTATTTTTTAATTTTTTAAATTAAAAAAAAATTTTCTTGCGGGTCTGGGGAGGGAACCCAGAGGCATTTGACCTCCAAGCTATATTTTCTGCCCAATTTTTTATTTTTTATTTTTTATTTTTTATTTTTTATTTATTTTTATTTTTTTATTTTTTATTTTGGTGGTACTGGGGTTCGTGGAAGCCCTTCTTTCCTCCGGGCTACACTCCCAGACCTATTTTATATTTTTGAAACAGGGTCTCTTACGCCAGCGCGGCTGGCTTCGAACCTGCGCGATCCTCCTGTCTCCGCCTCCCAAGCGCGGGGATTACAAGCGTGCGCCACCACGCCCGGCTTTATTTTTTATTTTGAAACAGGGTCTCACTGAGTTGCAGAGGGCCTCACTAAGTAGCTGAGGCTGTCCGCGAACCTCTATCCTCTGGTCTCAGCCTCCCTAATGCTGGGATTACAAGCGTGCACCACCAGGCCCGGCTTTAAGTATCAGTTTTTAAATTAAATAAAAAATTCACTAACGAGCCGGGCATGGAAGCGCTCGCTTATAAATCCCAGGTTCGAAGCCAGCCACGCTGGCTTAAGAGACCCTGTTTTCAAAAATAAAAACAGTATAAAATAGGTCTGGGAGTGTAGCCTGGAGGTAGAAGGGCTTCCAGGAACTGCAGTACCACAAAAAAAAAAAAAAATTTTTTTTTTTCACTAACAAGTCAAGCATGGTGAGTCATGCTTGTAATCCCACAGTTTGGGAGGCTGAGACAGAAGGATCACGGTTCATGGATAGCCACAACTATGTAGTGAGGCCTTTTCAACTCAGTGAGACCCTGTTTCAAAATAAAGAATAAAAAGTAGGGCTAGGGGAATAGCTTGGAGGTAAAATGCCCCTGAGTTCCATCCTGAGTACTGCAAAAATAAATAAATAAATAAAAATAAAAACTTACTTCAACACTTAAAAAATGGCTAGAACCTACCGTATTGGAAGGCATAACCTTATAGTCTGTATCTGGCTGGGCCTTGGTAAAGAGACGACATATAGTAGTACTTAAGAGATGAGTTTTATGGCTAAGCGATGAAAGAATTCACGATCTCCATTTCTTTCTCATTCTTACTGCAGTCAGTGTCATCTGGTGAGATGATTCCCAAAGGGTAAAACAGCTTTTTTTTGCTATTGATGTCTTTTCTTTTTTTGGGTACTAGAGATAGAACCCATGACATTCTATCTCCAAACTGTACCTTTTTAAAAATTTATTTTATTTTATTTATTTATTTTGTGGCACTGAGGATTTAACCCAGAGGCATTCTACCTTTGGGCTACACTCCCAGCCCAATTTTATTTCTTATTTGGAAACAGGGTCTTGCTAAGTTGATGAGTTTATTTGCTGAGGCTGTCTTATTTGCTGAGGCTGTCCTTGAACCTGCGAGCCTCCTGTCTCAGCCTCCCAAGAACTAGAATTAAAGACGCACCAATGCTTTTTTTTCGACTTTTCTTACAACTCGACTTTTCTTACTACTCTTTTCTTTTTGTGTATATAATTAAATCTTTTTTTAGTTGTAGGTATTTTGGGTATCCTGACAAGAATAAATAATTCTTTGTTTTTTTGTTTTTCACATAAGATTTTTTAACAAATGTTCATCACCCTTTTTGTGCAAGGTGGTAGGCTTCATGTTACTATATATTTTAAATATGTATGTGTATATGCATATGTGTATTTGGTACTGGATTGAACCCAGGGGCATTCTACCTCTGTGCAACACCTCCAGTCTTTTTTTTTTTTTTTTTAAGAAACAATCTCACTAGTTTTTTGTTTTTTGTGGTACTAGGGGTAGAACCCAGGGGCTTTTCTACCTCCAGGCTATACTCTCAGACCTATTTTATACTTTATTTGAAAACAGGGTCTCACTAAGTTGCTAAGATCCTCACTAAGTAGCTGAGGCTGGCTTCGAACCTGTGCGATCCTCCTGTCTCAGGCTCCCAACCATGGGGATTACAAGCATGCGCCACCACACTAGAATCTCACTAGTTTGATGAGAGTCTGACTACTTGCTGAGGCTTGTCCTTGAACCTTCTACCCTCCTGTCTTAGCCTCCCAAGTACTGGGATTATAAGCATGAGCCACCAAGTCCTGCTTTGTTTTTTATTTTGAAACAGGGTCTCACTAAGTTGCTGAGGGCTGTGCTAAATTGCTAAGTCTGGCCTCAAACCTGCAATCTTCCTGTCTTAGCCTCCCAAGTACTGGGATTACAGTTGTGCACCACGTACCTGGCCTATATTTTGTTGTTGTTTTTGTGACACTGAGGGTTGAACCCAGGGGCATTCTATGTCCAAGTTATACCCCAGCCTTATTTTTATTTATTTATTTTTAGTTTGAAACAGAGTCTCCCTAAATTGCTAAGGCTGGCTGCAAACCTGCTATCCTCTTTCTCATCCTCCCAAGTACTGGGATTACAGGTGTGTATCACCACACCTTGCTCTTTTTTTTTTTCTTCTTAAAGTGAAAAAGAAAGATGGAAAAAATGTGTTGGATCTGAGTTTCAGTCTTTGTTAATTCTGATACTTACTAGCTTTGTGACTTTGGACAAATAACTTAGTTTTTTGAGCTTCAGTTTTCGTATCTGTGTCACAGAGATAATATTGTCCCTCAAAGGATGGTTAATGACAAGTGAGGCTACATATGGATGGAACTGTAAAGTGTTACAGAAATTAATATTTTTGTTCATTATAACAACCCTGTGGGATCTCCCCCCTCCTGTGGTACTAGGGATTGAACCCTGAGGCATTCTACCTCCAACATACATCCCCAGCCCTATTTTATTATTTATTTACTTTGTGGTACTAGTGATTGAACTCAGGGACATTCTACCTCTGAGCTATACCCCAGCCATATTTTTTATTCTTTTTTTTTGAAACAGGATCTCTCTGGGTTGAGAATCTCAGTACTTGCTGAGATGTCCTCAAACCTGGGATTCTCTTATCTCAGCCTCTCAATTAATGGGCCACCACATCCAGCTTAGATTGGCATTTTAAATTTCCATTTTGCTGATAATAAGAAAATAAACTCAGAGGTTAATTAATCCCTAGTAATCAAAGTCAGACTGTGTATTGGAATTGGACTATACCTTGCAAGCCTATTTTTTTTCCAGATTATTTTGCCAGTATCCATCCACACCCTTGGTTGCTGACTTTACATGCCTTTTTTCTTAAGTTTTCAAAAATGTATATTTTATACTTATACTACATTTTAGTTCAGACTCTATTTTTTATTGGAAATACTTGATTCCTATTTCTTCCCTTCATACCCAGGCCTGGATACAATCCTTATCTCTTCAAACATCATTGGTAATTTCTGCCAAGAGCCTGCTGGGTGGGATTAGACAGTAAGTGCTATGATTCAACACTCATTTGTTTCCTAATTGCCACGAGTCGCTTTGCTTTCTGACATTGCTATAGTGTTGTATTAAACAGTAGGCCAGCCATTATGCTTAAATGCTAACCCTGGAGGATAAAAAAAGTTTGATTTTGAATTTTATCTTGTTGTGGCATACTCACGCTTTCCCCTCTTGAATTTTGTCTGTTTTGATATCACCTGCAACTTCTTAAAAAATATATTCATTAACGGCATGATTATCTACTGTTGACTTTTGGAGGTAGTTCATTTATGTTTCTGGATTAAAGGTTGAGTTGCAGGATTAATAAGCAGGAGAATAACATTGTTTCTTGATCACTTTTACAGAATTAGCTCCCTAAAAATGAGATCTTCTGAGAGCATACCCAGATCTTACAGAAGCCTGAACACTAAGCTTTTGGAGCTCCCTGCATCCTTGCTGGAATAACTGTTCAGCCAAGAGTTTAGCTGACACTTTAGTTTCTCATACAGGAGGCAGTTCCAAATCCAGGTCAGCTCTCTCACAGCAATGTGGGCTTTATCTCGCAGTTAGAAGCAAAAACTCATTTAGTAAAAAGCCTCTAGGCAGCCAAGTATGGATATGCTGGCTAAGAAAGTGCTAATTGTATATATATTCAAATTAATTTTTAAAAGAAGATGACCTGTAATAAACATATTGATTTTCAGTGATAAGACTATTAGGACTTTGAAGCTGTCCTTTCTAATGAAGTGTGAGGACCTATGCCTGTTGGTATAATAACATTCAAATAATTAAATTAATTAATTAATTAACTTATTTATTTTTGCAGTACTGGGGATGGAACCCAGGGGCATTCTACCTCTGAGCTACACCCCCAGCCCATTTTTTTTTTTTTTTTTTTTTGGTGGTACTGGGGTTCCTGGAAACCCTTCTACCTCCAGGCTACACTCCCAGACCTATTTTATATTTTTTTTTATTTGGAAACAGGGTCTCTTAAGCCAGCGCGGCTGGCTTCAAACCTGCACGATCCTCCTGTCTCCACCTCCCAAGCGCGGGGATTACAAGCGTGCGCCACCATGCCTGGCTCTATTTTTTATTCTTTATTTTTGAAACAGGGTCACACTGAGTTGCAAAAGGCCTCGATAAGTAGCTAAGGCTCTCCATGAACTGCAATCCTCCTGTCTCAGCCTCCCAAATACTGGGATTACAAGCCTGTGCCACCACACCCGACTTCAAGGAATATTAATTAAAAGTCTTTTTGTGTGTGTGTGTGTGATACTAGAAATGAAAACCAGAGACATCTATCTCCAGGCTACACACCAGCTCTATTTATTTTTTTTGTTTGGAAACAAGGTCTCACTAGGTTGATGAGCGTCTTACAACTTGCTGAGGCTGTCGTCAAACCTGCAGTTCTCCTGTATCAGCCTCCCAAATACCGGGATTACAAGCATATGCCACCATGCTCAGCTTAAAAGTCATTTTCAAAGTTGGGTGTGGTGGCACATGTTTGTAATCCCAGTAGTAGGAAACTGGACAGGAGGATCTCAGGTTTGCATCTAGCCTCAGCAACTTAGCAAGGCCCTCTGCAACTTAGTGAGACCCTGTTTCAAAATAAAAGATAAAATAGGACTAGTGTTGTAGATCAGAGGTGAAATGTCCCTAGGATCAATCCCCAGTACTACACATACACAATAAGGTAACTTTTATGGTAGACATGGTGATGCACACCTGTAATCCCAGTACTTGGGAGGCTGAGATAGGAAGATCACAGATTTGAAACCAGCCTCAGAAACTAAGTGAGGCTCTCAGCAACTTAGAAAGACCCTGTTTTCTAATAAATAAAAGAGGGCTGGGAGTGTAGCTTGGAGATAGAATGCCTCTGTGTTCAATCCCCAGCACCACCAAAAGAAAGAAAGAAAAGTAATTCTTACTGCCCTCCAGAATTTCTACAAACATTCAAGTACTACATAAGAAAACAGATTAGGGGCCTTTTGGTGAGTGTAGCTCCTCAGAGGAGAGATACAGTTAAGTGTATTTTGATGGTTGGATATTCTTTGACTATAATAAGGGATTGCAAGAATTGTTGAGGAAGGGTTTACCATGCCTTTTCTTCTACACATGCTACCTTTAAATTCCAACATACTTGGGTAAAATGATAACATGTGACTTTTAGCAAGTCACGTTATCTGAATATAACATCTAATTCTAGGCTTTCCTGCTACGCCATCAGTGTTTTATTTTTGCTACAGGAGCCAAAAGACATGTGATAATGACTAGTCAAAACATGGAGCATTGTAGCATGGCTATGTGATGATAGCCAGTCTGTGATCACGTACAGTAGGTTGAAGTCCTAGGTGGAATGGGCATTGCAGCACTGACCACGCCCTGTACATGTGTGTATAGCATAATTTGCTTTACCAATTTCCCCTGATAAGTGTCATTGTCAATAATCTGACAATTTTTCTTGACAGTTGTTTTAGGAAGCAAGTTTACTTGTAGACTTGTCTTTTACACTGTAGGCTTGAGGGCTGGTACTGAGTTTTCTCACATCTCTGTGTGCATCTCCTGCTGATCCTGTTCTTGCCCTACTGCCAGTTGAGAGTATTGGTAGTTGATTTAATTCTACTAATTAAATGTTTTCATTCTTTTCAGTTGTATCTTATTGTTGGTCTGTCTTCTGTGGAACTATTTACTTCAACATAAAAAGATAAGGGCCAAGGAAGAATAATAATTGTTATTTATTTATTTATTTATTTATTTATTTATTTGGTGGTACTGGGGGTGGAACCCAGGGGCTTACTACCTCCAGGCTATACTCCCAGACCTATTTTATATTTTATTTGGAAACAGGGTCTTACTAAGTTGCTGAGAGCCTCACTGAGTAGCTGAGGTTGGCTTCGAACCTGCGCGATCTTCCTGTCTCAGCGCCCGAAGCGTGGGGGTTATAAGTGTGCGCCATCACGCCTGGCAGAATGATAGTTTTATAGGCAGACAGGAGGATTAGAATGGGTACACTTAAAAAATGAGAATTTCCTGGCCAGGTGTGCTGGTGCACACTTATAATCCCAGCATTGGGGAGGCTGAGACAGGAGGTCACAGGTTTGAGGTCAGCTTTGGCAAATTAGTGAGAGTCTCAGTAACTTAGTGAGACCCTGTTTCAAAGTAAAAAATAAAGAAAAGGGCTGAGGGTATAACTCAGAGGCTAAATGCCCTTGGGTTCAATTCCCTAGTACGAAAAAAAGAAAATGAGAATTTTCTGTACTCCTAAGCTTTTCTTTAAGAGACTTTAATTACATTGGAATAGTTTCACTGATAGATTTTGTTTCTCTCTCTCTCTTTTTTTTTTTTTTTTAGAAAAGCATTCATATTTCATGTCCAAAGGAAAATGCATCTTCTAAGTTTTTGGCACCATATACTACTTTTTCTAGAATTCATACAAAAAGTGTAAGTATTTTGATCAATTAAAAACTAAATGTGATAGTATACTATTTCTTTCATTTTATCTGTATTTCTAGTATATAAGCATCTTTATAGTTAATATGTTTTACATTTATTTTGTATTATAAGATGATACAGCAGGTAAAGTATGATGGGTGTGGCAAAAACGGTACACAGTATTTGTCCACATCTACTTACTGGTAATCTTAGAGATTGAAATTTTCTTTAAATATGTTGTATTTGTGTGGGTGTGGTGTGGTACTGTGGATTGAACCCAGAGGCATTATACCTCCAAGCTATACCCCCTGTCCTATTTTATTTATATATTTATTATTTTATTTGTTTGTTTGTTTTCGGTACTGGGGATGGAACCCAGGGGCATTCTACCTCTGAGCTACACCCTCAGCCCTTTTTTTATTCTTGATTTTGAAACAGGGTCTTACTGAGTTGCAAAGGGCCTCACTAAGTAGCTGAGGCTGTCTGCAAACCCAGATCCTCCTGTCTCAGCCTCCCAAATGTTGGGATTACAAAGGTTGGCCACCACACCCAGCTTTTATTTTATTTTTATTTTGAAACAAAGACAAAGTCTCACTAGATTGATGAGAGTCCCACTACTTGCTGAGGCTGTGCTTGAACTTGAGATCCTTCTTTCTCAGCCTCCCAAGTACTGAGATTACAGGTATATGTCACCACACTGGGTTCTTTTTTTTTTTTTTTTTTCTTTTTAAGATTTAAAGAAGTTTATTAGAAAGATAGAAATACAAAAAATAAAAATACAGCCCCATGCCAAAATAGCATGGGGGGGGTGACTCGAAATGAATACACCCTACACTGGGTTCTTAAATGTGTTTTAACAGAATCACTTAATAGCATTTGGATAATGATATAATAGCTAATGCTTGTGTAATATGTCATTGTGCATATTTTATTACCTTGCCTGTTAGACAGGAACACTTCCTCAAAAAATCCAAATATATACTGAGGAATACTTTGCCGAGGTTTTTATAATAAAGCCCTTTCTACTATTTTTAGCTTTTCTGAAGCAGACATAAGAAAGTGGCAATACAGTAATTATATTAAAGCTGTGTATTTCTTACTGTGAGGTACTTTTTTTGTGTGTGTGTGTGTGGCCCTAGGGATGGAATCCAGGGGGCATTCTACCTCAAGCTACATCCCTATCCCTATTTTTATTTTTTTAAATTTTAATTAAATTTTATTTTTTTGCGGGTCTGAGGATAGAACCCAGGGGAATTCTACCTCCGAGCTATAGCCCTTGCCCTGTTTTTTTTTTTTTTTTTTTTTTTGATACTGGAGGTGGAACCCAGAGGCTTTCTACCTTCCGGCTATACTCCCAGACCTATTTTAAATTTTATTTGGAAACAGGGTCTCACTAAGTTGCTGAGAGCCTCACTAAGTAGCTGAGGCTGGCTTCGAACCTGCACGATCCTTCTGTCTCAGCCTCCCAAGCACTGGGATTACAAGCGTGCACCACCACGCCGGGCTATTTCCTTCCTTCCTTCCTTCCTTCCTTCCTTCCTTCCTTCCTTCCTTCCTTCCTTCTTTCTTTCTTTTGTACTGGGGATGGAACCCTTCTACCTCTGGGCTACATCCCAGACCTATTTTTTTATATTTTTTTTATTTGGAAACAGGGTATCCTAAGCCAGTGAGGCTGGCTTCGAACCTGCGCGATCCTCCTGTCTCCACCTCCCAAGCATGGGGATTACAAGCATGCACCACCACACTCGGCTTTGTTGTGGTTTTTTTTTTTTTTTTTTTTTTTTTTTTTCAGTATTAGAGTACTGGTGTTTGAACCTAGGGCTCCTTTTACCACTGAACTACAGACCTTTTGAGACAAGGTCTTGCCAAGTTGCTGAGTTTGGCCTCAAACTTGAGATCTTCCATCAGCCTTTCTGAATATCTGGAGTTACAGGAGTGCACTACTGTGCTTGGGTCATAATTTTGTGTTTTTATGAACCTAGGACCTATATCTATACCTATATATAGCTGTGTTTAGAAATACCTTACTTAAATCCTTCTGTTACTTCTCTCTCTCTCTCTCTTTTTTTTTTTTTTGCGGTACTGGGGATGGAACCAGGAGCAGATTCTACCTCCGAGCTACACCCCTAGCCCTATTTTTTATTCTTTATTTTGAAACAGGGTCTCACTGAGTTGCAAAGAGCCTCACTAAGTAGATGAGGCTGGTCCGCAAACTGTGATCCCCTGTGTCAGCCTCTCGAATGCTGGGATTAGAAGTGTGTACCACCACGCCCAGCTCTTCTGGTACTTCTTAGAAGAGGTATGCTAAAAAATAAAATAGCAGCTGGCATGGTAGAGCATACTTATAATCCCAGTACTTGGGAGGCTGAGACAGAATTGTACATTTAAGACTAGCCTCAGCAATTTAGGCCCTCAGTAAATTGGTAAGACACTGTTTCAAAACAAAAAAGTAGCTGGGTGTAGTGGTGCATGCCTGTAATCCTAGTAATTGGGAGGCTGAGACAGGAGGATCACAGGTTTGAGGCTAGCCTCAGCAAATTAGTAAGGTCCTCAATAACCTAGTGAGACCTCATTTCAAAATAAAAAAATAAAAAAGGGCTGAGGGTGTAGCTCAGAAGTAGAATGCCCCTAGGTTCAATCCCCAGTACCACCAAAAAAAAAAAAAAAAAAAAAAAAAAAAAAAAAAAAAAAAAATCAAATAAAATAGCAAAAGATGGACCCTATGAAAACAATATAAGGATAGGTAAAGCTTTTGTGCTGAAGTAGGATATTACAGATGTTTACAGGAATAACTGGAGATGTAAAAGGTGTTAGGAGGTTTGTGATGAAACAGTTTCATATCAAACATAGGTCCTTTGTATTTGGAAGCAGAGGCTTAATTTTTGGAGGTGATAAAACAGGATGTTTATAGCATATTTCAAGGAAGTAAGAGCATTTCATTATTTGTAACATTGTGTTGTCTTTTAACAGATCACATGCTTGGACATCTCCAGTGGAGGGGGCCTTGGCGTGTCTTCCAGCTGTGATGGAAGCATGAAGATCTGGCAGGCTTCCAATGGAGAACTCAGAGTAAAGGATTCAGATACACTCACAGTCTAATATATGAAGGGTGCTCTGAGAAACCTAGAGTGGGTCTTTAGGACTACTGAACTTGAGCTGCTCTCTGTTCTCCCATTTGTTAATCAGAGAATCATTCTCAAGCTTAGTGATTACCAGAGTAGGGCTGTAGCAGTTGAGTCAGGCCAGTGGATGTCTTACGTAGGTGGGTCCTTGCTTTGAACTGCCTTTAGTGATCACTTCTAACACAGAGTAGCTAGTCTATATGACTAAGCCTCCATTCTATGCAGAGGTTTCTTTTTTCTTTTTTTCCCCCTGTGGTACTGGGGATTGAACCCAGGGATATTCTACCTCCAAGCTAAACCCCCAGGCCTATTTTTTATTCTTTATTTTGAAACAGGGTCTCACTAAGCTATGGAGGGCCTCAAGTGGCTGAGGCTGGCTGCAAACCAGCAATCCTATCTCAGCCTCCCATGTACTGGTGTTACAAGCATGGGTCACCACCATACTCAGCAATGCAAAGGATTTTAAGAAGAGATGAGAATCCCTAAGCCTACTCATGTTCTTATACTTAAAACTAGACCTTGGGATTTCTGAAATCCATAAAATTCATTTCTACATCTTTAGCTCTGTCCCAGGAAAGAAGCCAATAGTTCTTAGGACACTACTTGATAGACAAATGAGTTAAAAAGATCCTTTGGGCAGCTTTTTATTATTTATTTATTTATTTATTTATTTATTTATTTATTTTGTAGTATTGGGGATGGAACCCAGGGGCATTCTACCTATGAGCTACACTCCAGCCCTATTTTTTTATTCTTTATTTTAAAATGGTCTCACTAAGTTGCAGAGGGCCTCAGTAAGTAGCTGAGACTGGCCATGAACCTGTGATCCTCTTATCTCAGCCTCCCAAGTACTAGGATTACAAGCATGTGCCACCACTTCTGGCGTTTTGACAGCCTTTAAAAAAAAAAAAACCTCATAAGTGAACTAGGCATGCTGACACACACCTGTAATCCTAGTACTTGGAAGGATCACAGGTTCGTGGCCAGCCTCAACAACTTAGTGAGGTCTTCCACAACCTAGGGAGACTCTGTTTCAAATTAAAAAATAAAATAGAATGCCCCTGGGTTCAATCCCTAGTAAAAAACACACACACACACACACACACACACACACACACACCCATCTCCGCCTGCAACACCCCCCCCCCACTGCCCGAGTCTAGTAAGTGGATATGGGATGTAGATATTTCATATAAGGAACCAAAAAATACGAGAGGTAAGGAGACATCAAGGACTGGACAAGAAAACTAGCATGACATTTTCTTTTGTTTTTTCAGAGAGTATTGGAAGGACATGTGTTTGATGTGAATTGTTGCAGGTTTTTCCCTTCAGGCCTTGTGGTTCTGAGTGGGGGAATGGATGCTCAGCTGAAGATCTGGTCAGCCGAAGATGCTAATTGCGTGGTGACTTTCAAAGGGCACAAAGGAGGTATGAAAAGGCTTCTCTAATGAGCCCCCTAGATGAATAACTGCAAAGATAGAAACAGAAGCTATAAACAAATGGACAAATAATTCATCCATCTGCCCATTTGGATGAGCTGCTATTTCTCCCCAGCGACTAGAAATTCCTTTGCTAGTCAGTCTTGATATTGTAATAGAGAATGAACCATTTTATACAAATAGTTGTTTTCAACAATAGATAAGGAAAAAAATAGGAAATCATCTGGGGAAAAGAGAGAGAGAGAACCCACATCTTATATTAGTCCTTGAGTTGACAGTAAATGCTAGGTGATAAATGGCCTCATGTCCAGACATCAAAGAGAGCTTGATAATGATTGTTGATGATCATGAATTTATATTTTATATTTAAAAATGGGTTAGAGAGCTGGACGGACGTGATAACGCATGCTTGTAATCTGAGCACATGGGAGGCGGAGACAGGATTGCAGGTTCACAGCCAATCTTAGATACTTATTTATTTATTTTTTTTTGGTGGTACTGGGGTTCCTGGAAGCCCTTCTACCTCCGGGCTCCACTCCCAGACACCTATTTTGTATTTTTATTTGGAAACAGGGTCTCTTAAGCCAGCGCATGCGCCTGGCTTCGAACCTGCGCGATCCTCCTGTCTCTGCCTCCCAAGCGCGGGGATTACAAGCGTGCGCCACCACGCCCGGCATCTTAGATACTTATTGACGCCCTCCAGAACTTAATGTGATCCTGTTTCAAAATAAAGAATAAAAAAAGAGGGCTAGGGGTATGGTTCGGAGGTAGAAGTACCCTGGGTTCAATCCCCACTACTGCAAAAAAAAAGGTGTGGTGGCGCACACTTGTAATCCCAGTACTTGGGAGGCTGAGACAGGTGTATCGCAGGTTCATGGCCAGCCTCAGCTACCTCTGAACTACAACCCCAGCCCTTTTTGGAATCAGGGTCTTGCTAGGTTTCTGAGAGTCTTCCTATGGTTGCTTAGGCTGTTCTTGAACCTGCGATCCTCCTGTCTCAGCCTTCAGCCTTCCAAGTACTGGTATTACAAATGTGTGCCACCATGCTAGGTAGGGATGACCTTTTATAGCCGGGTATGGTGGCACAGCTTGTAATCCCAGTATTCGGGAGGCAGAGACTGGAGGATTGCTGTTTGAGGACAGCCTAAGCTACTTAGTGAGGCCTTTCGCAACTTAGTGAGACCCTGTTTCAAAGTAAAAAGACTAAAACATAGGGCTGGGGGTATATCCTGGGTAAAGAATGCTCCAGGGTTCCATCCCCAGTACTGGGGGAAAAAAAAAAAAGGATAACTTTTTGTTAGTGTAAAGAAATTCCTGACTAGTATATGTAAACATGACAATAAGGGAGGCAAGAGAGTAGAGTAATTGGAGACAGGCAAGTCTTTGGTTTAAATCATAGCTTCTTTCTGAATTAATTCCTTGGTTCCTGTCCTTCAGAACTCTGCTTTCCTTTTATTCCTATCATTCCAGTGTGAAGAAACTCACACTAGATGTCATTATATTGTAAGTGACATTTTCTTAGTGGTAATTTTCCACTCCACTTCTACAGAGAAGTAAAATTTTCTGGATAACAGCTCTTTGCACTGTTGCTTCAAAATTATACATATTTGGTGGTACTGGGGTTCCTGGAAACCCTTCCTCTGGGCTACACTCCCAGACCTATTTTTATTTTTTATTTGGAAACAGGGTCTCTTTAAGCCAGCAAGGCTATCTTCGAACCTGCACAATCCTCCTGTCTACGCCTCCCAAGCGCGGGGATAACAAGCGTGCACCACCACGCCCAGCAGAATTATACATATTTAATACTATTCACAGCTCCTAGCTACAGCTGTAGCATACCTGCCTTAAGTACATACTTTTATAATTACTGTTTTCTGTTGGTTTGGGCACTGGGGATGGAACCCGGGAGCATTCTACCTCTGAGCTACATCCCCAGCCCTTTTAAAAATTTTTAGTTTTTAATTTTCGATTTTTAATTTTAATTTTTTTTTTTTTGCGGTACTGGGGTTCCTGGAAGCCCTTCTATCTCCGGGCTACACTCCCAGAACTATTTTTACAGTTTTATTTGGAAACAGGGTCTCTTTAAGCCAGCAAGGCTGGCTCTGAATCAGCGCGTCCTCCTGTCTCCGCCTCCCAAGCGCGGGGATTACAGGCATGCGCCACCACGCCCGGCTTTAGTTTTTAATTTTGAAACAGTTTTGCTAAGTTTCCAAGGGCCTTAGCAAGACCCTTGGCAAGGCCAAGACCTGTGATTCTCCTGTCTCAGCCTCCCAAATACTGGGATTACGAGTGTGTGCCACCACTCCTAGCCATGATTTTTATATATGAAGTCATTTCATCTTAAGAGGAATGGAAGCAAGTCAGATGATGACCTTTGGCCAGTTATTTTTCTTTTCTTTCTTTTTTTTTTTTTTTTTTTTTTGGTACTGGGGATTGAACCCAGGGGCATTCTACCTCTGAGCTATACTTCCAGCCCTATTTTTTATTCTTTATTTTGAAACAAGGTCTCACTAAGTTGTGGAGGGCCTCACTAAGTAGCTGATGCCTGCCATGAACCTGTGATCCTCCTGTCACATGCTGGGATTACAACTGTGTGCCACCATGTTTGGCTTGCTTATTTATTTATTTATTTATTTATTTATTGTCAGTCCTCAATTATACAGTCTCTTAATGGGGCATGGTGGTGTACACTTGTAATCCCAGTACTTGGGGGCTGAGACAGGAGGATCCGGGGTTCACAGCCAGCCTCAGCTACTTAGTGAGGCCCTCCGCAACTTTTTTTTTGTGTGTGGTACTGGGGATGGAACCCAGGGGCATTCTACCTTTGGGCTACACCCCCAGCCCTATTTTTTAATTCTTTATTTTGAAACCAGGTCTCATTGAGTTACAAAGGGCCTCACTAAGTAGTAGCTGAGGCTACCTATGAACCACGATCTTCCAGTCTCAGACTCCCAAATGCTGTGATTCCAAGCGTGTTCCACCACACCCAGCTGCCCCCAACAACTTAATGAGACCGTATTTCAAAAGAAAGAGTTAAAAGTAGGGCTTGGGATGTGGCTCAGAGGTAAAAATGCCCCAGGTTCAATCCCTGGTACCACACACAAGAAAAATAAAATAAATAAAATCATGTAGTCTGTAGATATTCATTGGGCATCTATCATAGACTCAGTTAACTTGCTTTTAATAAAAACAAATACCAAAATAGGCTTGTTTGCTCATGCCTGTAATCCCACTGCTTGGGAGACTGAGCTAGTAGAATCACAGGTTTGAGCCCAGTCTAAGCAACTTAGCAAGACCCTGTTTCAAAGTGAAAAATAAAGTAGAGCTGGGGTGTAGCTCAGAGGTAGATTGCCCCTGGGTTCAATCCCCAGTAGCAAAACAAAGTAAAACAAAAATACCAAATACTTCCCCTTCCTGGGTCACCATACAGGTGTTCCACATTTCTACTTTATAAATTTGTTTTATCACACTGTGCCATGGTGTCTTTATGAGCACGACCATCTCTACCCTTTTTTTTTTTTTTTTTTTGTGGTACTGAGGGTGGAACCCAGGGGCTTTTCTACCTCCAGGCTATACTCCCGACCTATTTTTTATACTTTATTTGGAAATAGGGTCTCACTAAGTTGCTGAGAGCCTCACTAAGTAGCTGAGGCTGGCTTTGAACCTGTGCGATCCTCCTGTCTCAGCCTCTCAAGTACTGGGATTACAAGCGTGCGCCACCATGCCCAGCTCTAGTTTGTGTCTGATTCTCATAGCTAGTCTTTGAACCATTGGGAAGCAGAGTCTGATTATTTCTATTCTTCTAGCACTTTAAAATGCCCAACATGTAGCATATGTTCACGTTGAGCACGTGTGCATGAAGGGATGCTGTTGTTTATGCAGCTCTGTCCTCTCCCCTTGTCATTCCTCTACTACCTCTCTATTCATTGTAAGGACTTCTTTTTCCTTGCCAGGTATCCTGGATACAGCCATTGTTGACCGAGGCAGGAATGTGGTGTCTGGTTCTCGAGATGGGACAGCACGACTTTGGGATTGTGGGCGCTCAGCCTGCCTGGGAGTCCTTGCAGACTGTGGTGCTTCCATTAACGGAGTCTCAGTGGGTGCTGCTGACAACTCCATAAACCTTGGCTCCCCTGAGCAGACACCTAGTAAGTTGATAGTGATATGAGAGTTTGCATTGTTTCCTTAAGTGCTCTTCAGTGTTTGCCTTAGTTTCTCCTTTTTTTACCTCATTCCTTCCTGCAGTGTTGCTGGTGTTTCTGTTTTCACTTTAAGATTATTATTTATTTGTATACCTACTATGTTTTTGTTGCATTGGAATCTACAAAGGAATTATGTCTTAGTCACTGTATCTGAGTATCATGTAATCTGAATAAAATTAATATCTATAAAACTATAAAACACTTAGTGAACAGTGAAGTTTGGTTAAAATAGTGATTTTTTTTTTTTTTTTTTTTTTTGTGATACTGGGGTGGAACCCAGGGGCTTTCTACCTCCGGGTTACACTCCCAAACCTATTTTATTCTTTATTTGGAAACAGGGTCTCACTAAGTTGCTGAGAGCCTCACTAAGTAGCTGAGGCTGGCTTTGAACCTGTGCGATCCTCCTGTCTCAGCCTCTCAAGTACTGGGATTACAAGCGTGCGCCACCATGCCCAGCTCTAAAGTAGTGATTTTTAATGAAAACGTAATAGGGTTTCAGAGGTAGGGAGTGTTCCAGGTTAGAATAGATGAGAAAAGTGTTAACAATGAAAAGATAAACTCCAGCTGAATAGACTAGAATTGGAAGGTTAGGAGTGTAAGTGTTAGGACAGAGGTTGGTGTAGGGGCAGTTTGTATTATAGCATGGAGGTGAGATTGTATTTTACATTAAAAAGATAGGTGCTTGGACTACAGGGTTGAATTAAGACTGAGGTCGAGCTGGGCTTGGTGTCACATACCTACAGTAATAGTACTTGGGAGGTTGAAACAGGAGGTTTTGCGGGTTCAGAGCAGCTTCAGCAGCTTAGTGAGACCTTGTTTCAAAATAAAAAATAAAAAGGTCTGGGGGTGTAGCTTGGAGGTACACTGCTCCTAGGTTCAGTCCCCCGTAACAACAACAACAAAAATGGAGAGTGAGTTGAATAGTATAAGCCCTAATAAGGTAATTTTCATTCTTATTTTTCCATAATAATAACTAGTAATTCCTTATATGTTCTATAGGGCTGTTTTTTCCCCCCTGTCATCATCTTGTCTTTTCACATTTTTTTAAAACATAGACTGTTGGGCATGTGATGGATGCTTGTAATCCCAGTACTTTGGAGGCTGAGACAGGAGGATTGCAGGTTCGCGGCCAGCCTCAGCTTTTAGTGAGGCCCTGTGCAACTTAGACCCTGTTTCAAAATAAACAATAAAAAATAGGTCTGGGAGCCGGGTGTGGTGGTGCACACTTGTAATCCCCGCATTTGGGAGGCGGAGATAGGAGGATCGCACAGGTTCAAAGCCAGCCTTGCTGGCTTAGGAGACTCTGTTTCTAAATAAAAAATATATAAAAAATAGGTCTGGGAGTGTAGCCTGGAGGTAGAAGGGTTTCCAGGAACCCCAGTAGCACCAAAAAAAAAAAAAAAAAAAATAGATATGGGATTATAGCTTGGAGGTAGAATGCCCCAGGCTTCAATCCCCAGTTCTTAAAAAAAAAAAAAAAAAAAAAATATATATATATATATATATATATATATATATACACTTTTATTTTTTAAATAGTTTTAGGTTCAAAGCAAACTGAATAGAGTTCTCACATACCTTCTGCTTCACCTGCCTACCCCCAGATTGCCTCCCCCACCATCAGCATCCTATGCCAAAATAGTAATTTGTTATAGCTGATAAACCTATACTGACATAATCATCACCCAAGATCCATAACTTGTATGAAGGTTGGCTTTTTTTTGTGTGTGTGGGTTTGGGGATGGAACCCAGGGGCATTAGACCTCCAAACTATACCCCCAGCCCTATTTTGTATTTTTTATTTCGAAACAGGGTCTCATTAAATTGCAAAGGGCCTCACTAAGTAGCTGAGGCTGTCAGCGAACCACAATCCTCCTGTCTCGGTCTCCAGAATGCTGGGATTACAAGTTTCTGCCACTACACCTGGCTCACTCTCGCTTTTGTATATTCCATGGGGTTTTTTTTGGGGGGGGGAGTTTGGGGTGTGTGTGTGTGTGTTTACGCTCGTGTGCATGTTTGTGTGTGTTTCTGGGGATTGAATTTAGGAGCATTCTACCTCTGAGTTACAATCCCCAGCCCTATTTTATTTTTTTATTTTGAAACAGGGTCTCATTGTGTTACAGGGGGCCTCACTAGGTTGCTGAGGCTGCCAGCAAACCTGTGATACTCTTGTCTCAGCCTCCCAATGGGTTTTGACAAGCATGTAATTGCCTGCACCAACCATTATTTTACTGTACAGTAAAGTTTCATTGTCCTGAAAGTCCTCTTTGCTTTTGTCTATTGACCATTCCTTCCCCTAGTCCTCAAACAACTGATATATTTTTTTTTTTACCATTTCTATAGTTTTTGGCTTTCCAGAATATCACAGAATAATTTTAAGTTTAGCCTTTTCAGAGTGGCTTCTTTCATTTAAGAATATGCACTTAAGGTTCCTCTCTAACTTTTCATTGCTTGATAATTCATTTCTCTTTTGGTACTGGGCATTGAACCCAGGGGAACCTTATCACCAGGGTCTTGCTAATTTGTGGAGGCTGGCTCAAGCTTGAAATCCTCCTCCCTCGCCCCTTGAGACACTGAGATCACAAACATGTGCCACTACACCCAGCTCTAGAGATTTTTCTTTAGCACTAAATAATGTTTCATTGTTAAGATATACCACAATTTATTCATTCACCTACTGAAGGACCTCTTGGTTGCATCCAAGTTTGAGCAATTACAGTTAAGGTTGCTATAAATGTCCATTCGCCAGTTTTTCTGTGGACCCAAGTTTTTAACTCATCTGGGTTAATTTTGCCTCTTACCTTGGGCATATTGTAAGTGCTTCCTCCAGTTCTGTTAAACTTCCCATAGAGATGTATTATGGTGAAACCATTCGCTATACTGGGCCCCTTTTTGAAAACTAATGAATGAATAGGGAGCATCTTATTTCCTAAAGGGCATAAATGAGAAGCTGGATGTGGAGCATGCCTGTAATCCTAGGATTTAGAAGGGTGAGATGAAAGGATTGCAGATTGGAGGCCAGTCTCAGCAATTTAGCAAGTCTCTCAGCAACTTCTAGCAAGACCATGTTTCAAAAAGAAAGAAAGCAGCTGGGCGTGGTGGTGCACACTTGTAGTCCCAGCACTTGGGAGGCTTGAGACCGGAGGCTCATGATTTGCAGACAGCTTCAGCTACTTAGTGAGGCCCTCCACAACTTAATGAGACCCTGTTTCAAAAAAATAAAGAATAAAAAATAGGGCAGGGGGTGTAGCTTGGAGGTCAAATGCCTGCCCCTGGGTTCCATCCCCAGACCCACAGAAAAAAAAAAGTACTTCAAAAAGAAAGAAAGCAAATGAGATCATTTCACATAGTACACATTTATAATAATTATGTATTAAATACACACATACTTCAACCCTAAGATTTCATACACATAATTACATAAAAATAGGGTTTAGTTGTTTTGTTTTTGTGGAACTGGGAATTGGACCCAGGGGCCTTCTACCTCTGAGCTATGCTCCCAGCCCTATTTTATTTTTTATTTTGAAACAGTGTCTCACAAAGTTACCAGGTGCTGGTTTGGAACCCATGATCCTCCTGACTCAGCTACCCAAGCATTGGAATTATAGACATGTACCATTGCACCCGGCTTGCTGTCTCGTCCTCCCAAATGCTGGGATTACAAGTGTGTGCCACTACGCACAGGTCACATGTCTGTTTTCTGTCCCCCATTCAAGTCTTAGTTGAAAAATGACTTCCACAAGAACCTTTTTAAAGTTGAAATCTAAAGTTACCCTCTCCCACTACTCCCTTGTCATATACTTACCTATAGTAGCATTCCTTTTTTATTTCATTGTGGAATTCATTTCTCTGTAAGTATTGTACTTGTTTGTTTTTTGGGGGGGGCTCATTCTGCCAGAGTCTTTGATAAGGGCCTTGTTCATTATCTCTTCCCTAGTAGGCCCTTAATCTTACTTCTTACAGCCTGGAAGATCCTAGAAGGTGGAAACTATTTTGTTCAACATCATACTCCTGTTCCTAGTGAGGTGTTTTATTATATTAAAGTTGGATGTGGCCAGGTGCAGTGGTGCACACTTTTTTTTTTTTTTGGTAGTACTGGGAATTGAACCCAGAGGTATCTTACCTCCGAGCTATACTCCCAGACCTATTTTTTATTCTTTATTTTGAAACTGGGTCTCACTGAGTTGCAAAGGACCTCACTAAGTAGCTGAGGGTGGCTGCGAACCTGAATCCTCCTGTCTCAGCCTCCCAAGTGCTGGGATTACAAACATGTGCATACCCAGCTGGTGCACACTTATTCCCAGTACTTCAAAGAGGAGGATACCAGGTTTGCAGCCAGCCTCAGTAACTTAGTGGTGAGGCCTCTTCAGCTTAGTGAGGCCCTATTTCAAAATAATAAGTAAAATAATAAGTAAAATAGCTCAGATGTAGAACATCTCTGCATTCAATCCCAGAACTACAAAAAAAAAAAAAAGTGGATGTGTTGATGTATATTTTATAATGTCACCCTCTGTTTTTTTGTTTTTTTTTTTTTTCAGTAATGGAGATGAAACCCAGGGGCATTCTATCTCCGAGCTACACCCCCAGCCCTATTTTTTATTCTTTTTTTATTCTTTTTTTTTTTTTTTTTTTTTTTTTTGGTACTACTGGGGATGGAAACCTTCTACCTCCAGGCTACACTCCCAGACCTATTTTATATTTTATTTGGAAACAGGGTCTCTTAAGCCAGCTGAGGCTGGCTTCGAACCTGTGCGATCCTCCTGTCTCTGCCTCCCAAGCGTGGGGTTTACAAGCATACGCCACCATGCCCGGCTTTTTTATTCTTTATTTTGAAACAGGGTCTCACTGAGTTGCAAAGAGCCTCACTAAGTAGCTGAGGCTGTCTGTGGACTGTGATCCTCCTGTCTCAGCCTCCCAAATGCTGGGATTACAAGCATGGGCCACCACATCTGGTTAAAGTTACCCCTTTTAGCCGGGAGTGGTAGCGCACTCTTGTAATCTCCGCCTTTTTGGGAGGCTGAAACAGGAGGATAGCTCAGGTTTGAAGCCAGCCTCAGCTAGCTGGCTTAAGACCCTGTTTCCAAATAAAATATAAAATAAGTCTGGGAGTGTAGCCCGGAGATAGAAGGCCCCTGAGTTCCATCCCCAGTACCACCAAAAAAGAAAAAAGTCACCCCTTTTAATTGCACAGTTTTGTAAGTTTTATTTTGTTTTTTAATTCTACAGATAGAACCCAGAGGCATTCTACCTCCAAGCTAGACACCCCCCCCAGCCCTATTTTATTTTTTATTTAGAGACAGGGTCTTGCTAAGCTGCTGAAAGTCTCACTAAATTGCTGAAGCTGGCTTCGAACCTGTGATCCTTCTGTCTCAGCCTCCCAAGTACTGGGATTATAGGTGTGCACCACACCACACCCAGCTCAGTTTTGCAAGTTTTATTTTTTTTTAGTTGTGTAAGTTTTGTCAAATGTGTACTGTTGTATAAAAATACAACAGTGAGAAATAGGACATACCTTCTTAAAATTAATCAGTGACTCGTAATCATGGAGTACAGTCAGTAAACAGCCATCAGAGTGGTGCATGGGCACTTGCCAACTCATTAGCCTGGCTGTCATTAACTTGGCTCCTCTGTCATGCAGGTGAACGGGAGGTTGGAACAGAATCAAAAATGCTGCTGTTGGCCCGGGAAGATAAGAAGCTTCAGTGCTTGGGACTACAGAGCAGGCAGCCGGCAAGTAATTCTTTTAGACCTTTGAATTCCAAGGTCACTCTGATCCTTGCAAGCTGTTTTAAAAACATTTTCTACTTGCTCCCTGTGTTCTTTTCTTTTTTTTTTTTTTTTTTTTTTTTTTTTTTTTTTGTACTGGAGATGAAACCCAGGGGCATTCTACATCCAAGCTACATTCCCAGCCCTATTTTTTTTTTTAAATTCTTTATTGAAACAGGGTCTCACTGAGATGCAAAGGACCTCAGTAAGTAGCTGAGGCTGTCTATGAACTATGATCCTCCTGTCTCAGCCTCCCAAATGCTGGGATTACAAGTGTGCACCACCATGCCTGGCTCCTGTGTTCACTTTTTAAAGAGGCTACATGGGTGAGAAGTAAATTGAAGTGAGTAAGAGGATGGGATTTAGCCATGGAAGGTTGGTGTATACTTGTGGCAGATTTGAGGATGGCCTCAGCAACTTAGCTAGGCCCTCTGCAACTTGGTGAGACCCTGTTTCAAAATAAAAATAAGGACTAAGGGTATAGCTTGGAGGTAGAATGCCCCCCAGAGTTCAATCTCAGTACCATGAAGAAAAAAAAAGAAGAAGAAGAAATCAGAAGAAAGAAGAAAGCAGCAGCAGCAGCAGTATATGGGATTTTGAGTAGGGGTAATTTTTTTTTTTTTTTTTTTTTGTGGTACTAGGGATTGAACCCAGGGTTATTCTACCTGTGAGCTACACCCCCAGGCCTATTTTTTTATTTTTTTTTTATTTTGAAACAGGGTCTCACTGAGTTGCAAAAGGCCTCACTAAGTAGCTGAGGCTCTCCATGAACCGCTATCCTTCCTGTCTCAGCCTCCCAAATGCTGGGATTACAAGCATGTGCCTCCATGCCTACTTTAGGGGTAACATTTAAATCCTAGCTCTTCATTTAATTGGTCTGATCCTGGACAAGTTACTTAACCTCTCTGAGCTGTTTCCTCTTCACTAAACTGGGCATAATAGGATATACCTACAATCCTCCTGTCTCAGCTTCCCAAGTACTGGGATAATAAGTGTAGGCCACCACCACACTTGGCTACTTTGTGACTGTTTGTGTGTGTGTGGGGGGGGGGGAGGTGGTGGTGCTGGAGTTTGAACCCAGGGGCATTCTACCTCTGAGCTACACCTCCAGCCCAATTTTTTTATTCTTTATTTTTGAAACAGGGTCTCACTAAATTGTAGAGGGCCTCACTAAGTAGCTGAAGCTGTTCAAGAACCTGATCTTTCTGTCTCAGCCTCTCAAGTACTGGGTTTACAAGGGTATACCACCACAGCTGGCTACTTTGTGACCTTTTAAATGTTACTTTTTCTCTCTTGATCTCTGTGCTGTATGTAAAATAATGAAATTGTGATGGGTCATCCTTTTGGGTTCTTTTATAAAGGAACTCTTATCTGAAGCATGGTGGCACACACCTGTAAATCCCAGTACTTGAAAGGTAGTAACTGGAGGATCACAGTTTCAAGACCAGCCTCAGCAACTTAATGAGATTCTTAACAACCTAGGGAGACCCTGTTTCAAAAAATTTTAAAAGGGCTGGGGATATAACTCAAATGTAAAATGCCTCTGGATTCAATTCCCAGTCCTACACACATACATACTCTTTTTTTTTTTTAATTTTTTGGTGGTACTGGGGTTCCTGGAAGCCCTTCTACCTCCGGGCTACACTTCCAGACCTATTTTTACATTTTTATTTGGAAACAGGGTCTCCTAAGCCAGTGCGCGCAGCTGGCTTCGAACCTGCGCGATCCTCCTGTCTCCCCCTCCCGAGCGCGGGGATTACAAGCGTGTGCCACCACGCCCAGCACACATACATACTCTTATTAAAAGGCTCATGCATACAGGATCCTTTGTCAATTAATGGCCAAAGTATATTATAGAAGAAGTAGTTGGATTTTATTTTATCCTCTGAGATTTTGTTGGGCGGATTGTACTGTTAATTAACCTCTGTCTTCCCTAAACTTAGATGTTTTTATTTTTTAGAACCCAGGGCACCACTAGTTACAGAGTCTCACTAGTTACAGAAGGCCTCACTAAATTGCTGAGGCTAGCCATGGAACCTTTGGTTCTAAGATTATATTTTTAAAATTTCCTTCTACACTGGGCGTGGTGTAATCCCAGTACTTGGGAGGCTGAAATAGGAGGATCACAGGTTCAAAGCCAGCCTCAGTGACTTGGAGGGGCTTTCAGCAACCTCATGAGACCCTGTTTCCAAGTAAGAAATAAAGTCAGTCTGGGGGTGTAGCATGGAGGTAGAATGCCTCTGGGTCCAATTTCTAGGACCCCCCAAAAAAATCCCTTCTAGTTTATGTCATCATTATCCAGAACACTTTCATGATTTCTTTTGGCCACAGTTTTTGTATCTTCATTTCATATTATTATTCCATTGTGCTAGTGATATTTTCATTTTCAAAAATTATGCCAGGAAGCCACGCATGGTGGTACACACTTGTAATCCCAGCATTTGGGAGGCTGAGATGGGAGGATCGTGCTTCGCGGACAGCCTCAGCTAATACTAGTAAGGCTCTTTGCAACTCAGTGAGACTCTCTTTCAAAACAAAGAATAAAAAATAGGGCTAGGGGTATAGTTCAGATGTAGAAGCCCCTGGGTTTTATCCCCATTACCGCAAAAAAAAAAAAAAAAAAAAAAAAAAAAAAAAGCCAGGACCAGCATCATTTTCCCTAATACTTCCTTTAGACTTGAACTTCCACACTAGCATTTACTTCCAAAGGAATATCAGAGATTTTCATTTATGTAGAATATTTTAAGGGGAAATGGTCAGCTAACAGTATAGAATAAATAAAAAATATATTTTTTAGATACAAGGAGAATTATTAGTCTTCAAATTGTTACTTTTAAGCTGGGTGTGGTGGTGCAGGCTTCTAATCCCAGTACTTGGGAGGCTGAGACAGGAGGATCGCAGGTTCAAAGCTAGCCTCGACAATTTAGGCCTTTCACAGTTTAGTGAGACCCTGTTTCCAAATAAGAAATATATAAAATCAGGCTAGGGGTTTAGCTTGGAGATAGAATGCCTGTGGGTTCAATCTCCAGTGCCACCAAAAAAAAAAAAAAAAAAAAGAATTGTTACTTTTTATCTGGGTGTGGTATTGCATGCCTGTAATCCCAGTACTTGGGAGGCTGAGACAGTAGGAGTACAGGTTTGAGGCCAGTTAGTGAGACCCTGTTTCAAAATAAAAAATAAAAAGGGCTGAGCTTATAGCCTATAGGTAGGACACCCTGGGTTCAATCCCCTAGTACTGTAAAAAAATAAAAAAGAAGAAAGTAAAGAATGATTGGTTGATTGCTGAAAGTGACATGAAGCAAAACTTAAACAAGGAAATTACAAGTATTTCTCAAACAGATGGTTGTGAGCCAGGTGCTGTGGTGCATGTGTGCAATCCAACTACTTGGGAGGCTGAAACAGGAGGATGGCAGGTTCACTGCCAGCCTCAACTGCTTACTCAGTCCTTCCGCATCTTGTTGAGACCCTGGTTCAAAACAAAAAATAAAAATTAGGGCTGGGGGTATAACTTGGAGATAGAATGCCCCTGGGTTCAAACCCCAATTCCTAAAAAAAAAAAAAAAAAAAGATGGTTATAATGAAAAGGCAAAACAGTGTATTTGTTGGTGAGGATCCTGTGAGTGTTAAGGGGTAATAATGTTGCAGGTGAGTCAGGTCCACAATGGTACAAGACCCAGAGGCTGGATTAGGAGGCAATAGTTTATTCACTAGTGAGGCTCTGAGCCCTGAATGGCATCATCTTACAGATTATATAGCCCCAGTGGAACATGTTTTAATTGGATCAGTAACAGGCAGCGGTACCAATTTGGGAGTTTGGGTCAGGTTTCATTTCTGCTTCCTGAGCTATATTTCTTGTATTGGTCTCCATGTAGCAGGGACTGGGTGGCACCATTCTGGCCTCCTGCCTCCTTAGTTTGAAAGCTGTTACCTCATTTTGTGGTGTTATATAAACTGCTTAAGCCCTCAGCCAGCCTCAGGTCCTGAAGCCTGGGAGAGCTTCCTTATCAGTTACTGGTGAGTTCTTTTCCTGTTCAAAAGGGCTTAAAGGGAGAAGGAGGAAATTTTTGTAAAGATAGTGAAAGTTTTCCCACTTTTTGGTGTCTCTTTATTCTTGGAAACAAATTAATTTATTTTTCTTTTGTGGTATTAGGGATTGAATCTAGGGGACTTCTACCTCCAAGCTACATCCTAAGCCCTTTTATTATTTGGAAACAGGGTCTCACTAAGTTGCTGACAGTCTCGCTAAATTGCTGAGGCCGGCTTTGAATCTGCAGTCTTCCTGTCTCAGCCTCTCCAGGTACTGAGTTTACAAATGTGTGTCACCAGGCCCAGCTACAAATTAATCTTTAAACAGCAGTTTTGTCTCCTGTTTACTCATTCCTAGGTATTCCTCTTTATGGGCTCAGATGCCTTCAACTGTTGTACTTTTCTCTCTGGATTTTTGCTGTTGGCTGGGACTCAAGATGGGAACATTTATCAGCTAGATGTGAGGAATCCAAGGTGAGTCTTCCTTCTTTTGTATGATGCAGATCTTCAATAGAGTGGAAATTGGGGTGGGGTGGGGTACTAAGGATTGAACCCAGGGGCATTCTACTCTGAGCTCTACCCCCAGCCCAACTTTTTATTCTTTATTTTGAAATAGGGTCTCACTAAGTTGTAGAAGGCCTCACAAGTTGCTGAGGCTGGCCACAAACCTGTGATCCTCCTGTCTTAGCCTCCGAAGTACTAGGGTTACAAGCCTGTGCCACCACACCTGGCATATGGAGTGGAATTGTTTTTTATTTTTTAACATTGATTTATCATAACATAGATTGTGTGTGTGTGTGTGTGTGTGTGTGTGTGTGTGTGTGTGTGTGTGTGTTGCTGGGGATTGAGCCCAGGGGCATTCTACCTCCAAACTACACCCCAGCCCTATTTTTGTTTAACGTGTGTGTGTGTGTGTGTGTGTGTGTGTGTGTGTGTGTGTAGTGCTGGAGATGGAACCCAGGGGCTTTCTACCTCTGGGGTATTTTGTTTGGAAACAGGGTCTCACTATGTTGTGGAGAGCCTCACTAAGGAAGTAGCTCAGGTTGGCTTCGAACCTGTGCTATCCTCCTGTTTCAGCCTCCCAAATACTGGGATTACAAGCGTGGGCCACCATGCCCAGCTACCCCAGCCCTGTTTTATTTTTATTTTGAAATAGTGTCTTGGCTAGGTTGATGAGAGTCTCGCTACTTGCTAAGGCTGTCCTTGAACCTGTGATCCTCCTGTCTCAGCCTCCCATGTACTGGGATTTTAGGCATGTGCCACCACACCTGGCTCTAACATATAGATGACTTTTAATGAATTAAGACTTTTTTCTATTAGTAAAAGTTTTCTGCTATGAATTATCTGATTTTATTATGATAGGATCATATTAAAAGTGGGGTATTTTTGTGTGTAGAGCTGAGGATTAAACCCAGGGGCATTATACCTTTGATCTACAGAACTACATCTTCAGCCCTTTTTTTATGTCTTGTTTTGAAACAGTCTTGCAAAGTTGCTGAGGCTGATCTCAAACCTGTGGTCCTCCCAAGTACTGGGATTACAAACTTATGCCATCATGCCTCGCTGCTAGCTGTGTTAATTTAGCTTTAATCATGACCTTTCTCTTCTCTTCTCTTCTCTTTCTTCCTTCCTTCCTTCCTTCCTTCCTTCCTTTCTTTCTTTCTTTCTTTCTTTCTTTCTTTCTTTCTTTCTTTCTGGGTTTTTTTTTTGTGTGTGTGTGTTTCCAGGTATGTGACACAAGGGCATTCTGCCTCCAAGCTATGCCCCCAATCTTTTTTTTTTTAGTCTTTATTTTGAAACAGGGTCTCATTGAGTTGCAATGGGCCTCACTAAGTAGCTGAGGCTGTCTGTCAACCACGATTCTTGTGTCTCAGCCTCCCAATTGCTGAAATTACAAGTGTGCGCCACCATACCCGGATAATCATGACCTTTCTAAAGAAAATCCATCCTTATCTTGGTCTTAAAGATATCCAAAAAGAAACATACTGTAGCCTTTCTGTTGCAGGACTTAACAATTTCTTTGATTCTGTCCCTCCTCTTATTCTCTCCTGTTGGTCAGCTAATACTCATTGAATGACTTCTGTAAGCACTATTTTGTGTGTGTGTGTGTGTGTGTGTGTGTGTGTGTGTGGTACTGGGAGTGGACCCCAGGGGCTTTCTACTTCCAGGGTATACTCCCAGACCTATTTTATACTTTATTTGGAAACAGGGTCTCACTAAGTTACTGAGAGCCTCACTAAGTAGCTGAGGCTGGCTTCGAACCTGTGTGATCCTCTTGTCTCTGCCTCCCAAGCACTGGATTACAAGCGTGCACCACCACACCCATCTCTGTAAGCACTATTTTATCTTTTGTTTCAGAGTCCTGACAATTTGAATATTTCACAACTAGTCTAATTCTGTCTTTAAATAAAAAGGTTAACATATTGTTAACATTGTTATCTTCAGTCCTTGTCAGACCTCCCCTGAAAACTTGAAATGTTGATGATGACTTAGTTCATGTTTAGGGACACATTTAGATTCACTCTAAGATGATTTTGTTACCTTGATCTGCCAATTAGGGATCTTGCCAGGAAAGAAGTGATATCAGTGTTTTATTGTCCTTCTCCATTTGTCCTGGTTTTTTGTTTTGTTTTGTTTTTTGTTTTTGCATTACTGGGGATGGAACCCCAGGGGCATTCTACCTCTGAGCTACACCCCTAGCCCTGCTTTTTATTCTTTATTTTGAAATAGGGTCTCATTAAGTTGCAGAGGGCCTCACTAAGTAGCTGAGGCTGTCCTCGAACCACGATCTTCCTTTCTCAGCCTCCCAAATGCTGGAATTACAAGCATGCGCCACCACGCCTGGTTTATATATTGTATATAGTCAAGCATTATTTTCAAAGAAAAATAGTAAAAATTTCCCCTTTTACTCTGAATCCTAGAGCTCCAGTACAAGTCATCCACAGATCAGGAGCACCAGTTCTGTCTCTGCTGAACTTCAGAGATGGATTCATTGCTAGCCAAGGTGAGTCCAGGGACCAGTTAAGAGGCATGGTTCTAACTGGGTGTGGTGGTGCATGCCTGTGATCCCAGTACTTAGAAGGTTAAGACAGAAGGATTGCAGGCTCAAGGCCAGCTGCAGCAATTTAGCAAGATCCTGTTTCAAAATAAAAACTAAAAAAAGATGGTGGTGTAGCTCAGAGGTAAAATGCACCTGGGTTCAATCTCCACTCCTGAAGAGACAGACAGACAGAGGGATGGTTCAGTCTAGTTCAGTTAATCAAGTACAGTTCTTAGTGGCTGATCTGTGGCTGAGTTGGGCCATGGGCCCCCATGACTCTGGCATTTTGTGCTTGTCATGTAGTGTTTGTCACTTATTGTAGTTTTCTGTGTCCCCCTCCAGTCTGGACTTGTTGACACTATAACTATGCTTTATTCATCAGGCTGTCCAGAATTCAGCTCAATGCTCACTATGTAGTAGGCGCTCAATAAACATTGATAAATGTATGGGTTCTTCATACAAAAAACTCACCAATGAATCAACTACAGTCTCTGCCTGAAAGGAGCTCAGTTAGTACTAACAGCAGACGTGTGAACATGTGATTATGAACTCAATAATAAATGTCATTTTTCCTTGCTGAATGAAGTAACTAATATTGCTGAGAAACTGTCAAGAGACCATGGCCAGTTTCCCACTCCGACTTAAAGAGAGATTTTTGGTACAAGAGGAATGTGGGCTTCAGATCAAGGGCATATTGTGGCACCTGAGCAGTTTATGCTGACTCCGTGGATTCTCTGAGGCAATAGAGCTTGTTATCCCTGAGAGCCTGCAGATGAGCCTCCCAGGAGTAACTCCCAGGGCAAGGTGTAACTTCTGTTTCCAATAGCCCTGGTTCTTGTTTTGTTTTGTTTTGTTTTTGAGGTGCTAAGATGGAACCAAGGGCATTCTACCTCCCAGTCCTATTTTTATTCTTTATTTTAAACAGGGTCTCACTGAGTTGCAGAGGGCCTCATTAAGTAGCTGAAGCTGGCTTTGAACCGTGATCCTCCTGTCTCAACCTCCCAAATGCTGGAATTATAAGTGTGTGGTGCCACCACACCCAGCAACCCCATTATTTATTCTTTATTTTGAAACAGGGTCTCACTAAATTTCAGAGAGCCTCACTAAGTAACTGAGGTTGGCCAAAAACTTGTGATTCTCCTATCTCAGCCTCTTAAATTACTGGGATTACAAGCGTATGCTACCATGCCTGGCTAAAAATAATGACTTTTAAAAAATCACAAGTAGGCCGGGCGTGATGGTGCACACTTGTAATCCCAGTACTTGGGAGACTGAGACAAGAGGATCACAGGTTCGTGGGCAGCCTCAGCTACTCAGCTTGCTGAGTCTGGCCTGGAACCTATGATCCTTTTGTTTCAACCTTCCAAGTTCTGGGATTGCAGGTGTGTCACATCACATCTTCTCTTTATTTAAAATTGTTTTCTGTCTTTTAGGTGATGGAAGCTGTTGCATCATTCAGCAAGACTTGGACTATGTCATTGAGCTCACTGAGGTTGACTGTGACCCCGTTTACAAGGTACAGGCCTGCAAGGACACCAGGACTAACTGGGTGACTCTCACGTGTGGCTTTGAAGGGACTGTATCAAGCTACTCTGTGGTCCTTAGGGTTGCTAAATACTCTTTATTATGTAAGCTGTATAGTAGGATGGAAAGAAAGAAAGGTTTTGAGTCAGAAGGGATTTTATTACTCACTAGCTATAGAAACTTGGAAAATTGCTTTACATTCTCAATCTGTTAGTTCATCTGTAAAATGATAGAAATGAGATAATGCATGTGAAATCGCTATCATTTTTTCTCCAGTACTAGGGAATGCACCAGGGGTGCTATAATATTGAGCGACATCCCAATCTTTTTATTTTTGAGACAGGTTATCCCTAAGTTGCCCAGGCTGGCCTTGAATTTGTGATCATTCTGCCTCAGTCTCTCAAGTAGCTGGGGTTACAGGCATGAGCTATCATGCCTGGCTATAAATACACTCTTTAAATATTAGCAGTTATTATTATTTAAAGTTCAAGATTGAGCTGGGCTTGGTGGCGCACGCTTGAAATCCCTGCGGTTGGAAGGCTGAGACAGGAGGATCACACAGGTTCGAAGCCAGCCTCAGCTACTTAGTGAGGCTCTCAGCTTTTTGGCGAGACTGTTTCCAAATAAAATATAAAATAGGTCTGGGAGTATAGCCCGGAGGTAGAAAGCCTCTGAGTCCCACCCCAGTACCACAAAAATAAATAAATAAATAAATAAATAAATAAATAAATAAATAAAATAAAGTTCAAGACTGATTCTCTCATTTGATCATAATGGAAAGAGAAAAAATGAATATTAGAGATATTTATTGATGTCGGGCACGATAGCACACACATGTAATCCCAGCATTCAGGAGGCAAAGACAGGAGGATCAATATTTGTGGACAGCCTCAGCTACTTAGCGAGGCCCTTTGCAACTCAGTGAGACCCTGTTTCAAAATAAAGAATGAAAAAAAAATAGAGCTAGGGGTCTAGCTTGGAGGTAGAATGCCCCTGGGTTCCATCCCCAGTACTGCAAAAAGAAAAAGAAATCTTTATTAAAAAGATATTTATTAACTAGATATTTTATAAATATTATCTCATCTAATGTTTGTTATCATTCCTAGAGATATAGGTGTTATCATTCCTATTTTTTTCTTAGACTTTTCAAAAGTTACTCAATTAGCCGGGTGTGGTGGCGCACGCTTGTAATCCCAGTATTTGAGAGGCTGAGACAGGAGGACCACACAGGTTTGAAGCCAGCCTCAGCTACTTAGTGAGGCTCTTAGCAACTTAGACCCTGTTTCCAAATAAAATATAAAATAGTTCAGGGGTGTAGCTTGTTCGTAGAAGTCCCCTGGATTCTATCGCGAGTGCCACACACAAAAAAGTTACCCAATTAATATATAACGATAATAATTTAAACAATACAGAATTATACAGACTTATGTCTTCTCTAGGATTGGGGATGCATGCGCGCACATGTGTGTGTGTGTTTGGTACTGGGGATTGAACCGGTGCATTCTGCCTCTGAGCTGCACCCCCCCAAAATAAAATATTTTTATTTTGAAACAGGGTCTCACTAGGTTGATGAGTCTCACTACTTGCTGAGGCTGTCCTTGAACATGCAGTACTCCTGTCTCAGCCTCCCAAGTACTGGGATTACAGGCGTGCACCACCACATGGTCTAGTATCTTTTTTAATATAGTTTTATTGGTGCATTGCAATTATACATAATAGTGAGATTAAGTGTTACAAATAAGCCCGGTGTGGTAACCCACACTTGTAATCCCAGTACTTGGGAGGCTGAAACAGGAGGAATCCAAATTCAAGGACAGCCTTGCAACTTAGTGAGACTCTTAGCAAGCTAATGAAACCCTTATTCAAAACAAAACAAAACAAAAATCTAGGAGCTGGGCATGGGGGCGCACGCTTGTAATCCCAGCATTCGGGAGGCTGAGACCGGAGGATCGCAGTTTGTGGGCAGCCTCAGCTACTTAGTGAGGCCCTCTGCAATTCAGTGAGACCCAGTTTCAAAAAATAAAGAATAAAAAATTAGGCAGGGGGTGTAGCTCGGAGGTCGAATACCCCTGGGTTCCATCCCCAGACCCGCAAAACAAAACAAAACAAAACAAAAAAAATCTAGGGGTATAGCTTGAGGTAGAATGCCCCTGGGTTCATCCCCAGTACCACAAAACAATAAAGAAAACAAAACAAAAAATAGCGATACAAACATACATGCATGCATCAATTGGTGTATTTCCTTCTGCATCCCACCCCACTCTATGATCTTTGTAGTTCCACCTCTTTCTTTTATTTTTATTTTTATGGTACTAGAGATTGAACTCAGGGGCATTTCTACCTCAAAGCTACATCCCCAACCCCTTTTAATTTTTCTGTTTCTTGAAACAAGGTCTCACTAAGTTACTGAAGGTCTTGCTATATTGCTGGGGCTGTCCTTGAACCTGTGATCCTCCTGTCTCAGCCTCCTCAGTACTGGGCTTACAGGAGTGTGCCACCAGGCCTAACCCAATTTTTTTTCTCATTGTAACTAGCACAGACAGTTTTTGGTACATCTGAAGACTGCTTTTGGAGCATTTGCACACTTATATCTGTGTATTTATGCATTTATGCATTCATTTATTATTTTTATATTTTTGCAATACTGGGGATTGAATTGAGAGGCATTCTACCTCCAAGTTATAGCTCCAGTCCTATTTTTTATTCTCTATTTTGAAACAGAGTCTCACTAAGTTGAGTAAGGCCTCACTAAATAGCTGAGGCTGGCCGTGAACCTTCAATCCTCCTGTCTCAGCCTCCCAAGTAGTGAGATTACAAGCATGCGCCACCACACCTGGCTGCATTTATATTAATAGTTTGTATATAATTGTATATAATCTTTAGTTTGGAATCATCCTGCAGTTATTTCCCTGTGGCTTATTTATTTTTTACTTAACATCTTGGAGCTTTTCTCAAGTGAAAACATAGAGATCTATTTCATTTTGTAAAATTCCTGTCTAATGTTCTATACTGTGAAGTAACATATCATTTCCATTTTACAGAGGAAACTAGGACCCAAAAGAATGAGAAAGTTGTTGTGGATCATGCAGCTACATGATAGCAAACCCTAGAGTAGTCTAATTCCAGAAAACATGCTATTTCCATGGTGTTAGTGTTCTTATCTTTTTTAAAAAAGTTAACAAAACCCACCTTAGAATAAAAGGTGGAGGATCACAAGTTTAACGCCAACATGTGGTAACTTAGTGGGACCTTGTTTCAAAATAAAAAATAAAGCTGGGCCCACGTGGTGGTACATATCTGTAATATCAGAACTTTGGAGGCTGAGACAGGAGGATTGCAGGTTTGAAGCCAGCCTCAGCAAGTAGTGAGACTTTCATTAACATAGTGAAACCCTGTTTAAAATAAAAATAAAATATGGAAGCCGGGTGTGGTGGCGCACGCTTGTAATCCCCGCGGTTGGGAAGCTGAGACAGGAGGATTGCATAGGTTCGGAGCTAGCCTCAGCTACTTAGTGAGGCTCTCAGCAACTTAGTGAGACCCTGTTTCCAAATAAAATATAGAATAGGTCTGGGAGTATAGCCTGGAGGTAGAAAGCCTCTGGGTTCCACCCCCAGTACCACCAAAAAAATAAATAAATAAATAAAAATAAAATAAATAAAATAAAATATGGCTCTGGGTATAGCTCGGAGGTAGAATGCCCCTGGGTTTAACCTCCAGTACCAAAAAATAAAAAGGGCTGGGAGTGTAGCTTAGTGGTAGAGAATGCCCCTGGGGTCAATCTCCAGTACTGGCGATAGGAAAAGGCACATATTTAGACATTTTTGCATACAATTTATGAGGTTCAGAAATAAAATCTTGGACCATCTATTCTCCAGTTGTAGACCCTCTACTTGAAACTGCACAACAGTAATGTGTTTGCATTTCACTTAGGCCATTAGTTTCTCTTCTGTAGTCTTAAGTGCACTCTTGCTGGCCAGAGATTTTGTAAATACATAATCACAGGTGTAATCTTTTCCTTTCGGAGTCAGTGAAGATTCTCAGACTCCCTTGGATTAATGTGGGTGAGTGGCAGACCTCCGTCATTTTGAAATGGCAGACTCCCAGGCTTCTTTTGAGCGGCGAATTCTTGTGTTCCAGGTAGCCACATGGGAGAAGCAGATCTACACATGCTGTCGGGATGGTCTCGTGCGACGCTACCAGCTTTCTGACCTCTGACCCCTTGGGACAAGAAGTCCCAGGTACTAAAAGGATTGACCCTGGTCAGCAGAGAGCAGAAATATCATTGGTCCTTCCTAAGATTTGTGGCCCCTCGGTGTCTTGGGCACCTCTTGGAAGTCTCAGCTGGACTAGCCCATGTGGAACTGTCATCCAGGACTCACTCTGGACTGAGAAGCTCACGTGTGCTCACTGCCTTCGCCCTCGTTGTCTTTGTGTAAACTTGCAACACAGGGCAAGGATGTGGGTGCTTGCATTTTGTTCTGACAACAGTGTGTTATATGTTTACAAGGAACAGAAGAATAAAGACTATTTTCTGGGAGAGAAATAAAGAAAATACATTTGGAGAAGATTGAGTTTGGAAAACTTAAATTCTCATACAAGGGCAAAAAGTCATTGAAGACATGGGTACCTTTCCTCAGCAGTCTCTGCTGCCCAGCCCTAGAGAAGCTGCTGGGCAGCAGCAGTAAACATCCTGTAAGCAGCAACCTGGGAGAGAACGCGGGGTAACCAGCTGTTGCATTTGCCTGGGACTAAGGGGTTTTCAGCAACGTGGGAAACCAAGGCAGTCCCAGGCGACCTAACATGGTTGGTTAGCGTCACAGGTGAGGAATGTGAATCATAATCACTGTAAAGGTAGTGGCCATCAGTGTTTGTCCTTGAAATAGTGGCATCAGTATCATCTGGGAACTCACTGGAAATGTGTGGGCCCTACCTGACTTGAATAAGAAATTCTAGGGGTATAGCCAGCAGTCTAACAAGCCCCTAATTCATGCTTGAGCCCAAGAACTACTGACTTGGAGGAAGAGATGGTGAAGTCATAGCTGGAGTCCAGGGCTCATGGATGGCAAGGTTGGTCTGTAGCAGATGGGGCCAGAGGGGTTGGCAGGGCCCAGACAGTGAAGGGCTGGAATGTCCGGTCAGGAGCTTAGACTTGGTCGGCCATGGGGAACAAGTGGAGAGTTGTTATTTTTTTTTTCTTAGCAGTACTGGGGATTGAACCCGAGGGGCATTTTACCTCCGAACTACATCCCCAACCCTATTTTTTATTACTTATTTTGAAATAGGGTCTCACTAAGTTGTGGAGAACCTCACTAAGTACCTGAGGCTGGCCTGGAACCTGCACAGTCCTCATGTCTCAGCTTCTCAAGTACTGGGATTACAAGTGCCACCACACCCGGCTGAGTGGAGAGCTTTAAACAAGAGAATGGTAGTCACTGGGCGTGGTAGTGCATGTTTGTAATCGCAGTACTTGGGAGGCTGAGACAGGAGGATTGTGCAGGATCCAAGCCAGCCTCAGCTACTTAGGCTCTCAGCAGCTTAGTGAGACTGTTTCCAAATAAAATATAAAATAGGTCTGGGAGCATAGCCCAGAGGTAGAAGGCCCCTAGGTTCCATCCGCAGTACCACAAAAAAAAAAAAAAAAAAAAAAAAAAAGAAAAGCAAAAGAAAGGAAAGGAAAGAAAGAAAAAAAGAGAATGGTGTAGTCATCTCTCATTTTCCCTAGGTACTAAAATAAAACTAATTTTTGTGTTCCATGTTTTAGTTTCACTTAGTATCTCTGAGATCTTCTGCCTCAGTATATACAGATCTTCCTCTTTTTGTGTGTGTGTGGTACTGGGGGTGGAACCCAGAGGCTTTCTACCTCCAGGATATATACTCCCAGACCTATTATTATATATATATATATATATATATATATATATATATATATATATTTTTTTTTTTTTTTTTTAATTTGGAAACAGGGTCTCACTAAGTTGCTGAGAGCCTAAGTAGCTGAGGCTGGCTTTGAACCTGTGCGATCCTCTTGCCTCAGCCTCCCAAGCACAAAGATTACAGGCATGTGCCACTACGCTCAGCTCTTCCTCATTCTTTTTAACAATGTCCAGGGTATGGATGCTGTATTATTTATATTTTAGAGATTATTAGAGATAGAATTCTTGAGGCATGCAACATGAGCTTGTCCATACAAGGTAAGATTTTTAATTTTTCGTGTGTGTGTGTGTGTGTGTGTGTGTGTGTGTGTGTGTGTGATACTGGGGATTGAAACCAGGAGTATTCTACCTCTGAACTATAACCACATCCCTATGTTTTGTTTTTCTTTTCTTTTTTCCCCTCCTTTGGTATTGACCCCCAACTCCTGAGCTTCCTGCCTCAGCCTCCCAAGTGCTGGGACTACAGGTGTGTGTGCTACCTTGCCTGCCTCCTTAGCCACATTCTCAGAATAGCAAGAAGGCCAGCCTTCTAGGAAGGAATTTAGGCAGCTTGATTTAATCAACTCGTCTGTGAGGCCCACACCACCTCTGTGGCCGGGTGCCCTGTGCTCCAGAACTCTGCACATCAGGACGACCCTTCAGGATATCCTCCCAACATTTAAAGTCACCTCCTCCACCCCTGCTTCTCTTCACAGCTTAGAGCAGGGGCCCTGGGTGTTTGTAGGAGCCTGCCTGGGCTCTGAGCTGGGCCCAGGGCCAGCCTGACTGGTAGAGGGGTGGTCCTGCCTGATACCTGAGTATAATCCTGCTGTGTTCCCCACTGAAGGCCAGGGTTGTACGGCTGAGGGAGGATGGGGCAGGAAAGCTGGACCTGGGGCGGTAGTGGAGCCCTCAATGGCTGCATTGTTAGCTCTGGGCTGCGGTGGGAAGGCCCAGGGTCTGCTGAATGAGGCGACTGTGTTTGCTAGGTCAGAATGCCCAGGTCAAGGGGCACCCTTGGGAGATGCCTCCCACCACCCTCTACCCCCAGCTCTGCCCAGACCTTGCCATTGGCTTCCTTGGCATCTCTCAGGGACCACAGCTGAACTGGTGGTGGCCTTCCCTGTTAGAAGGTAAACTCTCCCAGTAAGCCAGGAACTGGCTGTCATCACCACCAAGCCCTGCACCCAGCCCTGACCCAGGGCCGGGCTCAGAGAGGTGTCCCAGGTGTGCCTGCTGTGAATGGAGAGGATGGGTGGGTGGGGTGGGTGGGGTGGATGGGTGGGTGGGTGGGTGGATGGGAGGATGGATGGGTAGGTGGATGGATGGATGGGTGGTTGGGTAAATGGATGGGAGGATGGATGGGTGGGTGGGTAGATGGGAAGCTGCTGTTGCCCTTGCTTCACCTGGCCGCCTCTTTCCTTGGGCACTGCACCCACTTGCTTAGCAGCCTCGTGCCTGGGTCTTTCCTCCACTGCACTGTTTCCCAGGGCTCATGCTAGCACACATCTAGCTAAAAGCCACCTGGGGCTCCCTGCAGCCCCAGGATCCCGCCACGCTCCCGGCCTGGTGTCCACACCCCACCCCTGCCAGCCTGGCCAGGCTCGGTACTCACCAGTTGTCATTCCTGCTGCTTAGGGATCAGATCCCAGGAAGCAATGTCTGAGACCCCAACCAAGAGGAGGAGAGACAAAGGAGACTGTCTGCAGGGCTCTGTCCCAGCAGTGCTGGGAAGCCGCACTGAAAAAATACTCTTGGGACTTCTTTCCTGTCTGAGGAGGAGAGAGGGGAGAAGGCAAGAGCGCCAAGTGCAGAAGGAAACTCAGCTCTTCTTGTATTTCATGTTTACACCTGTGATTCTCCTGTCTCGGTCTCCCAAGTACTAGGATTACAGACATGCACCACCATGCCAGCTTTCATTCTACTCTTAAAGTTGATTCAAATTACACTGGGAGGAGTGGGCAGATGAATAAAATCAACACGACCAGACTAGTGCTGAGACTAACAGGTGGGCACACGAAGTTCACTTTGAAATGGGGGTGTCTCCTCTTATTGGGGTTCTTGTCCAGTGGATCTCGACAAATGAAGTCCAAAGGCCAGCGAAAGGTATAGAAATAAGGAAGTTTATTTTAAGTTAGGGAAAGATAGAGGACTAAGCAGCCCATCAGAAGAGGAATCCTATAAAAAGTCACCTTGAAGCCCTTGGGGAATGGGCTTTTATTTATTTTTATTTTTTATTTTGGTACTGAGGATGGAACCCAGGGGCCTTCTACTTTCGAGCTGCACCCCCAGCCCTAGTTTTTATTCTTATTTTTAAACAGGGTCTCACTGAGTTGCAAAGGGTCTCACTAAGTAGCTGAGGCTATCTGTGAACTGTGATCCTCCTGTCTCAGCCTCCCAAATGCTGGGATTACAGGCCTGCGCCACCACAACCAGCTACGACAGGTTTTTTTAAGTCAAAGAAATCTTCAAAATATAGACAAAGAGCCAGGCATGGTGGCTCATGCTTGTAATCCCAGGATTTGGGTGGCTGAGACAGGACTGCATTTTTGGACAGCCTTAGTTACTGCTATGGTTTAAATGGTATGAGGGCTCTTTTCCTTATTCAACTCAAGTTTGTTGAATAGAAAAATTAAAACCAATAGGTAGCTCAGTGCAGCTTTAATAAGTCTTTATTACAAAGTTAATAGAAAATTGAGACGGAAAAAGCAGCATGCTAGCACGCTTACTAGAGAGCCTAAAAATGGAACTCTGACCCTTTTTTGGGTCCCCAGCCTTTATATAGATTTTGTATCAGTATCTTTCTATCATTGTTACCAAGGCAATGGGCTAGTAACTTATTCCTTAGCCAGGTGGTGCCTCTTCGTCTCCGGACAGTGCTCTTACTAAGTGCAGGGGTCAAGAATCTACCTGGCCTTTGCCTTTGTTGTACTGGGCAGTATTGGTTGCTCATCAACTAGGGTGCTTGGAAACAGCACAGGGAGTTACCTTTCGTATATCCAGGCCAGGTCACAGAGAAGAGGCAAACAGAGGCACTCATTGCCTCTATACATTTTTAGGGCTAAAGGCTTTAATTGTCTCTAATGCTTTTACTATAGATTAATCAATAGAACGAAGGGTAAAGACAGAGGGGAACTCTTCATTGTAACAGCTGCTTCCCCTCCCTGCCTGAGAGCCTGTACCGCACCTAGCCCTGACTACTTTTTACATTTTGGAAATTAAAACCAAAGCAATTTTTCAATACCAGCACAGTTACTATTTAGTAAGGCCCTTTGCAACTCAGTGAGACCCTGGTTCAAAATAAAGGGTCAGCTTCATCATTTTTGTTTGTTTTCCAGTACTGGGGATAGAAGCCAAGGGCATTCTGCCTCCGAGCTACACCCCCAGCCCTATTTTTGTATTCCTTATTTTGAAACAGGGTCTCACTGAGTTGTAAAGGGCCTCACTAAGTAGCTGAGCCTATCCTTGAACCGTGATCCTCTTGCCTCAGCCTCCCAAATGCTGGGATTACAAGCATGCACCACCATGCCCCACTATTACAGGATTTTGTAGACCATAAGAATTCTTCAAAGCCAGGTGCAGTAGAGCACCTGTAATCCCAGTAGCGGGAGATAGAATGCCCCTGGGTTCTATTCCTAGTTCCGGGGGAAAATTATATATATATATATATATATATATATATATATATATATATATATATATATATAATATCTATATCTACACACACACTATATATATATATATATATATATATATATATATATATATCTGATGGTGTCCTTCAGTGATAGAGAAAATCTAGGTTTAATCTTCAGAACTAAAAACAAACGAGGAGGAGGAGGAGAAGAATAAATATTCTATGCTTAGAGTTTGTTTCCTGGCTACCTGAGCATTATTCCCTGTGTTTACATCTCATTGAATGCATTTTTTTTTTTTTTTGGTGGTACTGGGGGTGGAACCCTGAGGCTTTCTACCTCTGGGCTATACTCCCAGACCTTTTTTATGATTTATTTGCTGAGAGCCTCACTAAGTAGCTGAGGCTGGCTTCGAACCTGTGCAATCCTCCTGTCTCAGCCTCCCAAGTGTGGGGATTACAAGCGTGTGCCACCACGCCCGGCCTCATTGAATGCATTTTTATGATTCAGTTAAATTAATAAAATTTAGTTAAAATCGAATGTAAAATAGCATTTTACATTTCTTGCTTTTGCGAAGAAATAAAGAAGCTTAGTGCAGAATTTAAGTTAAGGCTTTGGAGTGACAGCAAATTTGAATTTTGGCTGTTATAGATAAACTGAGAGTAGTGTTGGGTTTAAGTTAATCATTGTGAAATTCAGTTTCTCCATCTATAAAAATGCACATAAGCTGGGAGTGGTGGTACACACTTGTAGTCCCAGTACTTGGGAGCTTGAGAATGAGAGGATCACAGTTTTGAGAGTAGCCTCAGCAACTTAGCAAGATCCTGTTTCAAAATAAAATCTGGCTGGATGTATAGCTTGGAGGTAAAAAGTCCCTGAATTCAATCCCCAGTTCACACACACGCACACGCACGCACACACACACACACACACACACACACACACAACTAAATTAAATGCACATGATATAATCTACATCAGTAGGTTGGAGGTGAGGATGGTGCAAGATGATGTATCTAAAATAGTTAGTAAACCAGCCAATAGAAGGCAGGCATGGTGGCGCACGCTTGTAATCCCAGCATTTGGGAGACTGAGACTATGTATGGTGTAAAATAAGGTATTTAGTGACTTTTATTTACTGCCATGGTGTTAGGACTGAGAATTGGGATGGACACACAAGCACCGTGTGTTTGTGTCTCCCTGTGGCTCAGCTTCCCCCTCATTGGGCATTCCGAGGCTGCCTGTGCATTTGAAGAGATCGCCACTTCCTCTCCAGGCATCCTTTCCTCCTAGAAACAGCAGCACACTTCTCCTTCTCAAGGTAAAGTTGACTTAATTTCTGAGCTAGTTTGTAACTAGAAAGAAAAATATTAGGATAAAGATTAATTCTCACTTTAACATTCTGTTCTGTAACTATGGATTTTAAGAGCCGTTGTCCCTAATCCTGTTGACCCCCAGCTCACTCTGTGCTTGGTGTTCTCATTGTTCTCCACAAGCCCCTGGTGACCCAGGCAGGAGCACCCTCATTGAGACCAGGCTGTGAACCAGCCAGGCCTCGCCCTCCTTTTGCTACTTGGGAATCTTAGTGGGGGATTTGCACTCAACCTTAAAGCTAAGAGCTTAAAAATGAGGAAAGTTGAAACTTCCCACTTAGAAACATTGTCTTCCTCACACTCTCCCTTTTGGCCTCCTTCACAAGAGCCAGTGATGGGCCTTCCCCTCCCTCCCCCTGTTACAGCTGGGCCTCCTTTGTGGCCGTTAAAAAGGTTTTAAATTTTCTTAAATTTTTATTAAACTTCCTAAATGATTTTAGTGTCGAAGGAATAAAAAAAAGTATTATCTTAAAGGCTAATGGGAATTAGTTGCCAACAAGAGATTTGGGCTTTTATTTTTAACTGGAAGGCCATTGGAAAATAGTTTATGGGAAGAGATGAACACTAATGTACTCTCTGTCCATGCCATGATATTTGTGAGATAGGGAGTGTACTTTCTTGTAAATGTCCAAGTTATTTTTAAAACATTTTCAAAATGTGCTGTGTTATGAAGTAGCACACTAAAAGGTTTCCGATAAAAGCAAAAAATTATGAAGGAGGCAATCAGCCAGCGATATTCTTTATTCAGTGCCCTTCGGGATGGGTCTGCCAGTGGGGGAAAAGGACCAGTCCCAATCTAGCCATTGGAGTCATCTAGGTTCCAGGGTGAAAGTACTTCTATTTTTTTTTTTTTTTTTTTGGTGGTACTGGGGTTCCTGGAAGCCCTTCTTCCTCCGGGCTACACTCCCAGACCTATTTTATATATATTTTTTGAAACAGGGTCTCTTACGCCAGCGCGGCTGGCTTCGAACCTGCGCGATCCTCCTGTCTCCGCCTCCCAAGCGCGGGGATTACAAGCGTGCGCCACCACGCCCGGCAAAGTACTTCTATTTTAAGGCCGATATTTTGGGGGTGGGACTAAGTGTGGGAATGCCGATTCTCTCGTGATGACACCTGTTGGCATCTCTCTGCCTCCAGGGTTCTGCCTCCTGCTTCTGCTGCAAGATCACGTGGGGGAGGGGAGGGACCCAACTTATCACTTACCTTGCCTAAAACTCTATGTGAAAATTCCTTTTGGTGCTTGCTTCGGCAGCACATATACTAAAATTGGAACGATACAGAGAAGATTAGTATGGGCCCTGCGCAAGGATGATATGCAAATTCATGAAATGTTCCATATTTTTCATAGTTTATAACTTAGAAAAAAATCCAACAGCAGGAATTTGACATTGAAGAAAATGAGCCCATTTTAAGAGAGCCAACCTAAGAATAATTGGAATAGAGGAGGAAAAAGAAGGTGAAACCAAAGGGATCAATAATCTCTTCAAAGAAGTAATAGCAGAAAATTTTCCAAACATAGAACAAGAGGTCGATACACAGGTCCAGGAAACTTATAGAACTCCCTTTAGACAAGATCAGAGAAAAGGTTCCCCATGCCACATGATTGTCAAAATGACCAATGTAGAAGCCAAGCAGAGAATCTTAAAGGCAACAAAAACAAAAGGCCAAGTGACATTCAGAGGCAAACCAATTAGAATCACTCCAGACTTCCCAAACCAAGTCATGAAAGCCAGAAGGGCTTGGAGTAACATATTCCAAACTCTGAAAGAAAACAACTTCCAGCCAAAAATTTTCTACCCAGCAAAACTATCAAATTAGATGAGGAAATAAAACGCTTCCATGACAGAAACTGAAGGAATTTATGTCTTCAAAACCAGTGCTAGAGAAAATACTCAAAGAGATTAACTACAAAGAAGAAATAGGTAACACACACCAGAACCAGAGAAACAAGATTTTCCATCTAGCTGACAACTAAGCAAAGAAGAATACACAGTATCTCAAATGGAAATAAAATCTTAACATGTTAGGAATTAAAAGTTATCTCTCAATAATCACACTGAATGTAAATGGCCTCAATTCCCCAATAAACAAACATAAAGTGGCAAAATGGATTAAAAACCAGAATCTACCCATCAGCTGCTTACAAGAAACACAACTTACAAGTAAAGAGAGTAACAAACTCAAGGTAAAGGGCTGGAGCAATGTAATTCATGTTAAGTAGCCATCCTAACAAATGTGAAGTAGTATTTCACTATAGTTTTTATTTGTATTTCCTTAATTATTAGTTATATTATGATAATGATGAGTGATATTCTTGTGTTTATTGGTCATATAAAAATCTTTGGAGATTCATTATTTTAGTCTCTTACCTATTTCTAAATTGTATTGTTTGCTTTTATTGTCGCTAATTTTTAGGATTTTTATTTGGAATATTAATATACCTTCAGATATAGCATTTAGAAATATTTCAACCCATTCTATCAGTAACTTTTAATTCTGTTTACATTGTCTTTGGATGTACAATAGTTTTGCATTTCTTATGAAGTTTGTTTGTTTATTCTTTTGTTGCCTGTGCCTTTGGAATCATATCCAAGAAATCACTGCCAATTTCAGTGTTGTGAAGTTTTATGACCCTGGTTTTCTTCTAAAAGTTTATAGTCTTTCAATTTACATTTAGGTCTTTTATCTATTTTGAGTTCATATTTGTATATGGTGTTAGGTAAGGGCCTAACACCCTTTATTCCTTTTCATGTAGTTATTATTTTTCAACAATATTTAGTGAAAATATTATTTCCTTCACCAAATATTCTTGGAAACCTTGTCAAAAATAACTTGATCATATATGGAAGAAAAAAAACATATCAAAGTTCATCAGGAAACCAAGCATGGGAAGGAGGGAAGGGGAGGGAAGGGTTAGGGATTGGGTAGGGGCTGATTGGGTGATGTGTGTGTGTATACCTCCACAAGTTTTTTTTATTATCCCATTAAGATGTATGACTACAATGCACCAATAAAAATTTATTTAAAAAAGAATAAATTTTAACAGAAGAGTGCACACAAATGACAGAGTCCACTATTTTACTAAAGCCACAAATAACTTTTAAAGTTCTTACTTTGACCAACTGTTGTATGTATATATGTCACAATCACTATAACATACATTATGATTTGAGACTATAATGTATCTATAAAAGAATATAAAAATAAAGTTCTAACTTCATAAAAAAAAAAAACCTACCCTGAGATTTCACCTAACTCTAACTAGAATGGCAATCATTCAAAACACAAACAACAAATGCTGGTGAGGCTTTGGAGAAGTGGGAACCCTAAAACACTGTTGGTGGGATTGAAAATTAGTGCAACCACTTTGGAAAACAGTATGGAGAATCCTCAGAAGAATGGGAACAAATCTACCATTTGATCCAGCAATACCACTTCTGGGTATCTACCCAAAAAAGAAAGTAAACCAAACTACCAAACTAATGCATGTGTATCTATGTTCATAGCTGCACAATTCACCATAGCCAAACTATGGAAGCAGCCAAGATGTCCATCAAAAAATGAATGGATTACAAAACTGTGGGATATGTACACAATGGAATTTTACTCAGCCATAAAAAAAAAACACAATTACATCATTTTCAGGGAAATGGATGGAACTGGAGGACATTATGCTAAGCGAGATTAGTCACAAAAAATGAGAAATCGGATGCTTTCCCTAATATGTGAAAGCTAAAGAGGAATGGGTCACAGGAGGAACTCTAGATGAAAAAGGAAATCCTATAGAGGAGCAATCAAGACAACCTAAATGAGGGGATGGGAGGGGGGAAGAAGGAAATTCTCTAAAACATACAATGTACTTAAACATATCGAAGTTAACCACTAAGCCAAGCATGGGAAGCAGGGATGGGGAGGGAATGGGGTGGGGATTGGGTAGGGGCTAAATGGGCGATGTGTACGTGTATGTCCACACAAATGTTTTACCCCATTATGATGTATGAATATAATGCACCAATACAAAATTTTAAAAAAGAAAATTCATTTTGCACACCTTTTGTTGTTGTTATTTTGTAGCTTATGAAAAGTTGAAATCATGTTTCAATTCCATTGAATTAAAAAGGGAGTCCAGGGCTGGTTATGGTGATGCAGGCTTGTAATCCCAGCATTCGGGAGGCTGAGACAGGAGGATCGCGGTTTGCGGCCAGCCTCAGCTACTTAGTGAGGCCCTTTGCAACTCAGTGAGACCCTGTTTCAAAATAAAGAATTAAAAAAAATAGGGCAGGGGGTGTAGCTCAGAGGTAGAATGCCCCTCGGTTCTATCCCCAGACCCCCCCCCCAAATAGCCCCTTTTGAGTCCAGAGACAGCTCAGTCATGGTCCCTGTTGTGTGATTTTATTAAAGGAGCCGAGTCCCTCCAGACCCATGGGGTTGTTCTGAGCCTTCCTCAACCTCAATGCCGGTGGGCCCTTATCAACGGTCCCTTTGCTCCTAGTGTCGCTTCAGCCGCACACACGCCACATAGCGATGGGTGATCTGCCCCGTGGCAGCCGAGATCTGGGGTGGAGTCCAGCCCAGAGCCCTCTGTCCCTGGCTTCTTATGCTTCCTTCTTTCTGTGGCCTGGGACGGTAGCAGTTGGGATTTGACAGGTTGAATCTCAGTCTTTCTGAGCAGATCAAGCCCTGGCAGATCCATCCAGAGAATCCTAGAAAGCAAACAGCATCCTTGCCCAAGGAGTGCTGTCCACTTTGTGAGGTTTACTGAGAGCAGTGATTGACAGCATTTGCTGCCAAGGGGACTTGAGAAAGATGAGGCCTGGGTTCCCCCAGAGACACTGGTCTGCTGCTCTGGGAGTGGCCTGGGCTTTGGACTTATCGAAAGTTCCCGCAGTGATGGTGCTGCATGCTGCCAAGATGCAAAACCCTCCTGGGGGAGAGAAGGGGTCACACTGAAGGTGGGCCTCTGTCCAAGAGGAGGATCCTGGAAGAGATGGCTCCAAGTTCTTTTCTGTAAAAGGTGCTCGAGGCTGGAGGGCTCCGACGTTTTGGATCTGTCGCTCAGCGTGTGCTCTCTCCTAACCACGTCTCTTGTTTAGAAAGTGAGGATAATTGTCCAGGACTGCTGGATGGATCAAATCGAGTGATCATTTCAGGGGTCTCTATGTACTTAAAATATCTGCTCATTAGTTTTATGCAGTCGTGATGTTGTGTTTAACAAATGCTGATAAAAGTGCCTAAGATGTGTCAGGCAGGGTGAGTAGACAAACTCGAAAAAGAATCAAGTCACAGCTTGTCTCTCAAGACTCCAGTGTAGTGGGAGAAATGGTACATGCATGTAATGGAACAATACCCATACAATACAGGTTATCATACAGATGGAGACAAAATGCCCTGGGTGTCCAGGAAAGCCCCACCCACATGCTGAAGCAGCTCCCAGCTCCTTTTGGGAGATGATGAGTGTGTGCTGCCGGGTCTGGTCCTGCCATGTTCCTGGGAGATGGGGCCTTGGCCAGCTTTGAGGAGGTGGGGCGCTAGTTGCTGATCTTTAAATGTTGCATGGCTCCCTTACTGTTTGCTAGTGGCCTGGAATGGGGAGTAATCTGCTCGTGCCATGAGATGGTTATGACCATGCCTGGTGCAGCCAAGTGGTCCACTCATGAAGCCCCAGATTCCCTGGCCTCCTGGGGCAAACAGAGGGGTGGGGCGGCGGCCTGGGCCGTGCCCAGAGGATAGGCATGGAGCGGGTTGTGGCTCATTCCAGATCCACCACTTCCCTTAAGAGGGTGAGGAGCTTCTCTGAGACTCTTCCTGCATCCTGTATTGAGGAGAGGGTGTGCTGGCGGAGGGCGTAGTATCTGATGAGGAAGGCAGCTGAACCCGCTGGCAGGTTCCATCACTGTCAGATCAATTCCAGGTTGGAGACGCTCCTGGCCACAGTCGCTGAGGAGTGAGAAGTGGTGTGGGACAGGCAAGTACGTGTTCTAGACTTGGAATATGAAGCAATGAGGCCAAGAGAGGGCGGCAAGATTAGGCTTCTGAAAAGCCAGGGCCAGGGAGCTGGAGCCTTGAGGAAGCAGAGAAGCCGGGTGGACTGAGGGGGAGCAAAGCAAGGAGGCTGCGAGAGTGGGGAGGGTCTCCAGGGTCAAGCTGCAGCCAGCACGCAGCAAGCAGCCCGCTGATTGTCATCCTTCCATATCTGGACACTTTCTGTTATTAACTAATGAAACTTTTTGTGATAGTGGGGATTGAATCTAGTGGGAATTGAAAACCTTAGATTTTATTTCTATTTTGAAACAGGGTCTCACTAGGTTGATGGAGTCTCACTACTTGCTGAGGCTGTCCTCTGACCTGCAGCCTTCCAAGTACTGGGATTACATGCATTGTACAAGCATGCCTGGCTTAATAAAACTTTTTAATTTAAAAATTCTTCTTGCTAGGCATGGTAGAACATGCAAGGGAGGCTGAGACCAGAGGATCGCAGTTCAAGGACAGCCTCAGCTACTTAGCGAGGCCCTCTGAAACTTAGTGAGACCCTGTTTCAAAATAAAGAATTAAAAAAAAAATAGGGCAGGGGGTGTAGCTCAGAGGTCGAATGCCCCTGGGTTCCATCCCCAGACCCACAAAAAAATAGGGTTGGGGGTGCAGCTCAGAGGTAGAATGACCCTGCCAAGCAATCAAACAAAAATTCTTCTTAAATAAATTTGCATTTGTTGAGGTTATCTGTCCAACTTGGAGAGTTGCTTTGAAATGTACCTGGAGTAAGGAGTGGAGTTGAAAGTCCTTTTGATTAGAGTGGCTTCTGAGGAATCCACAGACGCAGACAGGAGGTCAGTGTTCACCCCTTGGCTTGTCACCTCCAGCCTAGGCTGGGTGTGTCCAGGTGGTGTAGAAAGGATAGAAGAAATAGGTATAGTGACTGTCCCTTGCCTGTGACATTTGAGGAGTTCATTAAGAGAACAAAAGGCCTCCTATTCAAGTACTAACTAGGAGAGCGGGTGCATTCAGGGTGGTATGGCAGTAGAAAAATCTTGCCTTGAAATTTACACAGTGAGACTGCACATAATTACATGGAAATATCTATCTTTTCCCTAAAACATTTTTATTCATTAGTATTATCAACTTTTTCATACTGTACACATTTTATTTATTTTTGGTGGTACTGGGGTTCCTGGAAACCCTTCTACTTCCGGGCTACACTCCCAGACCTATTTTTTACTTTTTATTTGGAAACAGAGTCTCTTAAGCCAGTGCGGCTGGCTTCGAACCTGTGATCCTCCTGTCTCCGCCTCCCAAGCGCGGGGATTACAAGTGTGCGTCACCACGCCCAGCTTCTGTGCACATTTCTTAAAACACACGATACCAGCAGCAACTAAAAATGAATGCCGAATTTGGTACACGCCTTATCTACCTCAAGGCAACAGAAGTATGTGGCAGGACATTTGCCACCCATAGTGCTTCACGATGCACCCTTCGATTTAGCCAGCGTTTATTGTAGTAATCATTCTTAAGGCGCATTCATTGCTTGTAAGTGTTCTGATGCTCATTCTTTACAGTTAATTGTTAGTATATCACATCTTATTTATTTTAGCAAACCAGTATATTTTCTGTATTTAATTATAAAAGCTAACTTAGTTTTAAATTTTATTTGCAATTATACTTTCCATTTGGCACTGTGATTTATTGCCTAACTGGCTTGTACTTCATTCATTTCAAGCAAAGTACTCACTGTGCTAGGAATTTGTATTTTGGAGGTGCTTGATCTATTTACAAAGAAAAATTAGGAATTACTTTATTATAAAATGCTCCTTCCAGTCTCTTTTTTTGTGTGTGTGTGGTACTGGGGATGAAACTCATGTATTCTACCTCTGAGCTACACCCCCAGTCCCCCAGTTCTGCTCTCTCTCTCTCTCTCTCTCTCCCTCCCTCCCTCCCTCCCTCCCTCCCTCCCTCCCTCTCTCTCTCTCTCTCTCTCTCTCTCTCTCTCTCTCTCTCTCTTTCTTTTTACAGTACTGGGGATGGAACCCAGGGAGGGGCATTCTACCTCCGAGCTACACTCCCAGTCCTATTTTTTGTTCTTTATTTTGAAACCGGGTCTCACTGCTGTCAGGAAACTGCGATCCTTCTGTCTCAGCCTCCCAAATGCTGGGATTACAAGCGTGTGCCACCACGTATGGATTCTAGAAGTCTTAATTTTGCTTATTTATTTATTTTTAAACTGTAATGTTAGACTTGCATAGAGGTAATTAAGGGTACATCAGTACTGTAGTTTAAAAGTTGTACACGATTAGACATTTTTTGTTTTTACCAATGATCTATTCCCCATCCGGAGGCAAGCATGAATAAAATTAGATTAAATTGAGAGAGAGAGAGAGAGAGAGAGAGAGAGAGAGAGAGAGAGAGAGAGAGAGAGAGAGAGAAAGAGAGAAAGAAAGGAGATGGATGCAGCTGCTGGAACGTCAGTACTGGGCGCCCTTGGTCCGGTGTCCCAGAGGTCTCTGGGCGTCACGGCAGTGTGGGGACACCTAGTGGCAAGCGGCTCAGCCAACTGCGCAGTCCGTTCTGTTGAGTTCTAAAGCTCAGAGGTTGCTTCTTAGATATTTTCAGTGCACAAGGGGTGTCGACCAGCTCTCTGCCGTCTCTGGGGAGCAGCCTTGCACTCTGCCCGGCCCCGTGCGCTTGGTCTTCAGTGCCTGCACTGTGCGGCCATGGCCTTGGCATCAGACAGCATTTTCCGTTCACTGTGCTGGTGCCCAGAAGCCTCGTGCTGGCCTCTCTGCCATCCCACCTGCTGCAAGAGAAGGTGGAGGGCCTATGAGGTCCCACTCTGGAGGGGATGTGGGGGACACAGGACCACCAACACTGCAAGTGTGCAATTATTCTTCATTTGCATTTTGGATCTGATACTTTACCTCTTTCCTAGGATCACAGAGAATCCAGTGCTGGCTACAATATTGTTCCTCAAAGCAGCACAGTGGGTTTAGTAGCTGGGCATTGAAAGGGTTTTACCCCTTTCTTCTAGGTCTTTTATCCTCCGGATTTTTATTTTGCTATATAAATGTAATAGCACCAGGGATGTGTTAGGTACTTTGTATATCCTTCTCATCTAAAGAACTCGGCATCCTTTTCAACTTCTTTCTATTATACACATGAGGTTTTAGGTGGACACATGAATTTGTTAACTACCAACAGTGGCACAAGACAAGTGCATTTGCCAGCAACAAAACACTGTGTCTTTCCAAGAAGATCACTTTCATCAAGGGACACATTTCCCTGTCCTGTCTTGAGCTTCAGAAATGTATCTGTTTTGGAATATAGATACCTGCAGAGTTTGAACTACCTTGAATCCTCACTCACACTTTGCCAGCAGTGAGCTCTGATGCTCCACAGCATAACTAGCTTGGAAAGGTAAGAGCAGAAAAGCTAGTTAACAGTGGAGCTAATCATTTTTTATGGGGCCCTTGGTCCAAACTGACAACTCATGCCCTTTTGTATTATATAGCGGAGAAAGCAGGAAAAAAAAGCATGTGTTGGAACTGGTTCTGGGTGTAATCAATTTTTAGAAATGGCCACACACTGTCACTTCCCCTCTATCCCAAGTCCCTAGCTGGTTTTTCAGTTCCTCCCATTCATAGGTGGCAACTTCTCCTTTTTCTGGTGCCATGGATGGCTTGGCTGGTGGAGTGCTGCAGGAGCAGTGCCGGCCAGTTTCAGCCTGGACCTCAAGCTCCTTGCAGACCTCATGAACTCTCCTGTGACCTGCTCGGTGACGAGGTGCCCAAGCTTGGTCTAGCCTGCTGGAGGTCTGACACGTCGTGGTGGAGAACCCAAATGCCCGGACAGTGAGTCACCCTGGCAGCTGACCACATCCCAGGAGTTAGCCTAGCGAAGACCAGAGGAATCACCCAGTGGATCCAGCCCACCATCGGCCCACAGCATCCTGAGTTAAATAAATGATTATTCTGTAAAGATTGTATTTTGGAATGCTTTGTTATTTCTTATGCAGTGAGTTACTATTCTCTATTAACTTTGTTGTGAGTCTACTGACTGCTTAAAAATGTATTAATTCTCCGGGCATGGTGGCGCACACTTGTAATCCCAGCATTCAGGAGGCTGAGACTGGAGGATCGTGGTTCGCGGACAGCCTCAACTACTTAGTGAGGCCCTCTGCAACTCAGTGAGACCCGGTTTCAAAATAAAAAATAAAAAATAGGGCAGGAGGTCTAATGCCCCTGGGCTCCATCCCCATACCCGCAAAAAAAAAAAAAAATAAAAAATAAAAAAGTACTAATTCCCTGGGAAGAATAGCTGTTATCTTTTATTATTTTGTTTAAAATTAATGTTTTAGCCGGGTGTGGTGGCACACACTTGTAATCCCCGCGCTTGGGAGGCGGAGACAGGAGGATCACGCAGGTTCGAAGCCAGTCACGCTGGCTTAAGAGACCCTGTTTCCAAATAAAAATAATATAAAATAGGTCTGGGAGTGTAGCCCAGAGGTAGAAGGGTTCCATCCCCAGTACCACCACCAATAATAATAATAATAATAATAATAATAATAATAAATTAAATTAATGTTTTACATTAGAAAATTTGAGAAATAGTGAAGTGTAAGAAGAATAAAATCAGTATATGCTGTAACTCCTGTGGAGATGTTTGTGTACATGTTTCCAGTCCATTAGACACATCTTTTGTGATTAATTTGAAGCATTTTTATTTTTTTGTGGTACTGGGATTGAGCCCAGGGGCATTCTACCCCTGAGCTATACCCCCAACCCTATCTGCTTTAGTCCTTATTTTGAAACAAGGTCTCACTAAGTTGTGGAGGGCTCACGAATTGCTGAGGATGGCCACGAGCTGTGATCCTCCCACGTACTGGAATTACAAGAGCGTGCTACCGTGCCCAGCCAAACATCTTTTTTAATAAAACATTTATTTGGAAATGTTATTGAAAACTTTTCCATGTAATTGACATCCTGCAATCATTAAAATTTTTGCTTAGTATTCCATCCTAATATACTAATCAGCTTGAAAATACTGTCAATTCAAACACTCAATTCCAGCTGGGCGTGATGGCGCACACTTGTAATCCCTGCGCTTGGGAGGCAGAGACAGGAGGATCACGCAGGTTTGAAGCCAGCCTCAGATACTTAGTGAGGCTCTCCGTAACTTAGTGAAACCCTATTTCCAAATTAAGTATAAAATAGGTCTGGGAGTATAACCTGCAGGTAGAAAAGCCCCTGGGTTCCACCCCCAGTGCCACACAAAAAAATACTTTAAAAAACATGCATGTAACCTCAGTACTTGGGAGGCTGAGACAGGAGGATCGCAGGTTCAAGGCCACCTTCAGCAATTTAGCATGATTATGTTTCAAAATGGAAAAAATATAAAGGGCTAGGAGTGTAGCTTGGAGGTAGAATGCCCCTCTCTTTGACCTCAGTAACAACAACAACAACAACAACAACAACAACAACAACAAAAACGGGGTAGGAAGGGGCAAGAACACAAATATGTTTCTCTGAAAATGACACAGCCAAATACATCCACGAGAAGATGCTCAGATTCACTAAGCGCTAGGGAAATGCAATCAAAACGACGGGACGCCACCCCATCCGAGAGGCGGGGGTGTGCAGAGACGGTGTCTTGTGAGTGCTGGGGTGAGTGTGGGAGAGTACAGTGGTTCCTCCAAAAGTTAAAAGTAGAACTGACTGCCCACAGAATTCATAACCCAGCCATTCCACTGGGCCCAGATACCCCCAAAGAATTTAAAGCAGAGTCTCGGCGGGACATTTGTGCCCGTGTTTCATAGCAGCGCACCTGACAATAGCCAAGAGGAAGAGGCAACTTGGCGTCCATGAAGGGGAGCAAAGAAAATACAGCACAGCCACGCAATGGAACGTTCAGCCTTACAAATGAAAAAAGTTCAGACATGTCCTACGACATCGATGAGCCTTAAGGACAGGACGCCGAGTCAAATGAGCCAGTTACGAAAAGACCATCCGGCCGGGCGTGGTGGCGCGTGCTTGTAATCCTAGTACTTGGGACGCTGATACAGGATCGTGGATCACGGATTGAGGTTCGCGGCCAGCCTCAGCTCCTTAGGGAGGCCCTGTGCAACTCATTGTGACCCTGTTTTCAATTAAGAATAAAAAATAGGGCTGGGGGTGTAGCTCGGAGGGAGAATGCTCCTGGGTTCCATCCCCAGTACCGCAAAAAAAAAAAAAAAAAAAAAAGGCAGTGTACCCCAAGAGTGTGTGGAGGAAAGAATGGAGAGTTATTCTGCAATGATTATTAAGTTTCAATTTTATAAGATAAAGTTCTAGAAATGAATGGCGGTGATCCCCTGATGGTAGCAACATGTGAATGGACTTAATTTGAGTGCACTAAACTGGACATTTTAAAATAGTGAAAATGTTACATGTGTTTTAGCACAATTTTTATTTTCCTTTTGGTACTGAGGATGGAATCTGGGGACATTCTATCTCCGAACTTCACCCCCTGCCCTGTTTTTTATTCTTTATTTTGAAACAGGGTCTAAGTTGCAGAAGGTCTCGCTAAGTAGCTGAGGCCTCGAATCTTCTATCCTCCTGTCTCAGCCTCCCAAGTACTGGGTTTACAAGCATACACTGCCACACCTGGCTTATATTTTTGTTTTGAAACAGGGTCTTGCTAGGTTGCTGAAAGTCTGGCTAAGCTGCCGAGGCTGATCTTGAGCCTGCGATCTTCCTGTCTCACTCAGCCTCCCAAGTACTGGGATTACAGGCATATACCACTATGCCCTGCATGATTCTTTTTTGTTTTAATATTACAAAAGGCTTGGGCCAGGGCCTAGTGTGCAATACACACTCTATTACAGACACAACAGACTCTATCCAGGCCGTCTGCAAGGTCAAAGTTCTTTTCATAATGACACACATGCATCATTCGTCTTTTTCTTGGGTTAACATTTCCCGACAGTGCAGGAGCAAAGGTGGGGAGAATGGCTAAGACCTTTCAGAGCAGTGGTCCCCGGCAGTTCCAGAAGCCTCCACGGGCTTCAATGCCGTCTTCTCGTGGAAACACTGCCAACAGCACTCGGTGAAACCCCAATGGGGATGTAAAGGTTAACACATTATATACTGACCCTTTTCCAATACCAGGGATCGAACCCGGGTCTTTGGCATGCTAGGCAAGTACTCTACCAGGGAGCTGCACTCAGGTGGGGAATATCAGAAAGCACTTCTGCCTCACAGGCTGGACAAAGACTCTCCAGGAACGGCATTTGCACAAGTGTTTGAACCGTGAGCTGAACTGCCTACTTTTTTCAGAAAGCACCATTTTTACTTGAAAGAAGCACTGACAGATGCAGACTTGAGTAGCTGGAGATATTTCCTAAAAAAATGAGTGAAGACACCTGTCATCTCTCAAGGCCCTCTGAGAGTATTTATTCCCCAGCAGTACTGGAGATTAAATCCAGGGGCAGTGTGCTTTTGAGCTACACCCCAGCCCTATTTTTTATTCTTTATTTTGAAACAAGTTCTCACTAAGTTGCAGAGGGCCTCACCAAGTAGCTGAGGCTGGAGAACCTGCGATCCTCCTCTATCAGCCTCCCAAGTACTGGGATTACAGCGTGTGCCACCACTCTTTTCACTCATTTTTTTGATTGAAGAATATAGTTTTTTTTCTAAAAATGTTAGGAGGTTAATATTTAACTAGGCATGTTTTAAAATTTAAATTAGTTGAATAAATATTTTAAAAATTTTAATTTATACTGATGTAAATTTCCACATATATAAACCATATAAGCAGAAGTTCTCAGCCGGGCATGGTGGCGCACGCTTGTAATCCCAGCATTTAGGAGGCTGAGACGGGAGGATCGTGGTTCGCGGACAGCCTCAGCTACTTAGTGAGGCCCTCTGCAACTCAGTGAGACCCGGTTTCAAAATAAAGAATAAAAAATTAGGCAGGGGATGTAGCTTGGAGGTCAAATGCCTCTGGGTTCAATCCCCAAACCCACACACACAAAAAGAAGAAGAAGAAGTTCTCTGGGATTCTCAATAACTTTGAAGTGTGAAGAGTCCTGCAATCAAAAATTTGAGAACCAGCACTGTAGAGTTGGTTTAGTTTCACTCGGCACTAATCAGAAGCAGCCAGCAGGGGGCAGCAGAGGCAGCCAAATGCGGGCGGCTCCTTTGCTGTCCACTGTAAAAGTGGCAAGCGCAGGCTGGGTCGACCCCAAGTCCTGGGCTGGAGACACAGAAATAAATCTGACAAAGCGTCATGGTCAAGGTAGTAGTAGACCCTGAAACTGACAGCGGAAGAGATGAAAAGACACCCGCGCTGGTGCATCCGAAGGTGCTAGAAGAGGTTCTGGGTCAGAGAGGAAGGGAAGGTCCCGCATTTCTGAAAGGAAGCGTGGCTGGGATCCAGGAGAACAGAGGCCGCTGTCACCTTCTACTGACCACACAGATGTCCCAATGCCCCTGGCCCCTCCACCCATTGAGAAAGGGCCGCACGATCTCACGGCCCCTGCCCCCGTGGTCCTCACCCCCACCCCAGGCACTGCTGTTCCTCAGGGCCAGGTTCGCCTCCTGCCCGCCCTCCCTCTTCCACAGTCCTTTCAGCTTGAAGCCCTTCTCCAAACCACCAAACCTCTCCAACTCTGCCTCCTCCTCCTGCTGCCCCCCCAGCCTGCAGCCCATGCTCGGCTGCCCCTGCCGCCAAGGGCTCCCTGCTCCGCCTCCCACTCCACCCACAGAATCCCCATCACAGCACAGGCCACCCCCTCCCCGCCCTGCCCACCTCTCCCCACTCCCCTCTCCACCCCTCCCTCCCCACGGTCTTCCTGCTTCATCCTCTGCGACCCCTCCCTCCTGGGGCCAGATCCATCCACTCCCAGGCTGCAGACTCGAACCTTAGTCCCTCTCCTGAGCTCACAAGCCCACATTTATCCCAAGACCCCCACACTCATCCCGCCCAAACCACTCCATCTGACCCCACACCGCCACCTCCGAGATTCCCACCAGCAAGGCCCCACCGCCCTGCCAGGCTGGCCGGCTGGAGTCACCTGCCCTCTACTGAGGCCTCTCCCTTCTCTGACCTGCAGCCAGGCCCAGGGACAGACTCGCATCCTTCCTTGTCATCCACTCCTAAAGCAGGCCCAGGACCCGTCGTCTTGCCTCGGTTGCTCTCCAGTGGCCAGGCCGTCTCAGGAGGCAAATCTGCCCCCTCCCCCGTGACGCCCTCCACCCTCAGCACAGAAGCCAAACTCTAGGACATGGCCCCACGCCCCGCTCTCCAGCTGGGGCGTCTGCCTGATGCGGGGTGTTGAGCTTGGTCTCACACACCCTGCGGCCTCACTGACTGAACACCTGTGAGGGGAGCACTACCGCCGTCCTGATTTACCATAAGGAGGCTGAGGCACAGAGAAGGGGGGCGGGCTGGGTGGGGGCCCGGGTCCTGAGCCCCCAGCATCGCACCCATGGCGTCCCGCACCCAGACTGTCCTGCGGCCCTGAACAAACGACTGTCACCAACACTCCCCTCCCTCATCTCTCTCCACTCAACACACCCTCTTACCGGGATCCACGGCCTCTAGCCTCTAAGCCCAGCTAGGCCTGGCTCAGCCTCACCTTGCTCAGCCTCACTTTGCTCGCCCCCCACTCCGGGTCCTCTCCTTGACCTCCTTGGACAGTAGATCAGGCCACGAAGTTTTTTCTGGGTGTGCCAGGTGGATGTGGCCCCAGGTCCTACAGTGCCACCACACAAGGGTTTTGGCCACAGGGTTACTGGGGACACAGGGAGGTGGGGGGCTGGCTGGGGGCCCTCCGGAGGCCCTCTGCTGTGTGTGTGGGGGGCGAAGCTGTGGAGGATTCAAGCCAAGCCTCCTTCTTTCCTCCAGCCCCTTCTCCCTACTTTTCAGGGTCCTTAGCAGAAAGCTCAAACTTCAGCCCCACCCAGCAGAGCCTCCACCTGCTCCCGCAGCCCTGCCTTGTTTTGTTGTTGTGGTTGTTGTTGTTATTATTATATTTGTACTGAGGATTGAACCCTTAGGCATTCTACCTTTGAGTTACACTCCCAGCCCTTTTTATTTTGAAACAGGGTCTCAATAAGTTGCTGAGGCTGGCCTTGAACCTACAATCCTCCTATCTCATCTTCTCAAGTACTGGGATTACAGGCCTACGCCACCATGCCTGGCTGCCCTGTTTTATAAGACTTGCGCAGGGCTTACCGCCTATCAACCTAACCCTAAGCACTTAACAAGAATGGACTCAAGCCTTGCCAATGTCCTGTGAAGTATTTGTATCATCCCCACTTTATAGATGAGAAAACTGAGCACCAGGAGACTAGAGATAGCAGAGGCAGAGGCAGGATTTGAACCCAGGTCAGGTGTTCAAACTGCTCTTTTACCTCAGTTTCTCCTCTTTTGTATCATTCCTGATCCCCAAATGCACCCATCATTTGCCAGTCCCACGTTTATGTCTTTGTGACCAGTGTCCCCTCTGCCTAGAAGACTCGTCCCTCCTTCTTTTGGCAAGTTCTGCTTCTCCTTGGATACCCAAGTGTCACCTTCCCCTTCCCCTGGCCTGCCCCAGCTGAACTGGGCAGCCCCTGTGTATGCCAAGCGCTTGGCATACATCCATGCAGACAGCCCCGGACTGGGTGCTCCTGGATGTTAGGGTGGGTTCTTGCCTGATTGGCCCTCCCCTGGGTATCCAAGGTCTGGCATAGCACTTGGTCCAGCCCTAGAAACACTGTCGAGGGCGGGTCTGAGATGAGTAAACCTGGGGCTGAGGGAGACCACAGATTCTATCTTTAGTCCTTTACAAACTCATAATCTACCCGATACCTGTGTCCCGGTGACTCAAGAGGCTAAGGCAGGAGGATCACAAGTTTGAGGCCAGCTTGGGCAATTTAGTGAGATCCTGTCTCCAAATAAATAAAAAGGGGTTGAGGATATAGCTCAGTGGTAGAGGGTCCTGGGTTCAATCCGAGGGCCACAAAAATAAACAATAATAAAAGCTCATAATCCAGGGGGAAACTGACCCACTAGTGGCCCGAACCAAGGAGATCAGAGTTCCCAGAAAGGGACAAGAACTTTGGTATCACAATGCTGCCCACTAGGAGGACAGGCCTGTGAGCTGGGCCTGGAGGGATGGAGAAAGTACCCCCTGGCTGGATGGGGCGCTCAGAGGCAGGAGAGAGAGGAAGGACTCAGGGCTGGCAGAGATGGGAGGACACCGAGTACTGCAAGGCCCCACGAACCCAGTCAGGCCTGACACTCCCACCAGACAGAGCCACAGGAAGGCGGAGCGTGTCTGTGGCCCTGCCATCACGAAGCACTGTGTCTACTCATAATGCCCTAGGCTGGGTTGGAAGCAGATCCCACGGAGACGCCTTGTACAACTCAGCAACCTATTTAAGACAAAGACTGTGGAGTTACTAATAAACACAGGCCTGGAAGTGAGCGTCTATCTAATATGGAGGCGAAAATCCAGGCTTCATAGAGGGGCTGAAGCGTAAATGCAGAGTGGCCGTGAACCCGCCTCTGGCTGGAGGCGGGAGGGGGCTGGAGGTTCTTGGGAACAGTGGGGCGCAGGCAGAAGAGGCGACTGTTTCCTGCTAGCCACGGGCATGGGCCCCAAGGACCAAGCCCTTGATCACTCTCCTAGACAAGCCACCCAGATGACGCCACTGTCTTGCTTGAATAGCCTCCCTGGCCACAGAAAGGCCAGATCCCCCTCCCCCCAGCCCCCAGTTCAAAAGACACCCTCTCTTCTGGAAAGCAGCCAGAGGGCAAATGTGGGCGTTGAGACCTGCCTGCTGGTCACCTCCTGGTGACCTTGAGTGGGCCTCAGGGGTCACAGAGGGTCTGCTCTGAAAAGCTCCTTTTCATTCCGACATTCTGCTCATCTGACCGGGCTGAGGCGGCGCTCCCAGCCGGGGGAGCCAGACAGCTTTTCTCTGAGAATCTCATTCATTCACCTCCCAGTGCTGAGATCTCTCGAGGGCTGAGATCACTGCCAGGCACCAGGCCATGCAGTGGTAAGTGGGGAAACACTCCACGGACGTGTCCACTAGACGTGGGCGAACATATAAGGATGCCAGACCAAAGGCAGGCTATCTGGGGAGTAGAGGAAGGCTTCTCAGAGGAGGGGACCTCTGACTTGAGAGATGGAAGTCAATAACTATTTGCCAAGTACATACTCTGTGCCAGGCTCTGGGGTCACAGCAGCAGAGGACAGGCAAGCATCTGGCCTCAAGCTTCTTCCCTTTGGTTCAGTAGGGAAGCAGGAATTCACTAGGGAGAGAAAGGGGATCAGGGTGCCCACTGGTAGAACAGCAGCACAACTACATGGAGACCTGCATGGAGACAAAACACATCCTGCTTGGCTTGTTTGTCTTGTGGTCCTGGGGACTGAACCCAGGGCCCTCTACCACTGAGCCCTTTTAATTAATTAGTGAATTAATTTACTTATTTATTGGTGCTGGGGATTGAACCCAGAGGCATTCTACCTCTAAGCTACACCCTCGACCCAATTTTATTTCTTTATTTGGAAACAGGGTCTTACTAGGTTTCTGAGAGCCTTGCTATGTTGCAAGACTGGCTTTGAACCTGGGATCCTCCTGTCTCAGCCTCCTAAATACTGGGATTACGAGTGTGTACCACCATGCTCAGCAGATTTTTTTATTTTCAGGTTATTTTATTTTATTTTTGGTGCTGGGAGGTGAACCCAAGGGGCATTTTTACCTCTGAGTTACACCCCCAATTCTATTTGGTTTTTTGTTTGGAAACAGGGTCTTGCTAAGTTGCTGACCGCCTCAGTAAATTGATAAGGCTGGCTTTGAAACTACACTTCTGTCTCAGCCTTCCAAACACTGGGATTACAGGCATGCGCCACCATGTCTGGCTTTTTAAATATTTTGAAACTCTCTCACTAGATTTCTGAGGGTTTCTTTAAGTTGCTGAGGCTGGTCTTGAACCTGCAATCCTCCTGTCTAAGTCTTCCAAGTGTTGTGATGAAGGTGTGCACAAACACGCTCAGCGCATCCTGTTCGACAGAGCTGAGAGAAGTCCCAGGTGGAGAGGTGAGGCTGGTGAGGTTGACCGGGCTGGAGTGCCAGGCTAGGGACTTAGGCCTGCTCATGCTGGTAGTTTGGAGCTGGAGAAGGTGTTGAAAAAAAGAAAATGTCAGGTTCCTTAGCACCACGACCAACTTCAACACATAAGGCAAAACTCCCTGCTACCAGCCCTCAGGCCCAGCGACTTCCCAGCCCTCAGGCTGACTGAGGATGTCCCCCACCACCACGATGGACTTCAGCCTCCAGCTCACTCTCCCTTCCAACTAGGGCCTCCATCCTTGGTTGGCATATCTTAAAGAGGAGACTAGGCAGCTTCTGGGCCAGGCCTCCACAAAGACACAGGGCTCTTCTTTAGGCAGGCCCCAAACTGTGCCTCCAGGAGGCTCCAAGTGTTTGCATGCTACCTGTTTTCCTACACAACTCCATCCTTCCCATTACAAAGCTGGCCTTAAAAACGTCCCAGAGCTCCTCTCTGCCAGCTAGTATGTCCAAACTCAGAGCTCTTCAAAGCTTGAGCCTCGGTACGACTTCGCTGGGTTCCGGATCATGGGGAGAACCCGGCAGAATTTGGGGTGTTAGAATAAACCCTGAACTCCCATGTCTACCCTTCTCTTTCTCCCTCATGGATTCTGAGACTCGCTCCCCGGGAGCTCTAGCCATCCTGTACTTTTCTGGGTCCCTCCGGAGAGCAAAGCTTTCCTTCCCCTGCAAGGGTTTTCTGGGGCGCTGTCTGTTCCTGTTAGCCTGGATAACCCTTCTGGCCTCAGCCTGCGCATCGCTCTCCCAGGGAAGCCTCAGCATAGGCCACGGGTCCCCAGAGGGGTTCCTTCTTCGCCATGCCTTAGCACATGCGGTTTCCTCTGCCAGGAATGCACCTCCCTCCAACCTCTGAAGCCCGCTGCGCTCTAGCCCCTCACTTGTCTCCATACCACGTCCCAGAGCTTTGCCCAGGAAAGCTGCAGTGCGGAGTGGAGCCTGTGCGGGCTGTGGGATTCCGGCACTTGACCTCTCGGAGCTTGGACCCTCCGCAGTGAAATGGGGTTCCCACCACATGCGGTTGGTGTGCGGCTCAGAGTGCGGCTGTATTGTGCCGCCTCCAGCTCTGCTCTCTCGGGGCCAATTAGTGGCTTTCACTACGCCCCCGCGCACACGCCACATTCATTCATACATCAAACCCCTCCGAAGCCAGCTCCGAGCCGGCCGCGCAGGACGCTGGGGCTCGGCTCGCGTTCCCGGGGCGCAGGGGTGGAGGTGGAGAGGCGGGAGCGACGGCAGCCGCGTCACGACTGGAGGTGAGCTGTCCTCGCACACTCTGCTCTTGGCTTCGTATTTTTCAAAACTGACAACGACGCTCCTCCTGGCGATGAACGCTGGGAAAGGGGAAGCGTGGAAGAGAGATCTGCTCTTTATTTTCGAAAACTTATTTTTCACCGCTTCCTAAAATCTGAACGTTTTACAGCATTCAACTCACCTCCGCACCGCGCACCTAAAAGATGGGGAGGGGAAAAGGAGGGAGCACTGCGCCAGCCCGAGCTCCCCACCCCCGGATCCCCCGGTACCCCACCTGGCTCGCACCCTGCCTCGCCCTGCATTTCCTATCCATCCCTGTTCCTTACCCGTGACTCACACCCCCGGGCCCCGCCGCCACTGCACACCTCCTGTCTCTGTCCTAGATAATGCAGCGCCACCCACGTCTCCCTCCATGAGGGTCCTCAGGCCCCTGGATCGATCCCCTCCGGAGGCTCTTGAAGAACCCCCAACCAGTCCATTGTCCTCCCTCCAGCCGCACCTCTCCATCGTCCGCCCCGCCTTCTCCGTGGTAGAGTTCGCCTTCCGCAGAGCGCCGCCCCTTTCCGCACTCTGATTGGCTCCTGCTTCCCGGCCGGCAGGGGGCCCGCAGGGACGCGGGCGCGCGCCCCGGCCGGTGGGCGTGGCCACCTGGCTCCGCCCCGGGGGCGGGGCCGCGCTCGGAGGCGCTCGGGCGCTGGGCGGCGCTGCCTCGGCTGCGCTCGGCGGGGCTCGGCCGGGCTCGGGCCGCGGCTCCGGTGGGGGTGGGCGGCGAGTATGACAGCGGCGGTGGCCGCGGCGGCGGCGCGGGGCTGAGCGGCGGCGAGCGGGCCGGGGGAAGAGGAGGAAGTGGAGCCGGGCCGGAGCTCCCAAGTCAGCCGCGCGCCCGAGTCCGCCTGGCTTTGCAGGGCGAGCCGCCCCGGGACCCGAGACTTCCTCGCGGACTCCGAGGCGCCTGCCCTGCCCTGCCCTGCCCGTCCCAGCCCGGGTTCTGCTCCGGGACGCTCCCGGCCCCGCGGTCCCGAGCGCCCGAGCCCGGCTCCGACCCGAGCCCCCCCACACCGGTCCGTCGTTGCGGGTTCGTTCCCAGCTTTTCTACCAGTGTGTGTCGGAGCCCCCAACCCTCCGCCCCGGGTTAGCGCAAGGTGGCCCCGGCCCGGGACCGGAGTGCACGGAGCCCGGACGTCCCCAGCCTCCGGCTCCCCGAGAACGGAACCCCCAGCTGCTTCCGACCGGCCGCTTTGGACTTGGAACCCACGAGCGCCCGGGGGGCCGGCCCCGTCCGGCGGGACCCCTCCCCCCGGCGAGGGGGTCCCCGCCACACCGAGTCGCCGGCAGGTGAAGAGAGCCGCCGCCGCCGCCTTTCTCCCGCCGCAGGTGAGGGACTGGCGCTAGCCCTTAAGAGAACACCGGGGCTGCTCCTGCCGGGCTGCAGGTGAGAGAGCCCCGGATGCGGAGCGGGAGCGGTCCGATCCTCACCCGCAGGACTGAGGCGTGGAGGAGGCACAGGCAGAGGCTGGGACTGGCTAGGAGAGGGCGCGGGAAGGGAGAAAATGGGCACTTAGTTAGCTCCCATTGTGTGCAGGTCCATGCCCCACCCTTGCACACATGGTCCCTCTCGCTGCTACCTCTTGAGATAGATGTTGTGTATTGTTAGGAGTGCCGACAGATGGGGAAACTGAGGCTCAGCAGGGCTGAGGGGCCCTGCTCTCTTCACTGCTGGGGATGAGACCAGGGAGGAGGAAGAGGAGAAAGAGGGAAGAGCAAAGGGGTGGGGGGAGAGGAAAGGAAGTGGGTAGCTGGCAGGCTGGAAGGGGGACATCCCAGCACTGATCTGGAAGCTAAGGGGTGGCTTTCCTTGCTCCCACTCATGGCAGCCTCTCATGGCATGTCACCTCTCATGGCAGGCGACCCAGAGTTGAAGGCAGAGGTGGGAAGCTTCCCAGTTCCAAATCTCTCCTCTGGCTCAGGATGGGGGGCACTCCCACTCCTTTGTGCCTGACTCCAGGGTCTGCAAGACATGCTGGAATGCCTGGGATTCTGCTTATCTGTTGAGAAATTCACTGTGATGGTCCCCAAGTCAGAGCCCTGTAGAAGCTGGAGGAAACGCGGCTCCTGGGCACTCACCCAGCTCACCCCATTACACTACTAACGGGCATACTGAGGACCACTGAATGGGCAATTGCCCCAGGCCCTAAAGCCAGTGAGAGATTGAGGCAGAGGTCAACTTGAGAAAGCCTTCCCAAACATCATCCTTCAGGATGTTTAGTCTCCTCCCCACTTTGCATCTTCTGGGACCATGGCTGCCCCCCCCCCCCGTTGTTAGGTTGAGGTGACCATGTATGAGGCTGTTGTGTGGTTGCTAGGGCCTGAGATGTGCCAGCAGCTTTATAGCCTTTGGCCCAGATTGAAGGCCTGACCTCAGTCTCTCTTGGACAGGGGGACCTGTGAGCACCTCTGGCTCAGGAGGAGAGAGGGCTTGCTCAAGGTCTTAAGGCTGGGGCAACCAGGGCTGAGGGCACAGTCTCAGGCTCTTTACTCCCTCCCAGGCAGAGACTCTTGCTGTTGCTCTCCGGGGTAGGGAAGATGCAGAGGGGGGGGGGGATATTATGAAAGAGCCCCTGACAAGGACTCTGTGGGTTCTTACTGAGGGGGCAGGGGAGGGCATTTGGCCTTGGTCTGGGCCCTATGGCCTTGACTGGGACTAGTTAACCCCCACTGTGCCAAGCTCCCTCGAGTCAAGGGGAAGCCACTTTGGAAAGTCCCTGGAGGTAGAATAAATAGTGGAAGCTTGTCCCTGGTGTTTAAGGGGTTGGGGGAACCCAGAAGGTGACTAAGGGGCTTGGGATTCCCCCTCCACACCCACCTCTGTGTGAGGATTCAAGTTCTCATAATAATCCTTGCATCTAAACAAGGCTCTTCTTTGATGAAATAATTTCACACCTGTGATCTCATTTCATGGTATGCTGGAGGGAGGTAGAGCAGGGGTGGGGAGTCTCCTGGTACCTACCTCTCAGATGTCTCACTGTAAAGCGGGCTCAAGGTAGTCTGCGTGTATTACCTGTTCACGTAATGAGGCAATCCATTAGCCACAGTAGAGTGCTAAGGAGTTTGCTGTGCTTGCCAAGAATAGGGCCGTTATTAATGTTTACCTTGTGCGGGAAACGGGCTCAGAGGCGTGAAGCCACTTGCCTGGGGTTTGCTTCAGGAACTCTTGAGCCCCAACTGCCTACCAAGTAGCCTGGAAGTTACCCAGATGGGCTAAGTGGCTGCTCGGGACCTAAGTGGCTGGTAAGGGCAGACAGTGCTAAGTCAGACCAGTGGGGGAAGGGGCCCTGCCTCTTGCTCACTGGCAAAATCACTTCATCCCTCAGCCCCAGCTATCTGTTTCTCTGTAAAAGGCTCCTTTACCAGGACATTGTGGGGACTGAGATACAAATATCCAGCGCCTGGCTAAACAATCTATTTCCTTCCCTATGAAGAAAAGGAAGTTTGCGTTTTGACTAGGAAGTCTCAGCCATGCCTCAGATTAGGATGCAGGCCACGGTTGAAGGCTCAGAGACCCGGATTTGCCCAGTTCAGGCTCCTGTGTGGGTCATGCTCCCCTGCCATCTCCCCTTGTCTCACAGTCCTCTAGGATCTGCTTGGGGACCCTGGCAGGGGCCTCTGGGTTCTGATGACACCCTCTCACCATAGCTTCCTGTGGGACATGGGGAAGGGGCGCTGGTGTCCATTCGCTTGGCCCATTGTCTGGCCTCCATGGGCACAAGGCACAGTGAATAATTTATTATTCCCTTCCCTGGGAGGCAGGCCCAGGGAAATCGCTTTGTGTTCAGCTGAGCTTCTGCACCCCACCAGAAGAGGCAAGTGACTCCTGTTTGTGCCCTTCATCTTGGGTATGGAGTGACTCTTTGGTAAGGGATATGGAGCAGGATAAGACAGGAAGAGAGTGACCTATTATTAACTCAGCTTTCTCTGTCAGGGACCAGATGCAGCCTCAGGCAACAATAGGAACCACGCTATCTGAGCTAGGATCAAGCTGTGGGCCTCTGATCCCAAAGAAGTGTGGAAAGGGGAGAAGGGTGAGGATGGGGTCAGGTGGCATGGGAGGCCCTTAGGGACTGGATAACTGTGGGCTTCATGGAGGAGGTAGGTGTCTGGGCTGGAGCTAGAGACAACTTACTGGATAAAGTAGGGGTCCTGTTTGTCAAGCTTGAATCCTGGCTTGTCACCTACTTACGCCTAGTCCTGCCAGGCCTCTTTTTTCCCCTCTGTAAAGCGAGCATAGCGATCCCCTCTTCTCAGGATTGCTATAGGTGACCATGAGGTCACACGTGTAAGACACAGGGTGTGAAATGGACTTGGTAAAGGGTGCTTCCCTGTGAACACGTACCACGGGATGGGATGATGTGGTAGGCAGAGGGGTGGGTGAATGGGGTCTGAGCTTGTGGGGTTAGCGAGGGGCAAGGAGAAGAGGGATGAGTGAGTAGGAGGAAGGGGCCCTGAGTGTTGGATAGAAGTTACCCTGCCAAGAGCAGCCCGGGGTCCCCTCTGTGAGATCAAGGCCAAGGTCCTAGCTAGGGCGCTCAAGTCCTTGCGCACTGAGCCGCTGCGTGGACCTCTGGCTCAGTGTTCACTACTGTCTCCAGCACACACACCCCATGACACTCTGTAGCCCCGTTACTGCCCTTTGCTCGTGGGGTACCTCCCATCAGAACTGCCATCTCTGCGTCTTCTCTGATCACCTTTTCATCTGTCCAGGCCCAGCTTAGGTCATAAATCCCCACAGAACATCCTGAATTGGTCAACTCTCTGGGCATGCCACTTCTAAGTCTTTTTAACTTTACAGTAATAAATAATATCTACCATCCACAGCATTAAAAAATGTTATGTAAAGCCGGGCATGGTGGCGCACACTTGTACTTGGGAGGCTGAGACAGGAGGATCACACAGGCTCCAAGCCAGCCTCAGCTACTTAGTGAGGGAGGCTCTCAGCAACAAGTAGTGAGGCCCCGTTTCCAAATAAAATAGGTCTGGGAGTGTAGCCCAGAGGTAGAAAGCCCTGGGTTCCATTCCCAGTACCACACACACAAAAAAAGTTATGTAAAATGTATCCACACATTTAATAATACTATAATGATGCTATTAACAGTAGCCAACTCCCTCAAATCTGTAAGAGTGAGGCAATGTGCTAAGACTTTACAAACACTCTCACTCACAGTAGCTCTGGGAGGTGGCTACTCTTGTGCTCCAGAGACTCAGAAAATCGTGAGTCCACACAGCTGGATTGGGGAGGAGGTAGTCAGGCCCCACATTTGCTTGGATTGGAGGTCAGTGCTTCTATCTGTCACCAAAACACCACCTTTTATACCTGCTCTCTCCTCAGCTCCACCCAGTACCTCGAAAGCATTCTTTGCACGCAAAGGACTGGACATGTGCCTTCTTCTCAAGGGCAGTGCTGTGCATGGGGCCCAGGAAGGGATGCTGGGCCATGCTCTGCACTGGCTGGCTGTGTGGCCTGCGATGAATCAGCCCCTCTGTGCGGTGCCATTTGGCACGGGCACTGTGGTCGGGGTAGCATCTGAGTGCCGTGCATCTCCAGCTTTCTGCAGTGTCCTTTGTGACCCTGCAGATGGAGGGAGAGACTACCGCACGGGGCTAGAGGATGTGGTATGACAGGCAGCTGTGATTTTTGGCCTGGCCGCTGTCTGGGCCAGAGGAACTGCGGTCACCCAAAGGAGAGTGGTGGCCAGGGCCGCAGGCAGCGTAGTCGTTAGGAGCCATTGGCTGGGAGCCGGCCGGGCCAGGCCAGGTTGGCAGGACTGGAAGCAGGCTGGCCTGGCCACAGTAAGGTCATCAGCAGGACAGCTGGCTTCTGCTCCCTTTGCCGCCTCCAGGATGGTAGCAAGCACACGCTGGGCACCAGAGCTCTGTGGGCTGTGGCTTGCTGGGAGAGAGGTCAGTGAGGTCCTGCAGGCCTGAAGATGCCACCTCCTAGAAGACTCCAGGACGCCTCCCGAGCAGGCGAGCCCAACCCGCCTGTGCTCTCTGACTGTGCCCTGTGGGTGGGACTCACGGCAATCTGATGCCCTCGTCAGCCTGGCAGAACCAGACTCTCCGCCACTCCTACCCATCTCTCCCCGCAAGCGCCTAGCAGTGCGCCTGCCACACGGTAGCAGTCCCCAGGTCAAGGGAGGCGGTGCAAGCTGCCCCAGGGACAAGTTGCTCAACGTGGCACCTGTTTTCTTACCTGTCAAAGGGGGCCCATAATAACAGGGTTGAGGGCTCAATGAGAGGGGTACCTATCCAGGCCTGGCCCCTAGGCATGCACTCGGTCAGCGTCCCCCTTGCCCGTGGCCTCGTGAACTAGTGACTCAGTGAGACGCTGACTAAAGAGTCCAGCGATGAAGCCGGGAAGGAGGGCGTGGCAGGTGCAGGGAGGCCTTCCTCAAGAGGGCTGCCCCGTGTCCCTTGGGTCTTGTAGAGATGCAGTTCCCGGCAACTTTCCAGAGAGCTGTAGTGTGAGCAGGCTGCTGTCAGCCTGGGAGTGAGGTTCAGGGCAGGGAGCAGGGCTGGGGTGTCTGGGGACATGGGCTTTTCTTCTCAGGTCTTAGCAGCAGAAATGACCCAGTTGGGAGGAGCCGCCTGGGATCCAGAGAGCAGATGCTGAGCAGAGAGTGAGTCCTTTCTTAAAGGGAGGTGCTGTTTGGCTGGCCTCTCCCTACACGCACATCCAGCCACAGTGTGCTGTGATTGGAGATTCTGTGGAGGAAACAGACTTTAAACAGGTGAACACACAAATCCCGAGCTTCCAAATTGTGATTAGTGCGCTCCGGAGGCGGGGCTGGTCCCACTCAGAGCTGTGCCCGATGGCAAAGGTGGGCTCCAGTGACTTGGGCAAGTGATTTCACCTCTCTGGGCCTCAGTGACCACATCTGTAAAATGGGACTAATCATAGACCTACTTCACAGTAATTGTGAGGATTAAATGGATCATACATGTAAAGCACTTGTAAAGGCCCAGCACGTAATGAGTGCTTAGTCAATGTTAGCCATTATTATCTGTCTCCAGCACCTAGCAAGGAGCCAAGAGAGAACAGGTGCTCAGGAAGGGCACTGGAATGGATCCCAGGCATGGCGAGCTGCTCTGTGGAATGAGTGAATGAACAGCCTGGTAGGAAGGGGAGGACACGGAGGCAAAGACAACACAGAGTGTGTCAGGGCAGGCCAAGAGCTGGGCTGCCCAAGGCTGTGTGGGGAGGGAGTCAGGGCAGGCTTCCTGGAGGCAGTGCTCCCATGCTGCTGTGAGATCTGCATGTGAATGAGGTTCCTCTCTGAGGGCAGCAGGCTGGAGGGTATCAGGTGGGCCCCAGGGCTGCTGGACCCTGTGGGCCCTCTCTCTCCCCTCACCTGCCACCTCTTGGAATTTTGTGACATTCTGATCTGAGGGTAAGAGAGAGGCTAAAAGGCCCATGGGGAGGAAGCGTGGGCTGCTGGCTTGAGGGCCCAGTTCTCCCCAGACTGGGGACAGAATTTTTCCCATAGCAAGAACTACAGGCCTGCCTTGAGGGCTCTTATCTCCTTGGGCCCAAGGTATACCATTAAGTCCAGGGGTCTCCAGTATTCACTTGCAGCTGTTTGGCTTTTGAACAAGTGGACTTTTAGAAAACAATTCTATGAAGAATTCATCTCACCCTCCCACCCAAGAGAGTCAAAGAGAAAGCTCTCTCCCATCACCAAGGAAGCCAGACACCCCCAAGTATCTTTTTTTTGGGGGGTCTGGGGATGGAACCCAGGGGCATTCGGCCTCTGAGCTACACCCCCTGCCCTATTTTTTATTCTTTATTACAAAATCGGGTCTCACTGAGTTGCGGAGGGCCTCGCTTAGTAGCTGAGGCTGTCCGTGAACAGCGATCCTCTGGTCTCAGCCTCCCGAATGCTGGGATTACAAGCGTGCGCCACCACGCCTGGCTCCCCCCAAGTATCTTAAAGAAGCTCCCCTAGAAGCATCTGAGATCAGCGTCCCTCATGCTGCTTCTACTGTGGCTGACTGAGGGGCCTTGAGGACACCCTTTTAGTTCCTGAATTCTGCCCCTCTGTAAAAGCGGGGAAGAACTCAGGGGGGACCAGGGAAGTAAGTCCTTTCCTACCTTAAAGGTGTCAGGTGGGGGGGGGGTGTTCCTGAGGCAGAAAGAGATACAGGAAGCAAGCCCATGGATTGTTGTTGCTATTTTCTTTCTTTTTTAGTACTGGGGGTTCAGCCCAGGGGCACTGTACCACTAAGCTACATCCCCAGCTGTGGTGTGTACCACCATGCCCAGCTCTTGCTAGGCTGTCCAGGCTGGCTTTGACCTTTTGTGATCCTCCTGCCTCAGCCTCCTGAGTAGCTAGGGTTACAGGTGTGCACCCCTGGGCCTAGAATGGAAGCTTTGAAAAATCCTGCCCAGGTCCCATCTCATCCACCATCTCTGGGACCAGACCTGGGTGTCGATTATTAGAGCTTTGCAGGGACTTTCATTTCAACCAAGTTTGGGAGCCTCAGGAGTGCTGCCCCCCCCCCCCCCCGGGACCTCCCTGCCTGAGGACTGAGGGGGCTGGAATGACTTTGCAATCAGATGAACCTGGGCTCCCTCAGTCACCTGCTCCCTGGGTGTCGTCTTTGAACCTCCAGTGTCCTCCTCTATAACAATGGCACTAGCAGTAATCTCTGAAATGAGGTCACGCATGGAAAGCAAAGTGCAGTGCCTGGCACGTCACTGGGGTGAGTGAAAGGTCACAGAAGCAGTGGCAGAGCCAGGCTGGACTTGACCCTGTATTCGCTGCCTCAGCCACCTGAGCCGGGGTTCTGAGATTAGAACTGGGTGGGGAAAGGAATCAACACCTCATCTCAGGGCCCTTCCCACCGTCTCCCTTCTCTCTAAGGGATAAGACAAGGCAGCCAGCATTTTGTTTTGCTTGGTTTTGTTTTAATGTTCAAAGCATCAGGCTCTCTAACAATGGAGGCTTGTGTGGGTCTGCTTGTTTTTCCAACCTGGACACCAAATTGCACTGCTCGCTTGGGGCCCTGTCCCACCTGAAGGAACTGAAGAATCAGAGGATTGTTTTGTTCTCAGTTAGGGGAGGGCATCTAGGGACACTGCTGGAGGCCCCCGAGTGAGCCCTCCCACTAGCGGACCCCATCAAAACCGTCCTCTTTCGTGAGCTGCTTTCACACAGATTTCGGTGCAGCACACATCTGGTGGGTTAGGGGCAGAAAGGCTTGTGTGTGCATCCTGGCTGTCACTTACTGGCAGGAAGACCCTGGGCAAGTCATTCTGTCTCTGAGCACCAGTGTCCCCTCCTGTAAAATGCCTAACTAGGATGTACTGCCTTGGGGTGTCTGAGAAGCCAACGAGGGTCTTAATGCGTAAACATAGTGCCTGCTGTGAAGTCAGCCTCAAAACTAGCCGGGGCTTCACTTACTCAGCGGCCCTCCTTTATTGGCCAGTGCTGTCTCCAAGGCAGGTCACAGGTTCTCAGCAAAGCCCAGGCTGAGCAGGGGCGCCTGCATGTGTGCCTCCTTTCTGGCTTCTGCTCTTTGCATAGGCTGAGGGCTGCATGGGGGAAGACCCTGCATGAGGTCAATGGTGGCGAGACTTCATATCCCAGCCAGAGAGGGTGTGTCAGCCCAGGCTGTCTCACATCCAGAAAGGAGAGTGCAGCCCCCAGCTGCCAGGAGCGTCACTGTCAGTGCTGAAGGAACAAAGCAGGAGTGGTCATCTACAGGGACAAGGGACATGGCCTTCTGAAGAGAGACCCCTTACCTCTGAAAACCCAGCAGGGGAATAAACCTCAACCATCTTTCCCCCCTTTCTCCAGTCCCCCTTTCTTGATTCCTGTTGGGTGGCCCTCCTGGAAGCAGCAGCACAGAGCCTGGTGCAGTCTGCAGAGATCCAGTTCTGGGGCCTAGGCAGGGCCAAGGGTCTGGAGAGACGCTCAGTGCGTTCCTCACCCCACCTATCAAAAGCCAAGGAGTCATGGACTCCCCTTCCTCAGGAAACAGTTTGAGATCACCTGTTACAAATGGGGTCTCAACTCCCGGCCCCAAGAAGAATCACAGCAGTTCAAGCCCCACAGTTCTCTGAGGAAGAGGCTTTCTGAGGACACCCTTCTCTCCTCTCTGCCTCCTTCCTAGCTCAGGTGCCTTTCAGGGTGGCCTTGCCCAGGGCAGCCTTATCTCCAGAGTGAGCAAAGGACACAGGTCGGCTGCTGTCAGGTGTTCTCCTGTGCACAGAGACCTCTGTGGCTCAGCCAGCCTGGAGCTGGCCCTGCAGCAGCCAGTAAGACATAGTGCATAGAACTGGACCCACATTAGCCTTTGACCCCTTAGAATGGGCCATGCCATACCATCCTGAGCTCAGGGTACCTCCAGGAGCCTATGAAGGCCAATAAAAGGGGTATGGGGCTGGCAGGCCTGTGACAGACTCTGCAGGGGGCTGGGATAGGTAGTGAGTATCAGTGTGGGGAGGACATGGGTCTCATGTGAGTCTCCTTCTAAGCAGAGAGTAGGTGGCATACAGGTAGGAGACTGAGCTTGGACCTCAGAGGAAGCACTGTGAGGACAGGATGGAGAGATGCCTAGAAGGTACCTGGAGGCCCCATGAAGTGGTGTGGTGTTCATGGGCACAGTGGGGCAGCCTAGAACACAGAGCCCTTTGTAGCCAGCCACCAACAAGCTCCTGGCATCCCCATAGTTCACTCCTGGGCATCCGGGGATGTGTAGTGAGATGCCCAAGTGGCTATGGTGTCTCAGTCCTCAGATGAGCCTGAGAAGGTAGGTATGAGAGTCCAGGCTTGGGATCCCAGCTTTGCCTCTTTTAAGAAGAACTTTAGAAGACACTGGACAGGTCACTTAGTCTCCCTGAACCTCACCTGTGCTCACCCGTGAACTGAAGGCAGCAACCCTTACCTGCCAGGCTGATTTGTAGGTAAAATGACATAATGGATAAGACAGCATCTTATATTTTATTTATTTTCTCTGGTACTAGAGAATGAACTCAGGGGCATTCTACCTCTGAGCAACACTCCCAGCCCTGTTTTATTCTTTATTTTGAAACAGGGTCTCACTAGGTTGCTAAGGGTCTTGTTAAGCTATTAAGGCTAGCCGCAAACCTGCAATTCTCCTGTCTCATCCTCCCAAGTACTGGTTTCTAGGTGTATGTCACCATATCCAGCATCCTTAACGCCTCTCCAAGATGTTCTAACTGAAGTCCATTATGCTTCCACTGGGAACCTTTTCTTCTTGCTGGGTACTCTGCAGAAGCAGACTGAAACTATCCTCCATCCAAATGTGCCTGGGCGGTACCAGCAGTAAATGAGGCAAGAACTGGAGCAACTGAGTGTTGGTTTTTAGCCTGGGGCTTGGAGTTCCAGCTGCCAATGGCCATGGCCTCCTGATGGGGCAAAGTGTGGGTGGTGCATCATCCTAACTATTCCCATTGCTCTTCATCTCTGTGCTTGCTCCTTGCTCCTAAAGGGTGGCTCTGGAGCAGAAGAGAGAGCCTGGGCCGGGCCTAGGAGGCGTGTATATTGGACCCTTCAGCCTCGCTGCATGGTCTGCAGCCAGTTAGCAATCTCTCTGGGCCACCGTGGTCCTGTGGGACAGATGTGTGTGTTCCTGGTCCCTGGTCTTTCTGAAGACTTTTTTCCTACCCCTTCCTCTCTCAGACCCCAGCCAACCTGGGAAGATAACAGATGTGGATCCTGCTGGTGGCTACTGGTGGTAGGAACTGAGTTCACCTCTCAGTTGGGGCTCCCAAGGTGAGCCATGAGCTCAAGGTTAGATGGGGAGTTTCTGGGGAATGTTACCTCCCTCCTGGGATTCCGACAGCCTGGTGCTCCTCTGCTTACCCACCCAGCTAACTCATCCAGTTAAGGTCAGGCTATGTGAATTTCCCTTTGGAGTAGATGTGTCACATGAACGACCTGCTTTAATCCCTTGTTTTGTGGGTGAAAAACCAGAGGCTCAGAGAGATGAGGCAACTGGCCCAAGGTCCCGCAGCCTGTCTTTGGGGTGGCAAGGGACCCTGGAGCAACTCTTCAGCACCTGGAACACAGGAGAGGCAGGTGGTCATGAGCTGGGTGATCTTCTGGTCCTGAAGGGGGGCCAGTGGGCATCAGGAAGAGCCCTGCTCTGTGGGCTGTGAAGGGTCAGCTGAGGCCCCTGAGGATCCCTTTCCCTAGGAGGCAGTTGTCCAAGGAATTCAGGAGGTCGAGGGATCAGGAACCCAGGAGATCCGGGTTTGGCCAGTTCTGAGTGCCCCCATGACTTCAGTGTTTGGTTTCATGGAGGAATCGAGACTTATTTTTTTGTTGCCTTTGGACACAAGCTAGTTTAACTTCACAAAGCACTTTGATATCTAGGGTGTCACCGAATCCTCGTGGCCTGTGAGGAAGCATCATGGCTATTTTTGGGAGGGCAGGTGAGAGTAGGCTGTGGAAGCTGATCTACGGGTTCCATTACCTCCTACCAACTCTCAGGCCTCAGTCAAGTTAGGAACCAGCCCCATCTTGGTTTGCCCATCTGTGAAAGAGACAATCTAACCCACAGCAAATAATTGGCACCCCCTGCCTTGTTGGCCGTATGCACTGCTGGTTGGGATCTCATGCCCTACAGTAGTTTTTCTAATTTTTATCCTCAGTCTTACTTTATAGGTAGAAGAGAGATGCTCAGAGAAGGACAGCATCTTACCTGAGGCCACACAATGATTTAACTTCCTCCTCCAGACTTCATGTCTGTAGTTTTCTTTTTTTTTCCTGCACCTCCCTCTTGTCCTCAAGTGAACCAATGCCTTATTTATCCAGCCTTCCATGTATGATGCTGTCTGCTGTGACCTCATCTCCCCACTGCCCAACAGCACCTGCCGGGCACTTTCAAAATGCTTATCCTGGGGGCACTTTCAAAATGCTTATCCTGGCCGGGCATAGTGACACACACCCATAATCCCAGTACTTGGGAAGCTGAGACAGGAGGGATTATAGGTTTGAGGGCAACCTTAGCAATTCAGCAAGATCCTCAGTACTTAGCAAGACCCTGTCTCAAAATAAAAAGCAAAAAGAGTTCCTTCTATAACCCATTTCTCCTTAGCTCTCACATATTAGGGAAAGCATCTGATTTCTTATTTTTTGTGACTGACTAATCTCACTTAGCATAATGTCCTCCAGTTCCATCCATTTCCCTGAAAATGATGTAATTGAGGTTTTTTTTAATGGCTGAGTAAAATTCCATTGTGTACATATCCCAGTTTTGTAATCCATTCTAAATCAGTGATGTGTACATGTATGTACACACAAGTTTTTTACCCCAATATGATGTATGAATATAATGCACCAATAAAAATTAAAAAAATAAAAAGCAAAAAGAGCTCTGAGGTATAGCTCAGAAGTAGAACACCCCTGAGTTCAACCCCCCAGCCCCAAAAATAAAAAAAAAAAAATCTTTATCCCATGCACGAGTGTGTTGAATAGTATAAAATATAGGAAGCAGTTTATTAGGCAAGCAGCTAAGGCTTGTGTCATGGCATGGAGGCTTGATCTGCCCCCATCCCATTTAAAACAACTCCAATAGTCTGCCATGGAAGCCTTTATAAACAACAAAGGGTCAGCTGGGCGTGGTGGCGCATGCTTGTAATCCCAGCATTCAGGAGGCTGAGACCAGAGGATTGAGGTTCGCGGACAGCCTCAGCTACTTAGTGAGGCCCTCTGCAACTCAGTGAGACCTGGTTTCAAAATAAAGAATAAAAAATAGGGCAGGGGTGTAGGTCAGAGGTCGAATGCCCCTGAATTCCATCCCCAGACCCGCAAAAAACAAACAAACAAACAAAAAAAAAAACCCAAAGTGTCAGTCACTTCTTTTCCTTGCACATGGCAGACATGGTTACCCTTGAAAGGATGGGCCTCTTGAACCTGAACCAGCCTGCTGTGCTAGAGTACCCAGAGGTCCTGGCCCTGCACCGCAGGACCCAAGGCAGCTACATGTGGTCAGCTCTGGTTTCTGGCTCTTCCCACCCTGTCCATTCCACTGCCCACAAACCTTCCTCCAGCAGCCTGGTACCTCTTTCTTCTCCCCTCCTGCTTGTGTGTATCCACCTTGTCTTTTCTACAAATTGGGGGCTGAGAAATGGGAGAGTTGATCTCAGAATGGGGTCGTTCAGTCATTTGTCCATTCGTTTCTACTCAACTAGCCATGGGTGAGCCTGGGCCTTGCTGGGTTTCCATCCACCCTGACTGAGGCCCTGGCATGGGCTTGAGATTGATCAAGACACAGACACACCCTCCTGGCAGCACATGCAGGGAAATAATTATGCACATGGTGAATGTTGGCCTAGGGCTTTACAGTTTAGAATCTTCGCTGCCTCACCACCACACCGAATCTTCACAACAGCCTTGAGAAGAGTACTGGCTCCATTTTACAAACAACAAAAGCAAAACTCAGCAGGATGAGACCCCTGCCCCGTGGCCAGCAGTGAGCCCAGGTTGCAGCTGGGGCTCACTTCATCTCCAGCGAGTCCGTTACCTTCTCCCTTCTCTGCACTCCATTTGCAAGCTGTGCCATACCACCTTTCTTTCTGCCACCAAGGATTGTTATTGTTGGCTGAGATTGGACCAGCTCCTCCATAAATGGTCAACCCAAAGAGGTGTGGCCTCGGGCAGCACTTTACCCTGCAGTGGACCGGGGTCAAGTCATTCCTCTAGTGTGCACTTCTAGAGCTGTGCTCTGGGGAGCTCTAGTTCCAGGGAACGGTAATAGTCTGCAGGATATATTTGGGGATATGGCTTTGGACACTGCTAGATAATGTCACTCAGGACAGGCCTTTAATGTGTTGGTTTGAATTAGGGAGCCCCAACAGGCCACAGCGGATAGCCATGCTTTCCCCAGCTTGTTGGAACGTGCACCTCCTTCGCCACAGAGCAGGGTCTGGGACTTGGGACCAGCCGATTAGCCAATCCTTGCTTGGTGCTTTGCATGGGAAGACCCCCGGCCAGAAGCTAGGTTCCGGATTCAGGACTGTTTGCATTTTAAGAGAGCATCCTGGAAACACTAGCCCCAGGAAAGCCTTCAGAGTAATGGTGGGGTTTCAGGCAGCAGGGCAAATGGAAGGGGGAGATATCTTAATTCCTCATCCACCTAATGAACATATCTTGGGCTTCTCCGGTGTGTCAGGCACGCTGCCAGTGCTGGGAAATGTCACGGCAAGTCTGACTAAGAATCTTCCACTTCGTTTTCCCGTGCCCACTAAGGGTTTTTAAAGAAAGACAAGTACAAGCCTTAAAAGGAAGAAGTGATTTTTTTTCATTGTTCTGGGTCGTGGAAGTGGGTGGGTGGGTGACACGTTTATTCAACTAAGTGGAGCTATACTGAGCTGACTCTGTGACAGGATTTCCCAGGGGCAGAGGGATCAGCTGGGCAGAGTGCACAGATGCTGTAAGGGGTCAAGAGTGTGGGGAGGCCCTCAGGAGGGCAGGAGGGCGGGGAGGGCAGGAGCGCTTCCTCTTGAGGCCCTGTGAGGGGGAGATGGGCTAGGGCACAGGCTCGGTGGCTGGGAGGAGAGGACGTTCTCCAAGGAGCAAAGGTGTAGAAGTGTCAGCACATGGGGAGATGGCGAGGAAGCCTAGATAGGGCTGGAGAAGCTGCTGGGGCAGATCGCCAGGGTCTGGACACCAGCTGAGTGGGAGTGAGTAGCCTTGAGGGCTGGGACTGTGTCACCTTCATCCCAGTGTCCCTAGCACCTGGCTGGTATTTTTGGACCCTTCCCTAAACCTTGGGTTCTTCTCACCTATGGTCAGGTAAGGTCGCTGACACGTCCCTCCAGCCCCCAGTGGCTCACAGGAATTCTGGGCATGTGCAGGGGGAGACCCAAGCACCTCTCCCCAGCCTTGAGGTTCTGCACACTGCTAGCAGCCGGGTGGGGGCTGCCCACTGGCTCCCCATCCTCTCTTCTTTCAGCAGTTGGCCCGCTGAACCCAGATAGGAGGCCCTGGTGGTCTCATTGGCGGTGCTTTCAAGGCCCCGGGACTCAACCAGGGCAAAAGCAGAGTGGAGTGGGGGAGAAGAGAGCTGAGCCGGATTGGGGTTGGGTTTTTTTTTTTTTTTTTTTTTCTGTGGTACTGGGGGTGGAACCCAGAGGCTTTCTACCTCCGGGCTATACTCCCAGACCTATTTTTATATTTTTTTATTTGGAAACAGGGTCTCACTAAGTTGCTAAGAGCCTCACTAAGTAGCTGAGGCTGGCTTCAAACCTGCGCGATCCTCCTGTCTTAGCCTCCCAAGTGCGGGGATTACAAGCAGGCGCCACCACTCCTGGCGGGGGCTTTGTGTTTGCAGGACATTCTGCTATGTAAAAATGGTTGTTCATTTTGATTACTTAGCTCTCATCCCTAGTTTCCTTCTCTATAAAATGGAAATTATAGTAACGCCCACACTGGGTCTTTGCAAAGCCTGGATGAGATAGAGTTTGTGAACACAAAACTGATTTAACCCCCATACATACGGGGGTTAAATAAACATCAGCAATGTTTATTTTTCCAGTTTCTATGATCCCCCCCCCCCGGGCCTCTAGTCCACTCACTCCCTTTTCCAGAAGTGCCCCCTGGCAGCAGCTTGCTGTTCCCCAGGCAGGCTCCTCTTGCTGGGGTAGGTTTTATCCAGGCCACAGCAATCGGAGCCTGTGAATTATGTACAAGTTGTACACATGGGCCAGGATGGTATGTCTGTAGTCCAGTATCTGTGTGCATTGAAAAGAGAGAGAAACCTTGCAGCCTTCCTGTCTCCTGAGCCTGGCTACCAGATTCTGCCTCCTCCCCAGCTGCAGCCCAGAGGCCTGCAGAGTGCTGAGTCTTGGTCTTCTGGAAAAAATGAGGGAGCACATGCCAGGACTCCCCTTCCCCCAACTTGTAATTTTGATCACAGGCTGGGTCCAACATTCAGGGGATGCTGTGTCCCCTGATGGCTGGATGATTGGCACCGCACGGCATAGGGCCCGGGGGACAGGATGAGACGGTCACCACTCCTCCCCGCCACTGCCCTGTTGGCCGGGCAGGAGGTGTCACTCAGGGCAGTTCAGACCTCTAGTATGGATGCTGCTCTATTTCGGCAGAGCCTGGGGCATCCATGCTGGGGCCCACAACCTGTCAACTCACAGTACTTGGTCAAGCCAACCTGCCCAGCATGGTGCAAGGGGACAGGGCTGGCTGTGCCCAGCAACCCTTCCTCCCAAGTTTCTAGGGCCCTCTCAGTGCCCTTGTGCCTGAACAGCTCCCAGATGGTGTCCTGGCCTCACCAGGGCAGGAAAGGGGGAGGACAGCTGGCGAGGCTAGCCCCAGGGAGGCACAGATGCTCCCTCTGCTTGGGCTGGTATGGTGTGGGGTGTATATCTCAGGGTAACAGGCAGGCAGAAGGGTATAGTGAAATCAAATAAACTTAAGTGGGCTACTGAAGGAAGAACCCTCCTCCAACTCATCCCTGATGCATTTTGCTTTGTTTTTGGTGGTGTTAGGGATCGAACCCAGGGCCTCCTATGTGCTAGGCAAGTGCTCTACTGCTAAGCTGCATCCCTAGCCCATTACCTATTTTAAAAGGGCCAAACAGGAACACACTGAGTTCCTGTCTCCCGCTCAGCTCCTGTGCCTGTGCAACACTGGATTTGTGACTCGGCCTTTAAGTCTCCGGTGGCCTCATCTGTAAGGTACTGACGACAAGGCCAACCTCACAAGGCTGGAGTGAGGGCAGAGTAAAAAACCCAGTGAGTGGCACACCCAGCAGGGGACCAGAGGCATGGTAGGCCACCAATTTGCAGGGAAAATCCAACTCTAGGCCGGAGCAAAGAAACAATGTTAAGAGACCCCTTTTCCACATAAAAAGGTTTAAAAATAGGTCTGGGAATGTAGCCCGTGGGAGTGTATCCCAGAGGTAGAAGGGCTTCCAGGAACCCCAGGACCGCCAAAAAAAAAAAAAAAAAAAGAAAGAAACAATGTTTTTAGACACTTGATCATACGTCTAACTCCAGCAGAGGGGCTCCGAGCCATCCTGGTGTCCCTGGGTGTGAGTCCTCACTCTGCCCTGCTAGCCAGGTGACCTGGCGAGTCCCCTGTGAAGTGGAAGGAACACATGCTGAATTCTCAGCATGTGAGGTTCCCATGAGAAATAAACTAGTGAACTCTCCTGAGAAAAAAGAGCAGCAACTGACAGGTGGGTGCATGGGGAACCTTGGGGAGGATGGTGCTGGTGCAGGCAAGGGCTTGGGCAGCGGCTCTGGTTCCCAGTCCTGGTGACCGCCAGGTTCTGTGATGACCAGCAGAGTGGAGCTTCATTTGCTTTCCTTAATAAGAGAGCTGGTTGGCTCATCTCTGAGTGCCCCTGACAAGTGTCCCCCTGAATGTCCCTCACAATCTCAGTGTCACAGGCCTTGTGTGTGGTCGGCCGGCCAGCCTTGGGCAGGAGGCTTTGACCCACTGTCCCATTCCCTGATTCTTGACTTGTCCTTCAGAAGGGCTGCACACATCATTCTCCCTTGCCTGGGGACCCCAGGACTGAGGTAGAGCTGCCTATCCTCTGCCTCATGGGCTTCCGGGGTGGAGGCAGGAGGGCTGGGAGCACACACTAGAGCCCAGCATCTCATCTTTGTCAGCATCTTGAAACTTGGCCCTTTGGAGAGCCATGGACTCTTCTACTCCCGAATCTTGGAAGCACTGGATCATGGGACCTTAGAATCTTACTCCTATGAAATCAAGAGTTGGAAGTGACCTTGGGGGTCATTGACTCAGGCCTCTATCCAGTCCAGGTAGCCCCTCTGTAGACTCTGAATAGTCTGAAGGCCCACCTGTGGGCCACCTCCTGTGGTTCTGCCTGACCCCTCTGTGAATGGCCGCCTGGGGCTGGTTAGTGCTGCTGGGCAGCTGGGAGGAAACCAGCCCCACCCCCCCTCCGCTAAGAATAGAAGGCTTTGTGCGATTTAAGTAGCAGCCCCATCGCATCAGCCTCCTGCCAGGCCCCAGGGAGCTTATTAAGCGGGATCTGGGGCCACCCTGGGTCCTCCTGGGTGTTGAGGGCAGCCACCAGGCTCCCCTGGATTTCACTCTTGGTCCCAGGAGACCCTGATTTTCCTTTTTTCCATGAAGCAGGGCTCTCTCTCCTCTTCCTCCTCCTCCTCCCTGGGGCAGCTGGGGAGCGTCTCCCATTGTCCTTTGGGAAAGTCTCCTCTGGGAGGACTTCAAACAAACAAACAAACAAACCTGTCTTTGAGTCTAACAAACAGATCAATGAGAATGGCTTTGTCTGAAAGGAGAGATGATGGCAACTGTTATTGAGCACCTACTATGTGCCAGACCCTGGGCTCAGCACTTGCAGTTCTGGCCTCACTTAACCTTCCTAAGAGGCTGCAGGGCGGGGCCTCACCCCGGGTGCACATGAAGGCATGGGGCCCAGATGGTACTTGGCAGAGCTGCAGCTGGAACCAAGGACTTTCTTATCCCATTCCTTCTGGGGAGAACCTGGGAGTTCCCGGGAGTCAAGGGGAAGGAGTGAGAGTCAGAATTCTTAGAGAAAGCTCTGGGGGAATGGAGGATCTGTCTCTTACCACACTCATGCTTTCCCGTATGTGAGAATCTTTTGCACTTCTGGCAGCATGAACAGGAGAAACGGTACTGAGCTGGGTGCAGAAATTGTGGCCCTATCACAAACACAGCTGACACAGGCCCATGTTTGTTGAGTTTCAATTAAACCAAACCTCTTAGGTTTCAGATTCCCCTTCTGCAAAGTGGGTTGAGGCTGCATGGGGTAGGATCATGAGGCTGAAACTCCAGAATCCTGGTCTCCCACCATGTGTGTCCTGGTCCTTCATCTCTACAGTCCCTGGTGCCTCCCATGTCCCCCTCCAAGGTCATTGCCAGTGGGAGAATTGGAAGGATACCTAGAAATCCTGGGTCCCCTCTGATTGTACACATGGGAAGACTGAGGCCCCAGAAGGATACAGAGTGGCCGAGGTCCTGTAGTAAGTGGCCTGAGAACAATCACAGGCATTTAAGAGATCTCTCCTTCCTTCCAGGCCAGTGCCCTCTCCCCTCAGGAATGTGGCTTTTGGGTGGAGATCTAGAGGGCAAGAGGGCTAGAGCCCTGGAATGGAGGCAAGGACCAGGTATGCAAGCCCGTAGTGCCCCAGGCCCATCAGTGCTCGCTCAAACCCTGCCCGGCCCACTGCTCCTTCTGCTTCAAACCCTTCCTGCGCACACCTTCCTGGGACCTGTTGAAGCTCCCTGTCTAGCCCAGAAGTAGTGTAGGAATATTTTTAAAGTTTTTATTTCATGTTAAGAACACATAACATAAAGCTTATCATTGTGATCATTTTATGTGTTGTGCGTGGATCACCAGAGCTGTGTATGTGTTGCTGGGGATCAAACTCAGGGCCTCGCATAAGTTAGGCAAGTCTCTACCACTGAGCTACACCCTCTGCCCTGACCTCCAGAGATTTTTCATCATATGAAACTGGAATTTCACACTGTTAAACCACAAGTACCCCTCCTCTGGCTCTGCCAACCACCATAGTACTTTCTGTTTCTATAAAGTTGATCACTTTAACCCGGATGTGGTGGTGCATGTTGTAATCCCAGCATTTGGGAGGCTGAGACCGGAGGATCACGGTTCGCAGACAGCCTTGGCTACTTAGTGAGGCCCTCCACAACTTAGTGAGACCCTGTTTCAAAATAAAGAATAAAAAAATAGGCCGGGCGTGGTGGCGCACGCTTGTAATCCCTGCACTTGGGAGGCTGAGACAGGAGGATCACACAGGTTCGAGGCCAGCCTCAGCTTCTTAGTGAGGCTCTCAGCAACTTAGTGAGACCCTGTTTCTAAATAAAATATAAAATGGGTCTGGGAGTATAGCCCAGAGGTAGAAAGTCTCTGGGTTCCACCCCCAGTACCACCAAAAAAAAATAAAAAATAAAAAAAATAGGGCAGGGGGTGTAGCTTGGAGGTCAAATGCCCCTGGGTCCCATCCCCAGACCCGCAAAAATAAATAATAAACAAATAAAGTTGACCACTTTAGAAACCTCATATAGGTGGAATTCTGTAGTGCTTGTCCCTTTATGACTGGCCTTATACCCTTAGCATAAGGCCCTCTGGAGTCAGCAATGTTGCAGCAAGTGACAGGCTGTCCTTCCTTTTTGGGTACTTGGAATCGAATCCAAAGGCATTCTACCTTCTTCGAGCTACACCCCTAGCCTGGTTTTTATTTTTTATTTGGAAATAGGATCTTGCTAGGTTGATGAGAGTCTCACTACTTGCTAAGGCTATCCTCAAACCTGCAATTCTCCTGTCTCAGTCTCCTAAATACAGGAATTACAGGTGCATACCACCACACCTGGCTCAGTCCTTCCATTTTAAGGCATGATCATATTCTACTATGTGGCTACATATCTTTTCTGCCCATCCACCTGTTGGTAGACACTTAGATTGCTTCTAGCCTTTGGCTGTTGTGATGAGTGGGAGTTGTGAAACTGGATGGGCTTGGGATGGTCCCTGCATCCAACATCACTTTAGCTGATCTGAAGTCCCTGCCCACTGGCTCCCCTGTTCAGTGGGGTTGCTGCAAGGAATGGAGTCTGTGTATAGAGAAAGGCCTGGCACATGGGCAAGGTCACTGTGAGTGGTAAACAGAATTCACTCCTGTCATCACCTTCCTTCTACTAGAGACAAGTTTCTTTTATCTGGGGTTATATGACCCACATCTCACCTGCATTCCAATCCATGGGCCAGCATAATACCTGTGAGTTTCAGTATATGTATTTTTTTTTCGTATGTGTGTGTGTGTGTGTGTGTGTGTGTGTGTGTGTGTGTGTGTTACCGAGCATTGAACCCAAGGGCATTCTACCTCTGAGTCATACCCCCCCAGTCCTATTTTTTTTTTTTTTTTTTTTGGTATTGGGGATGGAACCCAGGGGCATTCTACCTCTGAGCTATACCCTCAGTCCTATTTTTTTAAGTCTTTTTATTTTTATTTATTTTTTATTTTTATTTACTTATTTATTTGGTGGTAATGGGGTTCCTGGAAACCCTTCTACCTCCGGGCTACACTCCAGACCTATTTTTATATTTTTATTTGGAAACAGGGTCTCTTAAGCCAGCGAGGCTGGCTTCGAACCTGTGTGATCCTCCTGTCTCCACCTCCCAAGTGCAGGGATTACAAGCGTGTGTCACCATGCCTGGCACGAGTCTTTTTATTTTTTTAAAACAGGGTCTCACTGAGTTGCGAAGGGCCTCGCTAAGTAGTAGCTGAGGCTGTCCCCAAACTGTGATCCTCTGGTCTCTGCCTCCCGAATGCTGGGATTACAAAGCGTGTACCATTATGTTCAGCTCTATTTCTAACTATTTTTAAACAGGGTCTCACTAAGTTACAGAGGGCCTCACTAAGTAGCTAAGGCTGGCCACAAACCCACAATCTTTCTGTCTCAGCCTCCAAAGTACTGGGATTACTGTATGGGGTTTTTACTTTTTTTATATATACTTGGGGATTGAACCCAGAGCTATTCTACCTCTGAGCTACACCCCCAGCCCTTTTTAAAATTGTTTTTTGAGCCAGTCGTGGTGGCACATACTTGTAATCCTGGTACTTGGGAGGCTGAGACTGGAGGATTGTGGTTTGCAGCCAGCCTCAGCTACTTAGTGAGGCCCTCTGCAACTTAGTGAGACCCTGTTTCAAAATAAAGAATGAAAAATAGGGCTGGGGTGTAGCTTGGAGATAGGATGCCCCTAGGTTCAATTTCTAGTGCCACTCTCAGACCTACAGTCCTCCTGTCTCAGCCTTCCAGGTATTGGGATCATAGGCATGTGTCACTGTGTCCAGAGAGTCTCAGGACACTGAAGCTGGAGAGCACTTGGTTCCAGTAAAGGGCAGGAACTCATCCAAGTTTGCACGAACAGCCACTGGCCATGCTGAGATTAAACCCAGGCGTATCCCCCACAACCTCGCCCCCACCCCCGAGTCCATAGGGCTTGTCTTAGGAGAGACTGGCTGCTCAGGGGCCTGTATAATCCTGTAAGTTTGGGGCTAGGGGAGGCAGGGAAGGGAGCAAGGAGCATGCCTGCGCGAGCAGAGGCAGGGCACCTGCCAGGCTCCTTGATCCCCTGGCTGCTCCCAGGGCTGTGGGCAGTGTCCAGCTCACTTGCATGGTACAAGCATCTAAGGTCCTTGCTCTGCACTCATTCACTCATTCACTTACTCCCTCCTGTAATAATTTCTTCAGCAGCCACTCCCTGAGGCCACCATGGGCTGGGGGATCAGCCAGACCTCAGAGACACTTAGAATGCCATAGAAGGCAAGTGTGGATTCTGGAGCTAAGCTTCCTGGGTTCAGATACTGACTCTGCCAGTTACTACTTCTGTGATCTTAGGCAAATTGTTTAGCCTCCATGTGTCAGATCCTTCTAAAGTGATGGTTCCTACTTTATAGTTGTTGTTCCAGTTACTATTGTCACATAATAAATCCCCCAAAACTGAGAGACTTCATATAAGAACAATAATTTTGTTTGTTTGTTTGTTTGTTTTGGTGGAACCCAGGGGCTTTTCTACCTCCAGGCTATACTCCCAGACCTATTTTATACTTTATTTCTCACTACGTTCCTGACGTTTATTTCTCACTAAGTAGCTGAGGCTGACTTTAAACCTGTGCGATCCTCCTGTCTCAGCCTCCCAAGCGCAGGGATTACTAGTGTGCGCCACCACGCCCGGCTGAGAACAATCATTTTGTTATCTCAGAGTTTCTGCAGGTCTGGGATTTCAGTCAGCCTTACTGAGGGCTCTGGCTCAGGGTCTCACAAGCAGATGGGACTTGAACTGCGAGGAGCTGAACAACTGGGGTTGGCAGCCTGTCTTGCTCTCTGTGCAGGCTCAGAGCTTCCTTCCTTGCTGGGTGTGGTGGCCTCTGACAGTCTGGGTGCCCACATGTTGACTTGGGGCTCCAGCAGTAGTGTCCCAATGGAAGAGGCGGGAGACCATCAATTTTTTTTCTTTTCGGGTCTGGTGATGGAACCCACTGGCATTCGACCTTCGAGCTACACCCTCTGCTCTATTTTTTATTCTTTATTTTGAAACAGGGTCTCACTAAGTTGCAGAGGGCCTCACTGAGTAGCTGAAGCTGCCCATGAATCATGATCCTCTGGTCTCAGCCTCCCGAATGCTGGGTTTACAAGCGTGCGCCACCACGCCCGGATGAGACCATCAATTTTGATGACCTGGCTTGGAAGTCGGAAGTCACATAATGCCACTTCAGCCATTGCTCCCACACCCCACCCCACCCCACCCCACCCTGTCACTCAAGCAAGGGTTGTATTGAACTCACTTCTCCTGAGCATGGGGGCTGGGAGGTGCTGCTGCAGATGTCTTTGGAAATGCAATCTGTCACATCGTGAGGTCTATGTCAGTCAAAACAGGAAATGCCTAGAACAATACCTAGGCATTGCCTATAAATGGTAGCTATATATAGCCAAGGGTGAATTTGACCATATGCAATTTACTCATGATGTGGTGGCTTTAAGACCTGACAGCTCCTACTGAAGCTAATCCACAAAACAGCAGCATTGTCCCTGTGGGTGTTGAGGGATCTATAGGAGTTTACCAAGCAGAGGCAATGCCACATGGACTTAGTCTGCCATGCAAAGGTGTGGAGCTAGAGTGGAGTCCCTAGAGCAACATGTAGCTTGAAGCAGTGGCGTTCTCCAGGGGTGAGTTAAGGCTGGGTTGAGAAAAGTTTTGCATGTGGGGATGGAGGTTCCAAGGAGTTCTTGGCTGTTTCTCAAAAGAATGGTAGACTGAGGTACCATAACGGGGAAGCGATTTCTGAGGGAAATCAGCAGGATTCAGGGAGGTATTGGACTTGGGGTGGTAAAGAAAGGGCAGGGCCTATGGGGTTCACACCATGTATTTGCCCTACATCTTTTTGTTGGTTTTCAGGGGGAGTTGGTACTGGGGATTAGACCCCAGGGCATTCTACCACTAAGCTATACCCCCAGCCTTTTTTATTTTGTTTAATTAATTAATTAATTAATATTTTGTGGTACTGGGGGTGGTACCCAGAGGCTTTCTAACTTCAGGCTACACTCCCAGGCCTATTTTCTATTTTATTTGGAAACAGGGTCTCACTAAGTTGCTGAGAGCCTCACTAAGTAGCTGAGGCTGGCTTCGAACTTGTGCGATCCTCCTGTCTCAGCCTCCTGGATTACAAACGTGCACCACCACGCCCAGACACCCTTTTTATTTTGAAACAAGGCCTCACTAAGTTTCTAAGACTGGCCTCAAACTGCAATCCTCCTGTCTCAGCCTCACTGTCAAATGAATTAAATTTCTATTTCAGAAACCCCTATGAGCTAAGTGTCCATTTCCTGAGAGGCCCTGGTCCGACCAGATAAGCCACCATCCTCCCTCCAGCCGGACCTGTCCAGTTACCAGGAAGACTTGTCCTCTCCTGGTCCACCTTGGCCAATCAGTGAAAAGGACATTCCTGCTGACCCTGGCCCAGTCACCTGGCCACACGACCGACCCCCCAGTGGGACCCCAGCCAATTAGTTCAAAAGGCATTTCTCCTAGCCTATTAGCCCCCACACGTACCCCTGAGCTGGTTTATAATGCTGACCCCAGCTCGCGTGCTCTCTTTTTCTTCCTTTCGTGTTGGCCCCTCCCATAAATATCTTGGCTACAAAGTGGTCTCTGGTGTGGTCAAACTTTGTTCTTCACTCACAAGTGCTGGGATTATAGGCATGTGCCACCGTACCTGACTATCCCATTACAGTCTTGAGTGTGATGTGCACACCCAGCTTGACTTCCTTCCCCTTCTGGTAGACTGCACACTTACATTATGATCCTTCTCTCCCAGACTGGCTGTGCTGGGAGGAGAGTAACTGCCTTGGCAGGGCCATGTGAGGGAGCCTGGCAGCCAGCCTGTGGGTAGCTGTCAGGCCAGAGGGTTCCAGTGGCCTCCTCTTCTGCTCCCAGCCCCATCTGTGGAGAATGGCCTCTGCACCCATCATCTTCTCCTTCCCACAGCCCTCCCAGGTCTGGCTACAGCCTCAGGGTGCAGGTGGACCAGGCAGGGCTATCTGGGTGCTGTTGTGCCTCAGCCTGAGCCGTGACCAAGCCAGCCTGCAGCCCTGGATCTGGCGACTCAGGGTGCGGCGGTGGCCCAGGTCCATGCTGCCTCCAGCATGTTCGCAACCCCATGGGCCTGCCTCTGCACATCTGCACACACCTCCATGTGCTTGTGTGCTTACGCCAGTGTGTCCTTGTGTCACCTGTGTCTGTCTATGGGTATACTCTGAATTCTTGTCTGTCTGGGTGTAGGGGGGCAGGCACTTTAGCTCTCTCTAGGCTCCACGTGATAGCTTCTTCCCTTATTGGCACACAGGTTTGGTGCCTCTAAAATGGACTCAATGAGCCAGGCATGGTGGCACATACTTGTAATCCCAGCATTTGGGAGGCTGACAGGAGGATTGTGGTTTGCAGACAGCCTCAGCTACTTAGGCCCTTTGCAACTCAGTGAGACCCTGTTTCAAGATAAAGAATGAAAAATAGGGCTGGGGGTGTAGCTCACAGGTAGAATGCCCCTGGGTTCCACCCCCAGTACCACAAAAATATAAAAATAAATAAATAAATAAATAAATGGGCTAAATGCCATTGTATTTCACCCCCAGCCCCAGGAGGAGCAGAGCCAGGAGACAGCCCTTGCCCTGGCGGGGCCTGTGGACTTGGGAAGATCCTTTCTCTCCAAGGGAGTAAATCTAGCAGAAATACAAGTTTCCAGGTTTGAGAGGTTAGGGCTCTGGGGCTCTAGGGCTGAGCTTGGGCTGGTTGCTGGACACCCAGGTCAGAACAGGCTGGACATCAGGGTGGGACTGAGGGCTATTCAGGGCACAGAAAAACTTCTGAAAGTACCCGGGGACTTTGGTAGAGTCAGGGAAGGTTTCCTGCAAGAGGAATTGCTGAGATTCCACGGGTGTTGGGGAAGATAAGGGGATTAAGGGGGAATGGGTGTAAGGCCTGGAATCCAGTGAGATTTGGGGTTTGGGGGAAGAGGGAGGTGGGAGGATGATTTTCTTCTTCTAAGCTGGGGGGCATGGAGGCTAGAGGCCCCTTGAGATGAGTGGAGAATGGGGAGGAGCAGGTTTAAGGGAAGGTGATGTCCCCACTTGGCATCACGAATGAGAGGCTCTTATGAGATGCCTGGACTGAGTTGGGGGCAGGTGGGCAGAGGGTCGTAGGATCCTGGGACAGGAGTGAGCTCAGTCTAGGCATGCCAAGGCAGAGGCGGCTGAAGCCACGGAGTGGGTGACGTTGTTCAAGGAGGAAGGAAGGAGGGCTTGGGCAGCAGCAGCGTCCAGGCCTGAGCCAAGACCAGCCAGCAAGGGACTGAGGAGGAGGCCTGCAGCAGGGAGGAAACCCAGTAACTGGTGTCCAGGAAGCCAGAGAAGGAGAGAGTTTCCAGAGGCAGGGCCAGGTCCAGCATCAGCTGAGGACTGAGAAGTGTCTGCTGGGAAGTGAAGGGCACGGGTGAACTTGACAGAGGTAGTGGGTTCAGCAGTGGGAGGAAGTGGAGACGTGAGTGTAGGCAACTCATTCAGAAGTTCCAGCAGTAAGAAAGGGAAGAAAGGCAGGAAGCTGCAGTACTTGGGAGACTGAGACAGGAGGATCACAGGTTCAAGGCCAGTGTGTGGTAACTTAGCAAGACCCTGTTTCAGAGAGAAAAAAAAAAAAAAAAAAAAAAAAATATATATATATATATATATATATATATATATATATATGAGCTTGAGGTGCAGCTCAGAGGTAGAATACCCTAGCTGGTTGAACCCAGGGGACTGGAGAGGGATTGGACAGGGATAGACCAGGCAGGACTCAGGCCTCTTTATTGTTGCCTGGGAAGAGGCAGCCTATGAGAGGATGCAGGAGGAGGGGAGAGGCAGTTATGAATAGCTTGTGGCCCTGGGCAGCAGAGTTGGGTGGGGAGGTTATCAGGACCTACAGCATAGGAGATGTCTTGGAGATAGCCCTCATCCTGCCCTCTGTCTTCAGGTCCAGAAGCCATGCCGGTGCAGGGCTGGGTCCTAGGAGCCCCACAGACTCAGAGCACCTTTATAAGCCAGGTTCGGACAAGACTTGAGGCTCAGTCTAGGTTGGGTCGGCCTCTAGAGGGTTTTGTGACTTTGGTCCTCACCAGGCTGCTTTAGGGACACTTCAAACAAGAAAGGTCTGGGAAGGTCAAGACACTGACCCCCATTCCAAAGAGGGCACTCCCAGGCCCGCCTCTAAGCCCAGCCCCAGTTAGTAGGAAGTTCTTCCTTTGGGTCTGGCCTAAGCCTTCCCTGCTGTGCTTTTCCCCGTGGTGAACTCGTTCAGCCCGCTGCAGAGGAGCCCGTGGTGAACTCGTTCAGCCCGCTGCAGAGGAGCCAAGCCTATCAGCCATCCGTGTTTTTACAACTTGTTTTCATGAAGTTGGTTTGAAGTCTCCCTGCATTCCCAGAATGTCAGACCCGCCCCAATTCACAGATTGACCAAAACAGAATCTGAGCCAAGGAAAGGAATCTGAGGACTTAGTCATTCTTCTTGGATCCTTCACAGAGTCTCCTCCTTTCCATCCAGTAAAAAAGCAGTGAAGAAGGAAAGTTAGTTGGCCTAGATGATGAAAGGGGACGGTGGCGTTCAGGATATAAAGAGGCTCAGATGGGCAGGCGGTGGACAGAGGGACAGGGAGCGGGGAAAGGGGCCAGCCCTCGGATTTTGCATCCGGCAAACCTCAATTCAAATTGTGTTCTGCTGCTTGCCAGACAGGAGATCTTTCATGTTAACTTTTGGCATCTCTGAGCCTCAGTTTTCTCTTCTCCCCAATAGGAGAATTAATGGCTCCAATCTCCTAGGGCCACCTTAGGGGATGGCCATGCCCTTGGTAAAGGGATTTTAGCATTCCCAGGGCAGCTGGACTCCCACCCCCGGAGCCAGGGGCTGGATTTGGGGAGAGACCACACAGCCCATTTCCCCCCAGGATGTGTGAGTAGAGCAGGGCAGAGTCTGCTTCAGGGGATGAGTGTGTGGATAATATGAAATAAAGCACAGGAGTACTGACTGCCTAGACCCTGGCACCGGCCAGTGACAGCTATTGGAAGAGGGTATGCAGAGCGGGGAGCCCCAGGCCTGTGAGGCCAGCACCCCCTGAGAGCCGCACTGTGCCCCCTCCACTCCCCCAGCCCCAGGTCTTCTCTAGGTCAGCTTCCAGAGGCGGAGCCCACCCAGCACCCCTCCAGGCCCAGTATGCAAGGTTCTCCCAGATAACTCGGCTCCATGGCCTAGAGGCTGCCCAGGTGTCCTGCTCAACTCCTCCCTCCCAGAGGGTACCTGAAGAGTGCAAGACGGGACAGGGCGGACGGGCAAAGGTTAGGCCAGGGCCAGGGAGACTCCACAGCAAGAGGAGGCCGAAGCCCCTATGGCACATCCCCTCCAGAACCCAAGCTGGCTCCTCTTCCCAGCCTGCCTGCTCTGGATCCGGATCACTTGAGGAACACTTGTTGGTCAGGGTGTTCCAGGAGAGAATGAACAGAAGTTGTCCTTCCATGCTGTCCGGACTAAACCCCAGGATCTGACTATGGGACTTTTTTTTTTTGGTGTGTGTGTGTGGTACTAGGGATGGAACCCAGGGGCATTCTACCTCCGAGCTACACCCCCAGCCCCGTTTTCTAGTCGTTTCATTTTTGAAACATGGTCTCACTGAGTTGCGAAGGGCCTTGCTAAGTAGCTGAGGCTGTCCTTGAACCAAGGTCCTCCGGTCTCAGCTACCAAATGCGGGAATTACAAGTGTGCGCCACCCCACCCAGCTGACTATGTGACTTTCACTGCTGAGGTCAGCCTGGGTTGGCCCAGTTGGTGCCACCCTAACACTTCTCCTGTCCCCTGTGATAGCACAAGAGGTGTCACATGATCTGGCCTCCCCAGTTAGGCCCACGGGAGTCTAACCCTGCAGTGCACGAGGAGCTTGGGGTCTAGTCCAGTCTCTGTCACCTGCTGTGTGACCCTAAGTCACCTCCCTTCTCTGAGCCTCAGTGCCCCATGGTCCTACCAGAAGTGTATATGTGTTCACTTAATATTAGGTGATAGCACTGGGCTAATCCCTGCTTACCCCAGTTGATACCCAGAGAAGTTAGGTGATTTACCTGTGACCACACAGCAAAAGGGTAGAGATGAGAGGGCCAGGTTCTCTTTCCAGCCTGTGGCTAGCTAAGTGGGCAACCTTGCCCTTTCTTCAGCTCCACTCTGGTTCCCAGCCCCGGTCCCTCTTTGGTTTGGATTTTTTTTTTCTTTTCAGTACTGGCATGGAATCCAGGGACATTCTACCTTGGAGATACACCTCCAGCTCTATTATTTTTAATTTTTATTTTGAAGCAGGTTCTCACTGAGTTGCAGAGGGCCTAAGATCCTCCTGTCTCAGCCTCCGGAATGCTGGGTTTACAAGTATGAGCCACCACACCCAGCTTGGTTTGGAAATTTTTAGTACCCTCCCCTTGCAGTGAAGGTGAACTAAGCCATCATGGTCAGTCACCTCTATGTCCTCATCCACTCACCTGACAAGTACTGGGAGTCATAGACAGGAGTCTGTGTTCAGCTGGGCATGGCCCTGCTCTCATCAGGTTTAGCACCTGATTTACTGCAAAGTTGGGCCCCACTCTGAGGCCTGCAGAGCCTGCAGATACCAGGAGTCAGGGTGGACAAGGTTGGTGTTCCTAGTGGAGGAAGTGGTCTAAACCAGGAGGCCCGGTGGGAGGACTGGGCTGGGTTGTGGATGCTGGGGAAACGAGTTTTCTCAATCCCAGGTGGCTCCATCCCTGAGCCAGGCTGAGCTGAGGTTGGGAGAATTCTGCCCCCCCCTCCCTCCCTTCCCTGGTCACTAATACCTTTTCCATACAATGCTCTTGGTGCATCTGTCTATACCAGTAGACCACGGCTCTTCCATCCCTAGCCCGTCCACCCATACTGGACACACAGGAAAGCTCAGGATGTGTGTGTCAGTGACTCTGTGACTGTGACTGTCTAGACAGGCTTGAGAGTCAGGGTATAAATCCAAGGGATGACTTGGAACCCCCGAGCCTCCATCTACCACCTGTGGCATCGCTCCTGCCGTGGGAAGGTAGGAGCAGCAAGATGATGTGCGTAGACATCTTGACTTATTAAACCTGTTAAATAAAACACCTTGACAAATACACCTGCATTAGGAGTATGAACGAAGCCAGGCGTGGTGGTGCACACTTGTAATCCCAGTGTTTGGGAGGCTGAGACAGGGAGATCACAGTTCGAGGACAGCCTCAGCTACTTAGTGCAGCCCTTTGCAACTCAGTGAGACCCTGTTTCAAAATAAAGCCGGGCATGGTGGCACACGCTTGTAACCCCAGCATTTGGGAGGCTGAGACAGGAGGATCGTGGTTTGCAGAGAGCTTCAGCTACTTATTGACGCCCTTTGCAACTCAGTGAGACCCTGTTTCAAAAGTAAGACTAAAGCTGGGCCTGGTGGCGCGTGCTTGTAATCCCCCGCGCTTGGGAGGCGGAGACAGGAGGATGGCACAGGTTCGAAGCCAGCCGCGCTGGCTTAAGAGACCCTGTTTCAAAAATATATTTAAAAAAATAGGTCTGGGAGTGTAGCCCAGAGGTAGAAGGGCTTCCAGGAACCCCAGTACCACCACCACCAAAAAAAAGTAAGACTAAAAATAGGACTGGGGGTGTAGATCAGAGGTAGGATGCCTCTGGGTTCCATCCCCGGTACCTGCAAAAAAGAAAAAAAAAAAAAAGAAAAAAAGAATTAGTATCACATTTCATGTTATGTTAGAGTAATAGAAGTTGTTAAATATTATAAGATGTGCCTGAGCCACCATGCACTTTTTGTGAATACCACACTAATTCATGAGTACTTTTAGAACCACAAAATGGAACAGGAAGAAATGCCAAAAAAAAAAAAAGACGCTCAGCATTACTGGAAAACTGATACGTGGTTATGCAAGAAGCTATTGCACGTTGCTATCAGAGAAAAAGGATCTGACAAGTTAATTTGTCTTCTCTCTGAAACATCTTTGCTACGCAGCGCCCCTGCCTCTACCCGCCCTCTACCTCAGGCAGAGTTCACTCCCTAGCAGATGACCTTCCAGCATCTGGACAGAAGCGCCTTTTGTTCTTCAAGAAATGGAGAAGAATTTGGCTGGAACCTGAGTGGTGTTAGGGAAGCAGATGTTTAGCATTACAGGTCACATGGATGTGGTGTGGCAGGGACTCTGTATGTGTTATAATAAATGTGTGTATTTGTGGGTAGTGGCCCTTGTCCTCATCGAAGGGGCCCCGGAGGTGAGTCTTATTGCCAATGAGATGTCTCTCATACAACTCAATAGATAAAGGCCAGATCTTATGCTACAGCTAGAGTGTAAACGTACGCCTCTCAGTGCACTCCTTCATTTATGCCTATGTGCATCTGTTGTTTCATGTCAGAACCTATATTCATTTGCTCCAGTCTTTCATCTCATTGCCAAATGCCAGTCCACAGCAGGCTTTTAGCGCAGCCCTTGATCCTACAGATGAGGGAACTGGGGCTCAGGAAGGGCCCTGAGATACCGGAGTCACACGGCTAGGCCACAGCAGGAAAGCCTCCAGGCCAGGCGGCACAAAAGAGGGTCCGTGCCAAGTCTGAGTTTCAGGTAAAATGTGAATAGGTGTTGCTATGCCTCATTGGTTTCTCTTCAGTCATCAGCTCCCGCCACCCACCCCAGGGTCTGGAGTCATTCTGCTGGGGGTTTCAGCTTAAAGAGCCACTTCCTGCGTAGGACCAGCACTTCCTTCAAGGGACTCCCAGCCTCTTAGTGCCCCGGGCTGGGGGTGGAGCCAGGCCCTGGCCTGCCACCCTCTGCCTGGACTCCAACTGGGTGACCCAAGATGGAGTCCTGGCCCAGGCTGGAGGTAGGAGATGGGAAGTGGAAGGCAGCTGTTAGACCATCCTGCCTCCCCCAGCCAGGTGAGCAGGGGCTTGGAGAGGCGGCATCCAGCCATCCCCACATCTGGTTGTAAGAGTAGCCGCTGGCTCAGGTGGGGAAAACAGCAGAGCTGAGACCCCTTAGGGAGACTCGGTGGCACTTTCTCTTCCTTACAGGACAGTGGGAAGAGCACTGGGCCCAGAGTCATAGTCATGGATTTCTGACACCAACCTTGCCCCTTGATATCCATGTCTGTCTAACACAAGGAGGGCTTGCTAACTGTGACACTTTGTGTAGCTTAGTATTACGGGTTTTACATAAAGAAATTTGGGGTTGCTTTTTTTTTTTTTCTGTACTGTGGATTAAACCCAGGGATATTCTACCTCCCAGCTATGTCCCCAGTCCTTTATTTTTATTCTTTATTTTGAAACAGGGTTTCATTAAGTTGCAGAGGGCCTCACTAAGTAGCTAAGACTGGCCTTGAACCTGTGATCCTCCTGTTTCAGTCTCCCAGGTCATTTTGGGATTACAAGTGCACACCACCACGCCTGGCTTGTTTTGTTTTGTTTTATTTTATTTTATTGGTGGTACTGGGGTTCCTGGAAGCCCTTCTACCTCTGGGCTACACTCCCAGACCTATTTTTTATATATTTTTTTGAGACAGGGTCTCTTATGCCAGCGTGGCTGGCTTTGAACCTGCGCGATCCTCCTGTCTCTGCCTCCCAAGCGCGGGGATTACAAGCGTGCGCCACTACGCCCGGCCCCTGGCTTGTTTTAAATTCTAACTCCACCACCTTGTGGGGAGTCTGTCCACCTCTGAGAGCCTATTTTAGTATTTTAAGTAATAATATCACTTTAAACATTTTCTACATGTTAGCTAATTTAATCCCTGCATCAACTGCATGGGGTAGGTTTTCTTTCTTTCTATCCTTTCTTTCTTTCTTTCTTTCTTTCTTTCTTTCTCTCTTTCTCTTTCTTTCTTTCTTCAGTGCTGGGGATGGAACCCAGGGCATTTTACCTCTGAACTACACTCCCATCCCTATATTTTTGTCTTTTTATTTTTGAAACAGGGTCTCACTGAGTTGTGAAGGGCCTTGCTAAGTACCCGAAGCTGTCTGCGAACTGCGATCCTCCAGTCTCAGCCTCCTGAATGCTGGGATTACAAGCGTTTGCCACCATGCCAGCTAGGTTTTCTTTTTTTGGTGGGGAGAATACTGAGAATTGAACCCAGGGTCATTCTGCCTTAGAACTACATCCTTAGCCCTTTTTACTTATTATTTTTTTGTGTGTGTGGTACTGGAGAGTCTACCTCCGAGCTACACCCTCAGCCCTATTTTTTTTAATCTTTTTATGTTTATTTTTATTTTGAAATAGGGTCTCATTGAGCTGCAAAGGGCATAAGTAGCTGAGGCTATTCGCAAACCCTGATCCTTCTGTCTCAGCCTCCTGAATGCTGGTATTACAAGCATGTGCCGCCACGCCCGGCTCTTTACTTTTTAATTTTTGAAAGAGGATCTCACTAAGATGCTGAGGGTCTAAGTTCTTCCAAACCAGCTGAGGAGGGAAGGGCCGCTGGGCCAGAGGTAGGATCTGAAGCACTGCAATTATGTGGCTGAGTTCTGACTGGAACCTGCAATCCTCTTGTCTCAGCCTCCTGGTAGTTAGCTGAGCGTTGAACGCCTAAGGACACTGATACACAGAGAAGTTAAATAACGTGCTCAAGATCATGACATAAAAGCCCAGGTTCCACCTTGGGCAGTTTGACCCCAGCATCTTGCTCTCAGTGATGTCTTTGCTACTCACATTGTGACGCATGGACCTGGGAGCACAGCAGAAACACAATCTCAGGTCGGAACCTGGACCTTCTAAGTCAGACCACTGTCGAACACAATGCCCAGGTGATTTGTGTGCACGCTGAAGTTCGAGAAGCCCTGGTCTATTTGTCACTTCAGCCTCGGGATCACCGTGGGAGACAAAGCAAACAGTATGTTTTGTGAGCGGTGAGGTGCACTGCATTCCAGGCACCGTGAGAAACCTGGGTGCTGGAGGTGCAGCGGCAGGCTGGGCCCCACCAGGCCCCTGTCTGAGCTGCCTCAGCCCAGCTCTGTCTGCCTGGACAGGAGCTCTCTTGGCTGTGTGCTTCTTGCTGGTGTGTGGCTCTAAGGTCCCAATGGACTGGGAAGAGTCATGTTGACACGGGTCTTGGACTGGGCACCAGGCCTAAGACACCACCTCCCTGGGGCCCAGCCCTGGCTCTGTCTCTGCCTCTCTGGGTGACCTAGGCAGGCTCACCAGCTTCAGTGTCCCCAAGTAGGCAAGGTGGCAGCATCCTCTAAAGCCTGCTCTGCCTACCCAAAGTGCCTTTCCCTCCCCTGGCCTGTTGGTACCATCTCTCCTCCCAGTCCCTGGAGGGGGGCTGCCCTGCTAGCTGTGGGGGCTGGGGTGAGGGAGGCGGCGCATGAGTCAGAACTCAGGCACATAATTGCGGTGCCCCAGATCCCGCCTCCGGCCCACCGGCCCTCCCCTCCTCGGCTGCTTTGGAAGAACAGCTGGTCTGGCGGCTACCTCACAGAAGCAGGTTGCTGGCAGCAGGAAGGCCTCTGCCCCCAGGCTGGCTGGGCTTTGGGTCCTGTTTCCATGGGGCCTGCAGAGGGGCACAGGGGGTTCAAGCAGGTCATCTGGGTTGTGGTTGGGGGCTGGTTTGTGGGCAGCATGTTTGGAAGTGGGGTTGCATGTCCTGGGTTTCATGGATTGGGACTGGATCAGCCACCAGCTTCGTGGATTCCCCAGGACAGGGATGGGGTGACCCGTCACTGGGCCCCATAGGCAGCACACTGGAACCTAGGATGGGGACTTGCTAAGCATGGGGTGCCGAGGGTAGGAAGCAGGGTGGGGAGATAAAGGATCTCACTGTGTATGTCTCCTTGACTCCACAGCTGTTCCAGTGACATCACTACCTACGTGGACGGGACACCCCCAGGAGCCCAGCTCACAGACACTGGTACCTTTTTACAGGTAAAGAGAAAAGAGGGAAAATAGGAAGAGAGAAAGGAGGTAGAGGCAGGCTGCTGAAAGCAGCCTCCAGCTTCTGAAACATTGTCTGCCTCGCCCGTGGGGAAAACACTCTACAGTTTATGAAACAAGGCAAGAGGAGCAGGGATTATTGTCCCACTTTATAAAAGAAACTGCCGTTCTTAATGGAGTTGTGTCTTACTGCAGCATACATGTACCAGGTGATTGTCTAAGGGCCTGGCTTGCAGTAGATCATTTAATCCTTTGTTATTTTGTTTTTTATTTTTTGCTTTGGTACTGAATATCAAACCCAGGGGCCTTCCATCTCCAAGTGATGCCCTAAGCCCAGGGGCCTTCCATCTCCAAGTGATGCCCCTAGCCCTTTTTATTTTTAATTTTGAAACAGGGTTTCCCTCCCTAAGTGGCCAGGCTGGCTTCACGCCTGTGTCAGCCTCCCAAGTACTGGGATTCTAGGTACGGGCCACCGCATCCAGCTTCACTTAATAATCCTTGTAACAGCCCATAAGGTTGGTGTCCTTATCCCCATGTTATAAACTAGGAAACTGAGGAACAGAGGCATTAAGAAGCGTGCTCAGTTAAGTGGTAGAGCTGGTTTCGAACCCAAGCAAGATGGCCTGTTCAAACCCTCCGACTGCCTCTCTAGTGCCCCCTGTTCACTAAGACTCCTTGGCCTCCAACTTGGGGGCTTAGTAGGCTTCCAACTCCAGAGAACATCTATGTTTTAAGAGAGAATCCTAGAGAAAATGATGCTTAGTCCCAAGGAATGAAAGGCAAATGGTAGAGTTGGAGGTGTTGAGTCCTGAAATCAGCATGAAGCCTCAGGGTGGGCTGGCCAACTCCTGGACCTTCTTCCTCAGCAGCCAAGCAAGGCCAGTTTGCTTTGGCCACCAAAGGGAAATGTGGCTTTTGAAAGAGGCACAGAAAAGTTTAGGCTCCAGGTTCTGAGAGGTGCATGGGAGCAGAGCGCACTGGAGCAGAGAGCACTTTGTTTTGCAGGAACACTGAAGAAGGGATGCTAAGAACAGGGATGAAATGAGGACCTGGTGCTAAACCTGAGGTCATCCTACCGAATCTGGTACAGAAATGTACAGATATCAGAGGGTTTTTTTGTTTTTGTGGTGGTACTGGGGTTCCTGGAAACCCTTATGCCTTCAAGCTACACTCCCAGACCTATTTTATACTTTTTATTTGGAAACAGGGTCTTTTAACCAGTGCGGCTGGCTTTGAATCTGCGAGATCCTCCTGTCTCCGCCTCCCAAGCGCGGGGATTACAAGCGTGTGCCACCATGCCCGGCCGATATCAGAGGTTTTAAAAAAAATATAGAGGAGAAAAGTATCTGATTGAGACTCTTTTTTAGTAACTTATTTTTTCTATGAATTGGGAAAAGGTTAATTATTATTCAAAGGCAGAATTCAAAGGCTCTGTAGTTGGGGGTTTAAAAGTCTTTCTGATCAGTTTCTTCTTAACTTTCTTTGCACATTTAACCAGGCTTTCTGATGGACAGATACACAGGCACCAACCCCTGAGGACCTAGGCCCAATACAGGGAACACGGGTTCCCTAAGCGGCAACTCCGCCAGCAGGAGGAGGTCTAGGGTATCTTGGGTCCCCGTCACTGGGCACAGGGCAGCGGACACTGTGGGTATTCAGAAAAGCTTGGCCAAATGGATCAGAAGGCTCTGCCTGGAGGAGCTCTCAGCCTGGGGGTGGGGAGCCATGGCAGCAGATGATTACTGAGTGCTGAGGCCTGTGATCACTCTCAAGAGCTCTGCCAGGTGATGTGAGTGCACAGGGAGGAGGCAGTGGGCTTCTGTGGGGAATGAGACCAAGCTTTGCACAGGGCCCATTTGTTAAGATGGATGGGGTTTGGATTGGGGTGGGGAGGGCTGTCCTGGCGGAGGGCCCAGCCTGAGCCCAGGCTTGCAGGGGGGAAACGGCTGGGTAGTGTGGTGTCCTTGGAGCACAGCCATAGCAGGAGGGGCAGGGAAAGGTGAGGCTGGAGAGGGAGGGGGCAGGGGAAGGAAGTGGGAGAAGAACTGCTCAGATGGTAGGACTTGCTTCTCTTCCCACTGGCTTGGCCTGCTTGGGAAGGCTGTTTGTATAACAGCTCTGCTCCTTTATGTAGGTAAATAAAACAAATCACTGCTCCCCATTCCTTCAGGGACAAACACTGGGCAGAGCCTGGTGCAAGTCTCTGCTGGACTCAGCTCCCTCCTCCCCCACCCTATGCAGAGGAAAGGCATCAGAAAAAGCCACCCCAGGTCAGGCTTGGTGGTACACACCTGTGATTCTAGTTTTTGAAAGGCTAAGACAGGAGGATTGCAGGTTCAAGGCCAACCTCAGCAATTTAGTGAGACCCTAAGCAACATAGACCCTATTTCAAAATAAAAGCTAATAGCTGGGGGTGTAGCTCAAAGGTAGAATGACTCTGGTTCAATCCCCATTACAAAAGAGAGGAAAGGAAGAAAAAGCTACCCCAGGCTCTATGACTGAGTCACTGGGCTCCTGGGACAGGCCCCAGGTATCGACTTGAGAGAAGGTGGTGAGTGTCCCTCTCCCCACCACCCCAGGCAGAGGACTTAGGGTGTTTGCGTGCTCTGCCTGAGCCTGAGAGAACCTGTCAGTGCCAAGAGGGCAGGAGAGGGGAGGGGCGAGAACTCCTCCCAGGATGTCCTTCCTATAGACCCAGGGGCACGAATGTGTCCTCACTTAAAGGGAGCATCCAAAGAAGTAGGGGCTGTCACTGGGACTACACAAGCCCCTGTCTAAGATGCCCCCCACTGCGGTACAAGGATTCCTGCATGAGAGGGGAGGGTGGAGGGAGTGTCCCCAAGACTTTGGGTCCTGACATTTTATGACTTCATAGTTCTAAGGTTTTCGTAAGTGTATGTGTTTTGGATGAGGTGATTCTAAAACTGGTTCGGGGCACTTGCAACCTGAGATTTTGAGCTCTGAGGTGCCCAGTTCCACTCACTGGGCAAGGCCACTCATTCCTGCTTACTACTCAGCCTAAGCCTGTATCCCTGAGCAGGGAAATAGAGGTCCTTTCTGTGCCAAGAGAACCCAAGATCCTGGCAGGCCCCCAATCGGGGTCTGGTTCAGCCTCTGGCCCAAAATGTGCCCTACACAGCCAGGTCTGTCCCCTGCAGCCTTACCTTAGGGAGAGGCTCAGCAGATCCCTGCTTCCCAGCCTGCTGCTGGGCAAGTTCTGGCTCCACCAGCTCAGCTTCTGTGTCTGTAAACAGGGGTCTTGGTAATGGCCTGGGTAGGGGTCAGTATGACACTTCAATTAAGTGATGTATGTGGAAGCTCTTTGTAAGTCGTAAGGCACTAAATATGCAGTTGCTTATGTGGCCACTGTCATACCATGAGGTTGTCTCCCCGAAGGGAAAAGTCCTTCCTTCCTTCCTTCCTTCCTTCCTTCCTTCCTTCCTTCCCTTGTTCTTGGTGAACCCCTTATCTCCAGGCAGTACCTGCAGGGGTCGGGGGTGCTGGCCAGGAGGGAGGGGGACTGGAGGGTCCACCACCTGGCCCTGCAGGGGAGCGGCGACAGGCCTGCAGGAAGGTCTGGTGTGCCTCTGCCTCCAGCCTTCTACCCAGAGGAAAAGCAACCTGTCTCTTGGGACAAAAGTGTTGGGTAAATAGGACGCCCTGGCATCACCTTGCAAAAAGACTCATAATGACCATAATTATGGCATGATTGATTCTTTGAGGGTTCTGGCTCTCCGCCCTGAGAGTAACTTTTCCCCAAACAATGAGCAGGTGTGGCGGGGGTGGGGCCCACCTGGCCTGCATCCTCGGGCACTCTCTCCCCACTGAAGCTGCCTCTGGGACTTAGACTTCCTTCCTGCCTGGGTCTGGCTACCTTCTATGCCAATTTTGTCAGAATCTAGGGCTTTCTTTGAGGCCCAGAGAGGTGGAGTGACCTACTCAAGGTCACATGGTGAGATGGTGACAGCCCAGATCTCTCCATTGGAGCCATCTAATGAAGCCATGCACTGGGAATTGTATGAAGTCCACAAGCGCTCCCTCAGGGCTGCCTGCAGGAGGCTGGAGAGCAGCAGTGTGGGGCCTGGGATTGGTCAGTTCCTCATTTCTCTGAGAGGGGGCTTTATATGCACCTTTGGGAGTGGGGAGTCCCAGGATAAGTTCCCTCCCCAAGCCTCCAGCCATGGTGCTTGGGAAAAGAGATTTGTTTTAGAGGTTTGGGTGTGTTTTGTTTGGGGAAACCATCCAGTTGGTGAGCTGTCTGGGGGCTGCCCGGCTGCCCATAGGACCCTTGCAGGGCAGCAAGGCCCACTACCACCACCACCACCACCACCACCACCACCACCACCACCACCACCACCACCACCACGTAGGACCCAAATGGGGCCCACCTTGCTGGTCAGAGCCTGGAGACACCTCTGCCCTGGGAGAGGCCCGCTTCCTCCCTGCTGCCCTCGTACCTAGAATGCGCTTCCTTCTTCCCTTTATGCTCCAGATCTTTCCTTACTTCTGAATTCTGCTTAACCCAACCTCTCCGGAAAGCCGCCTCACTAAGGTCAGTGCTGCAACCCCAGGAGCACAGATGTGTCCGGTGATGGCTTCCTTGGGGGAGGTGCCAGGCGGTGAGGACAGACACAGAGGCTCCTGGGCACCGGGGCTTCACTGGCACACTGGGAACAGGAATTGGATGAAACAGGACCACAGAGGGACCCAAGTGACGCCCCAAGGCCATGCTCCCCAATCCATATGGGAAGAAGTCACTGTGCCCCTGTACCTTTCACACCTAGGGTTTTCTCTAAGCGATGTTTGGGTCATTGCTGTGTGTTATCTAGGCCAGAGTGGTCACTACCAAAGATGGTGGAGGCCCTTGGGCAGGGCAAAGCCCAGCGGGGGCCGAGCTGAGCAGGCTGTTACGCTGGCTGCAGATCTTTGTGTGGCTCTCATCTGGGTCCCAGGAGCGCGATTCACTGCCAGGACTCACAGTGGCAGCCCTGGGAACAGTCAGAGCAGGAAGGACTGTGGGACATGTCCTTCTGTCCTCCTTGAGGAGTCAGATCTGTGATTTACTCCTGGGGGTAAGGAGAGAGCAGATGGATAAGTGGTTTTAGAAGTCTAGTGCTAGATATGCTAGAAAGCTAAGCATGGTGGCGGACACCAGTAATCCCAGCACTTGGAAGGCCGAGAAAGGAAAATTGCAGGTTCAAGACCAGTCTCAGCAACTTAGCAAGGCTCTCAGTAACCTAGCCAGAACCTGTTTCAAAACAAAAACAACAACAACAACAACAAAAAAACATAAAAAGGAGCCGGGCATGGTGGTGTACGCTTGGCTTGTAATTTCAGCATTCAGGAGGCTGAGACAGGAGGATCGCAGGTTCATGGCCAGCGTCAGCTACTTAGTGAGGCCCTTTGCAACTCAGTGAAATCCTGTTTCAAGATAAAGAAAAAAAATAGGGCTGGGGATGTAGCTTGGAGGTAGAATGCCCCTGGGTCCCATACCCAGTACCGCAAAATAAATAAATAAATAAATATAAAAAGGGCTAGAGGTGTAGCTCAGAGGTAGAATATCTTTGGATTCAATCCCCAGTACCAAAATATAGAAAAAGAAAATAAAGTTGAGTACTAGAAGGCCCCTTCCAATGTGTGTGTGTGCGCACGTGTGCGCGCGCGCGCGCACACACACACACACACACACACACACACGGATGGGAAAGCTGAGGCCGGAGGCTAATGGAGGTTAGCCAGCCTGCAGGGGCTGAGCCTGGCTGGCATGGCAGCCCTGGGCCTGAGCTAGAGTGAGGCCCCAGCAAGGGCAGCTCAGGCCAAGGAGAAAGGAGTGTCTCCTCCCCTGGCTCTTCTTCCCCGGGCCCTGGCAGGCTGCTGGAGAAGGTCAGGCCTCCGCCTCCCCCAGCCCTGGCGCCCCTCAGGGGTTTTTCCTCTTCCTCCTGGGCTCCTGGCCCTGCTCCCTGCCTGTGCGCCCTCGCTGCCAACCAAAACACTGAGCTCTGCCCCTTGAGGTGCAGCAGACACTGCAGTTGGTGTAGACGTGGAAGGGGATGGGAATGTGAGCTGGTGCAGTGCAGTCTCAGCTTCAGAGTCACCCTGGGTTCAGATCTCCCTCTTCCACTTGGCTTTAGGTCTGCAGAAAGCTGACTAGAAAGGGCAGTGCTCCCACATCCCCCCCCTCCTCCTTCCTAGTTTTCCGTGTCATATTTTGAATTAACGTGACACATTTATTACAGATGATGGTGAGACATCATTGCTGAAGTCCACAGTTTATATTAGGGCTCACTCTGTTGCACATTCTACCCAATTTGACAAATGTGTAATGACACGTTTCCAGCATTACTGGGTCACGCAGAATGGCTTAACTGCCCCGAAACCCCCACGCACCACCTACTTCTCCCTCCTGAGCCCGAGCCTCCGGCGGCCGCTGATCTTTGCGTTCCTCCATGATGGTGCTTTTTCTAGAACGTGGTATAGTTAGAATCACACAGCATGTGGCCCTTTTAGAGTGCTTGTGTCATTTAGCAATATGCTTCTAAGTTTCCTCTGTGTCTTTTTGGGGTTTGATCGCTCATTTATTTTTATCCCTGAATAATATTCCATTGTGTGGATGGACCACGGGTTGTTATCCTTTTGCACAGGCCCAGAGTTATGATCTGTAGAACGAGGCTGTTGGTCTGCACTTGGGAAGGTTGTCGTCAGGAGGAAGCACACTTGCAGTTCTCAGCACAGAGCCCAGCATGCCCCCAGTCCCCAGGGTCCCCGCTGTACCACCCAGCCAGCCAGCATAGCACAAGGAACAACAGCTGCTGTGACTAGAATTTAGCACTGTATAGATGTCGGTTTCCACCACTGCAGGGACATTTTCACTGAGCACTTAAAACCTGCTAAGAAACTGGGCCGCAGTGACACACGCCTATAATCTCAGTACTTAGGAGGATGAGCTAGGAGGATGGAAGGTTTGAGGCCATCATGTGGTAACTTAGTGAGGCTCTGTTTCAAAATAATAAAGAAAATAGGGCTGGGGGGTGTAGCTCAGAGGTAAACCACCTCCAGGTTTGATTCCTATTAAAACACACACACACACACACACACACCTGCTAAGAACTGGGAACACAGTAGATGTACTTATACCGGTCAAAGGTTTTGATTGCAAACAAAACAGAAAGAATTCAGGTTGGTGGAAGCAGAGGAGTAGCTTGCAAGGGAACAGAGCAGATCCCAGAATCTGAGGGTCTGGAGACCCCGGCCTGGGCAGGAATGGAGAGGCTCAGGTACAGCCACGGGCCCCAGGCCACTGTCCTTTCTGGTACAGCTGCCACTGGCTTTACAGCACCTCCACACTGTGCAGATAGTCTCCAGCTGACTTCCAGGCCTGCTGGTTAAAAACAAACAATAAAAAAAGTTTTACTGAGATAAAATCCACACACCATACAACTCACCTGTATGAGTTACACAATTCCCTGGGTTTTGTACAACTGTCACCACTTTCTAATTCCAGACCAGTTTCATCACTCCAAAATGAAACTCCATACACCCATTATCAGTCAACCCCTGTCCCCGTTTCTCACTAACCCTCCGAGCCCTGGCATTCACTAATCTACTCTCTGTCTGTATTTGCCTATTCTGGACAGTTCTTGTAAACGGAGTAACATCATTTGTGGCCTTTTAAACTGGCTCTCTTCACTTAGGCTTTCATTCCCCATACTTACATCCCCAGTGACGACATCAAGTTTCATGCATGTTGCTCAAGGCGCCCCAGGGTGTCACCCCTGTTGACTGCGGGCTCAGGCACTTTCGTGTGCCGGTCCATCCAGCCCCACTCTCCCCAGTGCACACAGTAAGGCTCGGAGAAATTCTAGTGGCCTGTCCGTGGCCACAAAGCAGTCAGCAGAGGAAGACCAGAGAGAAACTCAGGCCCTCACACCTGGCCTGAAATTCCATCCACTCTCAGGCAAGAGAATGGGCCGCGTGGTCTGGGAACAGTGAGGGCTTGGCCGCCAAGGAGAAAGGAGGGGCAGGGACACAGGTCAGGTGCATTCCGGGATGTTGGAGTGGCAGAGGACAGGATGCTACAGGTAGAGACCATTCTCAGCATCCTGCCTCAGCTCTGAGATGAACACCTAGTGCATCTCAGGTGTGGGTTTTTTTTTTGTGTGTGTGTGTTGGGGGGGGTACTGGGGATGGAACCCAGGGGCATTCTACCTCCAAGCTACACCCCCAGCCCTATTTTCTATTCCTTATTTTGAAACAGGGTCTCACTGAGTTGCAAAGGGCCTCACTAAGTAGCTGAGGCTGTCCGCAAACTGCGATCCTCCTGTCTCAGCCTCCCAAACGCCGGGACTTCAGGCGTGGGTTCTTGAAAGATCTTTCCCTGTGCTAACAGGAGGCCGCTGGCCACAGGAGTTCAGGGCAGGGGCCAGGAATGCAGACAGAAAACAGGACTTTGGCCTGGGGAGGGGCTTTCTTTTGTCCCGAGCCAATGGGGCTCTGGGCAAGGGATTTCTCAGGAACTTGGCTGGGATCTCAGCCCTGGGAGGTGGCTTGGCAAATTGAAATCCATTGATGCTAAGTAATGTCATTAGCCCAGCGGAAACGTAGAAGGGTCAGGATGGGCTGGGGGTGGGTGGGAAGAGTCCTCCCTTGAGAGCTCACCGCCTGAGTGTCAGAGGTCCACTGCACATCTGTCAGCAGAGCTTCTGGGTGTTCCCCTGCAATGTAGTCCAGGAAGACCCCACTCCTCCCTCCTTCCTTCCTTCCTTCCTTCCTTCCTTCCCTCCCTCTTTCTTTCTTTCTTTCTCTCTTTCTTTTTCTTTCTTTCTTTCTTTTGTGGTACTGGGGGTAAAATCCAGGGGCTTTTCTACCTCCAGGTTCTACTCCCAGACTATTTTATACTTTTATTTGGAAACAGGGTCTCACTAAGTTGCTGAGAGCCTCACTAAGTAGCTGAGGCTGGTTTAAACCTGTGTGATCCTCCTATCTCAGTCTCCCAAGTGCTGGGATTACAAGCATGTGCTACCATGCCTGGATGTTTTTTTTTTTTTTTTTTTTTTTTTTGTGTGTGTGTGTGTGTGTGTGTGTGTGTATGTGTGGTACTGGGGATGGAACCCAGGGGCATTCTACCTCCAAGCTAATCCCCAGCCCTATTTTTTAGTCTTTTTATTTTATTTTATTTATTATTTATTATCTTTTGGTGGTATTGGGAGTGGAACCCAGGGACTGTCTACCTCTGGGCTATACTTCCAGACCTATTTATACTTTACTTGGAAACAGGGTCTCACTAAGTTGCTGAGAGCCTCACTCAGTAGCTGAGGCTGGCTTCAAAACTGTGCGATCCTCCTGTCTCACTCTCCCAAGCGTGGGGATTACAAGTGTGCGGCACCACGCCCGTCTAGTGTTTTATTTTTTTTAATTAATTAATTTTTTTGTGGTACTGGGGTTCCTAGAAGCCATTCTACCTCCGGGCTACACTCCCAGACCTATTTAATATTTTTTATTTCTTTGGAAACAGGTCTCTTAAGCCAGCGAGGTTGACTACGAACCCGTGCGATCCTCCTGTCTCTGCCTCCCAAGTGCGGGGATTACAAGTGTGCGCCACCACGCCTGGCTAGTATTTTTATTTTTGAAACAGGTCTCACTGAGTTGTGAAGGGCCTCGATAAGCAGCTGAGGCTGTCCATGAACTGTGACCCTCTGCCTCTGAATCCTGGGATTACAGGCGTGCCCCACCACGCCCGGCCACCCTGCTCCACTTGCTGCCTGTGCTGGTCACTGGGGACATGAGGATAAACAGGCCATTTCATGGAGGAGTCAGGCATATACACAGTGTACACGCAGTGTACCTGAGTCATAGTGGGGGATGTGCCGGGCTGTGGGAGGCTACGGAAACCACTAACCAGTCTCTTTGGAGTGGGGAACACCTGAGCTGAGACTCCAGGATCAGAAAGAGTTAATTTGACAAGGGACAGCAAGTTCTGAAGAAGGCAGGCAAGAGGAATGGCAGGGGCCAGATCCTGGTCATGTGGCTGGTAAGAAGTTCACTCTGGCTACAGGGGGCGGCTTGTGGTGCAGAACGGGCCCACTGCAGGAAGGCCTGAAAAGAGGAGACCTGTGGCTGAGGGAATGGCAAGGAGAGGGCCTGGAGGGGGGTTGGAAGCGAACGGGTCGGGGTAGGGAGGCCAGTCTAGGCAGCCAGCCGGGTCTGCAGGGCCTGAGTGTCACCCCCATAGCCAGAGCCACGAGCCACCACGTAGCTGTCTCCACGGGAGTGGACACGACAGCCCGCCAGCAGAACACACAGAGCGAATAGAAGAGGTTTGCCTCCTGAGGAGTCCCAGTTAGGGACTGGATGCACTCTCACCTGGGGAGAGGAGAGTCCTCAGCCCAAATCCCCTGAGTCCCTGGCCAGGGCTTCCCTCTCCTCCAGGTTCTATAGAATGCCCATTCCCAGTGGGTGTCAGGAAGGCGAGGTGGGGAAGAGGGTCCAGGGTCCTGGAAAGGATTGTGACGGCAGGGAAGCTGGCTCTGGGTTCATGCTCCCAGGAGGCCGACCTGCTGAGCCTTGATTGCTGTCGTGGCACATCCCTCCTGGCACCTTTCTTTCACCCTATTCCCACGTGTGCTCTCCAATGGAAGTTGAGGCAAAGATGGAATCCAAGGCCCAGGGGAGCCCCAGGTGGCCTCCACCACAGTGCAAATCTGTGTCCAGACAGCACAAACCCAGGCTTCTTTCTACCTTTCAACTGCCTCCTCCCTGCCTGGGGAGGTGGGAACAGATGGGGTGGCTGAGATGACAGTGGAAGCCCTAATCTTGGGGCACACAGGATGAGGTTGGACTCGCTAGCTGTGGACCCTGGGAGGCGGAGAATGTGGGAACACATATGTGGACACACAGTGGCCCCCAAATCTCCTGGAGCAGAGTAAAGCTGAGAGCATTTGTCTCCCACCCATGTAATCAGTCTCCACCCCACAGGAGCTATGGGAGCTAAGCCAAGAGCAGCTGAAGCCCCACCCCAGACTGTCCCCCAGGCACCCGGGCTCAGCTAGGCTCAGGGAGCACCCTCAGCTGCATCGTATCCCACATGCCTCCCCAGGAGCCTCTGGGACGGAGGCTGCACCAGACAGTGGGTTCCCAGCAAGCTCCTCATGCCCCCCCCCCCCGTCCCAGGTCCCTGGGCTGAGGTTAACATTTGGTGGTGGCAGTGTTGGGGGAGGGGTGGGAGACAGGCAGAGGCCCTAGATAGGCCCTGGAGGGAGCAGTGCATGGGCAGGAAGCTTAGCGCTCTCCTATGGTGTCCTGGGCAGGTGGGCACAGAGAGTGGCATCATGGGAGCTCCTCTTCCCAGCTGCAGCTCAGTGCTGCCTTCAAGAAGCAAGCCCCAGCCCTCCCTGCCCCACAGCAGTGCCCACAGTTTCCCTCCGCTCCCTCCATCACATGCCTGCCTCCTGCAGCACTTAAAATTACTGGCTCAGGAGCAGCCAAGCCCCTGGTTGCAGGAATCCACAAACACGCTCCCCCAAGGGCCAGACAATAAGTATTTGGGGCTTTCGCAGGCCATATGGTCTCTGTGGCAACGACTCAACTCTGAGCCACAGACGATTCACAAATGACTGAGCACGGCTGTGTCCAATGAAGCTTTATTTATGGATACTGAGATTTGGCTTTTGTATAATTTCCATGTGTCACAAGATATTCTTGTTTTGATTGCATTCCCCAACTATTTAAGAATGTAAAAACCATTCTGAGCTTTCAGGCCGTTCAAAACCAGGCAGCGGATGAGATTTGGTGGCCGCTCAGTTAGTTTGCCAGCCCAAGGCTTAAAACATGGCTCCTGCAGCCAGACTGCCTGGGTACGCATTCTGGCTCTGCTCTGTGACCTTTGGCAAGTGGCTAGATCTTTCTGTGCTTCAAGTTTCTCATCTATAAAATGGAATTGGTGATAACACCTTGGGAATATAAACGGGTAGTGCCACTTTAAAGAAGCACTTTCTCAAAATGTTCAATGTAAAAGTTACCATATGACCTAACAAATCTACCCCAAAGTATGTGTATCCAAGAGAAATGAGGACATGCCCATACGGAGCTGCATTCATTGTAGTGCTACTCACAACAACCAAAAGGTGGCAGTAACCCACATTGTTCATCGACTAACAAATGGATAAGCAAAATGTGGAAAAGCCATGTGTTTGAATATTATTCACTCAAAAAAAGGAAGGACTGACATGTGCCACAGCATGGAAACTATTAAAACATTAAAAACAATGCTAACAAGAAAGGCCACGTATTAGATTCCATTTATATGAAATCTCTAGAACAGGCAAATCCACAGAGACAAAGTGGATTTGTGGCTGCCAATCCCAGGGCCAGACGGAGGCACGAGGGTGGCTGGGGGTGTGCTAGTGAGTGTGGGATTTTTGTTGGAGTGATGGAAATGTTTTGGAATTAGGTAGTGGTGATGGTTGTATAACTTTATGCATATGCTAAAAATCAAACAGACACTGACATGCATGCTATAAAAGGGTAAATCTTGTGACATGTACATTATATCTCAATTAAAAAATACTATTTCCTTCCTAGGGTGGCTGGTAGCCGGTGCCTGGCCGTTTCCTCACTAGTCCTACGAGGCTGCTGTCTGTGCTGTCCCCATCCTTTCTGGGGCTTGAGGACAGGGCTGGCTCAGAACATATGGCTTTGAATTCTGGGGTCTCAGGAACCAGGAGTTGAGTTTTCTGTTGCAAAATAGAATCATAATAATAAACTACCTCACCGTGGGGTTAAGGACCAGATGATGCCTGGCACTCAGGGTATAAGGCACCCCAATCCAGTTTCACCTGATCAGACTTGACCAACACCGGCCTGGAAGGCCAGTTTCCCTGCGGGCATCTCGAGCGTCACTCAGGGCTGAGGAAGCCGTAGTTTGACCCTCAAGATACCTCACATTGCTCTGCCAGGCTGGGGATCCGGGCCCTGGAGGATGAGCCTTCTTCTGAGAGCACCAGAACAGATTCCTGCATCCGCCCAGCTGTGTAACTGCAGGCCAGCATTGCCCCTTTCTCTTTCAGAGCCTCAGTCTATCCAGCTGTCAAGTGGGTCTGGGATGCTACCTGCCACTCTGGATGGTTTTGAGAAGATGGAAATGAATGGGAAGCATTTGTACAGTGCCTGCTGTATTTAAGTGCTCAACCCCTGTCCACTTTCATGATAATGTTTGTTTGTTTGTTTATTTATTTATTTATTTGGTGGTACTGGGGTTCCTGGAAACACTTCTACCTCCGGCCTACACTCCCAGACCTATTTTTAAAAATATTTTTTTACTTGGAAACAGGGTCTCTTAAGCCAGCGAGGCTGGCGTCGAACCTGCGCGATCCTCCTGTCTCCGCCTCCCAAGCACGGGGATTACAAGCGTGCACCACCACGCCTGGCACATGATAATGTATTTTTAAATATTTATTTTGAAACTCTACTATTGCTAGGCACTATTCCAGGCCCAGGGGCCATAGCAGAGAATAAAACAGATAAAAACCTTGACTTCATGAGGCTTAAAATGGGGCAAGCAGACAAGAAACAAAATAAGCAAGTAGATAATATTTAAGGACGTGACTGGGCCAGGTGTGGTGGCCCACATCTGTAATCCCAATATTTGGGAGGCTGAGGCAAAAGGATCACAGGTCCAGGGACAGCCTCAGCAAGTAGTGAGACACTCATTTACTTAGTGATCCTGTTTCAAAGTAAAAATAAGCTGGGCGTGGTGTCACTTACTTGTAATCCCAGTACTTGGGAGGCTGAGACAGGAGGATTGCAGGTTTGAGGGCAGCCTCAACTACTTAGGCCCTCCGCAATTTAGTGAGACCCTGTTTCAAGATAAAGAATAAAAAATCGGGCTGGAGCTGGGTGCGGTGGCGCACGTTTGTAATCCTCGCACTTGGGAGGCAGAGACAGGAGGATCGCGCAGGTTCGAAGCCAGCCTCTCTGGCTTAAGAGACCCTGTTTCTAAATAATATATAAAATAGGTCTGGGAGTGTAGCCCGGAGGTAGAAGGGTTTCCAGGAACCCCAGTACCACCAAAATATTTTTTTAAAAATTGGGCTGGAGGTGTATCTCAGAGGTAGAATGCCCCTGGGCTCAACCCCCAGCACCACAAAATAAATAAATAAGTATGTATGTATGTATGTATGTATGTATGTATGTATGTATGTATGTATGTATTGTATTGTATTCAGTTTGTATCTCAGAGGTGGAATGCCCCTGGATTCAACCACCAGTATCACAAAAGAGAAGAAAGACAAAACACAACTGAGAAACTGAGAGTATGGGATATGGGAAGGGGTTCCAGTTTTACAGAAAGTCATCTGAGAAAGTCTCATTGAAAGGACATTTGTGTCCGGGTGTGGTGGCGCACGCTTGTAATCCCAGCATTCGGGAGGCTGAGACCAGAGGATCGCGGTTCGCGGACAGCCTCAGCTACTATTTAGTGAGGCCCTCCGCAACTTAGTGAGACCCTGTTTCAAAAATAAGGAATAAAAATAGGGCAGGGGGTAGCTCGGAGGTCGATGCCCACAGGTTCCATCCACAGACCCACAAAAAAAAAAAAAAAAAAAAAAAAAAAAAAGGACATTTGTGGTAAGGCCTGAAGAGAGGAAGGGAAAAAGATTTCTACGGAGGAACATTCTAGGCAGAGGGAGCCGCAGGTGCTGGACAAGTGAAAAGGACTTGAATCAGGAGGCCGGGAGGGGCAGGAGTAGGAGATGAGGGCGCAGGTGAGTGCAGGGCACAGGTCCCGGGTGCCTGTGACTGCAGGCCTGGTCTCCACATGAGGTAAGCCCCACCAGGAGCTCCGGGCAGAGGCTGGCCCCCGCCGACCTGAGCCACAATAACCTTTGTGGTGTTGGGCTGGACTCATCACTCTCTCCTGCCTCACAGGCCTGTGCTTCCTCCTGCAGGACCAGGTGGGGGCCTCCATGGGCGCCTGAGGGCCGGGCCCCGGGGCCGCGGCACGAGCATGGTGAGACACCAGCCGCTGCAGTACTATGAGCCTCAGCTCTGCCTCTCCTGCCTCACGGGCATCTACGGCTGCCGCTGGAAACGCTACCAGCGCTCCCACGATGACACCACACCGGTGAGTCCCCTGGGGTACCGGCAGAGGGACTCTGGAGCCCCAGCAAGCCCAAGGCCGCAGGGAGACCTGGTATTAACTGTCTGTCTGCTGTGTGGCTTTGGACAGGTCCATGGCCCTTCTGGGTTTCTGCTTCTCCCTGTGAAAACTGGGCCTATAGTAATTCCTGAATCTGCCTAGCCAGGTGGATTGACGGCTGGAGGCTGGGCTTCCCCAGAGGTCTGGGCGGGAAGGGTCACCCCAAGGTGAGCAGCTCTCAGCTCCAGCCCCAGCAGATCCAGAAGGGCAGGCGAACAGGCAGGCCGTGGCAGGAGAGTGAGGGGGTGGGTCTGGCCATCCTGGAGCCTGGGAGCTGACCGGGATGTGGCCTGGCACCAGGACCCAGTCACCTGAGCCACTGGCCTGCCAGAGTTGGCAGTGGGCATCAAGCCGGATAAAGAAGGCTTCCTCTGGTGCCAGGCTTCCCAGGCCAGACTTCGCGTTCCAGTCCCTGGGGCACTATCAGCCAGTAGGTCTAGTTTCTTCTCTGAAGGAACCCAATTCCTATGTGGTGTTTATCTAAAAGCTTTGCTGCCTGGAGAACAACTTTCCTCCTCCCTCCTGCTTGTCTGAACAAAGAAGCCAGCTTCTGAATTCAGCCAGCTCCAGACAGGCCGGCGTGGCCAGGGGAGGCCGCACTGAGGTCAGGGGCCAAGTAGGCCGGGCTCTCTGGATGGGAGGTTAGGGTAGCTTGTCGCCTGTCTCCCTGCTTCTGCTGATGCTGGGGTGGGACAGAGCGCTAGACTGAGAAGGAGCCTGGGTCTACGACCCCCAAATGGTGAGATGCAGGCACCACGGGGGTATGTACCCAGCCCGATTCCCTGCTGTGTCTGAGAGGTCAGCCCAAGGCTTCAGAGTGGGATCCTGAATGCTGGGACGGCCTTTCCCTCTGAGATGGGCTGCGTCCTTCACAGGGTCACAGGCAGGGGCCAGAGCCAGATGGACTAAGACCAGTTGTAACTCTCCCACTGGTACCTAGCTGTCCTGTGACTGACGGTGATAACACACCCCTCTCATGGCCCAGGATGTGAGACAAGGTGCGCAAAATGACCAGCATGCTGCCAGCTGACAAGCCATCAGGACAAGTCACCCAGATACCCGAGCCCCTCTGAAATGAGAGAGGGCTGATGGTGACTTCTGTGGTCACTTTGCTTGGCTCCACGCTCCATTCTCTGCGGGCTGAGGGCAGGCAGTGGGCCTGCTGGGGTCTGAATCCCACGTATTCGGTGGGCCAGCACTGCACCAACACACGCTGTTCCTGTCCTTCCTGCTTCTTGCAGACTGTGAGCCATGGGGCACAAGCCAGAGAAGGTGGAGGCTGGACCAAGGTCACAGCTGGAAGGGTAGAGCCCAGGTTGGGGGGCGACAGCTGCAAAGATGGGGCAGGGGGTGATGGAGGCAGCAAGGAGGAGGACAGCTGAGCCTCTGAAAGCCCCGTGGCCATCAGGGAGGAATGAATATCTCCCAGGATGTCTCACACTCCGCTCCTCAGTGGTCCTGACCGGCTGGCCAGCCACAGACTATGGAGTCAGGAAGTGATGGGTCTTGGCTGTGGCCAGCACAGGGTTCTGGGGGCCCAGGGTAGGGGGTGGACCAGAGCTGAAGGAGCAGGAAGCCAGGAACCAGGCTTTGCTGGGAGAGGGGGAGGGTGACAGACTCCTTCAGAAGGGGTGCGCTCACCTCAGACAACCCTGGAACGCAGCTGAGGAGGAGCGTCCTCAGCTCCAGTTCTCCGTTCTCAGCATCACTTGTTCACCCCGCTCCCAACTTGCAGCACCCCACCCCCCCCAACAGCTGGGCCAAGATGGTTAGGGGTGTGTGCTCTCTGGCCGGCACAGTGGATGGAACAGCAATCTGGTGTCTCAGATACAGGGCTGGTAGAAAGTAGACGCTCCGGAAGTTTTGCTGAACAGATTCAGGCTGCTGTGAGCTCAGGGAGTGCTGGTAGGGAGGAGAGGCCCCTGCGGGGTGAGGCGGGGGCCCAGCGGGGCCTGGTGCCTCTCCTCACTATCACCTTCCCTCCTACAATCCCAGACTCAAGAAGCCAAGCTATCTGGGCCTCACCTGTGAAATGGGCAGCAGACAGGTGGGTGAGTCATGGAGGCATTTCATTCCTGTTCTCAAGCTGCGAGAGAGTAATGGCGAAAGTTCACATTTATTATGTACCTACTGAATGCAGGGGCAGACGGTTTTCGTGTGCCGCCCCATTCATGGTTATGACATCCCTGTGGGCCGTGTTTAATTGTGTGCCCCTTTCAAGAGTGGAGAAATCCAGGCTTGGAGCTGCCACGTGGGGAGTCGTGGTGGATCTCTATGTAGCAGGATGGGACAGGGCTGGGGTGGGACCTGTTGTGTCTTGAGGGTGTGCGTGTTGAAGTGAGAGCACCTTATAGGAGGAAGCAGGGGGCTGAGAGGGGCTTGGGGAGTCGCCTGGAGGAGCACCGGGGCACAGTGGGAATGTCCTCGGGTGCCAGGCTGGGATCGTGCTGTTCCTTGATTAGCATCCAGTGTGGGTACCAAAGCAGATCCTGGGGGTGGGGAGGGTGGGCGGAGAGCAAGAGAAGGAGCCTCTCTGCTTCCACTTGCCCCTGCCCGACACACCCCCATCTCCTCCACGCCTCTGCTCACACTGCCCTCCCAGGACACACACTAGACAAATACAGAACTGGAAACTGGGCCTGCAGAGGTGAGTGACCTCTTCTGTTGGCCCCCATGCTGAGACTAGAGGAGCCAGGCAGCGGGAGGCCGGCTCACCCGACAGCCAGGAAGGGGAAGCGAAGGTTTTTATAACTGAGGATAATTAATTGGTTGTTGTCTGTGACTCATTACTCTAATACTACCAATTAAGGACTTGGTAGGACAGAAGACTGTTCTCAGGCTGGCCCCACAGGGTCCCCTAAAGACACCGTATCTGTGGGAGGCAGCACAGTGGCAAAACCATCTTCCCTGCAGCAAAAGGGATGTAGGTCAGATGCCTGGAGGAACTTCCCAGTCAGAGACACTGAAGGAGCTGGCTGTCTTGAATTTCTATGGTATATTTGCTTATTGAAAAATATTATAATCTTAATTGATCCCCCCCAGTCTTATAGATGGGGATACAAGAAGAATGATTTTTTTGTGTGTATATGTGGTACTGGGGATAGAACCTAGGGGTATTCTACCTCTGAGCTATACCCCCAGACCTATTTTATTCTTTATTTTGAAACAAGCTCTCACTAAGTTGTAGAGGGCCTCACTAAGTAAAGCTGAGGTTGGCTGTGAATCTGTGATCCTCCTGTCTCAGCCTCCCAAGTACTAGGATTATAAGCGTGTGCCACCATGCCCGGCTCCAAGAAAAGTGGTTTAATCAGGCTGAGGGGCAAAAGATGTAGCATGTCCTACCTCTGCTTGCACCCCAGGCCTGTTTTCTCTGCCCTGTTCCACACCAAATGGAACCAAATGCATCTTGTCTTAGATGTACTAGTTACTTATTCAATCAACAAACCTGTTTTGGTACCTGCTCTGTAGACACAGGTGTTTCAGACCTGGTTCTCCCCTACCTTGAAGGGCTCCCAGGTTGGTGGAGCAGACAGGACCCAGCACACCCAGACCACCCAGGGTGATCACTGCTGAGTCCAGGGCAAGCCTGCCTGAGCTGGCAGCTAAGAGTTAGCTCCAGTGGCCGGAGTGGGAAGTGTTCAGCACAGGATCAACTGTGTCTTGTGTTTGGGAACTGAAAGTAACTCAGCCCCAGTGTGGCCAGAAGAGGATTGAGGAGGGTGCTACCAGGTGGGCCTGAACCTGGAGGATATGCTGAGCAGCTGGGACTTCAGCCTGGCTGTTGAGCACCCAGGTCAGACTCCAGCTATGCAGGAACCACTGTGGTTAAACCATGGAGGATACTCTGAGGGCCTAAGTGGAAGTGGGGAGAGCCAGGGACCAGATGAGAGGGGCTAGGGCCTCACAGGGAGGGATCTAGAGTACCTAGAAGGTGTAATCAACAGGTCGGCTGGGGTGGAGACGGAGGGAAAGAGCCTTTGAAGGCAACCCCATTATCCCAGGATTGCAGCCCAGGTAAAGGAAGGCCATTCCCAGAGATGGACAGCCCTGCCCCCAGCCCAGGAGTAGGCAGGCAGCCAGGAATAGCACCGTGGAAGTAGGGGGACAGACAAGGGAATCTCCCTATCCCCAGTTGCTTTCTTCCCGTGACGGGTCCCTCCTGCCATGGCAGGAAGATGGCTGCCGTGGGGAAGGCCAGCCCCACCTCCTCTGCCCCTGCCCCTCCAGCCGTGCAACTTCTTATCCTGGGAACTCGCCCTTCACAGCGCTGGTCCTTGCTCCCGCAGTCCTTCTCTGCTTAGCTCATGGCAAACCCCGACACCCCCTGCCAAAACCAACCTTGCTCTCCTTCTTCCCCTCCCATTCCATCTATCCTCTCTCCCCTGAGTTCCCTATGTCTCAGGTCTGTGCCGCCATGGGGATTGTGATTCCTCCTGCTGGACTCCTTAAATGTCTCAAGGGCAGAGCTGGGTCTGCTCAGAGGAGGTCCTTGGCCAAGTCTGCACAGTGACTGAGCAGATGGGCCAAATGGTGAACGTGGAAGCTGCTGAGGCAGTGGGTCTGCCTTCGCACTGCCCGCAGCGGGGAGATGGGACCCCGTGAGCTCTGGGGTGTCGGTGGTCTGCCAAAACAGGCCTGTGCATGCTGTGTTCCCGACCCTGCCTCCTGGACCCCTGGCTGTGGTCTACGAGGAAGAATGCTAGCTCAGCTGGCAGGACCTCCCAATCCCTTGAAGCTGGGATTGGGCTCTGCACATGGGCAAGAGGGAGGGGGAGGTAAGTTTCCCAGCTGGCCCCCACTTCCTGTTCCATCAACTATGTGGGTTTGCATCTGGGATGTGGAGTAGGGAAGAGAGAGTGAGTGCACTCAGGACTCAGAGCAGCTTGGAGTGGGCTCCCCAGTGTGATTGGATTCAGCCAGATTAACTGGGTGCTGCTGGTTAAGGGAGCTGTGGCCTGGACTCTGCCTTGCCTCTACCTGAGCTCTTGCAGGACAAGGAAAGGCTTTGCTGGATAAATGGAGGTGCAAATCCATGCCCTGAGGGCCCAATTAGATAACTGATGTGAAGGTGTGGTTTGTCTTATACAACATCTGTCAGTCATGGTGGCCCGCACCTATAATCCCAGTTCTTGGGAGGCTGAATCAGGATGATTACAGGTTCGAGGCCAGCTTCAATAACTTAGCGAGACTTGTTTGAAAACAGAAAATTAAGAAGGCTAAGCCGAGCATGGTGATCCTAGTACTTAGCAGGCGGAGGCAGGAGGATTGCAGACTCACAGCCACCCTCAGCTACTGAGTAAGGCCTCCTCAACTTAGTGAGACCCTATTTCAAAATAAAGAATAAAATAGGGTTGGGATGCCGGGCATGGTGGTGCACACTTGTAATCCCAGTGCTTGGGAGGCTGAGACAGGAGGATCGCACAGGTTTGAAGCCAGCCTCAGCTACTTAGTGAGGCTCTCAGCAACTTAGTGAGACCCTGTTTCCAAATAAAGTATAAAATAGGTCTGAGAATATAGCCTGGAAGTAGAAAGCCCCTGGATTCCACCCCCAGTACCACCAAAAAAAATAAATAAATAACAATAATAAAAGGGTTGGGAGTGTAGCTCAGAGGTACCCCTGGGTTCAATCCCCAATACTGCAAAAATAAATAATAATAAATAAATAATAAATAAATAGCAGGCTGAGCTATAGCTCAGAGATAGATAAACTCTGCCTTCAATCCCAAGTTCAAAACAAAAAAGAAACAAACAAAACCCAAATGGTGGTAGCAGCCATGCAAGGTTGCAGTGAGGAGAAGAGGGAAATGCTCCTCCGCTGGGAGCCGAGAGTTTGTGGCTACAGTAAAGCCATTCCGCTGCTGGCTTCAGAACCGCATCCCACTTAGCTCCTCTCAGAGTGGCACTGACAGCACTCAGGGTGGCTTTGCCACACCCAGGAAGAGCAGCTTACCCTGGCCCTGACAGGGGGAATGGTGGCCTCCATAAATACCCAGTTAGGGAGCAGGCATGGGCAGGGACTGTGGCCCTGCACCCTGGGACCTGGGCAAGGACCTCCAGAGGGTCCCCCAGGTCTCCTGTGCATGTCTCCCATGGAGCAGATGAAACCCACTGGATGGGCGGGGAGAACCTGGAGCTCCTGGCTGGGTCTGGTTTCATCCTCCCCCCTGAGTGCACGCAACAGAAGCAAGGGCAGACAGAGGCCTAATTGCCTGGCATTCCGTAGCCCAGAGAAATAAATCCAGCCTCTTAGACTGCCAGGAGCAGGCTGGGGGTTGGGGGGATTCTAATAATCCCTTTCCCTGCTTGGCTCTGATGCTGCAATATATCTCAAACCTGCCCAGGCTGCCCCCTCCCCCAAATCCCCTGGGTCAGATCCAGGGTAATCCTGCCAGGGCCTGCCCATCGCTCCCTTCCAGGAGCTCCCCACGCCCTCCCAGTCCACTTTCCTAGGCCACTGCCTTGCCCTGTGTCAGCCCACCCCCTCCCGTTTGGAACTTGGTCAGCATGAAATGGTCTGACAGGTGGATGAGCTGGGGTGCCCCAGATTTGGCCTGCAGTGTCGGGACCCCTCAGTTTCTCCTTCCCGGTCCCTCAGCACAACTGGGAGCTGAGACCACGGGGGAGGGCCCGAGGGCTGAGCTTGGAGCTACAACCAGGCAGAGCTAGCACGAAGGGGAAGGGGCTGCCCCAGGACAGACGAGAAAATCTAGAAATGAAATCTGCAGACATCCGGGAGCTTCCTGTGCGGTAAACTGATGTGGACGTCATTGCAAATGTCACAGTGGTGAAGCATCCTTGTGGCAAAAGTAAAATTAGATCCCTCCCTCTTACCTCTCACCAAAATAAATTCCAGATGGATTAAAATGAGAGTGTTTTTTCTATCTTTAAACATTTTTTTCTATTCAGAAAGCACACATTTATTGAGAAAATTCAAACATCTTGGAAAGATGCAGAGTAAAAGAAATTCCAGTCTCCATGCTCTAGAGACCAAGCTTTCAAACCCTTCTCTGTGTGGGTGACATTCAGATGGAGCTCTGAACAGATGGGTGAGTGACAGATTGACAGGTAAACCACGAAATCAACAGCTCACCCACATCGGTGTCTGATCTTACGCTATCTTCCTTAAACACAACATAAAGGCCAGACCAATAAAGAAAATGAGCAATAGTACTGACTGTGCATAATTTTACATTTTATACAAAGAACATGATAAAAATTAATATAAATGATAAAATTAAATATACTATATGTATGAAGGTTAGTTTTGGTTTTGTTTTTGTTTTCTGTTTTGGTACCGAGGATTGAACCCAGGGCATTCTACCTCTGAACCTAGCTAAGTTGCTGAGACTGTCCTCGAACTTAGGATCCTCTTGCCTCAGCCTCCCAAGTACTGAGATTATAGGCATGTGCCACCCACCACGCCTGGCTTGCTTTTGATTTTGAAATATGGTCTTGCTAAGTGCTGAGGCTGGCCTCAGATTTGCAATCCTTGGTTTCCTTCCAGGTACTGAGATTACAGGCATTAACCACTATGCCAACTAGAAAGTTAATATTCGTGTGTGTGTGTGTGTGTGTGTGTGTGTGTGTGTGTGTGTGTGTTACTGGGGATTGATCCTGGGGCATTCTACCTCTGAGTTATACCCCAGCCCAATTTTTTTTTTTTTTTTTTTTTTTTTTTGTGGTACGGGGGTGGAACCCAGAGGCTTTCTACCTCTGGGCTATACTCCCAGACCCATTTTATATTTTTTTATTTGGAAACAGGGTCTCACTAAATTGCTGAGAGCCTTACTAAGTAACTGAGGCTGGCTTCGAACCTGTGTGATCCTCCTGTCTCCACCTCCCTAGTGCGGGGATTACAAGCGTGCGCCACCATACCCGGCTCCAATTTTTTATTCTTTATTTTGAAACAGGGGTCTCACTATAGTTGAGGAGTGCCTTACTAAGTAGCTGAGGCTGGCCGTGAACCCGGATCCTCCCGTCTCAGCCTTCTAAGTACTGGAATTGCAAGCGGGCACCACCATGCCCAGCTGAAAGTGAATATTCTTTTTTTTTATGGTGGTACTGGGGTTCCTGGAAGCCCTTCTACTTCTGGGCTATACTTTCAGACCTATTTTATACTTTTTAAAATTTGAAAACAGTGTCTCAAGCCAGCACGGCTGGCTTAAAACCTGCACAATCCTCCTGTGTCTGTCTCCCAAGCATGGGGATTACAAGTGTTCACCACAACGCCCAGCTGAAAGTGAATATTCTTATGTAGAGAAAGATTTATTTATTTATTTATTTTTATTTTTATTTTTATTTTTATTTTTTTTTTGGTGTTACTGGGGTTTCTGGAAACCCTTCTACCTCTGGGCTGCCCTCCCTACCTATTTTTTTATATTTTTATTTGGAAACAGTCTCTTACGCCAGCAAGGCTGGCTTCGAAGCATGCGCCACCATGCCTGGTTTTTTGTTTTTTTTTAAAGGGAGGAAATAGGGGTGTAGCTTAGTGGTAGAGTGCTTATCTATCAAGCATGAGCCCTTGGGTCTAAGCACCACCCACTGCAGAAAAAAAGTTTTCTAAAAAAGGTCATGGCCCCCATATGTGATGGCGCATGCCTTTAATCCCAGTACTTGGGAGGTAGAGACCAGAAGATTGCAGGTTTGAAGCCAGCCTCAGTAACTCAGCAAGGCCCTCTGTAATGTAGTGAGACTCTGTTTCAAAATAAAGAAATAAAATAGGGCTGGCAGTGTAGCTTGGAGGTAGAATACCTCTGTGTTTAATCCCCAGGCCACACACACAAAGAAAGGTGGCCTTGACACCTGCTAAGTGATCATTGCTTGTCCCACTCCTACTCATCCCCAGAATCAGAATCCTCTATTTTCTGCTCTGTCATCTCTGCAGGTTGCTGAGGATGGCCTGGTTGATCTTGAAGTAGACGGGCTCAGTATGTGTGTGTGAAATGACCAGAAGAGTGGAGAGGATGCGATGGGGTGTGGGATGTGAGCTCATCTGGCTGCTAATAATCCTCTTTTTGTACACACCTTCCCCTCTCAATGCCTTCCTTCCATGCAGATGGCCTGCTCCGGCCCAGATTGTGATGAAGGGTCTCATGTCCTGCAGAGTTAGGCCAAGAACAGGAGGAGATGAGGCAGGGGTGACATCAAGTGGATGTCCAGGTGTCCCAACACCGTCTGCTGAATTCACCTTTATTTCTGCATTAATTTACTGATGTATCAATCTCGTGCCCATGTTCCCACATCATCCTCCTATTTTGTTGTTGTTGGGGTTTTTGTTGTTGTTGTTTGTGAATTTTTGTTTTGTCTTGTTTTTCTTTTTGCAGTACCAGGGATGGAACCCAGGGGCATTCTCCCTCTGAGCTACACCCCCTGCCCTGTTTTTTATTCTTTATTTTGAAACAGGGTCTCATTGAGTTGCAAAGGGCCTCACTAAGTAGTAGCTGAGGCTGTCCTCAAACCACGATTCTCCTGTCTCAGCCTCCCAAATACTGAGATTACAAGCATGCACCACCACGCCTGGCTTCCTCCTACTTTGGATCTCAGTTTCTCCATTTCTTAATTGGACCTTTAGAGGATGAGGCAAGATGATGAAATCTTCTGAAATCCCGTCTAACTCTGAAATTCCAGGGTCCCACCCGACACTACCTGCAGCTTGCAGCGTGACCTTGGGCAAGGGCCTGGCCCTCTGAGCCTGTTTCCTCTGTGGCCAGACAAGGATAATTACATATCCTGCTCCTTGTTGCTGGGAGACAGTGGGGGACGGTGAAGGCACCCAGACCTGGGTGCGAATTCTGCCTGTATGCTTTGTGACCTCCTCTCTCCGGGGCTTTGTTTCCTTAGGCTATTCTGCCTGCTTGGCAGAGCTGTGGGGAAGAAAAGATGGAGTACCCCACCCCCAGTGCTGTGAACAGCACCCAGCCAAGGATGCAGCCAGGGAGGGGCATTGCATGGCTGTGTGCCAGGGTCTTCCTCCTCCCTCAGCGCTGGGGACTCAGCCTGACCTCTGCGTCTCGCCGCTCATGGCACCCACCCTGGGCAAGGGGCAGGTGATCAGGCTTGCTGTCCTCAGCAGCCAGAGAAAAATCTGGAGTAGAGCAGAGGGAAGGAGAAGGCTTGATCACTGTCTTCACATAATTAAAGGGCTGTCAGACGCCAAATGATAATTATAGGAGCGATGGTGGATCTGGCAATGTACAGCTTACATCTGTAAGCGCGTGGGGCCTGGCAGCCCTCCTGTGAGGTGGTGGTGATGTCATCCCTGTGAACAGAAGAGGCAGCTGAGGTCCGAGATACAGAGTGCTTGGCCCACAGCCATGCAGCCAGTGGGTAGAAGGGCCGGGATTAAAGCCCAGCTCTGTATTATAGTCCCACACTCCTTGGCCATTTGACCCCAGTATTTCTTGCCCTTTTGACTAGATTCATTCTCTGTGGTATCAGACGCAGCTGCAGGACAGCATGAAAAGGGGCAGGTTTCAGCTCCACCCAGGGAGGAGCACAGGGCAGGGAAGTGTCCCACCAGCCAGCCATGCTGCAGCCTGTGAGCTTTCACCACCACTGCCACATACCAGTGCCACTGCCCCTGCTCCAAGAGCAGGAAGCTAGGGCTCAGAGAGAATGGACACCTTCCCCAAGGCCACTCAGCAGTGGCCAGCTGGGGAATGGAACTCAGTGTTTCTGGGCTCCCAACTCCGCCTCCCTCTGTCAGGCTTGGGGGGGCGGTCTTAGGAGGAAGAACTTTGAGTTCAGAGAACCAAAGCCACTTGATACAAGAGTCCTATCCCTGGAGCTCCTGGAGCAGGAGTAGGCTGTGCTTTCATCCTGGGGGCTGCAGAGGCAGCATATAGCCTGGGGCATGGGAAGAGAAGTTGAACAGAGACAGCTCTGGCTCTGAGTGTCTGTGATTCTGAGCATCTGATGTTGCCAGAGTGGGGCTGGCAGTTCCTGCCCCTGCTCTGTCCAGACCACAGAGATCATAACTCCATGTTCTGTTTGGGGACCCAGGAGAGGTACATCGTACCCTAGAGGGTCCATAGCAGGGGTGGGGGCTGTGCGTGCCCTGGCCTGGGGCAGCCGTCTGGAGCAGGAAGGATCCTGCAGTGAGTGGCAGCCGTCAGCAGCAGGGCCGTCCCACCTCAGTGGAGTGGTGGTGCCCGCACTTCCTGTGTAGGGCTGAGTTTTGAGGCTGCCGCTGAGCTGTGACTACAGGAGCCCGGGCTGCTGATGCGCTCTTTTTGAAGGCACCTTTTCCTCTGAATGCAGAGGGCTCTAGGCTGGGAGGGACAGGACAGAGACAGAGAGGCGAGGGGAGAACCATCAACAAGAGGCAGGGAGGAAGAACAGTGGTCTTCCTTCCGTGAAGTTGGCCCACTGTGGCCCACTGTGGCCCAGATTGTGATGGAGGTCTCATGTCATGGGTTAGGCCAGGAATGGGGAGGAGGTGAGGCAGGGGTATAGCCTCTGGGACTGGGGCCTCTGGGATTCTCTGTCACAGCTGCTGAGACCTCAGCCTCTGACCCTTGGGAACAGGGATACAATATCCTACCCATCCACAGCCAGGGGTCCTCTTCTGCCCCGCCACTCTCCTGTCTGCCCCACGAGGGGCCGCCAACACTCCTGCTGCCGCCTGGGTGAGCCGAGGGCCTGATCAGCCTTGGTCCTTCTCCCTGGTGTCTGCCAGGGCTCTGAGAGGCTTGTGCTCCTTCCCTGGATTCCCTGGACTCCTGGCCTGAGTCTGAGGACAAGCCTGGGGCTTGAATGATAGCCTTGTCCCTTGTAGCCCTGAAGCATCCCTGCCTCAGTCGCATATCCATTCCTCCTTCAGTTCCTCACACCACATCTGAGCGCCATCTTGTGCCCAGTCTGATGCTGGGTCCAGGGGCCTGGGGCTCTGCGGGAATCCACAGCCCAGAAAACTGTCCCTTACTATGCATATACTATGTGCCACATGAAAGCCATCAGCTCTTCTAACAGCACCCCTCCGAGGCCGGGGTTACCATTCCTGTTTTATAGGTGGGGAATCCAAGGCTCAAAGGGTGAAATGATTTGCCCAAGTGACAGCGCCCAGTCTTCAGAGGTCCTGAAGCGTCTTTCCACAATGAGTGCCATTGAGGACCAAGTCAGTGGGTACCAGGAGCCAGTGCAGGATGATCAGGAAAAGGAGATCTTTGGGGGCCAGAAGGATAGGCAAGAGGTTAGGCCTGGAGGAGCAAGAGGTTAGGCCTGAGGGCGGGCCCCGGAGAGACGGAGGGGCGGAGCCACGCTGGACCTGGGGTAGTCATCCCTGATCCCAGAGAGGGAGGAACAAACAGCTCAGGGCTGCCTCTTATCAGGACTCCCAGGACTCCCACTTGGGGACCCCTCTGACCTCCACTCACCTTGTTGAGCCTTTGCACAAATGAACAAAGGGTACCCCTTCTGCCACTTGACTGCCATCTGCCAGGAAATTATCATTGTAAATCTGTACATGCCTGGTAGCCACCACATGAATGGTGTTTCTTAGTGTGGTGTGGAACACAGCTTGCTCAGCCATATGTGGTGGTCCTCCTCTGAGGACCTCCTCTGGGCATACCCCACTAAATAGACCACTGCTGGCCCCATGCCGACTGTGAGAGATGGGAGGACTGGGGAACTGCAATCAGGAGGCCTTTTGGGGCAGGCATCCCTGCTGCCATCTCCTGGGAGCAGAGCCAGACTGCCTTGTTAGAGGGTAAAGCGGCCACAGGTCTTTCTCTGCTGTAATGCGCCCTGACAAGGACCATTAGTGCCATTAGGAACCTCTTTATCAGTGGAGCTGCTCCACAGGCCACTTCCTCTGGTTCCTGCCTTCCCTTCCCCTTTCTTCCAGCCGCTGCCATTCAGTTTTTCCCTCTGATTTTTCTCAGCTAGCCCCACCTCACTCTCCTTCCCCACTGTATTGGGGGTCTCTTTGTCCCTGTCCACAGGCTTTCTGTGGCCAGGTAGCCTCTAGTTTCTAGCTCCCAGAATTTTAATCCCCAGGTGCAGCCAAATCTGGCTCCTAACACAGTTCCCGATTCCCCAGTGCCAAGGCCCCATCCCTGCCAAGCCTGGGTGCCTCACCACTTGCCACCTCTAATCTTGTCGCTGGGCCAGTTCCCAGGAGCAGGGGGCCAAGCCCCTCATTCTCAGCCTGTCCTGCCCTGCCTCGAGATGAGGATCTGGCAAGTGAGGACAATAGCTACGGAGTACAGGACCCCTGGCTAACGTGGACCCTCAGGACACCTGCAGCCTCCCTGGCAGCCTTCTGGCATGGCCCTTGGGTCCCGCATCACTTGCGGCAGGTTCTCTGCGCCCCTGATATTAAAGCTGGGACAGGCCTCATCCTAGGCTGAGGCTCCCCCTCACCAGGGCCCTCAGAGGCTTGGCTTCTGGTCAGGGGCACAGAGGCCCCGTCCCTACTGCAGTGAACCAATCCTGTGGAAAAGTGGCTATTGGCACTGCTGGCTGGTAGTCACCAGGAGCCATCCAAGAGGAGGGGTGATAAGTCCCCAGAAAAACCACTCCTGGGTGGGTATAATCATGCCAGTATAGGAGACAGGGTGCTTCCTCTCCTACCAGTTCATTATCAAATCTTTCTCGAGTTCCTCTGCTGTCTGGGAATCTGAAAACATCCAGCTGTTCCATGTTCTCATGTATAGCAAAGAGATGACTCATAAAGGCAGACATAGATGGATGGGCTCTGTGCCCTAACCAAGTGGGCACGAGCGTGATGGGGGCTCTGAGGAGATGGATTCACCCTGTAAGACACGGAGAAGGGGCCTCTGGACCGAGATAAGCTTGCCTCGGTGCAGGGAAAGGTTGCTTCCCATGGAGGATGTGGTTCATGGGAGACACAGGTTTGGCAGAGCCTGTTGGGGAACTACGGTAATTCCATGTGTGGTGTCTGAAGTATGTGCGGGGTGGGGGGCTTCAGGTGAAGGCGTTGGCCCAGGTCACATCAGGGCAGGCCCTGGACTCCCCAGAAGAGCTTGAGCCAATTCAGAGTTCAAGCTTGAGTATGATATGACCAGAGAGGGATTGGCCTGGGGTTCGTGGGCCATTCTATAGAGGACCCAGATATTAAAGGAGACCTGGGACCGCCAGCTGGACTCTGCAGGAAATGTGGGCTGCTATGAGTCAAGCAGGAATTCAAGGCAACAACAGAGACTCTGAGAAGGACTAGACCTGGGTGCCAGGCCAGCAGGGTGGGGGTGTGGAGAGAAGCAGATGTGGCTGTGTGGGCTCGCTCCACAGCCTGGCCACAGGGAGCCTGTTCTTGTCTGCCCCAGGCACTCCCAGCCATTCCCTAGCCACAGGGCTCAGTCCTTTTAAGAGTGCACCTGGCCTGCCCTGCTCTAACCAAGATTTGTCTGTCCCCAGGTAGCACTGGGCTCAAGCCAGTCTGTGCCCAAGTGGGGCAGACACAGTGGCATGTGCTCTGAGAAGCCACCTCCACCCAATCCTGCTGGAAGGACTGGGTTTCAGAGTACCGCCACCTTCACTTCTCTGCTTATGTACCCAGAGGGGGTTAAACAAAGCAGCCTGGCTCCGCACATGACCATGAGTAGTGGCAGCTGCTAACCCAAGTGCAGGTCAAAGCTTGTGTGACTCACCCGTGTGGGGGGTGCTAGAGTGTCCTAGTCACTGGTCATCAGGGTGGAGGGACTCTCCTGCTTGCTAGAGAGAGGTACAGGATGCTTACAGGTGCATGGATGGAGAGCGCAGACTCTTCTGAGCACTTGGCTTTTATTATCTCATTTAATTCTCACATCAACTTCATGGTAAGAGTTCTGTTACCTATTTCACAGAGGTGTGAATAGGCGTGCATGCGTGCGCGCACACACACACACACACACACACACACACACACACACACACACACGTTGGGTAATCTGCCCAAGGTTATACAGCTGTTAAGTGGTAAGCGGGGACTTGTCTGGCTCTGCACACTGTACTGGCCCTCCATCAGAATGGCCCTGAGCAGTGTGGGGTGGAGGTGTTCTAGGCAGTAAGAGAGCTTCTCTTCCTCTTCTTGTACCCTCCTGCTCAGTCACAAACACTAATGGAGTGGAGGCAGGCTCAGTCCCCGTCCTGTGGAACCCAAGTCATCTGGAGGACAGTCACATGAGCAGGTCAGAGGACACAGCGTACAAGTTTAAAGGCAGGGGACACTGATAGCGCAGGAGGGCATGAGGGTTCTGGGGCAGTGCCCAGGAAAGCTTCCCAGAGGATGAGGCATTTGAGTCCACTTAAATGTTGGGGGGGGGCAAGCCCAGGGGCAGCGGCCCTTCCTTGCAGAGGGAACTGGTTGGGATGAAGCTGGAGGGCTCAGGGGGCCACACCCAGAAGGGCATCCTTGCTTGGCTAAGCCCGATGAGGGGTTAAATGCGGACAGGTTGGAACCGTAGCTCTGAGTGGCTGTCATGTGTGGACTGTGGACGGGCTCAGCAGCACCCAGGGGAGAGGGGAGAGGCCTCTGCTGCTGCACACTCTCAGGGGAGGGCCTTGGTTTTCCTCTCACACCAACCTGCCCCTGGTGGGTGATGGCCTGCACACCTGCCCCCCTCACCTCGTGCAGGACATTCCAAACTTGTGCTTCTGAGATGAGGGGACAGATGAGAGCAGCGAGGAGCTGAGGGCTCGGTGCAATGCCTGCAGACCTCTCGGCTGAATCCTCTCCCAGCAGACGGGCGGGGTCAGCATCCCCCTCCCCACCCAGGCTGGAGACACACACACAGGAGCAAGGACAGCACTGTATTTCTTCAAACCTACAGACTGGGGCACCGGTCCTGAATTCTCTGCTAACTTGCTGTGTGACTTGGACAGTTGCTTGGCCTCTCTGGGTAGAGGTGCAGAATCATGGCTACTTTGGCGGCTTGAATGGGAACAGAGCAAGGGAGGGATGTGACTTTGCAGACTGCAGGTCACTGGGCCAGTGCGAAGGCTTCAGGGCAGATGAGGCCTCACCAGAACAGGGACCAACACACCCTGGGAAGGCCTCTGGCTGCAGCAGAAGGCTACAGCTCTGGGGCAGACCCGCGGCCCCACACTTTGGTGACTTTGGTCCCTGTGATGCTGGACAGGCCACTTCCCCCTCATCCTTGGTTCCTCACTTGTACCAAGAGGCCAGCAATCCTGCCCAGCAGGGTCTGCTGTAAAGCGGGAGGGGAGGCCCTGGTGGGAGGCAGCCTGAAGGGCAGCCTGGCCCTGCCTGACCCCACTCCTCTGCCTTCCAGTGGGAGCGCCTCTGGTTCCTGCTTCTCACCTTCACCTTCGGCCTCACACTCACCTGGCTGTACTTCTGGTGGGAAGTTCATAATGACTACGACGAATTCAACTGGTGAGTGGGGCTGGTCCCAGGGGCCCAGGGGTGGGGACGGGGCTGGAGTTTGAGTCTTCATCCCAGGCTGGCCACCAGCTCTCTCTATGGCAAGGATCACCGGATGAGTCATGAGTCGTGCCCACCTGGTGGGGTGGGGATGGAATGTCACTGTATGAAGAGAAAGAGAGAAATCCATGCCTGAGGGCAGGCCCACTGAGACTGGAGAAGGCCTCCTGGAGGAGGAGGCAGGGGGTGGGCCCTGAAGGCCCAGCTGGGACCAGGCCCATAGGCCCCAGTGCTGGTCTCCTCCAAACCCCTGAGTGTTTGTGGGGATGACTCAGCCTGAATTACGTGCTTGGAGAGGCCCAAGGGGACAGACCAAAGGCAGGGGCTGAGGACCACTGGGGAGACTTGGAATACTCTTTTCTGGTACCCAGCCACGGGAAATAGAAGGGTCAGCGCTCAGCCTGCGGCTGGGGCTCTGATCAAGAACTCCAACACCTGAAAAACCAAGGCCTCAGCAGAGAAGACAGCCCCCAATCCTAGGCCCCTTTCTCCTGGAGTGGCCCTGGAGTGGCCCTGGGCAGGGTGGAAGATGCTGTGGTCTGGGACAGCTTGGGTCCACAGGCAGGCAGGGCTGTCTGAGACAGGCACCTGGGTACAGGAGGGACACCTGTCTCTTTCTGTCTCTTCCTTATTTATTTATTTATTGGTACTGGGGATTGAATCCAGAGGCATTCTACCTTTGTGCTACATCCCTAGCCTGATTTTATTTCTTGTTTGGAAAGTGTCTCACTAAGTTAATGAGAATCTCACTACTTGCTGAGGCTGCTCTCGAACCTGGGATCCTCCTGTCTCATCTTTCCAAGTACTGGGATTACAGGCATGCACCACCACGCCTGGCCCTCACCCCTCCATTGCCTGCCTTTTGTTAAACAGTGAAAGGCCACAGGAGGAGGGAAGGCCCCTGGTTTCCAGTGGGAATGCCTCCATTGATACGTTTGGAAACTGAGGCCCAAGTTTAAGGTAATCAGGGTGTGAGAGCCCGGCCTGCTTGCTCCCCAACCTGACCAGAAGTGACCATGAGTAAGTCTCTGGTGTGATGTGAGCCTCTCGGTCTTCCTCTATCAATGGGGCAGGTGTGACCTCAGCAGGTGGTTCGGAGGTGAGATGGATGGTGGAGTGGGAGTGCTCAGAGCCCACCTAAGCTCTCCCAGGTGAGAACTGCTTGTGGTTAGTCTGGGGCTGCCAGGACTCAGCTTCTAGGATTCTGTGAGGACCTGGAGATGTCCTTCCTGGGATGTGGAGTCTGTTGTCCAGCTGCCTCTGTGCAGCACCAGGCTGTGACACTGTTATTTTATTTTATTTTTGTGGTGCTGGGGATTGAACCCAGAGGCATTGTACCTCAGAGCTAGACCCCCAGACCAATTTTTTATTCTTTATTTTGAAACAGGGTCTCACTGAGTTGCAGAGGGCCTCACTAAGTACCTGAAGTGATCTTCCTGTCTCAGTTTCCCATGTACTGGGATTACAAGTGTGTGCCACCATGTCTGCTTTGCGCCACTGTTATTAATGAGCGCACTAAAGAATGTGATGCTGTCCTCCTCCTTCCCCGCAGCAGCTCAGCAAGATGAGCTGGAGCTCCTAGCTGAGTCCCAGAGGAGGCACTTGGTCTTTATTAAATTCCATAAATTTATTCATCTTTGCACATGTCTGAAGTATGTGTAATAGTATGAATAAATGAGAACATTCCCCACTGGCCATTGATGAGACCCTGAACAGTTCTGATGAATTAGAAGATCAGAGGGTAGCAGGGCATGGTAGCCCACGTCTATAATCCCAGTATTTGGGAGGCTGAGAGGATCCCAAATTTGAGGCCAGCTTCAGCAGCTTAGTGAGACCCTGTTTCAAAGTAAAAAATAAAAAGGGCTGGGAGTGTGTGTAGCTCAGAGGAAGAAGGCCCCTGAGTTCAATCCCCAGTACCATAAACAACAATAACAAAAAGATCACAGAGCATACAGTCAGCTAGAGAAACTGGCCCAAAGAGGGACAGGACTCATCCATGACCATATGACCAGTCAGTGCCAAAAATATGCATTGGCACTCTGAGGAGAACAAGGCCTACGGAGGTCACACAGACTTTTCAAAGTCACACAGTGGGATGCAGATGGACCTGGGGCCAGACTTGAGCCTGACCAACTGTATCATGTTTTCCACAGAGCCATCTACTTTTCTTAGAGAGAGCTGCCCAGTCCCAGGAGACTTGGCAGAGGATAAATGGTTGCTTTGTTAGGGAGTTTGGAAGGAAAGGCCCACCTGGGACTCAGGGATGCCTGAGACCTGTAGCCTCTTCACCTGTCACCTGAGTTTCCTGGGGGCTTGGTACTGGAGTTCAGGAGACCCTGACTCGACCCTCATGATCTCCAGAGCCTCTGGGGTTGGTTCATGTGGTAAGAGGCTGTGGGCAAGACCCAGAAGGCTAGCAGTAGATGGGGCCATCTGGACGCTGTCCTGGAAAGCTCTGCCAAAGGGAGTTGTGCTTGAGACAAGCAGGCCCAGAACATCTTCCAGGAGCAGTCACCAGTGGCAAGTCCTGCCCCTCTTTGGGCCTCAACTGTGCAGTCAGATGAGTATAGTCATGACCTTCCAAGTAGCAGCTCTTCCCCTGGACTCTGAGGGTGAGGGCCAGGGCCGGGGCAGATGCGCCCTGCTGTCCTCTTGGTCCCCAGGCAAGGGCCAGGATAGCAGCAGGCTGAAGCAGCCTAGAGCTGGCTTGGATTCTGTAATGACCTTGAGCAAGTTGCAGCTTCCTTTGAGCCTCAGTTATCCTACTTATCCAAGGATTATGTGAATGGTTCCATCTTTCTGGAAAGCAGCTAAGCTGCATCTATCAAAAGCTTTTCAAAGTTCATTCTCTTTGACCCTACAATTTTATGTATAGGACTCTATCCTAAGGGACTAACCATAAATTAAATTTTTTTTTCATTTTTGTGTTAATTTTTTTTTGTGGTACTAAGAATGGAATCCAGGGGCATCCTATCTCCAAGCTACACCCCCAGCCCTATTTTTTTTATTCTTTATTTTGAAACAGGGTCTCCCTGAGTTGCAGAGGGCCTCACTAAGTAGCTGAGTTGTCCGCGAACCATGACACTCCTGTCTCAGCCTCCCAAATGCTGGGATTACAAGTGTGTGCCACCAAGCCCAGCTTTTGTGTTAATTTATAGTGAATAACTAGAAATTATGAAGTGCCATAATAGAAAGTTGACTATATATGGCACATGAACTCAATAGAGGACCACATGGCTGTTTTTTGTTTTGTTTTTTGTGGTACTTGAGATGAAACCCAGGGGCATTCTACCTTTGAGCTACACCCCCACCCCTATTTTTCATTCTTTATTTTTGCAACAGGGTCTCACAGAGTTGCAAAGGGCCTCACTAAGTAGCTGAGGCTGTGCAAGAACCTTCAATCCTCCTGTCTCAGTCTTCCAAGTACTGGGATTACAAGTGTACACCACCACACGTGGCTATATTTACTTTTTTTTTTTTTCTGGTACTGGGGATGGAACCCAGGGGCATTCTACCTCCAAGATACACCTCCAGTCCTATTTTTTATTCTTTATTTTGAAACAGGGTCTCTCTCACTGAGTTGCAAAGAGCCTCACTAAGTAGCTGAAGCTGTCTTCGAACCGTGATCCTCCTGTCTCAGTCTCCCAAATGCTGGGATTATAAGTGTGAGCCACCACACCTAGCTCACATGGCTGTTTTTAAAAATTCCATTTTAGATGGGCATGGTGGCACACTCCAGTATTTGGAAGGCTGAGACAAGAGGATCACAGGTTCAAGGACAACCTCAGAAATTAGTGAGACTCTCATCAACCTAGTGAGACCCAATTTAAAAAAAAAAAAAGATTAAAAAAGAAACAGGGCTGGGGGTGTAACTCTATAGAATCCCCTGGGTTCAATCCCCAGTTTTACACACATACACACACACACACACACACACACACACACACACACACACACAGTACCATAGTAAAAAATCCATTTCCTCAGCATTTTTATTGATATCAGTAAATGCTCTTTTGAGGAATTTGTTGGTTCTAACCTGTGTCTCACCTCACTTCATCTCCTCAAAGCCTGATGAAGGACGTTCTCTTCTTATCCGTGTTACAGATGACGAGACTAAGGGTCAGAGAAGTCAGGTATTCCATTTGATCAGTTCTAATATCATATGTTCACATTTAACATTGAAATGGATTTTGTTTTGTTTTGTTTTGTTTTTGAAGAACTGGGGATGGAACCCAGGAGCATTCTACCTCCAAGCTCCACCGCAGCCCTATTTTTATTCTTTATTTTGAAACAAGGTCTCACTAAGCTACGGAGGGCCTCATTAAGTAGCTGAGGCTGGCCGTGAACCACAATCCTCCTCTCGGCCTCCCAAGAACTGGGATTACAGGAATGTGCCACCATGTCCAGCTAAAATGGGATTTTTAAAAACAGCCTTGTGGTCCTCTTTTGACTTAGCACGTCTGCCTAACATTAAAATTGAGATGAACATCACAGCCAATGGCTTCTTGGAATCAGTGAAACCCATCATCTCCAGAAGGTCTGACCAGTCAGTAAAAGGCAGTGGGGACTTCACCCAAAGCCACGCTGCTGACTGCCTCCTGCAGGGGAGGGGGCCAGCTTTGCTACTCATACAAATATACAGGCATGGCGGACCCATGGGGAGAGAGTCCCACAGTCAGTAACAGATACTTCTGGGTGGTAGAATGGGGAGAATTGTTCATTTCTTCTTTACTCTTGGTCTCCAGGGTCCAGTAGGAGCAGGCATGACTGATGATGAGGGAAACGCTGAACACTGGGGCGGGCAGGGCCTGGGCTGAGCCCAGCCTGCAGTCCACTCTCCTGCAGTTGTGTGGTGGCTGAGACACCCTGGCTTCTGGGCTAGGCAGTGCCCGTGAGGTCTGACCACTGCCTCTTCTTCCGCCAGGTACCTCTACAACCGCATGGGCTACTGGAGCGACTGGTCTGTGCCCATCCTTGTGACCACAGCTGCCGCTTTCACGTACATCGCGGGCCTCCTGGTACGCAGGCTGTCTCAGAGGGCAGATAGCCCTGCTCCCAGGGGAGGGGACACTGCCCGTGACAGGCTGATGGTGAAGCCTGCCCTGGTCTAAAGGGGAAGCTGGCTGTGCCCTGAGCCCCTTCAGCTGCTACGCTTCTGAGGCCCGGGTGCCCCTAGGTGGGAAGCCATCTGTTTTGCCAGTCTCCCTCAGCTGCCTCTCCTGGAATGTTCCCCCAGCCCAGTTCTCAAGGCCCATTTCAGATTCCTCCTCCAGGAACTCTGCTTTGGATCCCTGACTGAGATACAAGTCAATCCCATTCTGGACCGGGGTTTCTTGGGGCCAGGGCTTAAGTCTTATTCAGAAGCCTGAAGCCTGGCTGGGTGCAGAGGTTCATGCCTGTAATCTCAGTGACTTGGAAGGCTAAGACAAGAGGATCACATGTTTGTGGCAACTTAGCAAGACTGTCTCAAAATAAAAAATAAAGAAGGGAGAAGGATATAGCTATTAGACCTGGGTCCAGTCTCTTACTACAAAAAGAAAGAAAGGAAAAGAAAAGAAAGGAAGGAAGGAAGGAAGGAAGGAAATACTGTAGCCTGAAACTCCCTAAACATTTTGTGAATGAAGTTGGACAGTCCAAGTGCAGCAGGACCCAGTGACCTTTTAGGGAGAAATCCAAGTAGCGGAGACTGGAGGCCTGGCGGGCCTGGGAAGGAGGCCAGGCTTGGGCTGGGCTGGGCAGAATAGGGTATTCCTGTCACCTGTAGGGAAGGTCTGCTGACTCTGCTCTGGGCCAGGCCAGGTCACACATGGGGCCTGACTGCCACCCTGTGGCCCCTGCTCAGGTCCTGGCACTGTGTCACATCACCGTGGGACAGCAGATGAACCTGCACTGGCTGCACAAGGTAAGGGCTGTCTCTGCTGGGAACAAGAGAGGGAAGGGAGGCTGGAGGCCACGGCGGCAGAGGGAGAGTCTGGGCACATCTCCCTCCCCTGGGTCATGGCTGTAACTGTTCTGGTGGTACCCACAGGGCACTTGCTGTGAGATGGGCACTGTCCTCTCAGCCTGGCCTGCATCCCCTCATGTAACCCCTACCTAGGAGGTCGGCACTGGCATCACCTCATTTTGCTTTTTTGGAAACTGAGGTACAGAAAGGTTAAGTAACCTGCCCTAGGTCTCCCCTTGTGCAAGTGGCAGAACCAAGATTCTACCCCTATAGCCAACTGCGTAACCAGCCCAGTTCATAGCTCCTACGTAGCCCAGCCCGCTGGCCGAGTCTTTTTCATTCTTCAACCAGATCTTTTAAAAACCTTATCCAGTGATGCCATTTCCTTAAAGCCCCTTCTACCACTCCCAGGGCTCCTATGAGGACCCAAACTCTCCACCCCACCATGCTCTGGTGCTGCCCATGCCTCCTGCTCCTGTCACGGGGCGGTGTCCTCAGCTTCTGCTCCTGAGGCCCCTGCCCTCCCAGCGTGCCCACCTCTCCGCCTGCCTCTCCTCTGCTTTTCAGCCCTTGCGCGCCCGCTCTTTGCCCCCTCCCTTGTCACTGGCCACGTAGGCATGCTGCCTTCTCTCCCAGAGCTCCCCTACCTTGCAGCCTCCTCTGCTATATTTCTGAGCACTCCAGTCTGGTATAAGCTAGCATGGCATTGATCATTTCCCTGTCCCCTACTCAGGGCTGGGCTGGGAGCTGGCAGCCACCGTACATCCCAGAGCCCTGACGGGAGGTTTCTGATGCCTGCTCTGCTTGGCATAGGGTTGGTACAAAGAGCCATCGGAGAAGGGCTGTGTCATCTTTTTTCTCAGAGCTTGGCTCAGAGTCAGAACTCTATTTAGGAAGAAAGCAGAAATGTCCAGAAACAACCACGAGTGCATGAGATGGGTCCAGAGTGACCCCAAGGGAAAGGGCTCTTAGCCAGAAGGGGACTGGGAAGAGGAAGAGGAAGACAGACACTGAGCTGGGACTGGGTTGTGTGGAATGGGAGGTGCCTGGGAGCAGCAGGGATTTGGAGACTTTGAGGTTCAGTTAATTACAGGGCCCAGAAGCCAGACCCAGAGGACTGAAGTCTTGCAGGGGTGAAGAGTGGTGAGCAGCCCTTGGTGCACCCCTCCTTCCTCCGGCAGCTCTCCTCTGGGCTTCTGAGGGTCCCTCTGTGAGGTGCTTTCTTCTCCTGGCTGCAAAGCTGACACCTGAAAGAAATGCACAACTGGCGCCCTGGGTGGGACCAGCACACACTGTGGTCACCTGCTGGAGTCATGCCCACTTCTCAGCAGGCCAGGTCACATCTGCTTGATGCTGGCAGAGATGCCTGCAGAGGCACTAAGCCAGCCTAAGCCAGCCGGCGGGGCAGGTGGAGGCAAGAAGTCAGATCTCCTGCACACTGGAGCCCACTCCCTGGGGCCCTGTGAGCCTTCCTCTCCCCTCCTGTCAGATCTTGGTGTGAGGGCCTTCCAGGCAGAACTGACCCCCAGTGGAGACTGCCCCATCCTGCCAGGGAGGGGGGTTCCCAGGGCTTAGGGTATTGAGGCAGGGCCTGGAATTTCTACATATATATTCTGTTTTCACAATTCTGTCATTGGATTCTAAGATTCTAAGGAACCTACTCTTTTGTTTGTTCAAGGCTTTGTTTTGTTTTGCTTGTTTGTTTTATTTCCAGACATATTTTAATGGTTTAAATATATTATTTAGAAGCCGGGTGTGGTGGGGCACACTCATAATCTCAGCATTTGGGAAGCTGAGACAGGAGGATCGAGGTTCGCAGACAGCCTCAGCAACTCAGTGAGACCTTGTTTCAAAATAAAGAATAAAGCTGGGCATGGTGGCACAGGCTTGTAATCCCAGCTTTCAGGAGGCTGAGACCTGGAGGATCACGGTTCGCGGACAGCCTCAACTACTTAGTGAGGCCCTCTGCAATTCAGTGAGACCCGGTTTCAAAATAAAGAGTAAAAAATAAGACAGGGGGTGTAGCTCGGAGGTCAAATGCCCCTGGGTTCCATCCCCAGACCCCCCCCCCCAAAAAAAAAAACCAAAATAAAGAATAAAAAATAGGGCTGGAGGTATAACTCAGAAGTAGAATGCCCCTGGGTTCTATCCTCAGTACCACACACATACAAAGATAAAATAATATAAATATAAAAAGTAATATAAATATAAAATAAATATAAAATAATATAAAAATATAAAAAAGTAAAAATATAAAAAGTAAAAATATAAAAAATAAAATAAATATATAACTGTATGTAATTGTGTGTGTGTGTGTGTGTGTGTGTGTGTGTGTGTGTGGTACTGGGGATGGAACCCAGAGACATTGTGCCTCCAGGCTATATCCCAGCCCTATTTTAGTTTTTTGTTTAGAAACAGGGTCTCACTAGGTTGATGAGAATCTTACAACTTGTTGAGGCTGCCCTCAAACCTGTGAATCTCCTGTCTCAGCATGCCAAGTACTGGGATTACAGGTGTATGCCTGTAACCATACCAGCTCCTATATGTAATTTTATTTTATTTAATTAATTAATTTATTTGGTGGTACTGGGGGTGGAACCCAGAGGCCTTCTACCTCTGGGCTATACTCCTAGACCTATTTTATATTTTTATTTGGAAACAGGGTCTCACTAAGTTGCTGAGAGCCTCACTAAGTAGCTGAGGCTGGCCTCGAACCTGTGTCTCAGCCTCCCAAGCACGGAGATTACAAGCGTGCGCCACCACACCTGGCTCTATATGTAATTTTAAATGTCCAGTTTTGAAGAGAAAAATAAGACATGCAAAAAGATAGGAATTGTGATCCATACACAGAAAAAAAAGATATGTTTGTTTTGATTGAATTCTTTTTTTTTTTTTTTCGGTACTGAGGATTGAACCCAGAGGCATTCTACTTCTGAGCTATAATACTCCCAGCCCTATTTTTTATTCTTTATTTTAAAACAAGATCTCTTGAAGTTGTAGAGGGCCACACTAAGTAGCTGAGGCTACTGGGATTATAAACTTGCTCCACCACACCTGGCTAATAATTGAATTCATTTTTGATCATGTAACATTTTTGTGTCTCAAAGGTCATGAAAAAGTATACAATGAAAACCTACTATCTTTTTTTTTTTTTCCTTTTTTTTTTATTGGTGCACTGTATTCATACATCATAGTAGGATACATACTTTTGTAGACATACATGCACACTTTTCCCAGTCAGCCCCCACCCAATCCCCACCCCATTCTCTCCCTATACCTCCCACCCATGCTTGGCTTAGTAGTTGACATCTAGTATTATGGCAATTTATCTAAAATTAAAAATGATAATCTCACATAACAGTTTCATTTGTCTGATACCAAGCTTTTGATGACTTAAAGATAACATTTCAATATTTCTTTTTGCTTTCTTTCTTACCAGAGAATATTTTTTTCTGTTTTTTAGGTGAAACTATCATATATTTATATATTTATTTTTCAGAAAAAAATCTATCCTAATATGGAATATGGAGTCTAGGTACCCAAAACGATCTTGAAAAAGAACAAAGCTAGAAGATATATATTTTCTGATTTCATACCATATAAAGCTACAATAATTGAAACAGTGTAGTACTATTCTAAAGGCAGATATATAAACCATTGGAGTTAAATAAAAGCCTAGAGCTAAATTCTTCCCTATATTGTCAAGTTATTTTTGACAAGGTTTCCACGAACATTTGGTGGTGGAAATGATAATCTTTTAACTAAATATTGTTAAAAAATAATAATTACATGGAAAAGAATAAAATTGGACCCTTACCTAATCCCATATACAAATATTAACTCAAAATAGATAATAGACCTAAATACAAATCTTAAGACTATAAACTTTTAGGAGAAAATCTGGGTCATAAAACCTCACAACATTGAAATTGACAGTGATTTCTTGGATATGATTTCAATGGCACAGGCAACAGAAGAATATACAAACTCCCTAAAAAATAAAAGAAAATATTGTATATCCAAAGACAATGTAAACAGAGTTAAAAGTTACTAATAGAATTGGATAAAATATTTCCAAATGCTATATCTGAAGGTATATTAATATTCCAACTAGAAATCCTAAAAATTAACAACAATAAAGGCAAACAATACAATTTAGAGATAGGTAAAAGACTAACATAAATAATGAATCTCCACAGATAACCAATCTTAGTTGTCTGTTGGATGGAAATTCTTGTTTCTCTGGTTCTGGTGAGTGTTACCTATTTCTTCTTTGTAGTTAATCTCTTTGAGTATTTTCTCTAGCGCTGGTTTTGAAGACATAAATTCCTTCAGTTTCTGTTTGTCATGGAAGCTTCTTATTTCTCCATCTAATTTGATAGAAAGTTTTGCTGGATAGGAAATTTTTGGCTGGAAGTTGTTTTCTTTCAGAGTTTGGAATATGTTACTCCAAGCCCTTCTGGCTCTCATGACTTGGTTTGGGAAGTCTGGAGTGATTCTAATTGGTTTGCCTCTGAATGTCACTTGGCCCTTTGTTTTTGTTGCCTTTAAGATTCTCTGCTTGGCTTCCACATTGGTCATTTTGACAATTATATGGCGTGGGGATCCTCTTCTCGGATCCTGTCTAAAGGGAGTTCTATAAGTTTCCTGGATCTGTGTATCGACCTCTTGCTCTATGTTTGGAAAATTTTCTGCTATTACTTCCTTGAAGAGATTGTTGATCCCTTTGGTATCACTTTCTTTTCCCTCCTCTATTCCAATTATTCTTAGGTTAGCTCTCTTAAGATGGGCCCATATTTCTTCAATGTCAGATTCCTGCTGTTGGATATCTTTTTCTAGATTAGAAACTATGCATTCATTTTTGGATTGCTCATCTTCTAAGAGCGAGATTCTGTTCTCCATGTGTTCTAATCGGTTGTTTGTACTTTGAATTGAGGCCTTTACTTCATTAATTGCATCCTTTATCTCTTTTTGGCTCTCTCTGAGTTCTTTTCGAAGCACCTCTATTATTTCTACAGTTATTTTCCTGATTTGATCTTCTAGAAATCTCTGATTTTCTGTTTTATCAGGTTCTGATGTTGTGGGGTTGTGCACATTCATTACTTCAGTGTTATTCCTCTTTCCCATGATTTCGGAGGTTTGTGCCTTCTCTGGGTTCTTCCCTTGGGTCACTATGGCTTCACTTAAGGTGCTCTGGATCTCGAGTCTGTATTATCTCAGACCCTACTACTCCTTTACTGGGTTGTATCACAGAGTCTCCGACCCAGGGAGTCGATAGAGACTGCTTTAAACTATGGGGGGTGCCAGATTGCACGCTCTCCTATGGTGTGATATCTCTGCCACCACCACTCCCTCACTGGGTCAAGTCCCAGGAGGCACAATACTGGGATTTCTCCTCTGTGGCCCGCAATTTGACTCACTGTTCTTGAGTACGTAGATGTAGCTGTACTGGACTCGGTGAATTCACTGCTGCTGCCGCCGCCGGTGGCAATATGGCGCCTCTGCCACGCCCTCGGCCATGAGGCTGGCGTATTTTTTCTTCTCTGGTTTTGATTTCCACTCTGAATCCCTGCAGCGTGTGCTGAGCTCGGCCACTGGGAGCTTTAAATGCTGTCTGCGCCGAAAGATCCAGCCTGGCTGTTCCGCATCGGCTCACCTCGGCTTGCTGTAGCCGTCCACTGAGTTCGCCGCTGCCGCCGGCAGTATGGCGCTGTTGCCGCGTCCTCGGGCGCGTGTGTCTCCTCTGTGGCCCTGAGCTCTGTTCTCAGTCCGCTTTCTCTCTGGAGCCTGGTGGTTTTTTTGTTTTTCTGGTGATGGTGTTTTCTGGCTATGAAAGGCGCTCTTTTTGTGGTAATGGAGATTGGTTGTTAGCGGGACTCTTAAGCCCCGCTTTTCTCGGTCGCCATCTTCCCGGAAGTCCGAAAACCTACTATCTTTCCAGAGACATTTTAAGCATATTTAAATACACACACACACACACACACACACACACACACACACTGGGTGTGGTGGCTCATGCTTGTAATCCCAGCATTTGGGAGGCTGAGACAGGAGGATCGTGGTTCAAGGACAGCTTCAGCTACTACTTAGTAAGCCCTTTGTAACTCAGTGAGACCCTATTTCAAAAAATAAAGAATAGCCGAGCGTGGTGGCGCACGCTTGTAATCCCCGTGCTTGGGAGGCAGAGACAGGAGGATCACGCTGGTTCCGAGCCAGCTTCGCTGGCTTAAGAGACCCTGTTTCCACATAAAGTTAAAAAATAGGTCTGGGAGTGTAGCCCGTGGGAGTGTAGCCCGGAGGTAGAAGGGCTTCCAGGAACCCCAGTACCACCAAAAAAAAAAAGAATAAAAAAATAGGGCCGGGAGTGGAGGTCGGAGGTAGAATGCCCCTGGGTTCCATGCCCAGTACTGCAAAAACATGTATGTATGTATGTATGTATGTATGTATGTATACACACACACACACACACACACACACACACACACACATTTTCTTCTTCCTTCTCTTGAAACACAAGTTGTCCTCCGCACCCTCTGCTCTGCCCTTTAACAAAATGCCCAGTGCTCCTCCTTGGGGACACTGAACGCTGTCGCGCACTTCCTCTCCCTGTCCCCCATGTTCGCTGGTTCCCTAGCTATCTGGCCAGCCCCCCGTGGATGGCCACAGTTGGCATCTGGGTTGCTTTCAGTCCTTTTTCAGGACAGTGGTGTGGTAGTGACTCAGGAGAGGAATTTCTGGGCGAGGAATGTATAGATTCCTTGTTCTAATCTTGCCACATGGCCTCCTTGTAGAGCATCACTAACTCATGCTCTCCAGCAATGTACGGCCAGGCCTATAAAAATACCCTCACCCACAGCCGGCAGCTGATTTCTTGACCTTCGCCTACCTGATGGGTGGGAAATGGCAGCTTACTATACTTGGCGTTTGCATTTCCCTTATGATGACTTGGATTCAGCATTTTTCACAGGCTTGAGTCATTTGGACTTTCTATCGACTAGCTTTTTGCTTATGGGATTTGCTGCTGCTGCTTTTTTTTTTTTTTTTTTTTTGTACTGAGGATTGAACCCAGGGGTATTCTACCTCCAAGCTACACCCCCAGTCCTATTTTTTATTAATTATTTTTGAAACAGGATCTCACTAAGTTGCAGAGGGCCTCACTAAGTAGCTGAGGCTGGCAGTGAATCTGGGATCCTCCTGTCTCAGCCTCGCAAGGACTGGGATTATAAGCCTACGGCTACCACACCCAGTTAGATTTTCTTTTTGCTTACTAATTTGATCTCTTTGAGATTTCAAAATTGGCCTTTTGTCTAATGAATTCCAGATGATTTTTCCTAGTTTGTCATTCATCTTTTAACTGCTTATTGTATTTGTCCGGTGATAGGATCCCCCCACCCATGTACTTAAGCTGTCAGACTTGGAAAGGTCTTTCCCATTCCAAAATTATATAAAATTTCTCTGTGGTATCAGCCGGTAATTATATGTTTTCACATTGTGTGTGTGTGTGCACATGCATGAGTGGTGCTAGGGATTGAACCCAGGGGCATTCTCCTCTTAGCTACACCCCCAACCCGTTTTTATTCTTAATTTTGAAACAGGGTCTCACTAAGTTTTGAAGGGCCATACCAGTTGCTGAGGCTGGCACCAAACCTGTGATCCTCCTGTCTCAGCCTCCTAAATACTGGGCTTACAAGTGTGTGCCACTACTTCTGGCTTTACATTTTTTAACATTTAAATTTTTTATCCTTTTGGAAGTTATTTGGGGGTATGATGTGATCTTAGTTCTTTTTAGATGGCTTTCAGCTGTCTCCAGTGAGTAAGTCAGCCTGTCCCCTCTAATCTGAGATGCCACTTTGATCATATAGTATATAGTTTAATGTATTCACATCTATTTTTGAACTTATTACTTACTTTCATGTATCTCTCTGGTCTTATGTAATGTTGGTTTTTTTTCCTTTCCTTTTTTTTCTCTTTTTTTTCTTTTTTTTTGGGGGGGGGTACTGGGATTCCTGGAAACCCTTCTACCTCTGGATTACACTCCCAGACACCTATTTTTTATATTTTTATTTGGAAACAGGGTCTCTTAAGCCAGTGAGGCTGTCTTCAAACCTGCGTGATCCTCCTGTCTCTGCCTCCCAAGCACAGGGATTACAAGGGTATGCCACCATGCCCGACTGTCATGTTATTTTGAAAGACTCCAGTTTTATGGTATTTTTAATCATGAGTCCCTGGTTCTCTTGAGTCCTGAGAGGGCAGGACAGGTACCCAGGACTGGATGGGGAGGGAGCCACCTGTGTAGGGGTTGGTGTGTGAATGAATCCAGGTACCTTTAGGGACCTTCATCCTTCTCCCTACTCTGCCCAGAGCTCCTCTCTCCAGAGGTCCCTCCTTGGTGAGCCTCCAGGAGAGTCCAGGGCCAGGAGGTGAGGGGAACATTGGGGGTATTCTTGGGGGCTTTGTCTTTTCCTGAGGCATCCCCTCTTACCCCACCCCCCACCCAGAGTCAGCTCAGAGGGCACTGTGAGGTGATGGTTATAGCTCCCACTTCCCCAGCAGTCCTGACAGCTCTGTGCATCCAAAGTGCTCCTGCCCATGTCCCCTGGCTTCCAGGCCCAGGGGCCACAGCCACAACCCAAGTTCTGCACAAAGGAGAGGTCTGTCAGATGGGCGTGGTGGTGCACACTTGTAATCCCAGTACTTGGGAGGCTAAGACAGGAGGATTGCAAGTTTATGGCCAAGCCTCAGCAACTTAGTGAGACCCTAGTTCAAAATAAGAAATAAAATAAGGCTGAGGATGTAGCTCAGGGGTATAATGCCCTGTGGTTTTAATTCTCAGTACCACCAAAAAAAAAAAAAAAAAGATTATCACCTGAGACCCAGTGAGAAGCCTAGAGTACCACACAGCCACGTGGCAGGTGTGGCTGAGCTGGGCTGGTGCACCTGCCACCTGCAGCTCAGGCTCAGCACCTCTGCTAGCTGACTCTCCTTGTCCTCTCCATAGAGAGCCTCCTGTATGTGAGGCACTGTGTTCATCGTAACAGCACCGACCATTGTTTATTTTGCACTTACCGTGTATATAGGGCATTTGTCACATGGCATTTCATTCGCTTCTCACAGTAATTCTGATCAGTTGCTACCACTTAAACAGACACAGGTGACATCTGGTAAGGACTCTGCTGCCAGGCTCTGTGCAGAGCACTTCACCTGCATGCTTTCACTTACCTTCCCCAAACCCTTTCCTATGGGCACTCACTACCCCAGGTCTCAGCTCAAGCGAGACCCTGGAGAGGCTTCCTCCACTGCACCCAGCAGAGCCAGGATTTTTTTTTTTTTTTTTTTTTTTTTTTGGTACTGGGGGTAGAACCCAGAGGCTTTCTACCTCCAGGCTACACTCCCAGACCTGTTTTATACTTTATTTGGAAACAGTCTCACTAAGTCGCTGAGAGCCTCACTAAGTAGCTGAGGCTGGCTTCGAACCTGTGTGATCCTCCTTTCTCAGCCTCCCAAGTGCGGGGATTACAGGCGTGCACCACCACGCCTGGCTTTTTCAGAGTCAGGATTTGACCAGGAGTGTGACTTGGTGTGGCTCTTCACCTTGGGCCAACTGTATGCCATGAAACCCCAGAAAAGCAGAGGCCAGACACCCTACCCACTGCAGGTCTGCAAAGCCGGGTCCCAGCACCCAGCAGGCAAGACTCACTGAGTGAATGAATGAACATACTGCTATATCCTCCATCCCTCCCATTGCCATCACAAACCACAGCCAGCAGAAGAGACAACCAAAGACCAATCAGGCACCAATCAGGTGTGTGCCTATCATCCCAGTACTTGGAAGGCTGAGATAGGAGGATCTCAGGTTCAAGGCCAGCCCCAGCAACTTAGTATGACCCTGTTTCAAAAAAAAAATATATATATATATATATAAGATAAAAAGGGCTGGGGGTGTAGCTCAGAAATAGAATGCTGAGCCACAGCCCGTGTGTTGAGGAAGGGGATTCTCAGGATTGTTGGGAACTCCCTGATCCCCTGTCCCACACTCCTGGGCTTCCCAGCAGCCTGGCCCCCCAGAAAGAGCACAGCCTCTGAAGCCGGCAGAGGGGTTGGTGTCTGGGTCCTCTGCTTTAAAGCTGTGAGACAAGAGAAAAGCCCCAGGACACCCTGACGTGCCCCCACACACAGACACACTTTTGTTCCCTTGTCTTCCCTTGTCCTGGAGCCAGCTCATCACAGCCCAGAGAGGCCTTACCTATTTCAGCCTTGTTACTGTTTCTTAGGGAGACATTTGTTTCCAGGCTGATGGGCTGAACTGACAAATCTTCAAAGGAAAACTTAATCCCAGGCAAGAATTCATTTTCTCTACCTGGCAAGGAGCGAAGACAGATAGGCTGCTGTCTCTGCCCTCACCTCTAGAGAGTCTGCTCAGCCCTTGCTCTGTTGCCGGCGGTTCCCAGTGGGTCAGTGCCAGCCAAAGGGCCTGGCAGGAGGAGAAAGAGGCAAGAGGACACTGCTGATGGGAAGGACAGCTCCAGGGTGGTGGGGAGTCCAGGCAGCGCAGCAGGAGAGGCGTCCGAGAAGTCAGAGGGCAGCGTGGTCGCCCTGGGGGCCCTGCCAGAGCATCGGCTGTGGGATGTTGGAGCAGAGGTGTGACTGGCTTGGGGACCAGCCCGGACAGTGTGGGAGACTCAGAGTGGGCAGTGAGACTCAGCGCCCAATAGGGAATGGTGCTGGGGGCTGAGAAACAGGAAACTTGAGCTTCATTTCACTTAGTTTGGGGCCTAGGGTAACATATTTCCCAAAAGACCTTTCTCCCACCAAGCATGGTGGCCCACACCTGTAATCCCAGTGCTTGGGAGGCTGAAACAGGAGAATCGCAGATTCAAGGACAGCCTCAGAAATATAAGACGACTCTCAGCAACCTAGTGAGCCCTTGTTTCAAAATAAAGAGTAAAATAGGGCTGAGATAGAATGCCCCTGGGTTCAATTCCCAGTACCACAAAAGAAAAAAAAAATCTCTGAAGGTACTCCTGAGTCCTCCATCAGAGCTGTGCTCCTGGCAACCCCGACACAAGCTGGATGGGTGCTGGGAGGCCGGGCTGGCAAGTGCTGGGGAAGGGGCGGGGCAGACCCCTGCCTTGCTGTGTGCACTGCGGAAGTGCCACTGTGAGCCAGCCCTAGGTGCATGCGAGGCTGGCCTGCACTTGGGCTCCTGCCCCCACCTGGGCAAGGATGGAACCCAGGGGCATTCTACCTCTGAGCGATATCCTCAGCCCTATTTTTTATTCTTTATTTTGAAACAGGGTCTCACTGAGTTGCGAAGGGCCTCATTAAGTAGCTGAGGCTGTCCACGAACCGCAGTCCTCCTGTCCCAGTCTCCCAAATGCTGGGATTACAAGTGCGTGCCACTACACCCAGCCTGGCAAGGTGGTTTTCTTGTTGGACCTTCCCTGATGGGCCAGATTTTCCCCTGAGGTCGCTTGGAGGGCTGGGCCCACGGAGGACTCGCCTCATCTTCTCTTCACCCTCCCTTCCCTCTCTCACTGTCCTGTCCTCCTGGGCTGGGCCACCTCCTTCTGAGTCTGTACCTGGGTGTTTTTCAGCCGAACCACACCAGTCTATTTCCTTCCTCCCTCTTCTCTCCTTCATTCCTTTACTGCTCTCTCCATCCCTCCCTGTCGGACACACTGGGCCCCTCACACCTCTCTGACCCTCTGTCTGGTGCTTCCCCTCCAGATTGGGCTGGTGGTCATCTTGGCCTCCACGGTGGTGGCCATGTCTGCAGTGGCCCAGCTGTGGGAGGACGAGTGGGAGGTGCTGCTGATCTCCCTGCAGGTGAGTGGAGGTGAGGGCTGCTTCTCCAGGACCCCGTGACGGGCGGTGCTGTTCATCACTCCTGTGTCCCCACACCAAGACCCACAGAGGGCCAGAGGGGGTCTAGGTCAGAGGAGGAGAAGATGCTACAACCCAGGGCCCCTGGATTCCCAGTGTCCTCAGCTGAGTCACCTGCCCTGTGTGTAGAGGGGACCGTCAGCAGCCTGAGGGGCTAGGCAAGCTCAGGCCTCTCTCTCTCACCCAGGGCACAGCACCGTTTCTGCACATGGGGGCCCTGGCTGCTATCACCGCTCTCTCCTGGATTGTGGCAGGACAGTTTGCCCGTGCAGAGCGGTCCTGTGAGTACCACGGGGCAGGGCTGGCACAGTACCAAGGCCAGCATGGGCCGCCCTGCCCACACTTCACCTGGGTGGCCTGGAGGGAGGGGCCCTTTGCTCAGGGGGGTCAGCCTGGAGCTGAAGTCCTCCTGAGTCCCTAGGTCTGTGTGTGCGCAGGTGTGTGACTTGGGGGCGGGGTTTCCAACAGGAATGGCACTGCCCCCCCCAGGACACTGGGCTCCTGTGTCCAACCCTAGCCATCTGGGGCTCATGGTGGGGGCTGGTGGGAGCAGTGGTTCATAGGAGGTGTTCATGGCCCATGTCCGCAGCCTCCCAGGCGACCATTCTCTGCATGTTCCTCGCTGTGGTCTTTGCCCTCTACCTGGCCCCTCTCACCATCTCCTCTCCCTGCATCATGGAGAAAAAAGACCTGGGCCCCAAGCCTGCCCTCATTGGCCACCGTGGGGCCCCCATGGTGAGTGCCTAGCAGACTGTGTGGGGGTGGGAGTAGCTGCCAATGCAGGGGAGGGGGCCTTTTTGGGAAATGGGTATGATATATATAACCTGATAACAGGAGTCATTCTTAGCGGTTTGGGGAAGATATATGGGGAGAGTTGGTACAAAGGCCAGGAGAGCTGCAAGGCACCAAATCCTAAAGAGCCCTGAAGGCATCTTGCTAGATTTCATCTTTATCCTGTGGGACCTACAGAGATGCAGGGGAGAGGGGTAGGCCCAAGCTTGGCACTGTGACCAGGAAGCAGGAGAGCTGGCCAGGTGACAGGGCGGGAGAGCCAGGATGCAACTCAGCCGGCTGTGCAAGGGAAGACGGTTCAACTGGATTGAATTGGAGAAAGAGATTGACGTCAAAGTCAGCGCCCTGTTCTGCCCCTGCGGTACCCTGTGTCCCACACAGGAGTGCTCAGGCTCCACAGCCATGCTGCCTGGGTGGGAAGCCTGGCCCCGCCAGCTGTGGGAACCCAGAGTTTTCATATTCTCTGTGCTTGGTCCCTACAACCTGCCTTGGGGATGCTGAGATTGACTGGCGTTAGCATGGATGTAGTGTCCAGAAACATACCTAGCACCCAGAAAGTAAGAGGCATTATTGTTACCTCTGGCAGACCCCTCTCTGGACCAGTCTCCTCACCCACCAGAAACTTGAGGCAGTACTGGTCTCCTCTGGGAGATGCTTTTAGCTCCCGGAGAACTTGGTGTCTAGGTACAACTGTGCCATTCAGATCTGGCATAGTGAACTGGACTCACAAATCCATTGCTTTAAGAGGATGTATCTGGGATTATAAGAATGTGCCACTACACCTTGCTCTGGTCATTTTCTCTAGGTGGAAAACTTCAAACATACACAGGAATGGAAAGAATAATATATCACATAATAAAGAAACACACCTAATGCATCCAATATCACCTTCAGTATTTTGCAACATTTGGCCATTTTTACTTTTTTTCTTATATTTTGAAAAAGTTCCCCTACCTTTTTTTTCCGTTATAGTAAAGCAAATCCTAGACACCATATCATTTCAACAATATATACTTCAAGATGTATCTCTACCCACAAGGCCTTTTAATATAACCATAATACTATTATTACACCTATCCAAATTAATAATTCCTTAATATTATCTAACATAAAGTCCATGTCAATTACAATCCTTTGTTGCCTCAAAACTATCTCTTTCTGCCGGGCGTGGTGGTGGTGGTGCACGCTTGTAATCCCCACGCTTGGGAGGCTGAGACAGGAGGATCGCGTAGGTTCGAAGCCAGCCTCAGCTACTTAGTGAGGCTCTCAGCAACTTAGTGAGACCCTGTTTCCAAATAAAAGTATAAAATAGGTCTGGGAGTGTAGCCCGGAGGTAGTAAGCCTCTGGATTCCACCCCCAGTACCACCAAAAAAAAAAAAAAGCAAAAAAAAAAAACTATCTCTTTCTAATTCAGTTATTAAAAATCAGGACCCATTGCCGGGCGTGGTGGCGCACGCTTGTAATCCCCGCACTTGGCAGGCGGAGACAGGAGGATCGCACAGGTTCGAAGCCAGCCGCGCGCTCTGGCTTAGGAGACCCTGTTTCCAAAAATAAAAAATAGGTCTGGGAGTGTAGCCTGGAGGTAGAAGGGCTTCCAGGAACCCCAGTACCACACACACACACACACACACACACACACACACACACACACACACACTCAGGACCCACCAAGCAGATTTGTAATCCCAGCTGCTTGGGAGACTGAGGCCTCAAAAACTCCCAGAAAAGACTTTCCCCATCCATCACTTGCTCTGCCTCCTCCTCCCCTTTTTTTCCCCTTCTTTTTTGCGGGTCTGGATGGAACCCAGGGGCATCGACCGACCTCCAAGCTACACACCCTGCCCTATTTTTATTCTTTATTTTGAAACACTAAGTTGCGGAGGGCCTCACTAAGTAGCTGAGGCTGCCCGCGAACCTCGCGATCCTCCGGTCTCAGCCTCCCGCATGCTGGGATGACAAGCATGCGCCACCAAGCCCGGCTGCCTCCTCCCATTTTGGAAGCCCCTCCTGATCTGCTTCCAGTCCACCTTCACAGGCATAGGAACCCTTTCCCTCTTCTCTCCACCCCATTCCCATCCTGCTGACACCGGTCTTATCCCAATCCCTGGCTTGGTGCTGACCTCCAGTGGCAGCAAGGGGTATGACAGTGCCCTCGGATGGATGGACCAGAGCAGGAGAAAGAGATCAAACCCCAACTCTCCCAGCCTCAGGACCCTCAGAGAACAGTGAGCACACATCCCCAAGGGGCAAGTGGGGACAACGCACAGGAGGGAGAAGTGCACCCAAGCTCACAAACATAGATAACACAGAGTCAAGGCTAGAACCAGGGGCTGATTTATACTCTGTGAAGTCACTTTCTCTGGATCTGGCATCATGCTAGGGGCTTTTAATCCATATAGCAGTCCAGGGAGGAAGAGGTTATTGTCACACCTGTGCATATGAGAAAATGTGTCACCCCAATTAAACTACCATCTCATCCCCCACTCCTTCCAGCATGTCCACCTGGACTGAGCTCAGGGTATAACCAAGAAGGAACTTGGCATTCAGCCTGATCCAGGGCTACCATAGAGCTTCAGGACCATAAAAAGGCCTCTTGCCTCCAGCATCTCGCTCAGTGCTCAGGATACAGCAAGGATTAGGTACTAGCAATATATCAGGCATTTATATATGCCCACACTAACTCTGCCTTTCCTTGTCCCCCCCCCCAAAAAAAAACCCCTGAAAAGTGGACATGACTTAGCAGAAAAGGAAACTGAACTTCAGAGAGGCTGAGAGGGCACCCAGGGTCACGCAGCTACTCCATGGAGGAACCAGTTAGAACCAGGCCTACCCAGCTTCCCAGCATGGAAGGCTTTCTTTTGGCTGGAGAGGGGTATATCAGCTGGATTCCGGCTCTCCCCTCACTACCCCTTCCTCCCCAGCTGGCTCCAGAGCACACGCTGATGTCCTTCCGGAAGGCCCTTGAGCAGAAACTGTATGGGCTCCAGGCGGATGTCACCATCAGGTAGGTGAGGGGAAGGAGGGTGGCACCTCCCCTCCCCAGGCATCGGGTACAGTGTACATCCGGTACAGGTCACCGGGTACAGGTCTGTACCTGGGTCACTGCTGGTGAGACCGCCCATCCCAAAGCTGTGCAGCTGGGGAGATGGAGGCCCGGAGCCTCCACAGCAGGGTAAACAAGTGAATCTTGTGCCAAACTCCAGGGCAGATAATATAGAAAAGAGCAGACTGACTCTCTTGGTTCAGGCAGGGAGGAGGGCGGGGCCTGGAGCCCTGCCACAGATCCAAGGAAAACTAGATCTATGTGTGTCTGCATGGTGGAGCTCAAACCCTCAGTAAGTGAAGGCAGCTGTGGGTAAAGACCACACAGAAGAGACATACACATTTTACACCTTTAGGTATATAAATATGTATTAGTATAAATGGCAGGAAGAAAGGATTCACACCAATCTTACAATGGAGGCTCTGAGAAGGGGAGGGGGCAAGGCTGCCTTGAGGCCCTGGGCAGGGCACAGTGCCTTTTACTGTTTCCCATGAAGCCTGAAGATCCATGAGCTTGTGTGTGTGTGTGTGTGTGTGTGTGTGTGGCACTGGGGGTGGAACCTAGAGGCTTTTCTACCTCTGGGCTATACTCCCAGACCTATTTTATATTTTATTTGGAAACAGAGTCTCACTAAGTAGCTGAGAGCCTCACTCAGTAGCTGAGGCTGGCTTCGAACCTGTGCGATCCTCCTGTCTCAGCCTCCCAAGCGCTGGGATTACAAGTGTGCGCCACCATGCCCAGCTTCATCTATGAGCCTTGGCAGCCATGGTGGGAGTGGAATTTGCCAAAGGGGTGCCCTTATGCATTATGGTCCTTATGCATTATGACATCACAGGAACTGGATTCCAAGACTGGTTCCACCACTGACTGGCTGTGAATCTTGAGCTAGGTGCTCCCCTCCCCTTGCCTCAGTTTCCCCATTATCAAATGAAATGACACCTTACCCCCAAGGTTACCAAGAGAATGAGCCAGGCTTCTCCCTCCTTGGTAGTCCTCACCCCTGCCTGACCCTCATAGAGTGCCAGAGGTGCTGCCTTTGGAGTCACCCACCAACCGCTGTCCTCGATGCACAGGCAGGGAGCCTGTGGTCCAGTCAGGGACCCTGCTGGGGGGAGGAGTGCAGTGTGTAAGGCCTGCTGCTGGTGGGCAGGTGGGGGCCCTGGGCGGGCAGTGACTCGGCACTCTCACCGCAGCCTGGACGGTGTGCCCTTCCTCATGCATGACACCACGCTGCGGCGCACCACCGATGTGGAGCAGGCCTTCCCGGAGCTCGCCCGCAGGCCCGCCTCCATGCTCAACTGGACCATCCTGCAGAGGCTCAACGCTGGACAGTGGTTCCTGAAGGTCTGGATGCACCTGGTCCTGGTCCTGGTCCTGGAAAACATGGGCAGGGACCCCAGGCAATTCGAGACAGGTGTCCATCAAATCGGTGACTAGCAGGCTGGCCAGCGGCTTCTGCTGGGCTCCTGCCACTGCAGCTGGGCCTCCTGGGTGTTACTGCTTGGTCTAGATCTGTCTCCCACACCAGAAAAGCTGATAGGTGGGATGCTGACAATGAACAGAATTGCTAATTGGCAATTCTACATATTTGGAGGGAGGTCCGCCATCTGGCCTGAAATATGGCTAGAAGAAAAGGCACCGGGGTCTGGGAGGTGCTCCAGGAAAATCATTCTCTCAGGAAGTGGCTGTGGGGTAGAAAAGGGAGTTCCTAGAGCCCCCAAAGGCCACAGCCACCACTTCACCTGACACGCACACACCGACAGACACTGGCAGCCCGGGGATCTCCACGTTCAGTTGCTGGGAAGGCATGCAAAAACCCCCAAAGGGCTGCTGACACAGCCCCATGCATCCCTGTCTTCTGCAGACAGACCCCTTCTGGACGGCCAGCTCCTTGTCACCCTCGGACTACAGGGAGGCCCAGAACCAGTCCATCTGCAGCCTGGTGGAGCTGCTGGAGCTGGCCAAGGGCAATGCCACACTGCTGCTCAATCTGCGTGACCCACCCCGGGAGCACCCGTACCGTGGCAGCTTCCTCAATGTCACGCTGGAGGCCCTGCTGCACTCTGGCTTCCCACAGCACCAGGTGAGGCCTGCAGCCACTCCAGCATGAACTCGCCTGCCCCTCTCCACGCGTCAGCGTTCACATCCGTGAAGCGGAGGTTGTGTGCCCCTCGGCTCTCCACCAGGGCCGTTGTGAGGACAAGAGGGGAATCAGAAAGTCCTTTCAGATGTTCAGAGGGCGGGAGCGGGGCCAGGTTCTCTGGCTACTCCAGTGGAGGACTGCCCACATCGCTGTGGTGCCGAAGAACTCGCCACTAATTTGTGACAACATACTAGATGTTGGTGGCTGCGTGCAGACCAATTTGTGTTTGGGTGATCCATCTTGTCTCCACAGAGACCTGGGAGGAAGCTTCTTGAGTTGTTGCCAGGGCACTGATGCCCACAGCTGGGCTGAGCTGTCCCCTGAAAATGATTATGTTAGCTTCTGTGACCACCATATGCCAGGCCCCCTCTGTTAACCCTACACAAGCTCAAGGGTGGTAGGCGCTCTTACCTCTCCTTTGTGGAAGAGAAACCTGAGGCCTCCCCCTCTCCCACCAGGTCCTGTGGCTGCCTAACAGGCAGAGGCCCCTTGTGCGGAAGGTGGCTCCTGGCTTCCAGCAGACCTCAGGCTCCAAGGAGGCGGTCTCCAGTCTGCGGAGAGGCCACATCCAGAGACTGAACCTACGCTACACTCAGGTGTCCCGCCAGGAGCTCAGGTGTCTACCCCATCCGGCCCCAGGCCACCCCAAGAAGTATGGGTCCCAATCACCCCAGCCCTGTCACCCCAGTACAGTGGGACAGAGGGTATGCACAAAAGTGACTTGGGCACACAAGGTTCAAAGACAAGAGGCCGCTGGGCATGGTGCACACTTGTAATCCCAGGACTTGGGAGGCTCAGACAGGAGGATCACGGGTTTGCAGCCAGTCTCAGCTACTTAGTGAGGCCCTCTGCAACTTAATGAGACCCTGTTTCAAAATAAAGAATAAATGCCAGGAGTGGTGGCTCATGCTTATAATCCCAATACTTGGGAGGCTGAGACAGGAGGATTCAGGTTCATAGCCAGCCTCAGCTACTTAGTGAGGCCCTGCACAACTTAGTGAGAGCCTGTTTCAAAATAAAGAATAAAAATAAAATTGGGCTGGGGATGTACACCAGAGGTAAAATGCCCCTGGACTCAATCCTTAGCACCACACACACACACAAAAATAAAAATAAAAATAAAAATAAAAATAAAGAATAAAAAATAGGGAGCTCAAAGATAGATTTCCCTGGGTTCAATCCCCAGTACTGAAAAAAAAAATCCAAAGAGGTTGCCTGCCTACAGGCAGAGCTGGGTTTGGCTATGAGCTGGGCCTCTGGGCACAGAGTTCCCTCCTCTAGGGTAGCTGTGAAGTGGCATGAGGTTGTGAAGGGGCGTGACTTACAGGTGCTCCATGCTGAGCAGCAGCCCATACCCAGGACTTACCAGTCGCTGTCTCTTGTCCAGGGACTACGCATCCTGGAACCTGAGCGTGAACCTCTACACTGTCAACACACCATGGCTCTTCTCCCTGCTGTGGTGTGCCGGGGTCCCATCTGTCACCTCCGACAACTCCCACACCCTGGCCCGAGTGCCTGCCCCCCTCTGGATCATGGTGAGTTGGAGATTGTTGGGGAGCACCCGAGGACAATGCAGAAAGCCTGTAGCCTGCCTCAACCACTTGGCTAGCTCTGCGTGCAGGACTCGATGGACAAGTTGGGGCTGCAGGCATGAGGAGGATTTTCACAGCCTCTGGGGTCCGTACTGAGGTGATATGGGGACTCTGGACCTGACCCCTGGGAAGGAACACATCACTTAGGGGCCCCCAAGAAATAGATAGCTACTTGGGGTTCTTGATTTGGGAGTGTTTATATCATTTGGTTTTAAAGGACAGGAAGTATTGGAAAAGGGTAACAACAGGACAAGAACAGATTGTTAGTCTGCTCAGACACCAGTTAATCAAACCATGTTTGTGCTGGTGGGCTGAATGCTTGCAGACAGACCAAGCTCCAGCCCCTTCTCCCTGGGGAGCCCCTGGCCTCCCTCCTGAGCAGTGGGGTCTAGCTCCCACTGCCACCCCTGAGGATACAGAAGGCAGACAGAGGTTGCTCATGGCTAACAGGGTGCCGGTGGTACTGAGGCCTACCTGAGTTATGATTTTTTGGGATTTAAGTCAGAAGAGAGCCTTGGAGGGAAAAGGAAAATGGGGACCTAGGCCACAGGCTTCACATGCTAGAATCATCATGACCCCTTCAAAGCCCTAAAGGCCTCACTCTCCAGTTCTCACCTGCCCATTGTCCTTAAAAACCTCCCAAGCCTCCGCTTGGTTGACGTGAGGACGAAAACGCTGGAGAGTTCAGGCCCCAGGGTTGACCAATGGCATCCTGTCTCGCTGGCCTGAGCAAGGAGGCTTGAAGCTACACACAGGCCTCTGTCCTCCCAGTCCCTCTGTACGCCCTTCTGATCCTCACACAGTGACGTGTACTCCTGCACAGGGGCCACACCCCCGCTCACAGGCTCACATGCCCATCTGCTCGCTGTGCCACGCGCACGCATTCATAGCCAATATCCTTCTTCCATCATTTGGTTCTTGCTTGAGCCCCCTAAATCACACAAACCCTCCACTTGTAACCTTAGTGTGTGCACACGTATGCATGCACACACCCTGGGGTCCACAGAGTCTACTGCAAAGTACAATCTTAAACTCCCAATCCCTTTAATGTCCTCCCTTGCCATTCCTCGATGGTCACAGGGGGTCCTCCAGCCCATGGACCCTCAGTCTGAATGGGCCATGACTGGAAGCTGGCCTCGCGCCATCTGTCCACAGCCCCCGGACGAGTACTGTCTCATGTGGGTCACCGCCGACCTGATCTCCTTCACCCTCATCGTGGGCATCTTCGTGTTCCAGAAGTGAGTAGGCGCTGACAATCCATGGCCTTCCCTACCCCCTGGCAGGCTCAGCCCCCCACCCCCCAAATCCTGGGGCCAGGAGAAGGTCTGACCAGCAGAAAAGGGAGGCGCCCCCATGGCTCTGCCCCTCCTCCCCCAGCCAGAGGCTGGCGGCTTCTGGAATGAGCATCAGCTAGGAGCCCAGAGCCAGGCCCTGACCTGATCTGCTGGGTGGATCCTGGCAAATCTCTGCCCCTCTGCAGGCTCGCCTGCTCACCCCTTAGCCAGGGCATGGGTTCCCAGTGGCATCCGGCACTCACTCCTGCCAACCTGAGAGCCTCCACACCCCTCAGGACGGCAGCTGGGATGTGGGTGGGCTGGGGGGTCCAGGGGAGGGTTTAGGGCCAGCCTTGCACCCAACCCAGCCAGGAACCAAGGGGCTGGGGTTTTATTCTTGACTGACGTTCTCTCTCTGTCCCATCTTGCTCTGATCCGGCGCATGTCCCTCCTCTCTCCCCCTCCCCCTCTCTGCTGCACTCTGGCATCTCACAGCTATCACTTGATCAGGTAATTCTGGTGTGGTCTTCCTCCTCCTTCTCCTCCTCCTTCTCCTCCTGTTCCTCTTTCTCCCTTCTTGCCATTTCCTTTCCAATTCTGTCTGAAAACCTGCCACACACCATGGCCTGTGCCCGGGTCACACCTCCCGTGCCTGAAGCCCCACAGCCCCTCTCCCCAGCAGTCCTCCTCTCTGCTCTTCCCACCTGGCCACGTGCCTTCCCTCCACTCTCTGTTCCTACTCTGATTCCATGGTGGAGACCAGCGTTTCCTTGACAGGTCCCTGACCCCCACCTCTCTCAGCCCAATGTGTCTTCCTCAGGGAGGGGCTCCTGGCCTGAGCACTCCCATCCCCCAAGCCTACCTCTCAGGGGCCTTCACACCTGCCCAGTGCACCCCCAACTTTCTGCCTCTTTGGGCTTCTTTTCCTATTGTCTACACTCTGCTTATCTTTCTCTCTGTGTCCCCATCTTTCTCTTTTTGACTCCCACCCATGCTCCTCTCCCTCCTCAGCCTTTATCCCATCCCCCTGGGGAGGGCCCACAGTGTCTTCCTGTTCCAGATGTGCCTGGCTGCAGAGACCCTAGCCTGACACCTGCCTGTTGGGTTTTAATGTTAATTTCTAAGACGAGACTTGGTCCTTAGGGACCCAAGTCCACCTTGGTCAAGTGCCTTAGGGCCTACTAGGTCAGACGGCTTCACTGACCAGCTTCTAGGAGAACCTGCCCGCTTGCTGTGGGACTGAGCCCGATCAAGGGATGTTTAGCCAGCTGACTCTTCCTCTGTCTGCAAAGTTGGCAGACATTCACATGTGCTGCCCGGTGGGGTACTGGGCCTATCAGATATGGCCATAGTGGTGGTCATTGTCTTCTGGAGGTCAGGAGCAGCTTGAGAGGGGAGGGGACCTGGGGAGGAATGAGGCAGGGAAAGAAGACCACTTTGTTGTGGCTTCATTCTTCCTCATTTACTCCACAAATGCTGGTCCAGCACCCACAACATGGCAGGCATTGAGGTTGGTGTCAGGTGCCCAGAAATGAATTGGAGGTGTGATCGCTGCCCTCAGGGATTCATGGGGTAGCCAGCCCAGCCAGGGTGCAGGTGCCTTCCCCTCTGCCCCTGCTTCCTCCTTGTCTGTCTGCTCTGTCCATCTGTGTGTCCATTTCTGCTGTGCTGACTCCATCCAGAAACTTGCAATTGGTTTCTTGTGGAGGCTTGGCTCCCTTCTCCTACCCAAGCAGGATTCAGTCCCCGGGGAGGTTGAGTGCCTGTCTCCAAGATGCCCTTCCACTCCTCTTGGTGATGTAGGGATGGGGGGGTGTCTGTGAATCCTTCTGCCTAGATCCTAGGAAAAGTCTAAGGTCAGAGGCCAGGGATTTGGGGCTGGCTCAGAGGAACTATTACAGCAAAACCAGGTGTCTTGGGGCAGGAGCCCGAGTCCTCCCATGGCCCTAGCCCCTGCGTGTCCACCTCGCAGCCCACTCTTGATCCACTGTATCACCCACGCTACCTTCTCCCCAGCCATCGGGAGGATTCCTGCTGACCTGCCCCTCCCCGCTAGCATTGCTAGAACAGAGCAGCAAATGGCCCCACCCCAAGTCACTCGAACACCTTGCCTCACGGGCCTGAGCAAAGCCACACTGCCCTCACCTGCCCTCGCCTGCTTCCCTCCCCTTTCTTCCTTTCTGGGATTCCCCTCTCACTTCACTCAGCCTGTCATGATGGTGGAGCTGTGGGAGACATCAGCTGGGACCTCCTGAGATTGGTGTGTACCCCAGAATAAGTCATCAGAGCCATTTCTGCTAAGCTCCCCTGCCCATTGTCCCAAAGAAAGTCAGGCACATAACTGGCAGTACCTAAGACAGAACTCACCAAACTATCTTTCTGGGCCAGTGTTGTTAATTAAGGGCTCTAGAGGTCAGAGGCAGGCAGAAGAACCCTTGCCAGGAATCAGGAGACTGGTTCAAGTCCCTGTTCTGCCCCTCTTTGGGCCTGTTTCCCTATTTGTACAGTGGGACATGAGTCCTGCTGGTCTCTCAGGCCACATCCAGAGAGGCTCTGGAAGTGAACAGGGTCTCTGCTCCAGGAAGGGGTGAGGAAGGACCTGATGCCAAGGGGCCATCTCTGCAGGTGGCGCCTGGGTGGCATCCGGAGCTACAACCCTGAGCAGATCATGCTGAGTGCTGCAGTGCACCGGAGCAGCCGGGACGTGAGCATCATGAAGGAGAAGCTCATCTTCTCAGGTGAGCGCTGCAGCAGGCCAGGCGCACCCTGGGCTAGGTCTCCACCCACGTGACAGGCAGGCAGGGAGGGAGTCTGTTTGGAAGGCCCAAATCCTCTGCTTGGTTCATTCACAGATCCCATAAATAATGATTTTGCCCCTGCTCATTGCCAGTCCCTACTGCCGTTTCCAGCCTGTTGGAGGAGGTAGGTGTATAGACAAAGGCATGGGAAACTAAGGGTTAATAGAGCTCTCCATTGGGGTGCTGTGGAGAGTGTGGCTAGAGCTCCCTGAGGCAGGGAGGAAGGTTGTGGGTGATGACATGGCTGGAGTGTGAAGGATGGTAGGAGGTGCCTGGGTAAAGCATCAAGGTTCAGGCTGGGTGGGAAGAAAGAAGGAAGGGTGCTCCAGAGCAGGCGTGCGGGAAGGCAGTAAGGGAGCACTATAGCACATGCCCTGGAGGTGCTCTGCTCAGTGAGGGCCCAGCATCCTGTGTTTGGGGCCGAGGGAATCAGGGGCTGGCCATAAGGCAGCCCATCCCAGTCTCAGGGACTCAGAGGAGATTAACACAGAAAAGACTTGAGCAGGGTTTTAGGAAAAAGAGATATAGATGGGGAAATCACTCCCAAAAGAGAGGCTAACAGCCAGGTGTGGTGGCTCACACTTGTAATCCTAGTGCTTGGGAGGCTGAGACAGGAGGATCACACAGGTTCAAAGCCAGCCTCAGCTACTTAGTGAGGCTCTCAGTAACTTAGTGAGACCCTGTTTCCAAATAAAGTATAAAATAGGTCTGGGAGTGTAGCCCAGAGGTAGAAAGCCCCTGGGTTCCACCCCCAGTAACACACACACACACACACACACACACACACACACACACACACACACACAAAGCCTCAAGGAGAGTAAATGCTAGGCACCAAGCTCAAGAGGGTACAGATGGCCTCTTCTGTGGCTAGAAGGTAGTTCCATGGAATGGGAGACTGAGATGAGCCCAGAAAGTTCAGCAGAGTCCAAGGAAGGCCTGAACGCCAGCCTCAGTGCCAACCACAACACAGGGGCTGTGCCACTGCACTAGGAGTTGTGGGTCAGCCGTCCTCAGCCTGTCCTCCTCATTGACATTCTCTCTCCTGGCCCAACAGAGATCAGCGATGGTGTGGAGGTCTCTGATGAGCTCTCTGTAGGCTCGGACAGCAGTTTTGACACATACACCAACAGCACCACCACTGCCGGGGGCCCCCGAGGAGGTGGCAGCCGAGCCAAGACCCTCACGGACCGGGGTGGGCGCTAGCTGAAGACCTGTCTGTCTCTGCCTGTACCTAACATAGACACTGGGAGCACCCAGGAGAGCCGGCAAAAGCGTGTCCTCACTGGAGTGCTCTGGGAGCTGGCTCCACGGCCTCCTCATGGGCTCCAGCCCCGTTACTCCAGCCTCTCCTGAAAGATGTCCCCTCTCCCCTGAGGCCCAGCTGGGCCAGGACTCCAGCGTTCAGATGCCCCTGCAGGCCTGGGGCTCCTTCTCTGGAGGAGTGAGGGGCCTGGCCCTGCTCTCACGGCCACCCTCACATCCCAGCCTGGAAGTTCTGCTGCTCACTGGGCCGTGCTGTATCACCTGTAGCAGTGGAGGGTGTGGATGCTCACCCACCTGTGCTCACGTACGTCTCTCTGTCCCCCTGTCCATGCCAAGAGGCTACTGACTTCTCCATTTTTTATCCTGCCTCAAGGACCTGGCAGCTCTGCTCTCTACATCAATCTCAAAGCACAAGGAAGTCCGGCCCAGGAGCACAGCCAGTGGCTGTGGTAGAGACACATCCTCCTCCCCAGCCAGCCTCCCACCACCGCCAGCCCCTGCCCTGGCAGAGGCTCGAGCCATGTCCCCTAGGAGCAGCTGGAGATGGCCAGAAGTACAGGCTCAGGGCTGCCCTATCTCACACCCAAGTGTCCAACAGGCCTCTGGGGCAGAGGTGGCCCTGAGGCCCAGGAGATCCGCAGTCTGATCTGACCTCAGGTTCCCACATCAGTGGCCACAGGGCGGGCCCCCTCCCCAAAAAAGCATCAGGGCACGGTCAAGTGCAGGCATGTGGCCATCATGCCTGCCGTGGAGGGGCCCGGGGGCCTATGCCTGGATGATTAAAGCTGCCATCTTTATGTGTACTGTCTGAATTGTCATCAGAAGGGTGGAGACAGAGGGCACTGGGTTTGGGATTCAGTTCCGGCTTGTGATCTGAGGAGGAGCCGTTCTCAGAAATGAATGGGAAAGTGGTAGGAGGCTTGAGCCCCACCTGTGTCAGCCATGATGCCCCAGGGCTGGTGGGGAACACATTGAGGGGTAAAGTGAACATCCAAAGCCACACAGCTTAGAACAGGCAAAGCCAGTGTCCTGACACTGGCTCCAGGCCCCGTGCCCCCTTCTGCAACCAGTGAGGAGTGGGGCCCAGGGTCCAATGCAGGGCTGAGGAGTGTGGCCATTATGTCCTTCTAGCCATGAGGAGGTACTCTAAGCCCCCCTGACCTATGAAGGGACAAACCCAGTGATGCCTCTTCCCTGTGGCAAGGGTTGGCTCTGACTTCTCAGGGCTTTGGACCTGACTGAGAGAGGCATACCCCTATGCCCAGCACAGTGAAAGCCAAAATATAGCCTTGGTACCACAGATGTCCCTTCCCATCTTTGGGACCACTGCCCTCTGTCTGTGTAGTCTCAAGTGTATCCTAAGGGGAAGGGCAGGCTGAACACCAGCTCTGGCCTTCCGTAGGTAAAGACCATGCTTCCTGGGAGGCAAGGGATGTATCTCTTCTCTAAGGTCTTCTGGATAAGAATTCTTGGGATCTGAAAGTTTCTGGCATCTTCTTAGAGGAAAAGGAAAGAGCCCCTTCCAAATGCTGGAGCATACACTGGGCCCGTGTTAACCTCGAGGACTGCCCCTTGGGGATACCCATCTGGCAAGAGCTTCCTTTCCTAGGGTAGAGGTCAGCTTTTGCCTGTCTCTGGACATATGCAGTGAGTGAAACCTGAAACCGTCGGGCCAATACCCCCAAGGTATTCTTCTCCAGCTTCCAGCAGGGCCACCTAGGAAAGAGGACAGACCTTCCTGCCAGTCCCTCCCTGTGCTGTCAGCTCCCCTAGACACACTGGCCAGATGTCCAAGGCACCTGGCCACACTTGGGCACCTTGAGACACCCTGGAGTCTTGAGGGGGAGAAGAGTGAATGCGGTTGAAGGGGGCTGGAGTCCTGAGTGGAATTGCTAGCTGGCATCCAGCTGTCCCCAGGGCCCTGCACTGCACCCCACTCCTGATCCAGGGGCAGGATCCCCACAAACAATGGAGGCCATTCCCCCAGCTGGGCAGACAGCAGGGCCTGTAGCCCAGGGCCCACTCTGGTTCCTCTCCCCTAGCCTGAAAGCCCTGCACTCCTGACACCCTTCATGGTCTCTCCTTGTCTGCAGAGGACAGCCTCTCTCCTTGTCTGCCCACTTCACAGGAAAATAGGGAAGGGGCCCCTCGCCTTCTGGCTGCCCACTGTAAGCTAGTCCTTCCCCCGACACCGCCACCTCAGAGGGCAGGCCTCCCCTCACCCCCCATCTGAGAAAAATATGAAGATGCCAAATCTCTCACATCTTTAACCAATAGCTACACAGAAAATCCTCTTTTGGGGCACAGGACTGTTCCCTGGAGCAGGGTCAGCCAGACTTCAGGACATATGCTTAGCTAAGATCACAGTGAGCCCTCCCATCCCGGATCCTTCCACAAACTCTGGGCCCACCCAAACCTGGCTAGGCTGTCTCCCACTACACCTGGCCTCCACGAGGATGATTCCACATAGTGCATGGCTTTTACCCTTTTCTAAGTGTCTTAGCAACCTAGTATGAGAGGCAGAGCAGGAAATAATTATCCCTCCTGCTGGGATGAAGAGCCAGGTCAAGGGGTGGGCAGTGATTTGACTGGTATCTCAGCAGTGCCAGGACCAGGCCTCCTGTGCCTCAGGCCTGTCTAGGCTCTTGGCAGGGCAAGCTCTTCCCCCAGCCACTGCCCCCTTCCACAGTGGCAAATCCCCTCTCCAGCCCCATGGAAGCAGCAAATGACCCAGACCAGCCCAGGATCCCCTTCCTTTGGCTCCAGGAGGCCAGCCTGGGCCAGAGCTGCCTCATTCTCCTCTCCACCCAACTCGGCCTGCCCCGGTGCCTCCCCTCTACTCACCACACCAGACCCAGGACCACATGCTATGTGTACACACACACACACACACACACACACACACACACACACACACACGTGTACACACAGACACACCAGGTCTATGGATATGATACACAATTCACAGAGAAAACCCTGATACACACACATCACATCACATCATATATCACATAGATACAAAAGACTGGGTCATGCCAAGTCCCACAGTGACATGTCTGCTGTCAAGCAGGAGCATAGACATGGCAGTCACACACAGGCAGGAGGAGGGAAAACTCCACCCACAGTTATGGTCACATTCTTGGTCACATCTGCAGCGATATGCCCACACCACCCTAATGCTAAACAGACACTGTGTGCCATGTATTCCCTTATTCACAGAGTTACCCTGGAACACCATGCCAACAACCACCCATCCACTGGAGGCAGACAACGCGTGTATGCACAAGCACACACACACACACACACACATGCACCTGTATGTTACTAGTTATTCAGAACAAGGCCAGCACCAGATGAGCCCCTATTCCGGACTCACCAGATCCCCAGCAGCACAACAGTCCATCCCACACTTACTCCCGCCCTCTGCCTCCTGGGGCTGGTCCAAGAGTGAAACAAAAGCCCGGCGTCCACCCCTCCCTCACCCCTCCCCCCTGGCGTCCAGCCCCTTTGTCCTCCCGCAGCTGAGCCTGAGTGGGACTTTGGGCAGAGGGGTAGGGACACTGAAACCCCGGCTGCTGCTGCGTGTAGGTGGCAGACAGAGTCTGGAGCAAGAGCCGGAGCTGAGGAGCCCTTGGAAAAGGGAGTGACCAGGTAAGTGCAAAGTACCTGGGGCAGAGCTTAGGATGCAGAACAGCCCGGCAGGGTGATATCTGTGAGTCTGAGCGTGTGTACATGTGTGAGTGTGGAGTTGTAAAAGATTCGAGAATGGTGGCATGTTGAGCCCACTTCCACAGGCTGGATCTTAGAGGTGCTTGAAGTGCTTAGACTCTGCCCAGATGGGAGAAGGCTGATGGGAATCTCTACCTTCCATGTTCCCATTGGGTATCTTTGGCCCCAGACTGGAAATCCCAAGGTGGAAATTGGGTTTCATGTCCCCGTGTCTACAGCTCTCCCTACCTAGAGCAGTAGAGAGAGGTAGAACAAATAAGCCCTGGCACCCTTCTCAGGAGGAGACTCCCTCCCTCTCCCTAAGAAGCCTCGGGTGCTATGGGACATCTTAGCAGGAAGTCTCTCCTTACACTGAGACCTGCCGTCCTGGGTCTCAGCTCAGTGTGGGTGTGTCCTGGGCTGGCTGAGGACCCCGGGGGAGCATGCTCAAGTGACCTGTCTCGCCTCCCTTTGCTGGTCCTTGGCTGCTCCTCCGGGTCATGACCCCTACCTTGACAAGCAGCAGAGCAGCTAGGAACGCAGAGCCTGGAGCCAGGTGGGTTCAGGGCCCAGCCCCCTCTGCTTGGGAAAAGTAGTGTCCTTCCGTGTCCACGAGGAAACTCATTTCTTGTGATGCTGAAGCAAAATGACATGAGTGGTGCAAGCCAGGCTGACCCTGGGCAGCGTCAGGGGCAGCAGAGCGGCTGAGTCAAGAGAACGGAGCTAGAAGCGAGGGCCAGAAGGCAGAGCTGAGCTCTCTTGCAGTAAGTTGCCACATAGAGGAGTCTCCTGCCCCCGGGAGGTGTGCAGCAGAGGCTGTGTGCTCACTAGGACCCAACCCTGAGCAGCATGGAACAGCCCTCAGTCCGTGGGCTCTGGGGAGTGCTCTTCACACCCTCCTCTGAAGGAGTGCTTGTTGCCTCATGACAAACTTAAAGGGGGAGGGGGTAAAAACACTTCTCGGGGCTGTGGAGGGCAGATCAAATTATGTGCACAAAAGCAACCAGCATGTAGTGTGTTCCCTTTGGCGTGAGTAAAGTCAGGGTAAGAAAGCATTTTGAGTGTGTACCACATACCTAGCACCTTTCATACATTCAGTAATCAGACAGTCACAGCTCTGTGGGATAGGCATCACGAGCCTGCTTCAGGTGAGATCGGGAAAGGGGCAGTGACTTGCCCTGCTAGAGAGAATAGCGCCCCCGTCCACGCTTAGTGCTGGGTTCTTCCACTCCCTCCATCACAGCTATCCTCCCTCCTCTCCCCTGCCTTCACTTGGCTAATTCTACCCATCCTTCCGGGTTTGAAGGACCCCCTCAAGAATCCAAGAATCCCTTCCCTCACTCCCCTCTAGCTGGGTTTACTCTCCTTACCATTAATTCTCCTACTATTCCGTACTCTCTCGGGGGGGGGGGGCAAGCTGTGAGATCTGGGAAGAGAGGGACTATGGCGGTCTGGCTCACTGGCACAGCAAAGGCTCTTAATAAGTACTTATTTAATACACTCACTCGACCTCGAACAGGTACTGAACATCTGCTACAGTGTGATGCTGTGCTGTGGAGGATGGGGCAGGTGTTAAGTAGAAAGGGTCTGGTTAATGGGCAGTACCTACAGGAGATCTGCAGCGGGCGGGACAGAGTGAGGGGGAGGTAGTTATTGTGCACCTGTGGGCACAGGTGCACACAAACACACTGAGACCTCTGGATGCCTTAACCAAACACTACAGCTGCAGCCACGAGACCCTCCCTCCCTATACAGAAGGTTCAGGTTCCATTAGTCCCCTGGCTCTCCCTCCTTAGACTATGGTGGTAAAGGCGTCCTGGTGTTGGTAGCCTGTGGCACTGCTCTAGCCCTGTTAGAATACCTTACAGGCTTTCGTAAATGTATGGCTGAAGTGGGTAAAGGGAGAGAAGGTGCTACAGATGAGGCCGGGGCTGGGTTATTACAGCCGATGGGGGGGAGCTAGATCAGTGGAGCCCATAAAACAGGGGCCGGGTGGGATGGGCGGCTGGGGGGGGGGCAGGTCGCGACGCGGCGCACAGGGCACACCCGCGCGGCCGGTGTGGGCTCAGGCGCCTCCCTCATCTCGGTTCTCTTCCCGCAGGATGAGGGAGGCCGCGGCGCTGCGGGGCCCGGACGCGGGGCCCTGGGCGGCGCTCTCCGCGGTGCTGGGCTCGGTGCGGGGCCGCCGCCCGCCCGCGCCGCCGCGCCCGGCCCTGGCCTTCGCCGAGCTGGCGCGCCACGCCGCCTTCCTGGAGCTGGCGCCCGACGAGGTGGCGGCGCTGCTGGCCGACCCCGCGCTGGGCGTGGCGCGCGAGGAGCCCGTGTTCGAGGCCGCCATGCGCTGGGTGCGCCACGACGCGCCGGCCCGCCGCGGCCAGCTGCGGCGCCTGCTGGAGCACGTGCGCCTGCCGCTGCTGGCGCCCGCCTACTTCCTGGAGAAGGTGGAGGCCGACGAGCTGCTGCGCGCCTGCGCCGACTGCCGCCCGCTGCTGCTCGAGGCCCGGGCCTGCTTCATCCTGGGCCGGGAGGCGGGCGCGCTGCGGGCCCGGCCGCGGAGGTAGGGCCCGGGCCGCATGGTCACCCACGCCCTTCTCCCACCGCAGGCGCTTGGTCGCGCCTCCTTAGGGGATTCAGCAACCCACACGTAGAGTTAACACACCGGGCGCACACTGTGTCCCTTGCCCGGCACCTGTGATTCTCTGCAGGTCCTGCAGGGAGTGGTTGGGGAAACCCTTTGCTCCCTGGGAGCTCACAGAACAATAAGGGATGTAAACAGGGACAAGGGAAGAAATGAAAAAGGCGTAACCCACCCCTGGAATGGCAGACCAGCGGAGACTATGGGCTAAGACGGGATGACACTACGTTACCACTGTATCTCTAATGCTAGGCCTACCTAGAGCCGGAGGCAGAGAAGATGCTTGATCATTGTCAAAGGAATCAGGGAACCACTGGCTAAAAGGGTTGGAAAATCTAGTGAGGTCGGAACCTTGAAGGGTCAGTGCCGGGGGGTGCTTTGCTGAGAGGGTGAGTAGTCCTGCTCCAAGAAATTAGGGAATGGCTTTAAAAGGAAAAATGGATAAAGGAGTGAGGCAAGGGAGTTAATTGGGAGATGGAGCTCAGAAAAGTCGCGAAAGGGGTGGATTCACACTAGACAAAACTGGACTTGACTCTGGGCAATCCATAGTTTGTGAGCCTCTGTTTCCTTCTCTAGAGAACTTAATACAAGTCATAAGAATTGAACAAGGTGGTTTTTCTAGGGAAGGGGAAGAGGAAGGATTCACAAAGATTAATTTTGTGTAACTTAGAGCTCATCTTCAGAGGGAAGGGTGAAGTGGCAGGAGTCCAGCAGGAACCTTCAGGTGGGGTGGGAGGAAGAGCCTGGAAGGGAGCAGGACTGTACACTGTGGACAGCAAGGGGGTGAGAAGGAGCAGCAACCTGGGCACAGGTTAACAGGCCTGGCGATGAACTCCACAGATTCATGGACCTAGCTGAAGTCATCGTGGTCATCGGTGGTTGTGACCGCAAGGGTCTCCTGAAGCTGCCTTTTGCCGATGCCTACCACCCAGGGAGCCAACGCTGGACCCCACTGCCCAGCCTGCCTGGCTACACTCGCTCCGAGTTCGCAGCCTGTGCTCTTCGCAATGATATCTATGTTTCTGGTGAGGAATTAGACTGCAGCAGGAGCCCCAAGGAGCTGGGTCATAGCCTCCTGCAGACTACCTCCTCTTTCCTCCCCCCCTTGGGAGATGGAGGTGAGGCCTTTTATGATAACCTAGTAATTGGCTGAAGTGGTCTGTAGGCAGAGATGAGCGCTGGTGTGGCCTTCAGCAGCACCGGTGATGGGTTCCGGGGCCCAGGAGCTCTTCTACTCTTTGCTCTGACAGCATGTCATATGGTCCTCTGCAGGTCATCCCTGGTCTCTAAGTCTCATCCAGGTTTTCTGTATGGAAACTGGGTATCATAATCTCTATACCCCATGGAGGGAGAGAATGAAATAACAGTAAAAGCAGAAGTGTGGGGGACCACCCCTCCCCCACCCCACACAAATGGCTCCGCCTTCCCCTGACCCCCAGCACATCCCTGCAGCTTGTCTTGGGTACCCTGCACATTCTTACCTCTAGCAGAGTGCCTCCTTTGCTTCCCTGAGCACAGAGCTGGCACCCCACCAAGGCAGCCAGTGAGGATCAGCACCTTCTTCCTGAATCTGTAGGGCCTGTCCCTCAAAAGCCTTAACTCAAGACTCTCGGCTGGGCGTGGTGGCACACACTTGTAATCCCAGCATTCGGGAGGCTGAGACCGGAGGATCGCGGTTTGTGGACAGCCTCAGCTACTACTTAGTGAGGCCCTCCGCAACCTAGTAAGACCCTGTTTCAAAATAAAGAATAAAAAATAGGGCAGGGGGTGTAGCTCGGAGGTTGAATGCCTCTGAGTTCCATCCCCAGACCCGCAAAAAAAAAAAAGACTCTCTTCACTCATTCAAAGCACAGGTCTGGGTCACTGGCCCAGAATCTTATATCAGCCCTTCCTACCGTCTATATATATAATATAAGCCTTCCTTTGGATCTGGGGGTCTGTGTTTCTTACTCTTTGAGGGTGCTGGAGATAACAAGAAGGCCTGGGGCAACAACTGCTCTAACAGCTGCTTATCTCTCCCTAGGGGGCCACATCAACAGTCGTGACGTGTGGATGTTTAGCTCTCATCTTCACACCTGGCTCAAGGTAGCCTCACTACACAAGGGGAGGTGGAGGCACAAGATGGTGGCCTTACAGGGACAGGTAGGTAAACGCTGAGACTGCTGCCCTGTGACCCAAGACACAGATATGGACGTTCTGGGACAAGACCCTCTAAGACTCTCTCTTTGTAAGAAGTTATCTGAAGCCCAAGAAAAGAAAAGGATTTGCCCAAGATCACAGAATGAAGCTAATGCTATCAATAATGGGCATTACTGTAATAGTACAGCCTAGTGGTCAGAGGTGTAGACTCTGGGGCAAGCAGTCTCAGTTTGAATCTCTACTCTTCCACTAGTGGACAAAAAAATCCAGCCAATTATTTTTGTAAACTACATCCAGAATTCAAAAACACAAAAGTGCTTCTTAGAATTAAGTAGGGATGATAAACCCTTCATAAACTACCAGCTTTTATTAGTAAGTATCAACTTGGTGCCAGGTATTTGTAATCTAATCTGTAGTCAGACCAGCTAAAGACCAGCTTCATTATCCCTGGTTAAGGAGAAGCAGCCACCCAGGGAGGTTCCTAACTAGGTGGAGGTCACCCAGGTGGTGGCATTGATAGGTTACTCCCAGTTACTTTGGCCCCCAAACTGGTGTGGGGATGGTTTCTGCACTCAGACTAAAGTGGTGGGGCTGTGGATTTGCCCATGGCCCTGACTCCCAGTGCCCCGGTGGTGTCCTCACTGCAGCTGTTCGCGGTGGGTGGCTTCGATGGCCTTCAGCGCCTGCACAGTGTGGAGCGGTACGACCCCTTCTCCAACACCTGGGCTGCTGCAGCACCCTTGCCGGAGGCAGTGAGCTCTGCGGCGGTGGTGCCCTGCTCTGGCCAGCTCTACGTGATCGGGGGTGCCAGGCAGGACGGCATCAACACCGACAAGGTGGGTGCAGACCGGGAGTTGATGGCTATGGGAAATCAGCGGTACCCACATTTTGCCAGGCATAGACCCGGGTGCTTACGTATTTTCCTCTATTTTCTCAATCCCATCAGCAGCTCAGAGGAGGCAGTGACAGGTTTCAGGCAAGAAAATGAGTTTAGAAATACTTGGGAGGCCAGGACTGGAGGATCACAGGTTCAAGGACAGCCTCAGCAAGTAATGAGACCCTCAGCAACCTATTGAAATCTTGTTTCCAAATAAAGAATAAATAAGGTTGGGGTGTGGTTTAGAGGTAGAATGCCTCTGGGTTCAATCCCCAGTAACACACACACACACACACACACACACACACTCACTCATTGAAAATTTAGAAGGAGAAAGTCACTCCTAGTCCTATCATATCACCTGAGGATAACTGCTATATATTTCCAGGAATTGACTTTTGATTTTCTGTTGAAGTTTTAGTTCTTACTGTAAAGTTTTGCATTCTGCTTCCTATTCTCATTTAAGCATGAGCACTTCCTACATGCTGAGAACTTCAGAACCATGTTTCAATGCCTGTAGTATTCATCCTTGGGGTGGAAGAACTGCAGTCTACTAACCTTTTGTTGGATGTTCAGGCTTTTGTTAATAAAAATTAATCTTCATAGCGGCTTTCTTCCTCCCCTGATGGCTTCACAGGCTTGTAATCCTGGGACCCAGATTTTTCCCAAATTAAGACCCCTTACCCTTCTTATTCCCTGACCTCATCCCCCAGCACACCTTCCTGGAGCTGGAAGGAGGGCACCAGTGGTAGGAAGTACATTTTGCATGTTCCCACATAGCACTGATTTGTTATATAGGCCATTCTCAAAGGTCTCCAAGGAAACAGGGAGCAGGCAGCCAGGTACAGGTGTGCACTCAGACAGGGTTCAGGAAAGCCCGTGAACAGCTGTAGCAGCAGGGTTGTGAGACATCTTGGCTGGAACCAAGTCATGACCCCAGAGCACCAGGAAAGAAGAGGGCTAACAAAGTGTGCTGCCAGGGACCCATCTCTGTGGAGGACACAGACAGTATCTCTCTCTCCCGGGACCCATACCTCTCCCAGCTTGATACAATGTGCTCATATGATTAATCTCACACAAGGCAACTCATTTCTCCTTCAAAGTGGTGCAGGGAAAGGCTTTAAGGACGGAGTGGCACTTGAGCTAGACCTTGAAAGAGGAGGCTTTTGACAAAAAGTGTCCAGGAGCTGGGGCTGGATGGTGGGTTTCTTCTCCCTCCCGGATGCTAGCTCAGGCCTGGTGGATGTTGGTGGTGGGGTGCCAAGTGTCCCTGGGGGAGGTGGCAGGACACAGGCAGCAGGAAAGCTGGGTTTAGGCTCCACCACCACTGCTTCCCCATCCCTCAGGTGCAGTGCTTTGATCCCAGGGAGGACCAGTGGAGCCTGCGGTCACCAGCACCCTTCTCACAACGGTGTCTGGAGGCTGTCTCCCTCGAGGACACCATCTATGTGGTAGGGGGCCTCATGAGCAAAATCTTCACCTATGACCCTGGCACTGATGTCTGGGGGGAGGCAGCTGCCCTCCCCAGTCCTGTGGTAAGTGGAAGCTGCTGGGCGTGAGCCCTGACAATGATCCATGCATTCAGCAGAGCGGAACCCACATCTGAGCTCTGAATCTTGGGGGTAATGGGTTTTGTGTATAACTCTGTACTGAGTACTATACTAGTCTTACACAGTTCTCTAGCTTTGTCCTCAGTCACAAACTGTGCATTTCACAGGTGAGGAGACTGGCCTTAAAGAGGTTGGCCCAAGGCCACCAATTAAATTGGGCCATAATAAGGCAGAGCCTTGGTCCCCAAGTGCTGTAGTTTTGAGTGGGGGTTTGGTCTGAATGACCCTATAATGATTTTCCTATCCAAAAGTCCACCAGCTGGTAATCTGTTGTGTAGTGGGGAGTGGGGAAGGGATTTGCTGAGTTTCCCTGCTCCAGTGATCTCAGAAACAGGAGGGGCAGGTCTTGGAAGCTCTGGCCTCTATAATTCCTGGCCTTCCTGACCTTCTGTCCCCTTTCTGAGACTCCAAAGGGGACTCTCTATAGAGGTGTGGTTGGACTGTTGGTCCCAGACAGTCCTGACCTTCAGTGATCCCAAGAGCCTAAGATTTCTGGCTTCTGTGAATCTGAGATGTAGTGGTGATGGTGGTGGTGGTAGAATTGGTATGTTTACTATATCCCAGCCACTATCCCTTTAGCCTTCTCACTAAGACCAAGGCACTATATACAATGCTTTACATACTTAACCCTGTTCATTGTGAAGAGAATTTTACGAAGAAGGTACCATTATTCTTCCTTTGGAGATGGGGAAACTTAAGGCCCAGAGCACTTATATGACTTGTCTAGGCCATTCATTCATTAAGGGCCAAGTCAACTTGAACTGAGGTTATCCAAATTCTGCTTCCTTGTCATAGTCTATAGGGAAGGTTCTGTTATCTGGCTTGGCCAGCTAGGGACCGAGGGAGTCCCAGGCTGGACCCCATAATTGATTGCCTCTCTGTTTGTCCACCCAGGAGAACTGTGGCGTGACCGTGTGTGACGGGAAGATCCACATCCTTGGTGGGCGGGATGATCGCGGGGAAAGCACGGATAGGGTCTTCACCTTTGACCCCAGCAGTGGGCAGGTGGAGGCCCAGCCATCCCTGCAGCGCTGCACCAGCTCCCATGGCTGTGTCACCATCATCCAGAGCCCGGGCAGGTGACAGACCGGGACCGCCCGAGCCGGGAGGCAGAGAGGCAGGGAGAAATCAGGCACAGCACTCTGCTCCTTTCCTGGCACCTTTGTGTCAATGGCCTCTTAACTTATTGCCCCTTTTCTTGTAGAAATAAAACCTCATTCAAAGGTTGGTCCTAGCTCGAACCCTCTTGGCCCAGGGAAGTAATCCCCAGGATCTGCTCCTTGCTTTTACTTGATTACAGAGCACATTCGTACCATCCTAGTCCACTCATACTGCTGCAGTGAAATGCCTAAAGACACTTGTAAACCCTAGAAATGGACTTTTCACAGTTCTGGAGGCTGGGAAGTCCCAGGTCAAGGCACCAGCAGACTTAGTGTCTGGTGAGGGTGCTGCTCCTTGGATGGAGCCTTCCTGCTCTGCCCTCACCTGGCCAAAGGGGGCAGGCAGCTCCTTGACCTCTTGTAAAGGCACTCAACCCAGTGACTTAGGTACTCCCCCAGAGACTTAATACTATCACCTTGGGTATTAGGCTCCAACAGATAGTTGGAGGAATATCCATCAGTCTGTAGCATATTTATTTTCACTAATAGCAGTGTGGGTATTAGGAAATAGCCAGGGGTGGTGGTGCACACCTGTAATTCCAGTACTTGGGAGGCTGAGACCGGAGGATCTCAGTTCAAGGACAGCCTCAGCAATTAGCAAGACTCACCAACCTAGTGAGACCCTGTTTCAGAATGAAAAAAAAAAAAAAAAATAGAACCAGCACATGCTTGTAATCCTAACCAGGCACAGGGGTGGTGGTGGCACATGCTTGTAATCCTAGTACTTGGGAGGTTGAGACAGGAGGATCACAGGTTCAAAGGTAACCATGGCAACTTAGGAAGACTCTCAGCAACCTAGGGTTTTCCAAATAAGAAATAAAAAAAGGGAAAAAGAGAGGAAACCTTATGAACAGTCTCTTAGAGTGGAGGGCACTGGACTCATGGGCCTGTGAGCACCTGGCTAGCCATTCACCTGTGCGCCTGGATTTGCCAGACTCCCTATGTCAATGTAAGGCACCAGCCTCTAATGTCATTATAAAACTTGGTGCGACCTGGGGCTCCAGGAACAATGACCTAACTACTGGATAGGTTGGAGTGAGCTTAGAGAAGGAACAAAACACACCACAGATGGATCCTCAGGCTGCGGCCATTCAGGTCTGTGCCTGTGGCTCCGGGGCCTGAGGCACTGGCCAGCCCATCTGCAGGCACCCCTCATTTGCACTTAGATTGCCTTTTGAAGGAGTTGTCATCTGGTGCTTGCATCTCTCTCCAGCACACGGCCAGACCCACAACCCTCCCCATGTTCCAAAGCCCCAGGGCCCTTTCCACAGGGTCTTTCCAGCTGGGGCTGGGCCATCCCAGCCAGGCACAAAGGCCCAGGCCCCAGCTGAGCTCTGACCCACTGATTATCTCAGATTAGGGGGTCTGTGACCATCTGGACATAGCTGATAAAGGCAGCAGGGAGAAGTGAGTGGAGGCCCAGTTCCACTGATCCTGCCTATCCCACTCCATGGGTAACAGGACAAAACAAAGAAGGTGCCATACTGTTTGCCTACCTACCCAGGAAAAGGATAGGGACATACCCAGTCAAACTTGCCCCCAGAACACGGGCATTTCATCTGGGCTGAACACTCCTCGGTGCCAAGCAGAGTGCCGTGTTCTCCCCATGCTAGTCATTCATGCCCCTATACCGTTTTGTGAATGTTGATGTCCCTGGCACATGTGTCATCCTGCACCCCCGAGTTGCCCACTCTCTCCTAGTGTCCCTTCCTTTCCATTGTCCCTCATATCATTCGGCATTTGGCCAGGCCTTTGGATCTCCCCTGACATACCCGGAGGCAGGAAAGGGGTCAGATTCACGTCAGTGCCCAGACAAGACCACTTGCTGAATATACTAAATCAGATGTCCTGGAATGCCTGAGGCAGGCAACGTTGCCATCACAAATGAGGTTAAAAAACTGCAAAGTGGGGCCAGGAGTACAGCTTGGTGGCAGAGCACTTGCCCAAGAAAGAGAATTGTGAAGTAACTTGCTTAAGGTCACTGGGATGGTAAGCAGTGGCCAAGTGAGGATTCAAACTTGGGTCCAGCCTGCTCTCCCTGCTGCCTCACCCAGGCTCTACTAAGCTGACAGCACAGCGCAGCAATTGTACAGAAGTAGACGCTACTGTCACTTCTACCATGGAGAACCTCATCTGATGGGGTACAGCCTCTGTCCTTACAAGCCTTCAACTGGATGAGGGCAGACAAGCCTGATGAGTGAGGCTCATAGGAACATAGCAGGAAGCACCAGTGTGTTCTGATCTCCAAGGGCTACCGGGCAGATGGAGATACCATCTCCTTGGCCCCTGTCCATTGCCGTTTTGACCCCTCAGCCTGCCTCCTGAATGGGGAGGCCTGCTGCCATTCTCTGGGAACCGAGACTTAGCCATTCACGTTTGCCATCCTCTCCCCAGCTGAGAACAGCTTAACTCCTGTTATTCCATCAGAAGTCAGAGGACCCAATCTAATTTTTTAGTTTTTTTTTTTAAACCAGTTCTGGCAATTTATAAGAATTGATGTGGGGGGTGAGATACTGGAGATTGAACCCAGGCCCTTTTTATCTTCAGTTTCTTATTGTACTTCTGTGCTCCTAAAGTATTGTATTTATTTTTTATGGTGTGGACTGAACCCAGGGGCATTCTACCTCTGAACTACACCCCCAGCCCTATTCTATTCTTTAAACTTTATTTTTTTGTGGTACTGGGGATGGAACCTAAGGGCATTATAATCTGAACTACACCCCCAGCCCTATTTTTTCTTCTTTATTTTGACACAGGATCTCACTGAGTTGCAAAGAGCCTCACTAAGTAGTAGCTGAGGCTGTCTTCAAACCACCATTCCCTGTCTCGGCCTCCCAAATGCCGGGATTGCAAACATGCACCACCATGCCTGGCTATTTTTAAATTTAGAAACAGGGTCTTACTAAATTGCTGCACGCAAGTTGCTGAGGCTGGCTGCCAACCTGAGATCCTCTTGTCTTGGCTTCCCAAGTGCTGGGATTACAAGTGGGCGCCTCCATGTCAGGCCTTGTATTATTTTTCTGAAGTCTGGAAACATCAGTTGGGAATTAAGATTTCTCATTTTCTACCCATGACAAAAACAGAAATATTGACAGGGGAGGATATTTCATACTTGTTCAGACAAATCAGAAAAAGAATGCAGACATATGAACAGTAGTCAAGTCTCTTAAGGATAGTGGTGAAATTATTGAGGCTAAGATGAGGATCACAGGTCCGTGGCCAGCCTCAGCTAACTTAGTGAGGCCCTCTGCAACTTAGTGAGACCATCTTAAAAATAAATTGAGCAGGGTGTGGTGGCATATTGCTTGTAATCCCAGAATTTGGGAGGCTGAGACAGGAAGATCGAGGTTCACAGACAGCCTCAGCTACTTAGTGAGGCCCTTTGCTAATCATTGAGAACCTGTTTCAAAATAATTGGGCTGGGGGTATAATGAATGGAAAACATCTTTTCTGTTTGGAGATAAATGAGCTCACCAACCACTCCTCTCAGTTTGAGAAAATGTTTCTAGTTTTATATATATCTCTGAGCTATACCCCAGCCTTATTATTTTTTTAAACAGTATTGGGCATTCTACCTCCAAGCTACACTCTGGGGCCTATTTTTATTCTTTATTTTTTAAACAGGGTCTCACTGAGTTCCAGGCTGGCCTCAAACCTGTGTTCCTCCTGTTTCAGTCTCCCAAGTACTGAGATTACAAGCATGTGCCACCTCACCTGGTTTCTTTCATCTTTATGGTGCCTGTTACAAATTCACTTGGTATAGTTCATAGCTTGAGGCATGAAGGCAGGTGTGCACAAAGGTGACTGGAGTAAAAGATGCTACAGAAATGTTTAGAAACCATGGGTTGATGAGTGACACTGAGTATTGAACCCAGAAGCAGTCTACCTCTGAGCTATATCCCCCAATACAATTTATTTCTATTTGGAATTAGGGTCTGAGTAACAGAGGGCCTGGTTAACTTGCCAAGGCTGGCTTCGAACCTGCAGTCCTCTAGCCTCAGCCTCCCAAGTCCTGGGATTTTAAGTGTATACCACCACATACACTTGCCTGGCTTGGGTTGACCTTTATAGACCAAAAATGAACATGTTTTAGTAAATAGGTAGTAATGGAGAAAATCCATTAGCATGAAGTTGGTTAATGATATCCAAGAGGAAGTGCTTAAGGAACTATAGATGATTCTCAACACATTTGTAGCAACCCGAGAAACTCTGCAAATGAGCAGTGTATCCTAGAAATAGCAGAAAACTTAGGAAAAGGGTATGCCACAGTACATATCATTTACAACCATAAGATAAACATGTCTATTATGAAGTTAAAATTTTATCAAAGCTTAAAACTTTAGATTTCCCCTTGGAGATGTGAGATCATATGCAATCACCACCCGGAGAACTCCACAGCAGCCTAGACAGTTGGCTTGCAAACCCAGGTTCTATACAGGCATGGCCCTCCCCTCAAATCCCTTTCCCTAGCTCTCTCAATGTTTGTGTGCTGCTCCAGATTTTGGTACTGGGGATTTAAATCAGGGACATTCTGCCTCTGAGATCTACCACCAGACCTATTTTGAAACAGGGCCTCGCGAAGTTGTGGGGGTCTTGCTAAGTTGCCGAGGCTGGCCAGAAACCTGTGATCTGACTCGGCCTCCAGGGTAGTGGGATTAGATTCAAAGTGCAACTTTAAGCAAAATTCTGGCTGCTCAATATTGACACCTTGCCTAATGGGAGGATAGGGACACCCTTAAAGACTAATGTGCAGCTTTCCATGTGTCAGTCCACAGTTCAGTAAGTTTATTTTTCCCTCTCCATACAGCTTCTCTAAAGCAATTTTTGCTGTTATAGCACCACCTGGTGGGAAGTCAATAGCAGCACTGTTCCCCGAGTGGACTGAGCAGAAAACTCAGAAAAATAAGCTATCACCTATCCATAATGACTTTAGCTGGCTGTGCTAACACTAAATACTATGGTCTCAGAAAACCTGTTTTAGCACCCATTACCTAAATGCTTGAATTGGTTTTAACTCATTTCATTACGAACAATCCTGTCTGGGAGTGGAACCCAAGGGGCATTCTACCTCCAAGCTATACCCCCAGCCCTATATTTTATTCTGTATTTTTTTTTTTTTGAAACAGGGTCTCACTGAGTTGCTAAGGGCTTCACTAAGTAGCTGAAACTGTCTGCGAACGGGGATCCCTGTCTCAGCCTCCCAAATGCTGGGATTACAACCATGTGCCACCATGTCTGGCTTTGTACAGGATTTTAAAGCAAACTACCTTCACTAATTTCACCTAAACAAAGAGCATCCAATGTCTTTTTTTTTGTGGCATTGGGGACTGAACCCAAGGACATTCTAAGCTACACCCCCAGACCTTTTTGTTTTGAAACAGGATCTGGCTAGGTTGCTAAGGCTCTCCTTGAACCTGCAATCGTGTCTCAGCCTCCCAAGTACTGGGATTATAGGTACATCCCACCATGCCAGCCTCAGCAATTTGAGAAACTATCTGAAAACAGAAAAATTTGAAGGGCTAGGGGTGTAGCTTGGAGGGAGAACCCCGCCCCCCTTCAATCCCCAGTAACATGCCCCAAATGTATATAGTAACAGAGAGACATGGTAGCAAGTACTTTTTTGGGACAAATTTTAGCTAGCCCCTCATCCCCCTGGAATGGCTAAGAGCACAGGAAAATTTAATTTTGAGCTTTAAGCTTGTACAAGGCTTCCCAAGTAATGCTTCACAGGCCAACACAACTCAGTTGTCAATATTGGACAGATTGTCTAGTCAGGCCTTATGTCTTTGTCCAAGATTTTATTAAACATCTTTACACAGCAACATCCAGATTCCAGCTACAGCTTCCAAGGATACCCTGAAAACAAAGCACAACAGTAAGAGAAATTTCACCTGAAATTAGGTTCCTTCACTTATCAAATGGGTACACTCTCAGGATTCACATTAAGATTAATAAAAGATGCCGGGCATGGTGGCGCATGCTTGTAATCCCAACATTTGGGAGGTTGACACAGGAAGACCCTGGTTTGCAGACAGCCTCAGCTACTTAGTGAGGCCCCTTGCAACTCCATGAGACCCTAATTCAAAATAAAGAATAAAAAATAGCTGGGGGTGTGGCTCAGAAGTAATGTCCCTGGGTTCCACCCCCAGTACCACACACACACACACACACACACACACACACACACACACACACACAAGATTAATATTTAGCTACTCAGTAAGGCCCTCCACAACTTAAGACCATTTAAAAATAAAAAAGCTGGGTGTGGTGGCACACGCTTGTGATCCCAGCATTTGGATGGCTGAGATAGGAGGACCTCAGTTCATGGCCAGCCTTAGCTACGTAGGCCCTTTGCAAGTCAGTGAGACCCTGTTTCAAAATAAAAAGAATAAAAAGTAGGGCTAGGAGTGTAGCTTGGAGGTAGAATACCCCTGGGGTTCCCATCCCCAGTACCAAAAACATAAAGTACAACATAACACTGGGAGACAAAAAGCTTCAGATGCCAGGCATGGGAGGTTTGGTATTACTTTTCAAGGGAGCTCCTAAAGGACAGAATAACTACTCTCAGGAGTGCCTTAAAAATCTTGAGCAAATAAGGGCAATAAATGAAAACAATTTCAAGGCTTGTAGCACAGGCTTGTAATCCAGTACTTGGGAGGCTGAGACGGGAGAACCTCAGGTCTAAAGCCAGCCTCAGTAGCTAGTGAGGCTTTTGGCAATTTAGTGAGACCCCGTTTCCAAATAAAATATATATTAAAAAAAAAAAGGTCTGGGGATGTAGCCTGGAAATGGGAGTAATAAAAGTAGAACCTTCTGTAAGAGAATACCCTGTGGGCCCAAGAATAGGAATTGTATTTTACTTTCCCATATAAAGTAAATGGAATCCAATATTACTCAACAAGTACTTTACTAGTAAGACAACAGTATTCAAAGATGAAAAGGAATAAAATCTTACTTAGTCCAGAGCAGCCCCTGTGGACATACCTTTTATGCTGTAGGGACTGGCTGAGGCATGGCAGGCGGCTCTGGCTTCCCACCCTTCTGTTCTGAGATGGGGGTGGTGGGCAGGATCTCATCTTTGGGTTCCACGATGCTCACATGGTCAGGCAGGGGCTTCTTGGGGCCGATCTTACCACTCGGGTCCCAAGGCAGCATGATCTTTACTTTGATGCCCAGCACACCTAGAGGACATAATAGTTAGGACCTACGTAGGGTTTCACCACCCAAACATACAACCAAATAGAAGAGCAGCAGTTTGGTCAAGCACCGCTGGATCTGATTCCCTTCTCAGACAAATGCCTCTAAATCAATCAATGAATAGGACACTTTTGCAAATGGCACCCATGCACAGCACCACAGAACATGGCACTGACAAGGACCAGGAGCAGGATGTGACCTTTCTGACTCGTCATCGTGTCATCACGGAAGGGCATACAGATGGCTAAGATGAGATCAACTGTTGATCCAACGATCTCAGCAATACAAATTTTACAACCCACACAATCAAAACATCCCCAGTTACCTCCACGGTAAACCCCCCAAACACTTGAGATGTCTATGGAAAACCATACTTATCTGCTAATGTCCTTTGCCCCCAGCTACTCACCCTGTCTGAGCAGCACATGGCGCACAGCAGTGTCCACATAGTAGTTAACAGGGTCCCCGCTGTGGATCATCAGGCCATCCACAAATTTCATGGATTTAGCCCTCTGTCCTCGGAGCTTCCCAGACACCACGACCTCACAGCCCTTGGCCCCGCTCTCCATGATGAACCGCAGCACACCATAGCATGCCCTTTGGAAGAGAAGAGATCCACCTGTGTTATCACAAAGACAGAATGTGTTCACCCCACCAAGTTAAAAACAAAAATTAGACTTGGTCTTTACTAACCATGTGGTACTGGGACTTGAAAACCCAGGGGCATTCTACCTCTAAGCCAAACTCCCAACCCTATTTTGAAAACAGTCTCATCTTGCGAGGTTGATGATTCTCACTACTTGCTGAGGCTGTCCTTGAACCAACCATCCTATCTTAGCCTCACCCTGCTTCATTAACTTTTAAATGGTTCTTCAGTAAAGAGTATGATTAGTTTGCCAAGAAATAGCAATTCTCTTCTACTCCTCTCACACCTAATCTTAGGTTAATTTTCCTCAGAGAATTAATGAAAGCTCTTTCTAAGCAAGTGTTTTCCAATCTTAGCTATGAGAAGACTGACCCTGATGGCTAAGGCTCTCCCTTCAGGCCATGTACAATCTCAAGTGGCAGAGCCCAGGTGTAGATATTTTAAAAATACTACCTCGGTGCTTCTCATATATAAGCACACTCACAAGTACCCCTTTAAACAGTGGTCCCTTCATGTTCACTGAAATACTCATCCTCTCAAATTCATATTCACTAATAGACATAAGCACTAATTCAGGCTCCTGACTACTTTGATAAAATATGCTAGAAAAACTTTAGCTCTATAAAACTTCAACTTTAAAATATGCCCGCTGGACGTGGTGGCGCATGCCTGTAATCCCCGCGCTTGGGAGGCAGAGACAGGAGGATCGCACAGATTCAAAGCCAGCCGTGCTGGCTTAAGAGACCCTGTTCCCAAATAAAAGTATAAAATAGGTCTGAGTGTAGCCTGGAGGTAGAAGGGGTTCCAGGAACCCCAATAACACCCCCCAAAAAACATGCCCACCCTAACTTAACCATTACTTTATACCCTGGGAGATGGCAATTGGATAGCTAACCACCTCCGGGCCCTTTCACATTTTCCTTCAATTCAGAGATAGAATGCCCCTTGATTCAAATCCCAGCACCATGAGAAAAAGTTCAGCAACCCACTTGCATTTTAGAACTTCCAAGTCAAACTACTATTTTGAAACAGCTAAGGCTGTCCTCAAACCTGAGATTCTCCTGCCTCAGCTTCCCAAGTACTGAGATTACAGGCGTGTGCCACCATGCCTGGCTCCAAGTCAAGCTTTAAAGTATACAAAATTCACATGAAGCGCTTATTAAGACTGACTAATGGGGGCATACCTCCAGTTTTCTATTTGATGGCTCCTGGATAGAAACCAAACTCTTCATTTCTAACAAGTTTTCAAGTGATGGTTCCATCAAAGCCCAGGAAACAAGCTTTCTGGAACCATTGTTCTAAGCAGTGGATCTGGCACTCAAACCAGGTATTATTTTCACATGTTGTACTACCCACCCTACCAGGTCAACCTTCCTGTAACCCAACCTTCAAACCATCAGTAATGCCCTTCCCTCCCAGGGGCAAGGCACTCCATAAATCCATTAACAGTCAAAATGCACTCAACTTCCCACTACAATCTCACCACTAGGCCCAGCTCAGGAGGCAACCCATCCCCTCATGCTCTTTTTTCCCTCATCACAACTCACAGTAACTGACCGCCTAGTTTACTAGACTGTCTAGATTTTTAAGCTTGTTTCCATCAAACCTGTGTTGCAGTACTGGGAATTGACCCCAGGGCATTCTATCTCTTAGCTACACTCCCAGCCCTATTTTTATTCTTTATTTTCAAACAGGGTCTCACTAAGTTGCAGAAGCCCTCACTAGCTGAGGCCAGCCGCAAACTTGCAATCCCATCTCAGCCTTCCCAAGTACTGCGATTACAAGGGAGCCGTCACCACTCCCGGTTTGTTACCTCTTGAGAGTCCCCTATATGAGAGTATATACACGAATGGACACGCATGACTTCTAATTGTTTAAGAGGTACAATCATTCCTTGTTGCCCACTTGCCATGGGGTCTTTTAAGCCTCAAAGGAGGCTTAAAATTGTATTTCTGTTCTACTCATAAACACCCAGAACACTTCTCCATTATAGCACTGACTACCCTTTATGGTCTTTGCTTCTTTACTAGTTGTTATTCTACCAGAGTTCAGTGGGGATACAGATTTGCAAGTCTTATAACCTTCAGAGACTAGATGATCCTGTCACTTCATAAGAGTTCATCTGCTCAATTTTATTTTATTTATTTATTTATTTATTTATTTATTTATTTATTTATTTTTGGTGGTACTGGGGTTCCTGGAAGCCCTTCTACCTCTGGGCTACACTCCCAGACCTATTTTTTACATTTTCATTTTGGAAACAGGGTCTCCTAAGCCAGCGCGCGCGGCTGGCTTCGAACCTGCGCGATCCTCCTGTCTCTGCCTCCCAAGCGCGCGCCACCACGCCCGGCCATCTGCTCAATTTTAAATGGCACATACCACATTCTGATCCATACCAAAAAAGGCATGAACATCAAGTCCCAAGACACTTACCTCCGCACAGCAAGCCCTCCTAGGAGTTTGTATCGAAGAGACTCTGCCTGGGCAATGGCGCACAAGCCTCTTGTGGCCACCTTTTCAGCATAAAGCTTTAAAGGAAGTAAGGTACATCCTGTTATATTCTCAGTTAAAAGCCAACACAATCACCACAAAAATCTTTTCCTATATACAATAATATCTCTTAAGTACTGAAGCATTCCTGCTGCATACACAGTACAAAGTGACACTAGTGGAATCATTCCTCAACGTCCTCTCACAGGTAGAGCACCCTCCTAAAAACGAGACTGATGGGCAGCCAACTGATCCCCTATGTTATCATTTCTGTACCCAAGTGGAATATTTGAATACCATAAATTAGCTGAACAGGCCTATAAAATCAAGCCCACTTGAGCCAGGAACAATGGTGCACATGTGAAGTCCCAACAACTTAGGAGACCAGAACAGGAGAATCACAAGTTCAAGGCCCGCCTCAGCAGTTTTGTGGGACCTGCACCAACTTAGACCCTGCTCCTAAGTAAAAGAGACGAAAACTCAAAGGTCCCTGTTCAATACCCAGTACAAAAAAGGGGCACTGATTTTATTAAGAGCTCTTCAAAATATCAATTCATTTAACTCACTAGTCATGAATAGTCTCCAAGGTCAGTTTATAGAAATGCCACTCTAAAGAGCTACTTCCAATTCCACAATAACCCCTGGTATAAGACAGGACCACTCACCTCTACACTGCCCTCGGGAAAGCCGAACCTCTTCTGAACTACAGCGGTCAATTCCCGGATCCGACGACCCTTCTCACCAAGAACATTCTGTGTCCTAGGGAGTAAATGTGACAATTCATGACTCACAAAAATCCTCCGTGTTACGTTTCCAAGTCTCACATTTATGCATGATAGCAAAATCCCATTCACTGTCACAAAGCAAGCACACATTTTAAAGAAAAAAACCGAATTCACCAAGGCCAGACTCACCGGTTGTCAGCATCACAACAACTATAGATGGCAAATCAAACTGAGTTTACCTGGTGGCTAAGATAATGATTTCTGTCCTTGTTGGTGTAACTCGGACCTCAACTCCAGAGTAGCCATCTTCAGCCAGCTCCCGAGTGAGAAACTCATTTAGCTCAGCTTTGAAGATGCCATCAGCAACAAACTAACGAAAAAAGCAAGTTCAAAATTAGAACACACACAAAAAAACAGGCTTATTCTCCCCTGAAGTGGCCTAGTTAATCAGCCAATGAACCCCTCATCAGAACTCAACACCTCCAAAACCGTGACCCATTAATTTCTCCAACACTTTTTTGCCATACAACAACCCTTCTCAGACAAATGCCTCTAGGTCATCTTTGGGAAGTTTCTTTGACCAGAGTCCTTTAAACTATGCCGCAGAACACAGCACAGAGTAGGATCACATGGACAAAGATGTACACCTCCAAGTCAGACTCGTCATCACCTCTTCATTGAAGGGTTTAAACACATGCAAAATAAAGAACCTGTCTTCCATTTTTCATTCAGGACAGCATGAACACTACATAACTCGTTAAAGGCAGAGTGGACTCAAGGGAAAAGCAGCCTCACTTAAGAGACACAACGTGGTCTTTGTTAGTGTCTTACTTAGCCTACCTAGGGAAGATGGGAAATCCTAATTCTAAAGAGCACCATGGCTTTAATTTTTAACTTTGATGTACCTTGGCAAAACGACACACCATCGATCTCTAAAGCTAATGGCTTTTACAAAATTTTCATGGGATGAGAAAAAGTTAAAACTCTGCGGAGCATGGTGGTGCATGCTTGTAATCCCAGCATTTAGGAGGCTGAGACAGAGGACTGCGGTTCACTGACAGCCTCAGCTAGTACTTAGTGAGGCCTTTTGTAACTCAGTGAGACCCTGTTTCAAAATAAAAGGCTAAAAACTCGGGCTGGGGGGTGTGGTGGCGCACACTTGTAATCCCTGCGCTTGGGAGGCTGAGACAGGAGGATCACACAGGTTCGAAGCCAGCCTCAGCTTAGTGAGGCTCTCAGCAACTTAATGAGACCCTGTTTCCAAATGAAATACTAAAAAAGTCTGGGCGTGTAGTCCGAAGGTAGAAAGCCTCTGGGTTCCATCCCCAGCACCACAAAAAATAAAACAAAAAACTACACGGCTGCCTCCCTTTCTCAGTGCCATAGAATAAAACCGGATGACTTTTCCGGGGTAGCCGTGGCGCCCGAGATCCATCGCCGTGCGGCACTGTCAGAAATCTGTCTTCCTTTCCCACCACACTGCGCTCCCCCGCGGCGGGCCTCGCAACTCAATCCGCCGCCATCCGCGGCCTGCGGGAACCCCAGGCGGCCTCGGCCGCTCCCCGAGGCCAGGCACGAGGCTGTGGGCCTCTCCCGGACACCTCAAGAAATGCTGGGCGCGCGCGACGCCAGTTAATCGGGCCCACAGGCTTACCTTTCTCTTCTTGGAAATTTGCACCGCCATCTTGCCGCCGCGCGCCGCCGAAAGGAAAGGAAGTGGCTCGCGGGCGGAAGTGCGTATAAAGGGCGCCGGGCGACGACGCAAGCTGCGCGACGCCGACGCCTGCGGGCGCTCACGGGAAGTGCAGTCTTACGTGAAGGGGCGTTGTGGGAAAGAAGAGAAACCGAGCCGCCTGGAGGCCGAGCAGGGACTGCGGGAGAGTTTGGAGTGTAGTCCTCACAGCTTGAAAATGAGCAACGCGGGTGAGGCGCAGGGATGGAAATTACGGGTCTGAACACAAAGCAACAGATCTTCGCCAGCATGGAATCCTAGGCCCTGCACTTTCATTTAAGTGTCTGCCCGGCCTGGTGTTTCACACTTGTAACCCCAGTATATAGGAGGCTGAGACAGAAGGATTGCAGGTTGGAGACTGGACTCAGTAATTTAAGGAGACCCTGTTTCAAAATAAAATAAAAAATTTAAATAGGGCTGGGGGTGTAGCTCAGAGGTAGAACGCCCCTGGGGTCAGTCCCCATTAACACACACACACACACACACACACACACACACACACACGAACGAAAAGAAATCTGCTGAATGAAAGCCCTCAATGAAATTCTATAGGAACCCCCATCTCCAATCTGCATCCGTTTCCTCTGTGCCAAATGACAGTAATAATAATAATGCCTTAATAGTTACTCAGTGTCCTAAGAGCTGTTCTGTGCCTGTTATATTATTAACTCAGGCGCTCTTACCTAAAACCTATTAAAATTTCTGTCAGAAGTCAGAGCAGGCCAGGTGCTTGTTATCCCAGTACTTGGGAGGCAGACAGGAGGATCGCAGGTATGTGGCCAACCTCGGCAATTTAGTGAGACCCTGTTTCAAAATAAAATAATAAAATGGGGCTGGGGGTATAACTTAGAGGTAGAATTCCTCAGTGTTCCATTTCCAGTACACCACACACACACACACACACACACACACACACACACACACACACACCTGCGTGTTAGCATAATGGACTGTTATCACAATAATTTTTTTTTTTTTTTTTTTTTTTTGCGTACTGGGGATGGAAGCCAGGGGCATTCTACCTCTTAGTCACACCCCCGGGCCCTATTTATTATTCTTTATTTTAATTTTTGTTTGTTTGTTTGTTTGTTTGTGGTACTGGGAATGGAACCCAGGGGCATTCTACCTCCAAGCTACACACCCAACCCTATTTTTTATTCTTTATTTTGAAACAGGGTCTCACTGAGTTGCAAAAGGCCTCACTTAGTAGTAGCTGAGGCTGTCCTTGAACCTGGATCCACCTGTCTTAAGCCTCCCAAATGCTATGATTACAAGCATGCGCCACCCCCGGCTTATTATTATTATTATTATTATTATTATTATTATTATTTTATTATTTTTTTTGCAGGTCTGGGGATGAAACCCAGGGGCATTTGACCTCTGAGCTACATCCTTTGCCCTATTTTTTATTCTTTATTTTGAAACCTGGTCTCACTGAGTCACAGAGGGCCTCACCAAGTAGCTGAGGCTGTCTGTGAACCGCGATCCTCCAGTCTCAGCCTCCTGAATGCTGGGATTACAAGTGTGCACCTCCACGCTCCTCTTGCACCCCTCTTGGCTCAGCAATTTAAATTTGAGTAGTTTTACCTCATTTAGACAGCCTCAGCTATTTAGGTCCTTTACACCTCAGTGAGACCCTGTTTCAAAATAAGGAATAAAAAATAGGAATGAAGATTCAGCTTGGAGGTAGAATACCCCTGGGTTTCATCCCCAGTACAGGGGGTGGGGGTAAAAATTCTGGCCAGCTGGTCGTGGTGATGCACTAAAAAAAACTTTGGTGCAAAATGACCTGTCCTATAATCAGAGAATTAACAGACTTCTGTGAGAGCTAAGCAGGAGGAAGAGGAAAAGTAGATGAACTAAAGAGACAGATAGCTAGGCATGGTGGCCTGCTTGGCCGGCTGAGACAGGAGGCCAGCAGCATGCAGTAACTTAGCAAGACCTGTTTCAAAATAAAAAATAAAGCTGGGCATGGTGTCGCATGCTTGTAATCCCAGCATTTGAGAGGCTGAGACAGAGGATTACGGTTTGTGGACAGCCTCTGCTACTTAGGTCCTTTGCAACTCAGTGAGACTCTGTTTCTGAAAAAAGAATAAAATATAGGGCTGGTGTTGTAGCTTGGAGGTAGAATGCCCCTGGGTTCCATCCCCAGAACTGCAAAAAAAATTAAATAAAAAATAAAAAGGAAGCCAGGCATGGTAGTGCATGCCTGTAATCCTAGTATTTGAGAGTCTAAGAAAGGAGAATTGCAGGTTCGAGGACAGCATCAGCAACTGAGAAACTTTTATTAACCTACCAAGACCCTGTTTCATAATAAAAATAAAAGCTGGATGTGGTGGCACAAGCTTGTAATCCCAATACATGGGAGGCCGAGACAGGAAGATCGCACAGGTTCGAAGCCAGCCTCAGCTACTTAGTGAGGCTCTCAGCAATTTAGTGAGACCCTGTTTCCAAATAAAGCATAAAATAGGTCTGGGAGTATAGCCAGGAGGTAGAAAAGACCCTGGGTTTCACCCCCAGTACCACACACACAATAAATAAATAAATAAATAAATAAATAAATAAATAAATAACAGAGCTGGGGGCATAGCTTGGAGGCAGAATGCCCCTGGCTTCCATCCCTAATAACACACACACATACACACACACACACACACACACACACACACACACACACACACACAGAGATAGATAGCTACGGACCTGATATATTTTGATAGTGGGCCAAGATTTAGGGGAAATTGAAAATGATGTCCTATTTCTGTCTTCAGTGATGAATGCTTGGTGACAATCAACCCTCACTGAGATGAGGAACCCAGGAACTGGTTTTTCTCTGCCCTCCATCTGGACCAAGCCTGTTTTGTTCATTTTATAAACAGATGCTAAAAGCCGGGCATGGAGGCACACGCTTGTAATCCCAGCATTTGGGAGCTGAGACAGGAGGATTGTGGTTCGTGGACAGCCTCAGCTACTTAGTGAGGCCCTCTGCAACTCAGTGAGACCCTGTTTCAAAATAAATAGAATAAAAAATAGGGCTGAAGGTGTAGCTCAGAGATAAAATGCCCCTGGGTTTCATCTTCACTACCACAACAAAACAAAACAAAACAAAACAAAACAAAACAAAAACAAGAGGCTAAGATCTGGAAGGCTCAGGCTCAGTGTCAGGGAGTTTGATGAGCTGGGTGTGGTGGCGCACATTTGTAATCCCAGCATTCCGGAGGCTGAGACCTGAGGATCACGGTTCGCGGACAGCCTCAGCTACTTAGGCCCTCCGCAACTCAGTGAGACCCGGTTTCAAAATAAAGAATAAAAAAATAGGGCAGGGGGTGGAGCTCGGAGGTCAAATGCCCCTGGGTTCCATCCCCAGACCCGCAAAAAAAAAAAAAAAAAAAGAGGGAGAGTTTGATGAACAGACAGATCCACAAATGGATTCTAGTTTGTATTAATTTATTTATTTTTTGTGGTACTTGGGGTGGAACCCAGGGGCATTCTACCTCTGAACTGCACCCTCAGCTCTATTTTTTTATTCTTTATTTTGAAACAGGGGGTCTCACTGAGTTGCAGAGGGCCTCACTAAGTAGCTGAGGCTGTCCACGATCTGCGATCCTCCTGTCTCAGCCTCCCAAATGCTGGGATTACAATCGTGTGCCACCATGCCTCATTCCAGTAACTGATCTAAAAACCGGAATCTAGCCGGTTTTTAGATCAGTTATGGTATGCATTAGTAATTCCAGCATTTCGGAGGCTGAGACAGGGGATTGCGGTCGCGGCCAACCTCAATTACTTAGTGAGGCCCTCTGCAACTCAATGAGACCCTGTTTCAAAATAAAGAATGAAATAGGACTGGGGGTATAGCTTGGAGGTAGAAAGCCCCTGGGTTTCATCCCCAATACCAGAAAAAAAAAAAAAAAAAAGGTAGATCAGCTACTGGTAGCATGGTTCCTACGAATTTTCTTGTGAGTGCATTATCTTTTCCAGAATGTTCACAAAACCAAGTTTCGGTGATCCAGTACTAAAGATGAGGTCGTAACAAGTTCTCTGAAATAAATACCCCTCCTGAGGCGCTTGAGTTTGCTCATGTGCTGCCCTCCCTAACAACACCAGGAGGCTGCCTCTTTGGGGTTTCTTCCCCTGGTCCTAGGAGAAAGACCATAAAGAAAGACTTTGTCTTTTCCTGATGCTCTTTGTTTTAAATAAGGATGTTATAAGAAGAGGACAACTGTTGTTCTGGTTTTCAAAATAATGCTAAAGAACTATTATACAGTACAGTACGTTGAGTTCTAATTAAGAGCAGAACTGTGGGAGTGCTTTAATCTTTTCCCAGCTAAAATGTAAACAGGGTGTTCACCAAACGGTCTCTCCAATTATAAAGAAAACTGGCGGGGTGTGGTGGCACATGCCTTTAATCACAGTACTTGGGAGGCTAAGACGGGAAGATTACAGATTTACAACCAGCCTCAGCCGGGCGTGGTGGCACACATTTGTAATCCCAGTACTTGGGAGGCTGAGACAGGAAGGATTGCACAGGTTTGAAGCCAGCCTCAGCTATTTAGTGAGGCTCTAAGCAATTTAGTGAGACCCTGTTTCCAAATATAAAATAGGTCTGGAATGTACCCCAGAGGTAGAAAGCTCCTGGGTTCCATCCACAGTAACACACACACACACACACACACACACACACACACATACACACACACACACACACACACGTCTCAGCAATTTAGTGAGGCTTTTTGTAACTTAGCAAGAACCTGTTTCCAAATAAGAAAAAAGAAAAAAAGAAACAGAGTATGGGGTATAGCTTGGAGGCTCAATCCCCAGTACCACAAACAAACAAAAGAAGAAAGAAAAGAAAACTGTATGAGAACATGCACTCAGGCCCTGCCTGGTTCCAGTGAACACCTACAGAGGTGCTTTCCTGAAATTCCTGAGAATCAAAGGTGAGATTTGCTGTAGTTGAATGAATACAGCCCACAATTTAATCACTTCCAGACTAGTAAAGTGGAACCTCACAGAAGTGCCCAGCTTCTGTAATCTTTTTAACTGCAGAGACTGGGTGGGGTTTTACCAGTCTTTGTTTCCATAAGATTTGACACAGTGATGGGGGAGCAATTACTAAATATTCTAAGACCTAATGGAAACAAATGGTTTAAAAGGAATTACTAGAAGTGTTAAAAATCAGTCTTGTTTTCCTATTTGCCTGGAGCCCTGGGAAACTCACAACCAATTTTATGCTCAGTTGAATTTCTGGGACTCACACTGGCCGGGAAGGTCAGCTCTGGAATCAAGATCCAGGGAAGCAATCCAGTACAGGCCAGGTGATACACACCTGTAATCCCAGTACTTGAGACAGGAGGATCACAGTTCATGGCCAGCCTCAGCAAATAATGAGACTTTCATCAACCTAGCGAGAATTTGTTTCCAAATAAAAATAAAATAGGGCTGAGGGTGTAGCTCAGAGGTAGAATTCCCCTTGGTTAAATCCCCAGTGCCACAAAAAAACAAAACAAACAACAAACCAAAAACCAGAATAACTTTCAGATTGAATGAGACTTTGGAGAAATTATAGAATTTTTTTTGTATGTGTGTATGTGAGCAAAGTTATTGAGCAAAACTTTACCAAGCTATCTCTTCAGTGTGGCACAGTGTTTAAGGTCACACACTTGAGCTAGACAGCCTGAGTTCATGTCCTTGGCCTGGTTGCTTACTCTGTGACCTCAGGCAAGCTAGCTCTGTATCAATTTCATCATCTGTAAAGTGGAATGAAAATAATAGCAAATCCCTATCATGGCATAGTTGTGAGATTAAATGAATGAACACAGGCCAAGTTCTTAGCACATGGGATGGGATAAGGGTTCCACTAACACTGGTTATTACTGTTTGCCTGTGCAGGTGGCAGGTCCTGTGCCGGGCTCTGGGGTCACTGATGAATCTGGCTGACTCCCAGGAGCCCAGATCTGGGGCTGGGGCTGGGGATACAGAAAAATAAATGTGATAAGCACCTCGAGTACCGTGGTAGGGACAAGCGGACACTGAGGGGGCATTGAGGAGGGCAGGATGTTGGAAAAGACACCACAGTGCTCTAATCCTTGTGTAATGTTGAAATTGAGTCGGGGGTCACAAGGGAGGCAAAATCCAGCAAAGGAGTGTGAGACCGGGCACTTTTATTTGGTGCCCCTGGACGAGGTCTGCCAACCGATATTGGGAGCCTCTCGGTCAGTAGAGTCGCACTGGAGAGAGGAAATGAGGGTATTTAAGTAGCTGGGGTCTTGGGGTGGAGGCTGAGGGAGCAGGAGAATGCCAGTCCTCTTGCAACATCTGGAGTCTGCCCTGTCTCTGCTTCTGGCTTCCCAGGCTCTGTCTCCTGTCCCAGCTACAGGGTCCCATGAGGGGACCTGACCTATCACCTTGAAGTTCACATTTTACCAGACCAGGGGACACATGTGACAGAGTGGAGATAGTTTTCTTTATCCGATTCAAAACAAAATGTATAGCTGAGCATGGTGATGCAGGCCTGTAATACCAGTATTTGGGAGGCTGAGGCAGGAAGATCACAGTTCACAGCTGAGGGTGTAGCTTGGAGGTAGAATACCCCTGGGTTTCATTCCTAGTACTGCAAAACAAAAAAACGGAAAATAAAACGGCACCCTGCTGGTTAGTGTTAACTTTGGGGGCAGGAGACCTCTCCCAGGGTATCAATATCCACAGCCACTGTGAGGACTAGAAGTGCCCCTGCAATGTCACACACCTGGCAGTACCCTGAAGGGTAGAGAGGGAGCAGTGGCTCGGTAGACATGGGGAGAGAAGGGTGATTTGCAGCGGTCTCTATCAGAGCTCCCACTTACAAGTTTTGTGATCCTGGGCAGGTCACTTACCCTCTCTGAGCCTGAGCTGAGTTTCTTCATCTGACAAGCCAGGGAATTAAATAGTATCTGTAAAGCTCTTTGCATGGTACCCAGCACATGGAAAGCATCTGCTAGATGGGACAGAATATCCTTGCTCTTAGTGCAAACACAGAGCGTGGCATTTAGGCTTACATTTATTAATCTTCAATGATTTGGGTTAGGGTGAGTCTCTTTCAACAAGTTGTACCCAGTACTAATGTGTGGCCTACACCTCTTCTCCTTCAGGAAAACCAAAACACCTTTACATTTCATTCTTTTTCTTTTTCTTTTTCTTTTTCTTTTTTCAGTACCAGGGATGGAATTCAGGGACATTCTACCTCTGAGCTATACCCCCAGCCCTATTTTATTTTTTATTCTTTATTTTGAAACAGGGCCTCACTACGTAGCAGAAGCTATCTGTGAACCATGATCCCCCTGTCTCAGCCTCCTAAATGCTGGGATTACAAGTGTGGGCCACCATGCCTGGCTACATTTCATTCTTACACATATAGGCACTCACTATTCTACTACAACTTAGCAAGTCCACCCTCAAGTATACAGTGATCTTCAAAAATTTGTGTTCAGCCGGGCTTGGTGGCGCACGCTCATAATCCCAGCATTCGGGAGGCTGAGACTGGAGGATCGCGGTTCACGGACAGCCTCAGCTACTTAGTGATGCCCTCTGCAACTCAGTGAGACCCTGTTTCAAAATAAAGAATAAAAAATAGGGCAGGGATGTAGCTCGGAGGTCAAATGCCTCTGGGTTCCATACCCAGACCCACAAGAAAAAAAAAATGTGTCCATATTCTTCCTTCAAGTATCTGAAAGGCCAGGCGTGGTGGCGCACACTTGTTACCCCAGCTTTTGGGAGGCTGAGACTGGAGGATCACCATTCACAGCCTCAGCTACTTAGTGGGGCATTCTGCAACTTAGTGAGACGCTGTTTCAAAATAAAGATTAAAAAATAGGGCAGGGGGTGTAGCTCAGAGGTAGAATGCCCCTGGGTTCAATCTCTAAAAACACATAAACACTCACACGTTTTAAAAAGTCCTATAATCATAGAAATATAAACACCACATAAATTTGATAGTTACTCATTTAAAAATAAAGTTTTCCCTGAACAGTTGCATATTTTATGTTGTTACATTGTCTCCTTGAATTTACATTTCCATTCCACAGGACCCTGGGAATATTTTCAGGAACCCTGGAAAATCTAGAGTTCCCAGTGGAGGTGATCTATGACCTCTTCCCCATCCACTCCCCTTGCCCGAGTTGGCCAAGTTGACTCTGGTTTGGTCTAGCTTGATAATTTTCCAGGAAGATCCATCTGGGTATTTTCCCAGCCTAATGACCCATTGAAATTTAGTTCCTTTCCATTCCCTTTGTTTACTCAAGAAGGTTATGAACCAGGGTACTAGCACAAGGGACAAATAACACTCTGGAAAGATTCCTGACTCACCAGGCCTAGTGACTCATTCCTATAATCCTAGTTCTTGGGAGGCTGAGACAGGAGGATCACAGATTTGAAACCAGGCTCAGCAAACTTAGCAAGGCTCTCAGCAGTTTAGTGAGACTGTTTCCAAATAAAGAATAAGCCGGGTGTGGTGGCACACGCTTGTAATCCCAGCATTTAGGAGGCTGAGACCAGAGGATCGTGGTTCGTGTATGGACAGTCTTAGCTACTTAGTGAGGCACTTTGCAACTCAGTGAGACCCTGTTTCAAAATAAAGAATAAAAAATAGGACTGGGAGTGTAGCTCGGAGGTAGAATGCCCCTGGGTTTCATCCCCAGTACCGCCAAAAAAAGAAAAAAAGAATAAATAAATTTATTTATTTATTTATTTGTTTACTTTTTTGGTGGTACTGGGGTTCCTGGAAGCCCTTCTACCTCCGGGCTACACTCCCAGACCTATTTTTTATACTTTTTTATTTGGAAACAGGGTCTCTTAAGCTAGCACGGCTGGCTTCGAACCTGCACGATCCTCCTGTCTCTGCCTCCCAAATGCGGAGATTACAAGCGTGCGCCACCATGCCTGGCTAATTAATTAATTTAAAAAATAGGGCTGAGGTATAACTCAGGGGTAAAATTCCTCTAAATTCAATCTTTGGTATCACTAAATAAATAAATAAATAAATAAATAAATAACAACAGGAAAGTAGGTAAGTGGAATATATGGTTTGGGACCAAAAAGTATTTCAGGATACAGTCCTGAAAGACAGGATATTATTGGAGAGAAGGAGGATTGGGCATGGTGGCACACCCTATGATCATAGTATTTGGGAGGCTGAGACAGGAGGATTGGAAGTTGGAGGTCAGACTCAGAAATGTAGTGAAACCCTGTTTCAAAATAAAAAATAAAGCCAGGCATGGTGGCTCATGCTTGTAATCTCAGTATTTGGGAGGCTGAGACAGGAGGATCCAGGTTCATGGCCAGCCTCAGCTACTTAGTGAGACCCTTTGCAACTCCATGAAACCCTGTTGCAAAATAAAAAATAAAATATAGGGCTGGGGGTGTAGCTCGGAGGTAGAATACCCCTGGGTTTTATCCCCAGTAATGGAAATACATAAATAAACAAACAAATAAGGAAGACAGAGCCTGGTGTGGTGGTACGCGCTTGTAATCTCAGTGCTTGGGAGGCTGAGACAAGGGGATCACAGGTTTGCAGCTAGCGTTAGCTACTTAGTGAGGCACTCTCCAACTTAGTGAGACCCTATTTCAAAATAAAGAATAAGTCAGGCGTGGTGGGCACGCTTGTAATCCCAATGCTTGGGAGGCTGAGACAGGAGGATCTCGCAGGTTCGAAGCCAGCCTCAGCTACTTAGGCTCTCAGCAACTTAGTGAGACCCTGTTTCCAAATAAAATATAAAATAGGTCTGGGAGTATAGCCCAGAGGTAGAAAAGCCCCTGGGTTCCACCCCAGTACCATACACACACACACACACACACACACACACACACTAAAGAGTAGAAAATAGGGCTGGGGATGTGGCTCAGAGGTAGGATGCCCCTGGGTTCCATCCTCAGTACCACATACACACCAAAAAAAAAAAAAAAAAAAAAGGCAGAATGGTGGCCGATGCTTGTAATCCCAGTACTTGAGAGGCTGAGACAGGACTATCTCAGGTTCAAGGTCAGTTTTAGCAACTTAGTGAGATTCTTAGCAACCTAGCAAAACCCTATTTCAAAACAAAAAATTAGCTGGGCATGATAGGGCACACCTGTAATCCCAGCATTTGGGAGGCTGAGACAGGAGGATGATCTTAGGTTTGAGTCTAGCCTTAGCAATTTAGGAAGACCCTGCTTCTCTCTCTCTCTCTCTCTCTCTCTCTCTCTCTCTCTCTCTCTCTCTCTCTCTCTCTCTCTCTCTTTCTCCCCCCCTCTTTTTCTCTCTCTCTTTCTCCCCCCCCACCCCCCTCCCCTCCCCTCTCTCTCTTTCTCTCTCTCTCTCTGTATTCTACCTCCAAGCTACACCCAAGCCCTATTTTATTCTTCTTTTGGGGGAGGGGGGCCTGGGGATGGAACCCAGGGGCATTTGACCTCTGACCTACACCCCCTGCCCTAGTTTTTATTCTTTATTTTGAAACAAACAGGGTCTCACTAAGTTACGGAGTGCCTCACTAAATAGCTGAGGCTGTCTGCGAACCGTGATCCTCCAGTTTCAGCCTCCCAAATGCTGGGATTACAAGCGTGCACCACCACGCCCGGCTTTTATTCTTTATTTTGAAACAGGGACTCACTAAGTTATGGAGAGCCTCACAAGTTTCTGAGGCTAGCTAAGAACCTGCGATCCTCCTGTCTCAGCCTCCCAAGTACTGGGATTACAGGTGTGCACCACTATGCCTGGCTTCCCTGTTTCAAAATAAAAAATAAGCTGGGAATGGTAGTGCATGCCTGTAATCCCAGTACTTGGGAGGCTGAGACAGGAGGATTGCAGGTTCAAGGACAGCAGGGCTGGGGGTGTATCTTGGAGATAGAATGTCTCTGGGTCCAATCTGTAGTACAACAAAAGTAAAAAAAATAAAAATAAAAATAAAATAATAATAATAATAATAAATAAATAAATAAATAAATAAATAAATAAAAAGCCGGGCATGGTGGCATATGTTTGTAATCCCAGCATTTGGGAAGCTGAGACAGGAGGATCATGGTTCGCAAACAGCCTCAGCTACTTAATGAGGCCCTTTGCAAGTCAGGGAGACTCTGTTTCAAAAATAAAGAGTAAAAGCCAGGTGTGGTGGTGCAGGCTTGTAATCCCCATGCTTGGGAGGTGGAGACAGGAGGATCGCGCAGGTTCGAAGTCAGCCTCTCTGGCTTAAGAGACCCTGTTTCCAAATAAAAAAAATATAAAATAGGTCTGGGAGTGTAGCCCAGAGGTAAAAGGGTTTCCAGAACCCCAGTACCACCAAAAATAAATAAATAAATAAATAAATAAATAAATAAATAAATAAAAAAGTAGGGCTGGGGGTATCGCTCAGAGGTAGAATATCCCTGGGTTATATCCTCAGTACCACACACACACACACAAAAAAAAAAGTAAAAAAAATAATGGCATGGTGGTACATGCTTGTAATCCCCAAGCCTTGGAAGGCAAAGACAGGAGAATAGCAGGTTCGTGGCCAGCCCTAGGCTACTTAGCGAGGTTCTCTGCAATTTAGTGAGGTCCTGTTTCAAAATAAATAATAAAAGCCGGGCGTGGTGGCGCACACTTGTAATCCCAGCATTTGGGAGGCTGAGATAGGATTGTGGTTCGCAGACAGCCTCAGCTACTTAGGCCCTTTGCAACTCAGTGAGACCCGGTTTCAAAATAAAGAATAATAATAATAATAAAAAATAGGGCAGGGGGTGTAGCTCGGAGGTAGAATGCCCCTGGGTTCCATCCCCAGACCTGCAAAAAAAAAACAAATAAATAAATCATAAAAATTGGGTTGGGGGTCTATAGATCAGAAATAGAATGCTTCCGGGTTCAATCCTCAGTACCACACACAAAATAATAAATAAATAAATAAATAAATAAATGGTTGAGGGTATAACTCAGAGGTAGGACTCCTCTGGGTTCAATCCTCAGTATCACAATAAATAATTAAATTAAATAAGGCTGGGAGTTTGGCTCAGAGGTAGAATGCCTCCTGGGTTAAATCCCCAACACCCCCCACACACACACCTGACACACACAGCTGGAGGGCATCTTGGAATCGCAGCCGCCAGGGGGCGACAAAACATGGACCACCGGGCAGTCTGGCAACCCTAAGTAAAGAAGCCTGGCTGGGGGAGACCGCTAACCCACAGCTGCTCATGCAGGAGGCAGGAGGTAGGTCACCTGGAGGCAGGGGATGGACCAAAGATGACGAATAAAAACACCTATGGAACTTTGAGTTTTCTAGTATCCACTTACAAAAAGATGAAAAAGGAGTCGGGTGAGCGGGGAACGGTGGTGCAGGTTTGTAATCCCAGTACTTGTGAGCCTGAGACAGGAGGATTGCACAGGAGGATCACAGGTTCAAGAATAGTGTTAGCAGTAAAGTGAGACTCACTGCGACTCAGTGAGACCCTATTCAAAATAAAGAATAAAATAGGGCGAAGGGTGTAGTTCAGAGATAGAACACCCCTAGGTTCCAAACTCTAACTCACACACACAGAGAAAAAAGAAAAAGGAAGAGACAATGTTTCATTTATTATATATAATAATATATAATATATATTATATGTAATATATAATATATATAATAATATATATATTATTTTTGCAGTACTAGGGATTGAACCCAGGGGCATTCTAATCTCCAAGTTACACCTTAGCCCTATTGTTATTTTATTTTATTTATTTATTTTTTGGTGGTACTAGGGGTGGAACCCAGAGGCTTTCTACCCCTGGGCTATACTCCCAGACCTTTTTTTGTATTTTATTTGGAAAAAGGGTTTCACTAAGTTGCTGAGAGCCTCACTAAGTAGCTGAGGCTGGCTCTGAACCCGTGCGGTCCTCCTGTCTCAGCCTCCCAAGCGCGGGGATTACAAGCGTGCGCCACAATGCCTGGCTTTATTCTTTATTTTAAAATACATCTTATACTGGGCGTGGTGGTGCACGCTTGTAATCCCTGCGCTTGGGAGGCTGAGACAGGAGGATCGCATGGGTTCAAAGCCAGCCTCAGCTACTTAGTGAGGCTCTCAGCAACTTAGTGAGACCCTGTTTCCAAAAAAAAAAAAAAGTCTGGGAGTATCGCCCGGAGGTAGAAAGCCTCTGGGTTCCACCCCCAGTACCACCAAAAATAATAAAATAAAATAAATTTAAAAAAAATAAAATATATCTTACTAAGTTGCAGAGAGCCTAAGTGGCTCACTTAAGGAATGCTTGTAAAACTGAAAGAATTGGGCGTGTTGGCGCATGCTTGTAATCCCAGCATTTGGGAGGCTGAGACAGGAGGATTGCAGTTCGTGAACAGCTTCGGCTACTTAGTGAGGCCTTTTGCAACTCAGTGAGACTCTGTTTCAAAATAAAGAATAAAAAATAGGTCTGGGAGTGTAGCTCAAAGGTAGAATGCCCCTGGGTTTCATCCCCTGTACTACAAAAACAAAACAAAACAAAACAAAAACAAAAACAAAACAAAAACTGGCTGGGCATGATGATGGTGCATGCTTGTAATCCCAGTACATGGGAGGCTGAGACAGGAGAATTCCAGTACTGAAAAAAAAAATTCAGCCTCAGCAACTTAGCAAGACTTAGCAAACTAGCAAGACCCTATTTCAAAACAAAACAAAACAAAACAAAAAAACAGAGGGCTGGGGGTGTACCTGGGAAGTAGAATGCCTCTGGATTCAATCCCCAGTACTGCCACCAAAAAATAAATTAAAAAAATAAAAATGTGTTTTAAACATTTAATTCTCATGACAACTTTATTTTTTTATTTTTATTTTATTTTTTGCAGGTCTGGGGATGGAGCCCAGGGGCATTCAACCTCCAAGCTATAACCCCTGCCCTTTTTTTATTCTTTATTTTGAAACAGGGTCTCACTAAATTGCAGAGGGCCTCACTAATTAGCTGAGGCTGTCTGCCAACGCAATCCTTTGGTCTCAGCCTCCCAATGTTGGGATGACAAGTGTGCGCCACCACGCCCGGCTTCATGATAACTTTATAAATCCATCCTCTATTTCACAGAGGAGGAGACAGAGCATCAGCTAGGAAGGGACAGGAGTGATACGGAAATCCAGACCACCTGGCTCCAGAGTCTCAGCTCTGGCCTGGGCCACCTCTTCAGATAAGTGACCTGCCACAGAGGAACCACGCTTCTAGAGGAATAGGAGGGGCTGCAGCATACCTTTCTAGCCTGGCCCCAGACTAGCCTGTCTCTGTGTACACCTGCTCTCCTTTCTCTACTTGGTTTTCAGGCCTCTAGTTCTTTGTGGATGTTGGTCCCTCTCTCCTGAGGACCCTTCCCTACATCTCACCAGCAAAATCCATTCCTTCAAACTGGAGCCCTCACCTGGAAGGCTCCCACCTTGGAGAAGCCCTTTCGGCTCCCCGCCTCCGCCAGTCTGTCCTGTGCTTTGAGCCTGTGTTCCCAGGCATGGTCACATGACATTGCTGTGAGTTCTGCTGGAACAGACTTCCTCATACCAGAGTGTCAGCTTCCTGTATTGTGACAAGGGCCAGGGCCAGGGCCAGGCCAAGCTGGAGCCTTGATAGGCCAAGGCTTGTTGTCTGTCTCTGCTGCCTACTCTGTGGGAGCCTTAAAAGGCTTTTTCTTTTTCTTTTTTTTTTTTTTTTTGGTGGTACTGGGGTTCCTGGAAGCCCTTCTACCTCCGGGCTACACTCCCAGACCTATTTTTTATACTTTTTTATTTGGAAACAGGGTCTCCTAAGCCAGCGCGCACGGCTGGCTTCGAACCTGTGCGATCCTCCTGTCTCTGCCTCCCAAGCGCAGGGATTACAAGCGTGCGCCACCACGCCCGGCTTCTTTTTCTCTTTTTCTTCTTTCTTTCTTTCTTTCTTTCTTTCTTTCTTTCTTTCTTTCTTTCTTTCTTTCTTTCTTTCTTTCTCTTTTTGTGTGTGGTACTGGGGATGGATCCCAGGGGCATTCTATCTCTGAGCTAAACCCCCAGCTCTATTTTTTATTCTTTATTTTGAAACAGGGTCTCACAAAGTTGTGGAGCACCTCACTAAATAGCTGAGGCTGGCTGCGAACCTGCTATCTTCCTGTCTCAGCCTCCCAGGTATTGGGATTACAAGCATGGGCCACCATGCCCGGCTAAAAGGCTTACTTCTTACTTCACTGTGCTTCAAATGTGTCAGGAGTGCTTTTGGCAATACGTGTAAGTTCCTGACACGGAGGAAATGTTTCATAAATGAAGATTTCTTAATGCCATAGACAATGACTATGTTATCTTTTCCTTTGAGTTAAAAGAAAAACAGATGGTGTCTTTATAATTGTAACATGTCTTAATCAGTAAATTGATATGGAAATCAACTTGGTAATAACCTTAAACATTTTAAATACATCTGCCATTTCACCCAGAAATTCCACTTCTAGGAAATTATCTTGCAAATGTTTCCATATGTGAGAAATTATATATGCACAAGAATATTCACTGTGGCAGGAGATCAGAGGTCACCAAAATTTTCAATGCTCTGGATCTGTTTAAACAAACTGTAGTATGTTTATTGAATGGGATACTATGAAATAATGAACAAGAATGAGTGGCTCTATGTGTACCACTTTCCAGGATTAAAAAAAAATAAAGTGCAGAATGATGTAGATAATGTTACAATTTCTGTAAAAATGTGTGTTGAATTTCTCTGGATGGAAACCACAGAAATGGCTTTCAGACATGATCTTTGTATGGCAGAGGTGGGGGTCACAAGGCTGGGGTTTAGACACAAAAAGGAGCTAACTCTTCTATCTATCTATCTATCTATCTATCTATCTATCTATCTACCTTTCTCTCCCCAGTCCTTTTTTATTTTTATTTTAAAACAGGGTCTTGCTAGATTGATGAGTCTCACTACTTGCTAAAGCTCTCCTTGAACCTAAAATCTCCTGGTTCCTAAAATCTCCTGGTTCAGCATCCCAAGTACTGGGATCACAAGTGTGTTGCCAGCTAGGAGCCGAATCTCACTAAATACTCCCACCCCCTTTCTGTAGTACTGGAGATTGAACCAAGGGTCTCTCTACCACTGAGCTGCAACTGCAGTTCTTTTTAACTTTTTTTTTTTAATTTTGAGACAGGGTTCTGCCAAATTGCCAAAGCTGGCCTCTAATTGGTGATATTTCTGCTTTAGCTCTATGAGTAAATGGGATTATAGGTCTATACTACTATGTCTGGCTTAACGATTTTTTTTTTTTGGGGGGTATTGAGGAAGGAACCCAGGGGCATTTTGCCTCTGTATTACACCCCAAGCCCCTCCCCCCCCCTTTTTGCGGGTCTGGAGATGGAAGTCAAGGGCATTCAACCTCTGAGCTACACCCCCTGCCCTATTTTTTGTTCTTTATTTTGAAACAGGGTCTCACTAAGTTGCAGAGGGCCTCCCTAAGTAGCTGAGGCTGTCCGCGAACTGTGATCCTCTGGTCTCAGCATCCCGAGATTACAAGTGTGCACCACCACGCCCGGTTCCCTAGCCCTTTTTTTGTTTCGAAATAGGGATATAGAGTCTTGTTAAGTTGTTGAGGCTGTCCTTGAACCTGCATTCTCTTGTCTCATTCTACTGGGATTACGGACGTGTACCACTACAACTGGCTTAACTACCATTTTTTATTTTTGGTACTGGGGATAGAACTCAGGGATACTCCATCTCTGAGCTCCACTCCAAACCTGATTTTTTATTCTGTAATTTGAAACAGCATTTCTCTAAGTTATAAACGGCCTTACAAGTTGCTGAAGCTGGCCGGGAACCTGTGATCCTCCTGTCTCAGCCTCCCAAATAATAGGATTACAAGCGTATGGAACCATGTTGTACACCACCATGCCCAGCTCTTAACTTCCCTTTTATAATTTAATTTAATTATTATTATTTTGTTGTTGTTGTTGTTGTTGTGATGTTGGGGATGGAACCTAGGGGCAGTCTGTATCCAAGCCACCAGCCTTATTTTCATTTATTTATTTATTTTTTTAGTGGTACTGGGGATGGAACACAGAGGCCTTCTACCTCCGGGCTATACTCCCAGACCTATTTTATACTTTATTTGGAAACAGGGTCTCACTAAGTTGCTGAGAGCCTCACTAAGTAGCTGAGGCTGGCTTCGAACCTCTGCACTCCTCCTGTCTCAGTTTCCCAAGCACTGGGATTACAAGCATGCGCTACCACGCCCGGCTTTATTCTTTATTTTTGAAACAGGATTTAACTGAGTTCCAAAGGGCCTCACTATGTAGGTGAGGCTGTCTGCAAACCGTGATCCTCCTGTCTCAGTCTTCCAAATGCTGAGATTACAAGCGTGCACCACCACGCCTGGCTTTAACTACCCTTTTTGTATGTTATTTGATGTGCAACCAAATGGGGGTGGAGGTGTAGCTTGGAGGAAGAATGGCCCTGGGTTCCATCCCCAGTACTGCAAAAATTTAAAAATAAAAGACTGGGCATGTTAGCAAATCCTTGTAATCCCAGTACTTGGGAGGCTGAGACAAGCGGAGTGCAGGTTTGAGGACAGACTTAGCAAATAGCAAGACTCATCAACCTAACAAAACCCTGTTTCAAATAAAAATAAAATAGGGCTGGGGTATAGCTTGGAGGTAGAATGCCCCTGGGTTCAATCCCCAGTACCGCAAAAATAAAATAAAATAAAAATTAAGTAAGTAAATAAAGCCAGGTATTCATGTTGACACAAAGTAGAAGAGAACACAGTACCACCAAAAATAATTAATAATAATAAATAATAATAATGAATAAAAAATAGAGCCAGGCGTGGTGGCGCATGTTTGTAATCCCAGCATTCAGGAGGCTAAGACAGGAAAATTGTGATTTGCGAACAGCCTCAGCTACTCAGTGAGATCCTGTTTCAAAATAAAGAATAAAAAATAGGGCTGAGGGTATAGCTTGGAGGTAGAATGCCCCTGGGTTCCATCCCCAGTACCATAAAAAAAGAGATTAGGACTGAGGGTGTAGCTTGAAGTTAGAATGGCCCTGGGTCCAATCCCCAGTAAAACACACACACACACACACACACACACACCCCCAAAAAAAAAAAAAAAAAGAAAGAAAAAGAAAGCCAAAAGAGAAGCTTTGCACCCACAGTGCCTTGCACAGTCACTGCCGTGTGGGTGGGTAGACTGGCCTTGGTGTGTGTTTTCAAGTTGCTCTGTTGTTGCATGTTTTGGTGTGTGTGATACTTGGGATTGAACCTAAAGGCATTCTATCTCAGAACTATAGCTTTAGCCCTTTTTATTTTTTTTTAATTTTATTTGTATTTATTTTTAAAACATTCTTGCTGGGCGTGGTGGCGCACGCTTATAATCACAGCATTTGGAAGGGTGAGACAGGAGGATCGCGGTTTGCGGACAGCCTCAGCTACTTAGTGAGGCCCTTTGCAACTTAGTGAGGCCCTGTTTCAAAATAAAGAATAAAAAATAGGGCAGGGGGTATAGCTCAGAGGTAGAATGCCCCTGGGTTCAATCCCCAGACCCACAAACAAAAAACAAAATAAAGGATAAAATATAGGGCTGGGGATGTAGCTCAGAGGTGGAATACCCTTGGGTTCCATCCCCAGACCTACACACACAAAAAAAAATTCTCTGGCAAGTTTTGTTAAAGAAAATATGTTGCATGGTTTACTTCTCAGCAGTGTGTTCTGTTGTGGCATGCTTCTAATGCTATCAGAACCACAGGGAACAGAGAGAGCCAAGTTGTATTTCTGCATGCTGCGCCCAATTCTGTGGTGTTGCCACAGTAGAGATGAACACCTGTCTTGGCCACCATGGCCTAGAACTCTAGTTCAGATTTCCTTAAAGCTGTGCAGTTGTTGGCGAGATGACCAATTTTACTTTTTCCTGTCTGATCATCTTCAGATTCTGCTTACACCAAAGCATGTACTTTCCACTTTTCATAACAAGCTGAAGCCCAGAGTTGATCGACTCCAGGGACTGTTTCATCTTCTTTGTGGCCACCATCTTCCTGCCTTAGGCACTAGAAAGCCCCTAACCACAAACAGCTGCCAAGATGGTTGGGGAATGAGAAAGGAAGGCTTATTTTTTTTGGTATGTATGTATGTATGTATGTATGTATGTATTTTGCGGTACTAGGGATTGAACCTAGGGGTATTTTACCTCCGAGCTATTCCACCAGCCCTATTTTTTATTTTAATTTTGAAACAGGGTCTCACTAAGTTGTGGAGGCCTCACTAAGTAGCTGAGGGTGGCTGCGAACTTGCAATCCTCCTGTCTCAGCCTCCCAAGTACTGGGATTACAAGCATGTGTCACCACCCCCAGATTATTTTTTATTTTTATTTATTTATTTATTTTTGTGTGGTGCTGGGGGTGGAACCCAGAAGCTTTCTACCTCCAGGCTATACTCCCAGACCTATTTTATATTTTATTTGGAAACAGGGTCTCACTAAGTTGCTGAGAGCCTCACTAAGTAGCTGAGGCTGGCTTTGAACCTGTGTGATTCTCCTGTCTCAGCCTCCTAAGTGCGGGGATTACAAGCATGCGCCACCACACCTGGATGATTATTTTTTATTTTGAGACAGAGTCTCACTAAGTTGTTTAGACTGGCCTCAAACCAGAGATCCTCTTATCTCAGCCACCCAAGCACTGAAATTATAAACATGTGCCATCGAGCCCAGCTTGTTTTACTTATGTTTTTAAAACCAAGAGAATATACTCATGCATTACTTTTTTTGTGTGTGTGTGGTACTGGGGGTGGAACCCAGAGGCTTGCTACCTCCAGGCTATACTCCCAGACCTTTTTTATATTTTATTTGGAAACAGGGTCTCACTCATTTGTTGAAAGCCTCACTAAGTAGCTGAGGCTGGCTTTGAACCTGTGTGATCCTCCTGTCTCAGCCTCCCAAGCGCGGGGATTACAAGTGTGCGCCACCACGCCCGGCTTCATGCATTACTTTTATAACTAAAGATTTAAATAAGCCGGGCGTGGTGGCGCACGCTTGTAATCCCAGCATTAGGGAGGCTGAGACCTGAGGATCGCGGTTCGCGGACAGCCTCAGCTACTTAGTGAGACCTTGTTTTCAAATAAAATATAAAATAGGTCTGAGAGTGTAGCCCGGAGGTAGAAAGCCCCTAGGTTCCATCCCCAGTACCCACACACACACAAAGACACTAGAATGTTTAACAGGGGACAGGGAGCCGTAGCTGTAGCTTAGCCGGGCGTGGTGGTACACGCTTGTAATCCCATCATTCCGGAGGCTGAGACTGGAGGATCACATTCGCGGACAGCCTCGGCTACTCAGTGAGGCCCTCTGCAACTCAGTGAGACCCAATTTCAAAATAAAGAATAAAAAATAGGGCAGAGGGTGTAGCTCGGAAAAAAAAAAGAGGAACAGGAGAGGGAAAATGTTCCTATTTCCTGAGGTACCACCTTGACATTTTAATCATTTCTCGTGTGTGTGTGTGTGTGTGTGTGTGTGTGTGTGTGTGTGTGTGTCTTTGTGTGTGGTACTGAGGGTGGAACCCAGGGGCTTTTCTACCTCTGGGCTATCCTCTCAGACCTATTTTATACCTTATTTGGAAACAGGGTCTCACTAAGTTGCTGAGAGCCTCACTAAGTAGCTGAGTGAGAGCCTCACTAAGTAGCCTCACTAAGTAGTAGAGCCTCACTAACTGGCTTCGAACCTGTGTGATCCTCCTGTCTCAGCCTCCCAAGCGCTAGGATTACAGTGTGCGCCACCACACCCGGCTTTTACTTTTTATTTTCCTACAGGGTCTCACTAGTTGCTGAGGCTGGCCTGGTTGATCCTCCTGTTTCAGCCTCCCAAGCACTGGGATTACAGGTATGCTCTATCACATCCATCTCCATTCTAGTTTTTAATGTGTAGTTGAGAAAGAGTTGAGTTTCTAGTTTTGTTTGTTTGTTTGTTTGTTTGTTTGCGGTTATTCAGGAGACTGAGACCAGAGGATTGCGGTTCACGGACAGCCTCAGTTTCTTAGTGAGTTTCTAGCTTTTAATGCATAGTTGGGAAACCATACAGTGTTCAGAAACTATAAGAAATTTTGTATGCTATTTTTCCCACTAACTTTCTTCTTTTATTTTATTTTATTTCTTTGTGGTCCTGGGGATAGAACCCAGGGGCATTCTACCTCTGAGCTATATCCCCAGCCCTATTTTTATTTTTTAGTTTTAAACAGGGTCTCACTAAGTAGCTGAGGCTGTCCGCGAACCTCGATTCTCTCAAGTACTGGGATTACAAGCGTGTGCCACCATGCCTGGCTTCCCACTCGGTTTCTTACTTGGCAGTGCTTAACATCTGTGATGGGTGCACACCTCTGGATTGCATAGGGGTGGGAAGCCTGGTGGGACGGGTGGGAAGGGGAGAGTTGTTTGTGCTCTGGCTGCACGCCAGGATAGTTTCTCAGCCTTAGCATTATTGACATTTTGATCAGGATAATTCTTATAGTGCAGATGAAGCTTTGGGCTAAAGTCCCAGAAATAGGATTGCCAGGTCAAAGAGTAAGTGCACTTATAATTTTATCTTACTTATTAAAATTTTTCCTGTTTCCTGACTAGCATGTAAGCTTGATCAGAGAGCAGAAAATTTTAAACTTTTATTCGTTGCTATTTTCCTAATGCTTCAAATAAGGCTTGGCAATGTGCCTGTGTGCTGTTGCTGTTGTTTAGGGTCATTCTACCTCTGACCTATAACCTTAGCCCTATTATTTATTTATTTATTTATTTATTTATTTATTTATTTATTTATTTTTGCAGTACTAGAGATGGAATCCAGGGCATTCTACCTCCGAGTTATACCTCTTGCCCTTTTTTTTTTTTTTTTTTTTGGTGGCACTGGGGTTCCTGGAAGCCCTTCTACCTCCAGGCTATACTCCCAGACCTATTTTATTTTTTGGAAACAGTCTCCTAAGCCAGCACGGCTGGCTTCGAACCTGCGCGATCCTCCTGTCTCCGCCTCCCAAGCACGGGGATTACAAATGTGCGCCACCACGCCCAGCTTGCCCTATTTTTTTATTCTTTATTTTGAAACAGGCACTCACTAAGTTGCAGAGGGCCTCACTAAGTAGCTGAGGCTGGCTGCAAACCTGTGATCCTCTGGTCTTAAACTTCCAAGTACTAGGATTACAAACGTGCACCACAATGCCCCACTTCCTACTTTATTTTTTATTTTGAAACAGGGATGCACTAAGTTGCAAAGGGCCTGGCTGAGTTGCTGAGGCTTGGCCTTGAACCTGTGATCCTCCCAGTCTTAGCCTTCCAAGTACTGGGATTACAGGCAAGCACGCCAGTACCTGGCCAGTAAATACTTGTTGGATAAATGAATGAGCCCCTTCCCGGAATCCTGGAGATGTTCTCCTAACAACCATTCTATCCTTGTGCTTCTTCTCAACCTCAGGGCTATATGGAAGCTTCGAGATCTTTGGAAGCAGCAGATAGTTGCTGTCAGGTCCCATCACCTGAAAAGAACACCTAAGCACTCAAGCCTCTTTCCTCTACAAAAACAGGGCGCCATTCTAAAGTCTAGTTGTCAGCTGGGCGTGGTGATGCATACTTGTAATCCCAGTACTTGGGAGGCTGAGACAGGAGGATCGCACAGGTTTGAAGCCAGCCTCAGCTACTGAGTGAGGCTCTCAGCAAATTAGTGAGACCTTGTTTCCAAATAAAATGTAAAATATGTCTGGGAGTGTAGCCCAGAGGTAGAAGGCCCTTGGGTTCCATCTCCTGTACCTTCCTTTCTTTGCCTAGAAATGCATTAAAAAAAAAAATGTCTAAACTGGGCTTGGTGACACACACCTGTAATCCCAGTACCTGGGAGGCTGAGACTGGAGGACCACAGAACAGCTTCAGCAATGTAGTGAGACTCTTAGCAACCCAGAGAGACCTTGTTTCAAAACAAAAAAGAAAACAAGCTGGGGGCCTAGCTCAGAGGTAGAACGACCCTATGCTCAATCCATAATACAAACAACAGCAGGAAAAACGTACACAATCACCAGATACTTGGGGATTTATCAGTGGCAGGGAAAGTGGGAAAGTGGGATAACTTTTTTTTTTTTTTTTTGGTGGTACTGGGGGATGGAATCCAGGGGCTTTCTACCTCCGGGCTATACTTCCAGGCCTATTTTATATTTTATTTGGAAATAGGGTCTCACTAAGTTGCTGAGAGCCTCACTAAGTAGCTGAGGCTGGCTTCGAACCTGTGCGATCCTCCTGTCTCAGCCTCCCAAGCGCGGGGATTACAAGCATGCGCCACCACGCCTGGCTAAAGTGGGCTAATCTTGAAAACAAAAATTCATTCATGGAGTAAGTGGAGGATTTGTGCCAGGCTGTGTACTGGCAATGAGATGAAAGACTTGGTGGAGATGATCCCTGCCGTTGAAGGAGTTCATCACTCCCAGGAAGTCAGGCTGGGGAGGGTTTCCTCCAGGGCAGGGACTCGGAATGCCCGTCTAGGAGATCCTGGTTTACAGCGCCGCGTGTGGCACGTTGGGGATATCTGCCTGCCCCCCACCCACTGGCCAAGATGTAAGTCCTTCCAAAATGCAGGGCAGCGAGGAAGCTGACCTGAATAGTTTTCTGATTTGCCCGCAGTTGTTGGTTGGTTGGTTGACTTTTGGTTTCATGTTTCTGGGTGTGCCTGTTGATATTTGTCTGAGTCAACTCTAACTGCAGGAAACTTGGCCTTTCTGCTTCAGGCATTCCTTTCTGAGTCCCTCGTGAACACCCATATCACAGCGAGGGCTTATCCCTGAGCTTCCAGATTCCATGGGTGAGGAAGGAGGAGAAAGGCTTCAAGTTCTGAGCCAGACTGATCTGGATTCAAATTCTGGCCTACCATTTAGTAGCCACGAAGTCTTGTGCGGCTCAGACTAAAGTTCCTCTAATGTGTGTTTCAACCCAGCCTGACCTTCTTCCCCTCCCAACCCCACTAGCAACCACACTAATAAAAAGAGGGAAGGGGTAAAGTCCAGAGCCCATGACTCAGGGCTAGGCAGGGCAGAGCTTCCAGAGGGCAGTCTGGGAGCCTGAGGCCAGGCCCTTTAGCCTCAAGATCAAATGGGCTCTGTAGAAGAAACTGGGATCCAGGACTATAGATTATTTTGTTTGTTTATTTTGCTGTACTGGGAATGAACTCAGAGGCATTCTACCTCTGAGCTACATCCCCAGTCCTATTTTTAATTCTTTATTTTGAAACAGGGTCTTACTGCTTTACAAAGGGCCTTACTAAGTAGCTCTAAGGCTGTCATCGAACCACGGTCCTTCTGTCTCAGCCTCCCAAATGTTGGGATTACAAACGTGCGCCACCATGGTCAGCTCTGTAGATTATTTCTGAGGATCATTTGTTTTCCTGTTGGGTACTGGGGCTTGAACTCAGGGACATTCTATCTGCAAACTGCCCCCAGCACGTTTGTTCCCCATCTCCCCCCCCCTCTCTATATGTATATATATATATATATATATATATATATATATATATTTATATTTATATTACATATTTTAATATATATTATTTATTATATTTATCTATTCATTATAGCTATTTATTTTTGTAGTACTGGGGATGGAACACAGAGGCTTTCTATCTCCAGGCTACACTCTCGAACCTATTTTTATTTTATTTGGAAACAGGGTCTCACTAAGTTGCTGAGAACCTCACTAAATAGCTGAAGCTCTTCTTGAGCCTGCAATCCTCCTGTCTCAGCCTCCCAAGTACTGGGATTACGAGTATGCGCCATCACACCTGGCTTTTATTTATTTATTTTTTGAACCAGTGTCTCACCACATTGCTCAGGCCAGCCTCAAACCTGTGATCCCCCTGCCTCAGCCTCCCACGCACTGGGGTTATAAGTGTGTACCACCACACACAGTTTATTTCTGAGGATCCTTTGTGGCTGTAGCTTCAAACACCTTTCAACTCCTAATCTAAACTTCTGGGACTTTCTGAGAGGTCCAAATATAAATGAGAGCACTGTTTGAGTGTCTTAAATTCCATCTGGCACTCAAGCATCCCTAGCACGTGTAACCAGGGGAGCTCTTCATAAATCTAGATAAACAGTAAAGTAGAGAGTATTTCTAGATAGCTGGACACCTGCCTCAGTGTTTACACTGGAATGAGGGAGGGGGGTCCCAAATTTCTGGACCACCAGAGAAAGAACAGTCCTTTTTTTTTTTTTTTTGTGGTACGGGGGATGAAACTCAGGGGCATTCTACTTCTGAGGCTACAACCCCAGCCCTATTTTCGGTTTTGAACCAGGGTCTCACTAGGTTGAAGAAAGTCTCACTGCTTACTGAGGCTGCCCTCAAACCTGCGATCCTACAGCCTGAGCCTCCCAAGTGCTGGGATTTCAAGTGTGTGCCGCCACACCCGGCTTGGAAAGGTCCTTTAAGACCTAAAGAAACTGAAGATTCTTTTGACTCTAAAGAAATGAAAGATTTAAGAGAAGTCAGTGCAGCCTGACCTTGAAGACTACCCCAAGGCTATTTCAGGAACCCAGGGATTTGGCCTTCAAGCAGGAACAAAACTGTATCAGTGGATTTAGGATGGTGAGCCGGATCAGTAGAGAATGAAAGGCTATTCCAAGTCCTTACGCAGGTGCTATCCAAACAGAATGTTCCAAACAGCCTGGGAGGGAGTTAAGAGACCTGACAACTTAATGCAGTCGATAGGGTTTTTGGATCTGGATTCCAACAAACCAACTGTAAAAAAATGAATCAGCCGGGCGTGGTGGCACAAGCTTGTAATCCCAACTCTTGGGAGGCTGAGACAGGATCACACAGATTCGAAGCCAGCCTCAGCTACTTAGTGAGGCTCTCAGCAACTAGTGAGACCCTGTTTCCAAATAAAGTATAAAATAGGTCTGGAAGTATAGCTTGGAGATAGAAAGACCCTGAATTCCACCCCCAGTACCACCACCACCAAAAAAAAAAAAACAAAAAAGAAGAAAAGAAAAAGAAACATATTCAGGCTTAGCAGCACATACTGGTAATCCTGGTACTTGGGATGCTGAGACAGGAGGATTGCAGGAGCCTCAGCAAAGTGAGGCTCTTAGCAACTTAGTGACACCCTGTTTAGAAATAAAAAATAAAAGGGCTCGGGGTGTAGCTCAGAGGTAGAATGCCCCAGGGTTCAATCCCTAGTACAGAGAGAAAGAAAGAAAGAAAAGAAAGAAAGAAAGGAAGGGAGAAAGGAAGGAAGGAAGGAAGGAAAGAAAAAAGAAGATATACCTTAACCTTAATGCCATGTATGTGTGTTTATGGCAGGGTGAGGGTTTTTTGTTGTTGTTCCTTTATTTGTTAGTATGGGGGATTGAATTTAGGGGCATTCTATCTCTGAGCTACACCCCTAGCTCAATTTTATTTTTATTTTGAAACAGGGTCTCACTAAATTATTGAGAGGCTTGTGCCACCATGTTTGGCTCAAGATTACGCAGGGTTCCCCCCCCCCCCCCCAGTACTGAGGATTGAATCCAGGGCCTTTTTTTTTCTTTTTTTTTTTTTCAGGTCTGGGGATGGAACCCAGGGGCATTCGACCTCCAAGCTACACCCCCTGCCCTATTTTTTATTCTTTATTTTGAAACCAGGTCTCACTGAGTTGCAGAGGGCCTCACTAAGTAGCTGAGGCTGTCCACAAACCGTGATCCTCCGGTCTCAGCCTCCCAAATGCTGGGATTACAAGCTTGCGCCACCATGCCCGGCTCGGGAGGCTCTATCTTTGAGAGACACCCCAACCCTATTTTTATTCTTTAATTTGAAACAGGGTCTCACTGAGTTGCGGAGGGACTCACTAAGTAGCTGAGGCTGCCCTGTGAACCACAATCCTCCTGTCTCAGCCTCCCAAATGCTGGGATTATAGGCGTGCACCACCACACCCAGCTTTGAGATCCTGTTTTAAAATAAAAATAAAGAATAAAAGCCAGACGTGGTGGTGCACGCATGTAATCCTAGCATTCGGGAGGCTGAGACCGGAGGATTGAGGTTCACGAACAGCCTCAGCTACTTAGTGAGTCCCTCTGCAACTCAGTGAAACTCTGTTTCAAAATAAAGAATAAAAAATTGGGCAGGGGGTGTAGCTTGGAGATCAGATGCCTCTGGGTTCCATCCCAGACCCCACAAAAATAAATAGATAAATAAATAAATAAATAAAGAAAATAAAGAATAAAAAAAAATAGGCCTAAGGGTGTAGCTTGGAAGTAGAATGGCCCTGGGTTCCATCCCCAGTACCACACACACACACACACACACACACACGAGTATGAGTTAATTTGTACAGTGTTCTTTAATTTGGAACTTTTCTCATGATTATTCTGGGGCTTGGGTGTTTGTGGGGTGAGCGCCACAGGCGTGACGTCAGTGCCCAGCTCATCACGTATCAGCTGGTTCAGTGACCTCAACACTTGGTTAAAGTGGTCATCCTCAGGCATCCCCAGCCCAGAGTCACTGTGCTTCCCCCTCTTTCCAGTCCCTGTTCTTTGAAGTGAGTCACTAAGTCCTGCACTTGCAGGAGGGAGGAGCCAGTTAAGTTCCATGGGGGGTGGTATCTGCAAGTATTAGCTGGAGTTCTTCTGGGAGGAAGACTTCTCCCCTGGTATTTATTTATTTAGCCATTTATTCAGATCAGGGGAGGCTCATGCTTATTTATGTTATACCTCGGGTTATAATCCAGGCATTTTTCATTTTGTTGCTCAGATTGCTCCCCTGTTGGCCATTGGAGATTTTTCAGGCTGGCTTCTGCGTTCTGTTCACAGGCCCCACCCTCTTTTTAACACTTCCTTACCTCTGGCACCAGCTGCTAGATGGTAATTATACTTTTTATTTGGACACATTTTTCATTTCCCTGAACTCTTTCGTTTTCTGACTGATTCCTTTTATTAGCAGTTCTTTCTTGTTTTATGGATCCAATATAACCTCAAATTAAAGTTTGTTTCTAATCATAATACTGAAGCTGGGTGTGGTGGCGCACACCTGTGATCTCAGTACTTGGGAGGCTGAAAATGGAGAATCATTGGTTCAAGGATTTGATTGATGCCTTCAGCAATTTAGCAAGATCCTGTTTCAAAAAAGAAATGAATATGATTGTTTCCATTTCTTACAATTTGCATAGCACTTACTTGTCAAAGTACTTTTTCCACTCATTGTCTCAGTTTATCCTCACAACAACCCTGTGAGGTAGGTAGGGCAATTAACGCTATCCCCATTTTGCAGATGGGAACACTGAGGCACTGAGGGCTAAGATCTCGAGGCTAGTTAGCAGAAGCATAGGGAATAAAAACCAGGTCTCCTAACATCCCGGTTTTGTCTTCCTTTTTGTACTACATCACTATGTGTGACCAGGGAGCAGAAGGACATAAGTGGTGAGGATAAAGGTGAGAAAGCATTGTACCGGGCTACACTCCCAGACCTATTTTATATTTTTGAAACAGGGTCTCTAACGCCAGCGCGGCTGGCTTCGAACCTGCGCGATCCTCCTGTCTCTGCCTCCCAAGCGTGGGGATTACAAGCCTGCGCCACCACGCCCGGCTTAATAGATCTATTTCAAAAATAATTGTGTCAAAATGACAGACCTGGAAAGAGAAAGACTTGGTTTTGGTCAGGAAGCAAACAGCTATTGAAACTTAGATTGACTTAGCTAAAAGTAATTAGCAAGTTGATAGGAGAGGGGAACTAGGACTTTCTCTGTCTAAAGACAGATCTACATAATAATTAGATAATCTGGCTAGGATGGGAGGAGGGGTCAACCTGACCTTTGATCATGACCTTTGTGAAAAGAGACCTAGACGGAAAGGACACCTGGGCTCCACCTTGGCAGGGAAATAAGGGGAGGAACCTTACAGGGTTTTTACTACGTCAGAATTATGAGAACAAGATGGAGATCATGTGTATAAAAAACCCGGGTCCACATGTTGTATCTTTGGTGAATTTGTTTTCATTTTTATTTTCATGAGATGAGTCAATAAGTATTAATTCAGTTGAAAAGCCAAGAAATTAAGGCATATACATATTAATCAGAGCTGTGGTGTGTGTGTTACTGGGGATTGAACTCAAGTGCATTCTTCCTCTGAGCTATACCCCAGCCTTGTTTCTCTGTTTGTGTATGTACGTACATACATAAGTATTTGTTTATTTTGTGATACTGGGAATTGAACCCAGGAACATTATACCTTTGAGCTACACCCCCAGGCTTATTTTTTATTTTTATTTTGAAACAGTCTCACTAGGTTGATGAGAGTCTCACCCTTTGCTGAGGCTGTCTTTGATTCTGTGACCTTCATGTCTCAGCCTCCCAAGTACTGGGATTACAGGCATGTGCCACCAGCCTGGCTCTTAATTTTTAAAATTTTTTAATTTTTTTGCGGGTCTGGGGATGGAACCCAGGGGCATTCGACCTCTGAGCTACACCCCCTGCCCTATTTTTTATTCTTTATTTTGAAACCGGGTCTCATTGAGTTGCAGAGGGCCTCACTAAGTAGCTGAGGCTGTCCGTGAAATGTGATCCTCTGGTCTCAGCCTCCCGAATGCTGGGATTACAAGCGTGTGCCACCATACCCGGCTATTTTTTTCTTTTTTTCTTTTTGAAACAGTCTCGCTAAGTTTGCAGAGAGACTTGCTAAATTGCTGAGGCTGGCTTTGAGCTTGTGATCTTCCTGTCTCAGCCTCCCAAGTACTGGGATTACAGGTGTGCGCCACCACACCCTGCTTATTTTTTATTCTTTATTTTTGAACAAGGGTCTCCCTGAGTTGCAGAGGGCCTCACTAAGTAGCTGAGGTTGTCCTAGAACTGTGATCCTCCTGTCTCAGCCTCCCAAGTACTGGGATTACAATCGTGCACCAACACGCCTGGCTTTATTTTCTTATTTTGAAACTAGGTCTCACTAGGTTGATAAGAGTTATTACTTGCTGAGGCTGTTCTCAAACCTGCCATCTTTCTGTCTCAGACTCTCAGGTACTGGGGTTACGGGCATGTACCACTGTATCTGGGTTTTTTTAATTAAAAAACTTCTTCATTCATTTTTTTTTTTTTTTTTTTTTTGGAGATGGAACCCAGGGGCATTCTACCTCCAAGTGACACCCCCAGCCCTAGTTTTTATTCTTTATTTTGAGACAGGGTCTCACTGAGTTGCAAAGGGCCTAAGTAGCTGAGACTGGCCATGAACTGTGATCCTCTGGTCTCAGCCTCCTGAATGCTGGGATTACAAGCATGCACCACCATGCCCGGCTTTATTTTATATATATTTTTTTTGAGAAAGGGTCTCTCTGGGTTGTCCTTGTTGGCCTGAAACTCTTGATACCCCTGCCTCTGCCTCTGGAGTAGCTAGGGTGAGAGGTACACACCATCCACTCCTGGGTTTTTTTTATTTTTTATGTGATATAGGGAATTGAATCCAGAGCTTCAGATGTACTAGGCAAATACTAGAGCTACACCTACAGCTTCAACTTCTTGGGCTTTTGTTTTGTTTTGATTTTTGGTACTAGAGGTTGAACTCAGAGCCATTCTACCTTTCAGCTATACCCTCAACCCTATTTTATTTTTTATTTTTGAAGCAGGGTCTCACTAAGTTGCTGAGGAACCACCTGAAATTCCTGAAGCTGGCCTCAAACCTGGGATCCTCCTGTTTCAGACTTCCAAATACTGGGATTACAGGCACTCATCTCCACACCTAGCCCCTATTGTCTTTCTTTCTTTCTTTCTTTCTTTCTTTCTTTCTTTCTTTCTTTCTTTCTTTCTTTCTTTCTTTCTTGTGGTACTGGGGTTACAACCCAGGGGCATTCTACCTTTGAGCTATACCCCCAGCCCTATTTTCCTTCCTTCCTTCCTTCCTTCCTTCCTTCCTTCCTTCCTTCCTTCCTTCCTTCCTTCTGTGGTATTAGGGATAGAACCCAGGGGCATTCTACCTCTGAGCTATACCTCCGGCCCTATTTTTTTATTCTTTATTTTGAAACAGGGTCTCACTGAGTTGCAAATGGCCTCACTCAGTAGCTGATGCTGTCTGCAAACCGCGATTCTCCAGTCTCAGCCTCTCAAATGCTGGGATTACAAGTGTGCACCACCACACCCAGCTCCTATTGTATTTTTAAATGGTTTGCACTAAGGGTTACAATGTGCATCCTTACTTTCTTATATTCTATGTAGAATAAAGTATATGAACCTGCAGTAATATAATTTCATTTATCCCTTGCCTTTATGCTATTATCATGATAAGTTTACTTCTACATATACTAAAAACCCTACAGTTGCTGGGCATGGTGGTGCATGCTTGTAATTAAGCCTTTAATCCCAGGATTTGGGAGGCTGATACAGGAGGATCCCAGGTTCAAGGACAGACTCAGCAACTTAGCAAGACTCTCAAACGACCTACCAGTTTCCAAAGAAAAATAAATACAACAGGCAGAACAACAAAACCCTAATTGTATGTTGTAACATGGTGGCACATGCCTATAATCCTAGTGCTTGGGATGCTGAGACTGAGAGATCAGACATTTGAGGCTACCCTCAGCAACTCATCAAGATCTTATTTCAAAAATTATTTATTTTTCAGTACCGGGGATGGAACCCAGGGACATTCTATCTCTGAGCTACACCCCCAGCCCTTTTTATTCTTTATTTTGAAATGAGGTTTCACTAAATTGCAGAAGGTCTCACTAATTTGCTGAGGCTGGAGGCGAACCTGCGATCCTCCTGTCTCAGCCTCTCAAGTACTGGGATTATAAGCATGCACCAACTCACCTGGCTCAAAATTTAAACAAATAAAATTAAAAATAGCTGGGACTGTAGGTCAGAGGTAGAACAGCCCTGGGTTCAATCTCAAGTAACTGTGTGGCATTGGTGGTATAGTGGTGAGCATAGCTGCCTTTGTTTTTGTGTGTGTGTGTTGGGGGGGGGGCTGGGGGATGGAACCCAGGGGCATTTGACTTCCGAGCTACACCCCCTGCCCTATTTTTTATCCTTTATTTTGATTGAAGCCGGGTCTCACTGAGTTGCAGAGGGCCTCAATAAGTAGCTGAGGCTGTCCGCGAACCGGGATTCTCCATGTCTTAGCCTCCCGAATGCTGGGATTACAAGCGTGCGCCACCACACCCGGCCATAGCTGCCTTCTGAGTAACTCCACCAACTACTTTGTATTCCATTGTCTTTTGGCCTCCAAAGGTCTTGGTCTCTGTCTCTGTCTCGGTCTCTGTCTCTGTCTCTGTCTCTCTGTACTGGGGATGGAACCCAGGAACAGTCTACCACTAAATTACATCCCCAGCCCTTTAAAAAGTGTCTGAGAGCCAGGAGTAGTGGTGCAGGCTTGTAAACCCAGTATTTGGGAAGCTGAGACAGGAGAATTGTGGGTTTGCAGACAGCCTCAGCTACTTAGTGAGGCCCTCTGAAACTTAGTGAGTTCCTGTTTCAAAATAAAGAATAAAAAATAGGATTGGGAGTGTAGCTTCTTGCTCTAACCCCCAGTTCTTTTTTTTTCTTTCTTTCTTTCTTTTTCTTTTTTTTTTTTTTTTTTTTTTTTGTGCAGGTCTGGGGATGGAACCCAGGGGCATTCGGCCTTCCAACTACACCCCCTGCCCTATTTTTTTTTTTTTTTTTATTTTGTAACCGGGTCTCATTGAGTTGCAGAGGGCCTCACTAAGTAGCTGAGGCTGTCCGCGAACCGTGATCCTCCGGTCTCAGCCTCCCAAATGCTGGGATTACAAGTGTATGCCACCATGCCTGGCTTTAACCTCCAGTTCTGAAAAAAAAGAAAAAAAAAATCTTAGACTGGATCTCACTAACACACGAAAACTCTCCTGCCTCAACTTCCTCAATCTTTGGGGCCACAGGAGAGCACCACCACATCCTGTTTTTTTTTTTTTTTTCAGTACCAGGGTGGAACCCAGGGGCATTGTACCTCCGAGCTACACCCCCAGCCCTATTTTTTATTATTTTGAAACAGGGACTCACTGAGTTGCAAAGGGCCTCACTAAGTAGCTGAGGCTGTCTGTGAACCACAATCCACCTGTCTCAGCCTCCTGAATGCTGGGATTACAAGAGTGTGCCATCACGCCTGGCTTATTCTTTATTTTGAAACATGGTCTCACTAAAGTTGCAGAGGGCCTCACTAAGTAGCTGAGGCTGACTGGAAACCTGAGGTCCTCCTGTCGCAGCCTCCCAAGTCCTGGAATTACAAGCATGTAACACCATGCCCATCTTATTCTGACTAATCTTAAATACTCTCTTTGTGTAATGCTGGGGATTGAACCCAAGGAATTTTACCTCTGAGCTACACCCCAGCACTATTTTATTTTTTATTTGGAAACAAGGTCTCACTAAGTTGTTGAGAGCCTCACTAAGTTATTGAAGGCTGGCTTCGAATCTGCGACTTCCAAGCACTGGGATTTCAGGCATGTGCTACCACACCTGGTTTAATACTCTTTTATTCTTTAATATTTATTTATTTATTTTGCGGGTCTGGGAATGGAACCCAGGGACATTCGACCTCCAAGCTACACTCCCTGCCCTATTTTTTTTTTTTTTTTGTTTTTTGGTGGTACTGGGGGTGGAACCCAGAGGCTTTCTTTCCCTGGGCTATACTCCCAGACCTTTTTTAAAAAATATTTTATTTGGAAACAGGGTCTCACTAAGTTGCTGAAAGCCTCACTAAGTAGCTGAGGCTGGCTTCGAACCCGTGCGATCCTCCTGTCTCAGCCTCCCAAACTCGGGGATTACAAGTGTGCACCACCACGCCCGGCCCTGCCCTATTTTTTATTCTTTTTTTTAAAATTATTTATTTATTTTTATTGGTGCACTGTATTCATACATCATAGTGGGATTATTTTTTATTCTTTATTTTGAAACAAAGTCTCACCAAGTTCAGAGGGCTTAAGTAGCTGAAGTTGTCTGCGAACCACGACCCTCCAGTCTCAGCCTCCTGAATGCTGGGATTACAAGTGTGAGCCACCACGCCCGGCATTATTCTTTAATTTGTCATTGAAAATCTTACTGTAGTATCCTATCATGAGATTTCTTTCTATTTTGGTGCTACTGAGGGTGGAACCCAGGGGCTTTTCTACCTCTGAGCTATACTCCCAGACCTATTTTATATTTTATTTGGAAACAGGGTCTCACTAAGTTGCTGGGAGCCTCACTAAGTAGCTGAGGCTGGCTTCAAACCTGTGCGATCCTCCTGTCTAAGCCTCCCAAGCGCTGTGATTACAAGCGTGTGCCACCACACCTGGCATATCATGAGATTTATATTATCTTTATCAATGTCAGTATTTTATGTCAAATCAGAAATATTAATATTTTTTCCCAGTGGGGACTGGAGTTCCTTTTAGAGAAACCTAAACCAGTCCTGCCATGTTGGGGAGCTGCCCTGTCTTGAGTTTACCTCCTCAGAATATTGAAACGGGGGTTTCTTGCAAGAAAACCCCGGCGAGTTCTTGTCTACGGAGAGCGAAGAATGACACCCGCAGACCTCAGGAAGGGGAGTAAAAAGGTTTATTGGAAGCAGCAGGGAATGGGGCAAGGGTGGCTGAACACCCCCAAAGGGTCTGGAACTCTGGGTCCAGCAGCTGCCTTCAGGACAATACTCGAGAGTAGCCCAAGCCAATTGCCTTCAGGTACAGGCTGCTTTCTTCCGGAGTCCGCACGATCTGCCATAGGGGCGGTCGGAACTCCGGGGTCCAGTAGCTGCCTTCAGGATCACTACCCGAGTGTCGCCCGAGCCAAGTGCCCATCAGTTGCAAACTACTTTCTCCCAGAGTCCAGGCGATCTGCCAGAAAAGAGGTGCAGGTCACCCCTAGGGGCCTGGTCAGCCATGATGTCCAGCAGAGGCCTTCAGGTCACTACTCGAGAGTTGCCCGAGCCACGTCCTGCGAGAGAGAGAGAGAGAGAGAGAGAGAGAGAGAGAGAGAGAGAGAGAGAGAGAGAGAGAGAGAGAGAGAGAGAGAGAACAGCTCCCCAGAAGGGGAGGGGGTCCCGAGCGGGAAGTCCCCACTTTTGCCATCTGACTGGCCAATGCCTGACCGCTTGCAAGTCCGTTTGTGGTTAGGGTGACTTTGAGATTCCAAGGAGAATTTGCATAGGACATTTGCAAGTTCTTTGAAGGGTCTCCTTTCAGGAATGCCAGACTTGCTGGGTGGGTTTGTTGATTAGGAAACTCAGGATGGCTTTGTGAAGCTTTGACCTTCTTATCTCCTGAGCCTTTGGAATTTCAGGCATTTGTTGCCCCTCAGGGAACTCAGGAAATTAGCTTTTTTCTACCAAGGCCTTTTCCCTATCTGCCTATTTCCTTTCTATCTCCTCAATATGGCCCCATCTTCCTTTCTGGTTCAGCCCCTTCCCTCTCTGTTTTGGCCACGGATCTGAGTTCTCCCAATGTCCTGCCCTTTCTTTCCTCCCTGGCGTCCCAGCTGTTGTGTGTCCTTTCCCTGGAATGCAGTTATCATTCTTTTCTTGAATTGCCAACACCACCTCCTCATCCGTCTTCTCTACATCCCACGAGGTCCCTGTCCAATCCATTCTTCACGTAACAGGCAGAGGCATCTTCTCAAAACACAGGTCTGAGCATGTCACCTTCCTGCTTAGATTCTTTAAAGCCACTTCATGCTGGGCGTGGTGGCGCATACTTGTAATTCCAGAATTTGGGAGGCCGAGACGGGAGAATTGCACGTTCGCAGCCAGCCTTACCTACTTAGTGAGACTCTTCACAACTTAGTGAGTCCCGATTTCAAAATAAAGAATAAGCCAGGCATGGTGGCACACACACGTAATCACTCTTCAGTCTGGCATTCAGTCACCTGAGCAGTTAAGCAGAAGCTTTGGTTTTGAGCCCTAGCTCTACCTTTCACTTGCTATATAGTCTGATTTGGAAACAGGGTCTTACTAGGTTGCTGAGAACCTTGCTAAGTTGCCGAGGCTGGCTTTGAAGCTGCCATCCTCCTGTCTCCGCCTCCCGAGTACTGAGATTATAAACGTGCACCGCTGTGCTCGGATCTCCTTAGCACTTATTACGACGTGAAATTATAGTGTTGACAGAGTTCTCAAAATCACTATATTTACTTTTTTTTTTTTTTTTGTGGGTCTGGGAATGGAACCCAGGAGCATTTGACCTCCGAGCTACACCCCGTGCCCTAGTTTTTATTTTTTATTTTGAAACAGGGTCCCCCTGAGTTGCTGTGGCCCTTAATAAGTAGCTGAGGCTGTCTGTGAGCCACAATCCTAATCCTCCGGTTTCAGCCTCCCAAATGCTTGGATTACAAGTGTGTGCCACCACACCCGGCTTTATTTACATTTTTATTAATCTTGATTATAGAAAGAATACATGGATATGTTTTCCACAGAGCCTGACAGATAAATCAAAACTCCCCTCTTAACCCCTCTTTTCCCATCCTAGATTCTTTCCTGGTATGAAAGCTCTATTTCTCCTATTTCCCACTGATTTATAAATTCCTAGAACCACAGGTGGCACATTTAATAAATAGCTATTGAATAAACAGTAAATCAACGGTGAAATTTGGCCCTATTCTGTATGAGCTTCCCTTTGGGGAGAACTAGTAGAAGGAATATCAGAGGACAAGGTTAAGAGGAAGTTATAGATTTAGGCAAACTGCTCATTTATTTTAAAAAAGGATGCTAGGCATGGTGGCGCACACTTGTAATCCCAGTACTTGGGAAACAGACAGGAGGATCATGGCTAAGACAGATTCATGGCTGGCCTCAGCTACTTAGTGAGGCCCTCCACAACTTAGTGAGACCCTGTTTCAAAATAAAGAATAAAAAAATAGGGTTGGGGGTGTGGCTTGGAGGTAAAATGCCCCTGGGTTCAATTCCCAGTATGCAAAAAATAAATTAATTAATAAGTGAGGAGCTAGATGTGGTGGCACATGCCTGTAGTCCCAGTACTTGAAAGGCTAAGACAGGAGGATCTCAGATTTGAGACCAGCCTCAGCAAATCAGTGAGGCTCTCGGCAGTTTAGGGAGCCCCTCTTTCTACACAAAATATGAAATTGGCCTAGGGGTAGAGCATGCTTCTGGGTTCAATCCCCAGCAACACACACACACAGACACACAGACACACACACAGACACACAGATACACACACAGACACACACACAGACACACAGATACACACACAGACACACAGATACATACACACACACACACACACACACACACACACACACACACACACCAGTGTGGGGGGAGAGCATTGATTTCAAAGAATCTTGAGCATCCATACAGTAGCCCCAGGCACAGCATATGCACTTTCATTAAGTTCACAGGCTAAAGGGGCTGTATGTTGACTCCACAATCTACTAAATGTTACAGCCACACTCTCCAAAGCGGGCTGGGGAGAGAGCCACATGGGGGAAGGGGCATCTGAAACCATCTGGTGTATATTGCTGGACTTTTATTCAGAAATAAGTTAAAGGATTTTTGTTTATTTATTTTATGATACTGGGAATTGAACCCAGGGGCAGTCTACCTCTGAGTTATACCCACAGCCCCCCCCCTTTTTTTTGCAATACTGGGAATGGAACCCAGGGGCATTCTACCTCTGAGCTATACCCCCAGCCCTATTTTTTTAAGAATTATTTTATTTATTTATTTATTTATTTATTTATTTATCCATTCATTCATTCATTTTGTGGTACTGGGGATTGAACCCAGGGACATTCTACCTCTGAGCTACACCCCCAGCCCTATCTTTTATTCTTTATTTTGAAACAGGGTCTCACTGAGTTGCAAAGGGCCTCACTAAGTAGCTGAGGCTATTTGAGAACCGAGATCCTCCTGTCTCAGCCTCCCAAATGCTGGGATTACAGGTGTGTACTGCCATGCCTCACAAAACATAATTTGTTATAGTAAAATAAACACAAATATTTATTGAGTAGAATGAAAAATGTGCCTAAATTTTAAAATTCAGATGCTTTGAGAATGAGCATGGGAAGCACCACTGGAGATTATCTGGTTTGGTGGAACCCTCTTTTTTCCCCCTTTTTGGTACTGGTCATTGAATCCAGGGACATTATACCTCTGAACTACACCCTCAGCCTTATTTTATTATTTTATTTTGAAACAGTGCCTCACTATGATCCTCCTGTCTCAGCCTCCAGAGTACTGGAACTATAGGTGTAACCACTACACCCGGACAGAGCCCTCCTTTGAAGGTGGGGAAACAGAATTGTGGCAAGAGGCAGAAACCAGCCTCTCCATCCTGGTGAGAGGTCTTTTTGGCTCACAAAGAGACCATCCAGCCACCAAGGAGGACTCTAGGCTGTTATCCCCAGGCTCCCTGGTCTCTTCAGGAACAGTACGTAGCCTCCTCTCCTTCCCTTGTGGGGGTGAGGCTGGAGCCCAGAGGCTTAAGGTCAGGCAGGATTCTGAGCCTTAAATCCATTTTGTCCCAGCTCCTAACTTCACCCAGACATGGACCACCCTGCCTGCCCATCAGCCTCCACTCCCTCCACTCTGGACGTAATTATAGTCATTATACTGGGATATCATTACCAACTCGATATAAACAGTATACTCTACATAAACAGCATAGGTAACTGCTTCTGAGCATAATTACAGATGTTTCCAGACCCACAGTTGCATCTTAGTAAATGATAGCTTCCTTTCTTCCCATTAATACTAATATTAGGAACCAATCTGGGTGAATAAGCCAAATCCCAGCTGTGAGGGATGAGAAAGATTTCACACCTCCTACTATCTGAAAAGCAAGATGGGATCTTGGACAAAGCAGGGCCCCTCAAAGATCTCTCCTAGGACAGAGGAGAAAAGAGATGAAGACCCAGAATCCTCCCCAGCCCCTTCTCAGCCTCTGGGCTGCTCGCTCACCACACTGGGTAAGGACAGAAAGCCACCTGCTGTTCTAGAGTTCAGGGCTCCTGAGGGGAGCCAGGATGCCTGAGGACACCAAGAAGCCTGCAGGAAGGGGTGGGTCAGCTTCTGCGGGGCGGCTCTTGTGTGCAGACACCCAGAGGAGGCAGGAGTCCTTATGAACAGGCCTGTGGCAGATACCACTTTATGGCCTGGCCTGGAAATTGGTTCTGAGAGGGCTGGTGGCCAGGGTCACCACAGTAGGCCCAGGAGACCCTGGAGCTGGGCCTCGGCGATTTACCCAAAGCTACCACATTTCCAGCCAGCTCGCTTAGGGCTTCCTTATCTCTTTCTCACAGCTTCCTCTTTCTAGCTGCCCCTGCCTGCCGCCCACACCGCTCCCACCCTCATCCATTCCCAGCGTCTACGCAGTCTGCAGCTCCTCCACGGCTCCTTCTCGTCCGGTTGGGTGGTTGGGTGTTATCTCTCCAGCAGGGTGGCAGTGGGATGGGGAGGGTGGAGCCGGGGCGAAGGTCTTGCCAGGCATCGAGGTCTCCCACCGTCTCCCTCCGCCTCCACCCCAGGGTGGCCAGGGGGCTCGCGGCCTTGGGTCCCACCGACCTTCGCCCCCGGCCCCCCACCAAGGCTGCCACCGCGCACCCACGGCGGTGCGCACACACGCACAACTGCACGACAACGTGCAGACCCCTCCATCCACACAAACGCACTGCTCACAGACCCGCGCTCTCAGCCGCGCACACGCACCCGCACCCGCACACACTCGAGCGCACACGCACGCCAGCACACACACGGGCACGCACTCGAGTGGACCCCGAAACACCGACCCCGCGATCCTGACGCGTCCCGCCCTGGCCTCGGCAGGCTGGGCGGCGCGCGCACACGCACACGCACACGCACACGGAGGCAGGCACACGCGCGCACACCCCGCACGGCTCCACGCCCCTGGCCGCGGCCGGGGAGCTGTGCGGCGGGCGGGCGGGGACCCGGCGGGGGCGGCGGCGGCCTGGAGAGCGGAGGAGGCGGGGCGGGGAGCCGGCAGCGGGCTGGCCCGTGCTCCTCCTGCCGGCCGGGGATTTTCCAGCCTGGGCGCTGACGCCGCGGACCTCCCTGCGGCCGCCGCGTACCATGGGCGACAAAGGGACACGGTGAGTGCGCGCGGCCCCCGGCCCGGGCGGGGGGGAGCAGGGCGAGGGCCCGGGCGGGGCCGCAGTGGGCGCCCTGGCTCTGCCTCGCGGTCACCCCGGGACCTGGCACCCCCTCTCCGCCCGCGGGCGGTCTCCCTTGTGGTCGCTGGCGTGCGCCGGGGACGTGGGTACCGGGAGGAAGACAGGGCCACCCCATCTGGCCGGCGGCTCCTGGCCGAGACTCTCAGAGGCACGCTGACACCGGCACTGGCCGGCAGACCCGGAGACGCCTGGGGCAGGCTGACCCACAGCACACTCACGGGCACACGCACACCGGCACACACACTGACAGGCGCTGCCTCACTCGTCACATACAGTGAGACGACGTCACACGCTCCCTGGCACACACTTGCCTGCCGGCGCATTCTTGCTGACAGTCCTGTTGGCATTCCAGGTCACACTCCGACACGCACCAACTCTAGCACACCCTCATGCCGGCACACACATGTGGGCGTGCGCTGACACACACGTACACTGTCACTTAGACCGCGGCACACTCCAGCTGGCACACGCCTCATCACCCTCCCTGACATGACACTGGCGTGACCTGAGGCTGGCGCAGGCTTCACCCACACCGTGAAAGGCAGGGTCACACCAAGGCTGACCCCCATGGAGGCAGCTCAGACTACAGCCTGCCACAGACCGGCTTCCCATGGGCACCAGCTGGCCGGCCGGGGTTCGCTGACACTCATCCTGTCCCCACATGGCAGAATGGAGACACACATCATGCGAGTTGGAGGCTCCCCCTCTGGAGCCTGGGAAAGCTAGTCCCATCCATTCAGCTTCCTTTCCCTGTGACCTCCTGGGGCTGCTGTCCAGGAGCTATTTCAAGGGCGGAGAGAGGGGTTCCCGTCTTCTTAGAGCCTGCCCTGAAAGTCTCAGAAAAGGAGGCACTTGGGAATGGCTCAGAAATGGTAGACTGAGACAAAAGGGCAGGGCGCTGGGGTTCGGCAGCCCTCGGGGTCAGGTCCGCACTCTGCTGGGTTGCCTTCCTGGGGCAGTCCCTCCCTGCCTCTTCTCATCACTTCTGCACCTGCACTTTCCCTTTTCTTTTTAAAAATTATCCTGCCCTAGCCAGTCGTGGTGATACACACATGTAATCCCAGTACTTGGGAGGCTGAGACCAGAGGATTGCAGTTTTGTGGAGGCCCTCTGCAATTTAGTGGGACCCTGTTTCAAAATAAAGAATAAAAAAGAGGGCTGGGGGTATAGCTCAGAGGTAGAATGTCCTTGGCTTCAATCCCAGTACCGCAAAAAAAAAAAAAAAAAAAAAAAAAAAAAAAAAAAGAAAGAAAGAAAGAAAGAAAAAGAAAAAGGAAAAAAAAAAACCCACCAAAACCCAAAACCCCAAAACCAATAAAAAACAAAAACCCCCCAAAAAACCCTATCCTGTCCTTTCCTTCTGTTCCACTTCTTCCTCCCTTCCTTCGCTTTCTCCTGTGTGATGCAGTCCTCCCCTGAAGGGGCATAGACAAGAGATACCATCCTTGTGGATATCACATTTGGGGGTCCCTGTCAAAGTGGTTTCTCATCCACTGTGATCTGAGATTCTCTCAACAGCATGAGAAAGGTCCTCCAGAGATTATTCCCATTTTTCAGGAGAAGAAACTAAGGTCCTTAATGCTGAGAAACTGCTCCCAGCCTTCTTCTGGGTAGTTCTTCCAGGAGGTTAATTTTCCCCTTCTTTTTTTTTTTTTTTTTCCAAAGAGGAACCAGAGAGTTCAGGCAATCTGACTTGCTGAAGGTCAAAAGGAGTCAGAAGCCAGGCCTGGTGGCACATGCTTAGAATTCTAGTACATGGAAGCCGGGTGTGGTGGCGTACACTTGTAATCCCAGTACCTTGGAGGCTGAGACAGGAGAATCTTGGTTTGTGGCCAGTCTCAGCTACTTAATGAGGCCCTCTGCAATTTAGTGAGACTATTTAAAATAAATAATAAAATAGGGCTGGGGTGTAGCTCAGGGGTTGAGTGCTCCTGGGTTCAATACCCAGTACCACAAAAGAAAAAAAAACTTCCAGTACTTGAGAAGCTGAGACAGGAGGATCGCAGGTTTGAAGCCAGCCTCAGCAACTTAGCAAGGCCCTCAGCAACTTAGATTTCCTTCCTTTCTTTATTGTACTGGGGATTGAACTCAGGGGCATTCTACCTTCAACCTATACCCCCAGCCCTATTTCTTATTTTATTTGGAAACTGGGTCTCACTAAGTTGTGGAGGGCCCTACTAAGTTGCCAAGGCTGGTCTCAATCCTGCAATCCTCCTGTCTCAGCCTCCCAAGTACTAGGATTACAAGTGTGTGCCACCATGCCGGGCTTGAAGTCCTGTTTTAAAATAAAAGTAAAAGAAAAAAAAAAGGGGGGAGTTGGGGATGTAGCTCAGAGGTAGAATGCCCCTGGGTATCTATCTACCAGTATCCAATAAATAAATAGGAGACAGAGGCAGGGCAGAGACCAGAGCACGCGTGGTTCTTGTCTCTGTGCTTGACCACCGCCAGGGTCTTCAAGGGCCCAGTGTCAGGCCTGGAGGGCTGCCCTGCTCTGTGCTGGAGGCCCGGCTTTGGGGACACTGCAGATCATGAGGTGTCTGCATTCGCCTTGAAGGTCAGTGCCCATGGAGGCCAATGACCAGCACTGTGACCCAGGTCTCTGTCCTTAGCAGGAGGGTATGTGATGTCTTCCTCCAGCTCAGCAGTCTCCCCCAAGCCAGACCTTCCTGACCCATGAGGTCAGGCTTCTGTCCCTGCTGGGCACAGCGGGGAGCCTGGAGCCATTGCTCTCTTCTTTGTTCTTTGCTGCTTCATGATCAGAGTGACTCAGCCCCTCTTGGGCCTTTCTCTGCCTCTGCGACTTGGGGAGAAATGACATTGGTTCCCTGCTGGCATGAATTGGCAGCAGGATGAGGATCCCTCGGGCTGCCAGGTACCTGTTGGAGACCCTGTCTCAGGGACAGGGCTTTCTCCTTGACTCCTCCTGCTCTGCCTAGAACTCGCTGGTGGAGCTTGGGGATGCTGGACAATTGCCGTCTCTTTCTGACCTCAGTTTTCTCACCTGTAAATGGGAACTATCAACACTGATATGTTTCCTGAATTCACTGGGCAGGGGGGAGGTGCTGCCGAAGGCCCGGTGACAAGTCAGACTAAACCCTAAGCCACAGTGGCCCCGCCTGTTCTCTCAAGCTTCCTTTACAGATAGGTTCCTGCATCATTTGGAAGAGAAAGGCCACATCACAAATGGACTATAGCTGCTTGTTCCATAAGTCATGAGATTCTACTTACTGAATTGGAAGAGGATACTGCAAATATCAGTACTCTAAGGAACAGGGCATTTAGAGATGGATGAGTCCACTCTGTCTCTATCCTCAGAGGATTTTGAGCAGAACAAGTAATAGAGTGTCATGTGCTGTGGGAAGAGTCCTCAACTTAGTCCTGGGCAGGGAGGGGCAAGGCAAGGAAGCTTTCCCGGGAAGGAGGTGATGTTGGAGCTACTGTGCTTCAGCAGGAATAACGAGGAGGCCGTGGGGGTGGGACTGGGGATGCTGTGCCTGGCCGAGGGTGCAGAATGTGCAAAGGCTTGGCGGATCGGCCACTGCGTGTGGCTGGGGGCAGACCGAGGATGACAGGTGAACCTTAGGAGGCGAGCAGAGACCAGTCATCACCAGCCTGGGGCTGGCAAGCAAAGGAGATGGGATTTGCTCCTGAATCCCGCAGATCTTCAGGGTGTGGGGCAGCGGAGTGACTGGGGCATTTTTTCTTTCAGAGAGGTACCTCTGGCCCTAGGCAGGAGTGTAAATGGGAGGAGCAGGCCTGGAGGCAGGGAGACCCCTAAGGGGCCTGGGGAGAACCCTGAGAATTAAGGCTGCGGAGAGATTAGAACTGAGGAATAGGAACATGAAGAAGGAGGTGGAGTCCATCACACTTGCTGGGCGATTGGACCTTTGCTGAGTGTCTGGTATGTGTTAGAATTATGTGCATAAACCAGGCATGGTGGTCTACGCCTGCAATCCTAGCTACTCGAGAGGCTGACTCAGGAGGATTGCAAGTTAGTGGCCTAGGCAATTTTCAAAAATTAAAAAGAAAAAAAAATTAATAGGCTGGGGATGTAGACCAGTGGTAGAGTGGTCCTGGGTTCAATTCCCAGTACTACCAAAAAAAAAAGTTTATGAACTTACTGGATTCATCCCAGTGGTCTAGCAATGTAGGGATTATTGTTCCCATTTTACAGATGAGGTAACAAAGTAGGAGTTTTTAAGTAATTTTCCTACTGCCATTCAGCCAACGAGCAACAGAGCTGAGACCCCTCTGGCCACCAAGGCCCTTGTCTGGCTCATGTTTGGCCTCTGAGGGGCTCCGGCCTCATGTTGTGTATCCTTTCTGAGCCTTACTGTTCCCACTAACCCTAAAGGCAACATGAAGGATTTAGACTTTCTGAGAGGTAGTGGGACAGAATGGAACTTCCTTTCCTACAGATGTCTATGGCTCTTCTTTTGTTCTGGGGGAGGAGGGGGCTGTGACAGGACCGTAATCACCAGCAATCCCTGAACCTTGGCTGTCATTTCTCTTGGTGGTTAAGCCCTCTGTGACCCATTCTGGCTGGAATGTGGGGAAGTCCTGTGGCTTTGGCCAGGACCGCTCCTGGGCTGTTGGGCATGGCAGTGGTGTGCCTGGGCCACTGTCCCTGGTTCCAGCTGACCTCTGGGCTTCAGACTTCTCCAGTGGCTCTCTTCCTTTTGTGTCTAGGCCTCCTTGCCTGAGCCCAAAGCCTCTGTTGGCATGGGTACAGAGGTCCTGAGCCCTGGGCTTGTCACCTAAAGGGCTTCCATACTTCTGGATGGGGCAATGGAAGAACGACCTGCCCCGGGTGGCCTCTGGGCTCCCGCCAGGCCATCCTCCTCTGTTCCTGGGGTGACCACGCCAGCCATCTGATGAGACCCGCAGGAAGCTGTGGGGAGGCTCGTGCATGGATGGGGCTGGGCTGAGGGCTGGGGCTGAAGGTGGGAGGCAGGGATTTGAAAGTCGTTAGGGTAGACACTGGTGGGTGCCTTGAGGAGTGTGGGTAATATCAAGCAGGGAGAACATAGGGAGTATGAAGAGGATGGTCAGGGTCTGTGGGGTCTTAGAGAAGCTCTAGTGCCCAGGATGAAGAGAAGAGTCAGGAAACTGAAGAGAGCTGGGTCCCAGAGCCATAGATGAGGGGCTGCAGCAGGACCCCATGCATTCAGCCAGAAGGCATGGGCAGGTGACAGGTTTTAGGTGGAGTGGTGGGCACCGCTGGCCCACAGAGGCAGAGGGGGCAGACCCCGCTTTTCTCTGTGCCTAGAGCCTGCCTGGACTGGGGACCTGGGAGCTCCATTCACCCCCTGCTCTGCCTCATGTCCTGCACTGTTTGGGCGCAGGCTGAGGGACAGGAGGAGCGCTGGTGGAGTGTGAGTGGGTCCCAAGGGAAGGCACACGCTGTGCCGGCTCCTGTGCCGGCTGGGGCCTCTGACCCAGGCTGGGGCCTTGGGAAGGCTTCCTGGAGCAGATGACTGAGCTGGGTGCTGGAGCATGAGGCAGGCCTGGGTGGGAGGAAGGCGTTCTAGACAGAAGACCCTGCCAAGGCACAGAATCTGGCTCAGTTCCCCAGTGAGGGGTGAGGTGGCGGGGGTGGCAGCCCTGGCCAGCAGGCTTTGGGTGCCGGAGCGAGTGGGTGTCATGGCATCTCTCTTTTTCATATCCAGGGTCTTTGTCCCTCCATTGGCGCGCGCCTTTTGGTTCAGGGCAGGCTTTCTATCCTGTTTGTTGGCCCATTACCACCTCTGGGCCTGGTGCGTAGGAGATATCGGGTAGAGATGTGTTGAGCTGGACCAAAGGCTTGCCTTCGTCCTTGCCCCTGCATCAGCCCAGGAGCTCCCTAAGTGCTGAAATGATATTTTTTCCTTTTGAGAATTGTCAGCAAGAAAGCAGTGCTTACCCCCTTAGACTGGGTGCTCAGGGGAGGGGATCATGATTCCTCCATCAGATTGGGAAGTGCTGAGGGAAGGGGATGTACAACCCAATCCGAATGGGGCTCTAAAGAGATGGGCCTTGTCTCCTGTCCAGGTGTTGGAGTTAGAGCAGGTGTCCTCTGGTGGTTTCCAGGCCCCCACCCCCATGAGTTGGATGGGTCCTGTCTCAGGAGTGGCTTGAGTCCCAGCAGGGGTGGAGAATGAGCTGGGTGGGGTGCAGCTGAGGGAAACAAAGGGCTCTCTTGTCCCAGCCCCCTCTCCCTCCCTCCCCAGGGGCCCTGGCTGGGTCATCTCTCTGGAGACCGCCTCCTCCTTCCTGGGACTGGCTGCATCTTTAGTCCTACTTCAGAGGAACTGCTTGTTCCTGCCCAGGAGACCTGATGCCAGATGAGGCCCCCTGGAGGCTGGGCCCCAGAGACTGGCCCTCACAGGTCCCTGAAGCTCTGTGTGACTGAGGTCACCACAGTGCCTTGAACAGCCATCCCTCTGTTTAGGGCCAGACTGGGCCAGGCCTGCCTGAGACCACCAGGGAGCTCAAGTCCCCTGCACTGAGAGGGACCTGACTGTTTTGGCTCTAAAGAGCCTTCAGCAAGGCGGGTGCTGTGGCCCTTGTCAGGCCAGCAAAAGGCAAGACTTGCTTGGTGCCCCCCAGCTGTTCAGGGGCTGTGCTGGTCCCTTTCCTGCTGACCCTGGGCCTCTGGACTCACTGCTGGTCCTCTAGGTTTTTGGCAGCCTTGCTGCTTCCCCCAGCCTTGCCATCAGTGGGCATGGGGTTTGGGCAGAGGGCTGGGAGAATGGTGGGGAGTAGACTGCAGGGTTTACCATGTCCGAGGGTCCCAATGTTTGAGCTACTGCTTGTTTATTGCTGTGCGACCTTGTGTATGCCATTCACCCTCTCTGACTTTGGTGGCCCTATGGAAGTCAAATCAGCCAGCATGTTTGAGGCCCTTCTGTGTTCTGCTAGTGGACTGGGGGTGGCTCATCTTCCAGGGGTGAAAGATAGGGATTAGGCAGTTCAGGCCTCTGCCACAGACCAGTGGGACTGAGACTGCCAGGGAGCGGGGTCCTGGCTGGGCTGTTGGTGGGTGCTGAGGGCCAGGAAGGGTTGTGCTCTCTTCTGTGGGATCGGGTCCTCCTTCAGCTGCTGCTTCCACCTCGCTGGTCTCACTGCTTGCCTCCTCCAGGGACTTCAAAGCATCCATATTAACTGGCAGGTCCTCAGAGTCATTTAACTGTTCTCTTCTCCTGGACAGCCTTCCCTTTCTTCCCTTCAAGATTCCATTCAAGATCACTTCCTCCAGGAACCTGCTGGGAGTCTCCAGGCAGCAGGGGGTGGGGCGAGGGGTGGGGACAAAGGCCCTCTTCCCACCCTGAACCCCAGGGTGATCTGATTAGCATAGATTAGAAGCTGATTAGCATAGAGGCTAAACTCTGGGAAGAACCAGATTTCCTGGTTTCAAACCCAGCTCTGAAGTTACCAACTTCAGAGTAACTTCAGCCAGTTGTTTAACCCTTTCTCTGCAGTAGCTCCCTCATCTGTAAAACAGGGTAGGAGGTTGTTTTGATTAAATGAGGTAAAATGGGTATAGCTCAGAGAGTCCCTGGCACAAGACCAGTGCTGCCATGGGAGTGCCAACTCTTGGATGGCCTCTGCCTGGGTCTGCCTCCCTCACTAGGCTGAGCTTCCCCAGGAAGTACTGTGTGTGTGTGTGTGTGTGTGTGTGTGTGTGTGTGTGTTACTAGGGATTGCACCCAGGGCACTCTACACTGAGCTATATCCATAGCTCTTTTTCTTTATTTTGAGACAGAGTCCTGCTAAGTTGTCCAGGCTGGGTTCAAGCTTGTGATCCTCTGTCTCAGCCTCCTGATCACATTGGAATGATGGGTGTGCACCATGGTGCCCAGCTTGGCTAACCCAATCGCTCAGCACAGTCTCTATTACTGTTGACCCTTAGTACCCAGTGGGTGACTTGACTCCACACAACTCTCTTACTGACCTTCAAGGCCTGATCCGTGTGCTGCCTCTTCTAGGAAGCCCTTACCAATCTTCAAATGCTTTTTGGCCTTTAGGCCATCTAGTATCTTGCACACACTTGTTCCTCCCTCCCTGCTGGGGACCTGGTTATTTGCACACTTGGGTTATCCTTGTATGAGGTCAAGAATTCTTCCAGAGCACCTGGCCCGGGTCTGCTTGTCCCTAGCACCTGCACAGGCCTGGCGTGGCACTAAGCTCCATAAATATTTGTCCAGCCAAGGAAGCCGAATGTGTTTCACTGGCAGAAGACAGACTTGGTAGGTGGGGGTGAGCAGTTAGGTTTGGTGAGGACAATGAAGCATCATTGCTGGTTTCAAAATAGTGCAGATTACTGGGCGTGGTGGCACAAGCCTGTAATCACAGTAGTTAGGAAGCCAAGACAGGAGGATTGCAAGTTCGAGGTCAGCCTCAGAAAGTTAGTGAGACCTCAGCAAGTTAGTAAGACCCTTTTTCAAAGTAAAAAGTAAAAAGGGCTGGAAGTGTAGTTCAGAGGCACTGGAATTAGTCTTTTTGGCCCAGAGGGCAGAGGGCACTAGATGACTGGCTTTCTCTTGCTGGGAGAATGTGTTTTCTGACAGCCAGAATTTCTAGGCAGGAGGAGTGGTGACTCATTCCAGCCTCCGGGCCTTTGCTCCTGTTCTTTCTTCATCTCAGATGCCATCCTAGCTTCTCTCTGCTGTCCAAATCCTACTTCCTAATGAATACCTCAGTGTGGAGCCATCCTTTCCTGGGCCCCAGAGGGTGCTCTGTTCCTCACTCCAGCCTCAGATAGTTACTGAGCCTTTCCAGAGTGGAGAGTCCCTCTTCAGGATGGATGTCCGAGTCTGGCTCCCTTATGCCCAGTGTGGTTTGACCTGGTCTGAGGAGGGGACAGTAGCTTCCTAGGACCTGCCAGTCATCAAGGAGTTCTTTATGCAGCTGGAGAGCGCTCCCTTGTCTGGCAGAGCCCAGGAGTCCCCATCGGCTGCCTCTGGCAAGTGCTCAGAACCCGCCTCATTACTGGGGACAAAATTCTGGTCACATGATCCAGCAGGCTGTGGTCATAATCAGCTAATTAAACCACCCAAGAATTGCTCCTTGGCTCAGAGGAGTGGGGGATGGGGGTGGGTGGTGGGACTGGGAGAAGTGAGAGGGGGGCTCATCTGGGCCAAGGGAAGCAGGAAATGAGAGTAGCCGGGAGCAGGAGAGAAGATGCAGAGAGCAGGCTATCTGGGGAGCACACCACCCGGTGAGACTGAAGCCAGGAATCCCGCATCTTCACTGTCCCGCTAGGACCAGGGCAAATGGCTTTTCCTCCTTGGGCCTTCATTTCTCCATGTGTCAAGCAAGAAGTAGGAGAGCCTCCAGCCTGGAAGGACTCCAGGACCTCTCCTCATTCCATCATGAGGAGGGGAGAAGATTTACGCAGCAGGCTGTTCTCCCAGGATGCCTGGGCCCTCACAGTCCCACCTCTGGAGGGCATTGGTGGTGTGCTGAGCTGCTGCAGGTTCGTGGGAAGAGAAGACCTTGCAGGCAGCAGAAACGTTGCTGGGCCCCTCAAGCATGCCCTTCTCAGGCTGGGTCCTGCCCTGGAGTTCATACTCTCCTGTGATTCCCAAACTAGTGTCCCTAGGGAGAAACTGTTTAAAGTTTGGGGCTCCCTCCACAAGGCTCAGCAGTATTTTTTTTCCATCTCTGTGGGAATTTCCCAAATAGTACCCTCAGTGTGTGTGTGGCACCACCCAGAAGCGGCTCCTCCACCCCAGGTTTGGAGTGTGGATTCTAGATTCAGGCAGACTGGGCTTTGCTGTCCAGCGTTGTTGCTCACTAGCTCCAAGGCCTCAGTTTTCTCATTTGGGAAATAGGTGTAATAACCCCACTGAGGGCATAGATTGCTGTGGGCAGAGACACAAAGCCATTGCATGCAAGCCTGGGAGTACACCTTATTTATTTATTTATTTATTTATTTATTTATTTAATTTTGGTACTGGGTATTGAATTTAGGGGTGGTCTACCTCTGAAATACATTCCCAGCCCTATGTTATTTTTTATTTTGAAACAGGGCCTCACTAGGTTGCTGAGGCTGGCCTTTGAACCTGCGATCCTCCTGTCTCCGCTTGTCTTCCATCTCTCCCTCTCCCCTCACTCCCTCCCCAGCCCCTCCCAGACTGCACACAGCTGGGGGCACCTGAGAGGGGGCTGCCAGGGGACTAGCTCACAGGATGATAGGAAAGGGGGAGTGAGGTTCCCCGGGGCCAAGGCTGGCAGTGCGCGCTGGGGTGCCAGCCTCTCCCCTTTGACCTCTCACTCAGAGCAGATTCTCTAGGAAGAAGTGGGGAGAGCTAGGGCCCTAGGCATCCCAACCCCAGCCTCTCTCTATTAGCCCTCTCCATGAGAGCAGAGCCCAGAGGCTGGTTGTCTGCCAGGGAAGCCAGCAGGCCACTGTTTCACACACTCAGAAAACAACAGGCCTTCCTGGTTCCCAGCCGCTAGCAGGAGGTGTCTGCCACAGAGGTCTGCAAGGTCTGGGGGACAGGCAGCCACAGCAGAGGAGGAGAAGGAGGCCTCCCCTCCCCCAGCCTTGCCTGCCACCCAGCCCTGGGCTCTGACTTGCAGGGCCTTTGACTCTCAGAAAGCTGGTTACATAAGTCAGCATGGCTCCCTGCTCCCTTCCTCCTTCCCTCCCAGAGGGGCCATGAGGAGGCGGCTGCTGCTCTGTGCAGAAATCCTGGGCCCAGTTGGTCCCATGACCAGCCTCTTGCTGGGGGGGGAGGAGGTCGAGCTGCCCTGCCTGCACCTTTTGCTGGGAGAGGCCCCTGGGGTTGGCTCTGAGCACTACCTCCTCCCACACTCCTGGGAGTTGAGAGGCATTGGGGAGAAGCCTCATTAGAGGAAGCAGGCCACAGACCTGAGGTAATTTGCCTACAAACTGGCCCCAGAGGGGAGCTAGGTTCTCAGCAGTCAGAGGGACAAATAGCCAGCATTTTTTCAGTTTGTTCCATTCAATTTCACAAACATCTCTCCAGGGCAAGCTGGATACCAGACCCAGGCATCCATGATAGGCATGGCCCTGGAGTGGCCCGGCCCACTACAGTGACACATGGCTCCTGGTGGGAAGGTCACTTAAGGGGTGGCTGGCCTGACCCTCTGCTCAAATCTGGACCCTTTTTCTGAGGCTGGGGTCCTGGGTTTCCTGGGACCGTCATGACCTGGAATGCTCTTCCCTGGGGCCTCTGGACTAGGAACTTCCAGAGTTGGTTTATATTCTTCCTGTTGGCCAGCCCCTCCAGGGCAACCCCTTGGGAGGTTCTGTGAACAAGGAGTATCTGCCATGTTCCAGACCCTGTGCTGGACACTTGCAATACTAAGAAAAACAGACAAGTCTTGGTCCTGGTGGTACTCTCGCATGTTGTGGGGGAGAGGAAGTAGATGATTGCAACAGACTGTCTGGAAAGGGCCAAGGGAGATCTGTGTTTCCTAGGGATAAAGTTCAGAGGTAGCTCTTGGGAAGAGGGGACACTCGAGCAGGCTTTGGAAGGTGCATCTGATGGAAGCCAGAGCCGTGCTCATCTTGGGGGTGTCTCTGACCCGGGCCTTCATTCAGCATTGCCTGTCTTCATCAGGGACTGGAGAACCACTGTGTGCCAGGTACAGTGTCTGGCACCAGCTTCCTTGGTGTCAGTGAGGATGACTTGGGAATGTAGGCTGCTTGATGGTAAAGATCCAGGGTGAAAGGTGAACGTTCTTCTTGGCTTCATTTTTGTTTGTTTGTTGTTTATAGTATTGGAGATTGAATCCAGGGCATTCTACCTCCGAGCTACATCCCTAGTCCTTTATTTTTTGTTTTGAAACCAGGTTTCATTAAATTGTGAAGAGTCTCACTACCTTGCTGAGGCTGGCTGTGAATCTGTGATCCTCCTGTCTCAGCCTCCAAAGTATTGGGATTACAGGTGTGCGCCACCACACCCTTACAGTGTGTTTTGGTGGGAGGGGAAATGGGGCAGGTATATCAGGAGACACCAGGCTCATCAAACCCACCACTAGACACCAGGTCTGCTCAGGCTCTACCCTGATGGAGGGAAGGGTGAGCCAAGCTCTGCAGAGGGCTGATGACTGCTCCCCAGGGAGCAGATGGGCATGAGCTAGTTGGGAACTGAGCCCTGGTAGGAACAGCTCCAGGTTGGGGCTGTGTGCTAGTCTTTACAGTTTGGAGAGCTCGTCTTTGGGGACGTTGAACACAACAGGATGTGGTGGAAAGGGGCAGTGGGCTGGAGTTCTCACCTCTTGACCAATTTCTCAGCCTCTGGGGAGATGTTTTCCTTCTTTCTCAATAGTATCTGTGCTAATGAAAGTGCTCAGCACATTAGCAAGGTTTATCAAATGATTGATTTTGTCATGGGTCTAAGCAGTGAAAGAAACCTCAAGGTGTTTTAAAAACCCAGTAGGGAGAATATATTTTTTGCAACAGATTTTTTTAATATCCTAAAAGCGACAGTGATGATGACATGCCGTAATCAAGTGGTTAGCATGCCATCGTGTGCCTCACATGTCGAGTGCTGCTCTTTCCACAGCAGGGATTCAGTAGGCATGCTCGACACCAGCCAGCCAGATCGCAGAGTCACCATTTTGAGCAGTAATTTATCGTAGGAAGAATTTTCAGAGGATCACGATGGGGCCCCAGACTGAGTCCTGGCCAGGCCACACACAGACATGGCTTCTTCCAGCCTTTCCTTTTAGGGCTGGCACAGGAGTGTGCTGAGCTCTATGCACCCACCATAGAAACCCACTGCCTCCCTCGGGCAGCCCCAGCTCAGAGCATCCAGGCTGAATGGTGATGAGCTGCTGTGATGGCACAGGCCTGTAATGCCAGTACTTGGGAGACTGAGATAGGAGGATCACAGGTTCAAGGCCAGTGCATGGCAACTTAGTGAAACCCTGTTTCAAAATAAAAAGGGCTGGGATGTAGCTTAGTGGTAGTATACCATGTTTTTTTTTCTCCTCTCTCTCTCTCTCTCTGTCTTTGTCTCTGTTTCTCTCTGTATTGGGAATTGAGTTCAGAGACATTCTACTTCTAAGCTACAATCCAGTCTGATATTATTTATTTATTTATTTATTTATTGCGGTCCTGGAGATGGAACCCAGGGGCATTCTAACTCCGAGCTACACCTCAGCCCTATTTTTTATTCTTTATTTTGAAACAGGGTCTCACTGAGTTGTAGAGGACCTAAGTAGCTGAGGCTGGCCGTGAACCAGGATCCTCCTGTCTCAGCCTCCCAAATGCTGGGATTACAAGCATGCACCACCACTCCTGGCTCTGATTTTCTTTCTTATTTAGAAACAGGGTCTCACTAGGTTGCTGAGAGTCTTGCTAAACTGCTGAGGCTGCCTTTGGACCTGTGATCCTCCTGTCTCAGCCTCCCAAGTACTGAGATTACAAGCGTGTACCACCACGCCGGGCTCCTGGGTTTAATCTCTAGTACCACACACACAAACTGAATGGTGATAGATACACATGTTCCCCCATGAGCTCAGTACCATTTTGGCCTGACTCTTACAGTAGTCTTCTGGTTCCTGTCCCTTTGCTCACTTGAAACCCTTTAAACCATCCTCTTTTTCTAAAACTCACACCTGATCCCGTTCTTTCCAGCTTAAAACCTAAGCAGTTACTCCCATCTCCTCCGGGGGAACCCACATTTTTTAGGCGGCACCGGAAGCCCTTCAGCATCTGTACCTAAGTTCTTTCTCAATTCTCCTTACCACACAGCCAGTACTGTGGCTGCCTGACTTTTCTAGATATTTCTCAACAGTCACTGCACTTCCCACACTCCTGTGTCTTTATTCAAGCCAGTCTCTTTGCCTGCAAAGCACTTTCTCCTCTGGTGAAATCGTCCTTATATTTTACGGTGGTATTTAAAGAGACCTCAGCGTGGCTCGAAGGCACAATGGCACTGGGCACCTGCTCCAGGAAGGGCACCTTCTCGTGGCTCTGTGCTCCCCGCTGGGCAGAAGCACGGCCTTCTCCCACACTCAGCACCTCCAGCTCTCGTGGCACTTTGTACTGTCATTGGCTGCTGCCAGGTCAGTTTCCTCCATCCTGACAGGGGCTGGCACAGTGGGGACCAGAACTGGGTGGGACAGTGACTGGGGAAGAAGTGAGCCCGGAGCTGTGACCCAAAGGAGAACCACGCCTTCCTTCTCCAAGCTTCCTTCCTAGTCCTGATGCTGAAAGAAAAGAGACAAAACTGAATTTCAAAAGGGAAATGTTGCTGGGCGTGGCGGCACAGGCTTGTAATCCCCGTACTGGGGAGGCTAAGACAGGAGGATTGCAGGTTTGAGGACGGCTTCAGCTAGTAGTGAGACTCATCAACCTAGGAATATTCTGTTTCAAAATAAAAAGAGAAAGGTGGGTGTGGTGCCATACACCTGTAATCTCAATACTTGGGAGGCTGAGACAGGAGGATTGCGTGTTCTAGAACAGCTTCAGTAAGTAGCAAGACTCTCATGAACCTAGTGAGATCTGGTTTCAAAGTAAAAAACTAAAAATTGGAGTGGGAGTGTAGCTTGGAGGTAAAATGCTCCTGGATTCAATACCTAGTATCACACACACACACACGAGGGGGTGTATATTTTGAATTGGAGGTTGGGTTCTCCTATCCTGGAGATGATTGAATAAGGTGGGCATGGTGGCACACACCAGTAATCCCTATGTTTGGAAGGCTGAGATGGGAATACTAGGTTTGGGGCCAGCAATTCAGTGAGATTCTCAGTAACTTAGCAAGACCCTATTTCAAAAGAAAAGGGGGGCACCCCAAAGGTGTAGCTCTGAGGCAGCATCAATCCCCAGTACTAAAAAAAAAAAAGCAAAGCATAAAAAAGCAAAGCATAAGCCTCCCTCCCTCTTTTCTTCATTTTTATTTTTGTTACTTGGGATTGAACCTGGGGGGCATTCTACCTCTGATCTACTCCCCAGCCCTTTTTTTTTTTTTTCAGAACTGGGGATTGAACCCAGTGGTATTTTACCTCTGAGCTATACCCCCAACCCTATTTCTTATTCTTTACTTTTGAAACAGGGGCTCACTAAGTTGAGAGGGCCTCACTAAGTAGCTGAGGCCACTGCAATCCTCCTGTCTCAGCCTCCCAAGTACTGGGATTACAAGCGTGAGCCACCACGCCCGGCTTCCCCAACCCTTTCTATTTTTCCTTTTGTAACAGCGTCTAAGTAGCAGAGGGTCTTGCTAAATTGCTGAGCCTGGCCTCCAACCCGCAATCCTTCTGCTTCAGCTTCCCAGGCACTGGGATCACACGCGTGTGCCACCACAGCTGGGTCCTCCCTTCTTTCCTTTACATACTTCCTGAACACCCGGGACATGCAGACACCAGCTATAAAAAAGAATTATATAAAGCATATCTTTGTGTTTTTCTATCTCCTTGATGTTCATGCTGGAACTGGCCCTTTCCTTTATCTCACTGGATCTGAGTTTGATCTCGGCGTGCTACTTGTGGCTCTGGGACTCTGGGCAAGTAACGACACCTTTCTGAACCTTAGCTTCTGATGTGTATCAGAGAGGTGAGAATACGGTCCCATGCGCGAGGGGCTGAGCAGGTGCCTTTGACAGCGGTTTCTCATTGAGTGGCGGCTCTCAGAAGCTTCTAAGGGTGGTAGCCATGTCTAGGTCATCAGTGTGTCCTCAGCACCCAGCCCAGGGCCAGGCACGCAGTGTGTTGGGGTGCTCAGTCATCGCAGTCTTCCTGGGACTGTCTGTCTCAGTCTTGCATCTTAGGGAACCCTTTATCTCAGTCCTGGACAAATAGGGACTTGGGGGTCACCCTTTGGTACATTTTGCTGAATTAATCACTAGTGCAGGAAAGAGGTGGGATTTGTACACAAAAGAGCAAGTGCCGGGTGCTGGCTGGCTGGGTGAGAAGGGGTCTTGTGAGAGAGGGGGTGGTAGAATTGTCTAGAAGGCAGACAGTGGGAAGCACCATGTTTTGCCAAGGCAGGGGAAGACATGAGGCCCGAGTCTGCTGCTCTGAAACAGGCCTCAGGCTTCTAAGGCCCTCGTGTCCTCCTCGACACATGCAGAGGGAAGGCAGCGGTGCTTTTTGCTTTCTAGCAAGGCCTACAGTGTCCCCAGCTGCTCCTCTGCCTCCCGAGCCACTGCATCCCAGCATGTGTGCCCAGTGCCTTCTGAATTGTCCCCTTCAGGCTGAGACAAGGCTGGGAGAGGCCTGGGCTGGGACGTAGGTGAGCTGAGCTGCAGGCCTATTCTCAGAAACTGAGCGAGGCCTCAGTTTCCCCACCTGTCATCCCCTAGGGCTTCAGTCCTTCCCCCTGAGCATCTGTGAGACATCACTTGTGGCAAGACCTTGGCATGTATTGCATAACCTTGGCGTACTAGTCTATAGTAGGTACATAGCAATTGTCATTTGTCGTGTACCGTGCACCCTGGCAGGGCCATGGTGTGGGCCACCTGGGATGTGGAGTATGGGACCATTTGGTAAATTACATCATATCTTGCAACTGTTTGGGGATGGGGTTCTTAGTAGGGCTGCTCCTGCCAGCCCAGGTGTGCACGGATCTTCTCCCGGATGTGCTCCAAGATCCCAAGGAAACCCAGAGATGCTGCCCATGTGAAGCGGACCCAGCAGCGGGTCCTGAACTCAGCTGAGCTCAGCAGCTTCCGAATCCTTGGCAAGAGCCTGACAAACAGACCTGGACCACCATGCAGGGAGGCTGAGTAGCTGCAGGATTTGTGACAGGAAGAAGCAGTACCTCATCTGTCTGTTGGGCTGGGGGCAGGGCCTTTGTGAAGGCGGGTGGTGCTCAGATCGCCTCTGGGCCCTTCCTCCAGCCCCGAGGCAGACTCAGCGGACTCAGCAAGGCCAGCGCATCTTCCACTCCAGGGCCCTCTTGTGGCCTGGCCCTGTGTCCACGTGCTCAGAGCTCCCATGAAAGCTGTGACAGGAAGATCTTTTGTACTTTTTAATTTTTAAAGGTAGGCTTCCAAACATGGTCTTCAACCCACCAGCCTGGCTCTGGCAGGGGTGGGTGGTCTCTGTGTAGGTGTGTCCATACCACACTTCCTCCTGGCCACAGGGAGTTCGCAATTCACAGTGTGACCTGGTCGAGACCTGAGAGGCATCTGGGGAGCTGTTCTGATGCTTGCTGTGTAATGACAGGCTGGAAAGGCCTCTCTGGCCCCACTCTTCCCTATCTGCAAAATACAAATAATACCTGCTGGAAAGGCTGAACTAATGAGCCGCAGGTGAGCTGGCCTGGCGCAGCCCTGGCTGATCCTGGTTCACGCGTGTGGGTGGTTGGCTAGCTGGCTGGGGGTGGGGGATTCTGACACTGGAATGGCGTCTGTTCTGCTGTCTGTCAAATTCACCTAGTCTGTGCCATGCCTGGTGCTGGGCACTGGGATGTGAAGGGCAGGGTACCCCTGGAGACTGAGTGGGGCCTTCTGTGGGGGTGGAGGTGTGGACTGGCCTTCCCTGCCCTGAGTCTGGATGAAGAGTCTGGTTTTGTGCCTGAGAGAAGCTGAGCTGAGCTCTCCTGCTCAGAAAGGGAAGCAGGCCAGCAGGATGCGCGGGCAGCCCTCTGCAGTCAGGGAAGTGCGTGGTGCTGCAATGGCTTCCTGTCCTTCCTCAGCATCAGCCCCTTCAGGGAGGCAGGTGGAGACTTGGGAGGGAGCTTTGAGGAGAGAAGATGGGCTTGGGCTTCAGGCTGGGTTTCAAATCCCACCTCTCCTGCTTTTTCTGTGATGATGAGCCAGTTACATAATCTTTCTGGTTTTTCTCATCTCTAAAATGGGTTAATAATGTCTTCTTCTCTCCACCCCGATAGGGTTGTGGTAAAACTTAAATGAGATAACGTATGGCTCAGCAATTCCCTGGCACACAGTCGGTGCTCAGTAAGTGCCGATCGTGTGTCTCTCTCCTGTCCCACGACTCTCATCAGCCTCTGTCTTGCAATTTACCCATTTTCTGTGCCTCCATTGGATATGGACTCCCTGGGGTGGGGACTGAGGTTCCTTTGTCTATCATGACCTTTCCCGAAGGCCAGAGACTTCAGGAACCCTGGAATTGTCTGGCAAGAAGCTTCTGTCTGGCCCAGAGAAAAGAGCATTTAGTTGTAGCTGAAACTTACTTACAACACACCTACTGTGTGCTGCTGCCAGAGGCCTACCGTGCGGTCTCTGCCTTGCACAGCTCCAATGGCTGCTGTGAGCCAGACTTCGTTCTTCTCTTCCAAGCCCTGAAGCAGCCCCTGCAATCGAAACATTTCCTGGGGAGCGGCTGGCATCTGCTTTCCCCCTCTGGAATGCACGTGCCACAGGAGCCGCGTGGCCAGGTTCTAGTGCCTGGCACCCAAGGCACGCGCACATGTGTGCCGAGCTCACGCCGTCTCTGACTTTTCCTCTTCCCAAGTCAGGCCCGGTCCCCCTTCCAGCAGCCACTTTCTAGTAAGGGCCTGTCCCCTCTGCCTCTTCCAGCCTCAGTTTTCTCCCATTTAGAATGGGGAAAAGAGGCAGCCAGATAAAGCAAGTGCTCAGCTAGGGCTGGGACGAGGTAAGACTAATGTCAGCTGCAGTACTTTCAGATGATCTCCTAGGGTCCTTCTGGTTCTGACTGTCCTTGATCTCTCTGCCTTCAGCTGGGAGGAGACGGAGGGAGGACATTCCATTCCCAGCAGACCCTCTCTCCCGGCCTCACAATGGACTCAGCTCTGTGCAAACTGTTTATGTTTCCCCAGCAGAGTTTATTACCCAGGCTGGCCTCCTGCAATTAATTACCGAGCCAAGCAAATAACTTGTCTTTGGGAGGCTGGGCTTGGCATAAACATTTATATACAGCCAGGGGCCAGCCCAGGGGCTGGGCTTGTCTCTGAGCCAGGATCAGGGTGGGGTGGGACTGCTTTCCTTCCCTTGGGCTCCTCCTTGGTCCTTGAGGTGCCCTGTACATGTTTTCTCTTTTTTTTTTTTGGTGGTACTGGGGTTCCTGGAAGCCCTTCTACCTCCGGGCTACACTCCCACGGGCTACACTCCCAGACCTAGTTTTTAACTTTATGTGGAAACAGGGTCTCTTAAACCAGCGAGGCTGGCTCCGAACCAGTGCGATCCTCCTGTCTCTGCCTCCCAAGCGCGGGGATTACAAGCGTGCGCCACCACGCCTGGCTCTGTTTTCTCTTTTAATCTTTGCAATTACCCAAGAAGCAGAGTCCCTGCTGACAGCTGAGGATGGAGATCAGTGAAGTGAAGCAGCTTGTCCAAGGTCACACAGCTGGCAGGGGCTGCAGGGTCTGAAGGTTCACAGGTAGCTATGCAGGTAAATAGACTAGAAAAGAGAGGCTGGGGATTGGGCGTCTTCATTCCTTCATTCAACACACATTCATCAGGCTCCTGTGACACGGGAAGGGGTCTGAGGAGGCAGCTGGTGACATCTGTCCCTGCACAAAATGCCACTCATGATCTTCCGGTCAGCAGGCAGGAGGCCATGGCCTGGGAGGGTCTCTTGATAGCCCTTGAACAAAAACGGTTTTCCACAGGAAGGGCTCTGTGAAGTCAGCCCACTCCTCCCCCCAGCCCCCAGCTCTAGGATCTGAAATTCCATACAGGTCCAATTTCCTTTATCCAAAAATGCTTGGGACCAGAAGCATTTCCAATTTCAGATTTTGGAATATTTGCATAAACATAAAGAGAGATCTTAGCCGGGTGTGGTGAGGCATGCCTGTTAATTCCCGTACTTAGGAGACTGAGACTGGAGGATCAGTAGGTTCAACGCTAGCCTCAGTAACTTAGACCTTCAGCAACTTAATGAAATCTTACTTCAAAATAAAAAAATAAAAAAGTACTAGAGGTGTAGCTTGGTGTAGAATGTCCCTGAAGGTTCAATTCTCAGTATCAAATTAAAAAATCTCGGGGATGGGACCCCAAGTCTAACACCTGTGCACAAAGCCAGAGGTAACTTTATACTATTTATTTATTTATTTACTCATTTAATCGTACTGAGGATGGAACCCAGGGGCATACTACTTCCACGCCGCACCCCCCCCCCCCAGCCCTTTTTATTTTAAAACAAGGTCTTACTTGCTGAGGCTGGCCTCAAGTCTCCAATCCACCTATCTCAGCATTCCAGGTATTGGGATTATAGGTGTGTGCTACCACACCCGGGTTCTACAGTATTTTTAGTGTGACCACATTTTTTTTTTTTTTTTGGTGGTACTGGGGTTCCTGGAAGCCCTTCTACCTCCGGGCTACACTCCCAGACCTCTTTTTACATTTTATATTTGGAAACAGGGTCTCCTAAGCCAGCGCGCGGCTGGCTTCGAACCTGCGCGATCCTCCTGTCTCTGCCTCCCAAGCGCGGGGATTACAAGCGTGCGCCACCACGCCCGGCCTGTGACCACATTTTTTTGTGTACTGGGAATTGCACCTAGGGGAAGACCTCTGAGCTATACCCCTTCCCCCAGCCCTTTTTGTTTTTTATTTTGTGACAGGGTCTCTCTTAAGTTGCAGAGAGTCTTGCTAAGTTGCTTGGAACCTGTGATCCTTCTGTCTCAGCCTCCCGAGAACTGGGATCACAGCTGTGCACCATCACGCCTGGCGCTGTGACTACATTTTGACTGCAACCCTTCCAGTATGGAATTGCCCGGCTGTGGCATCGCACCCATGGACTTTTCAGATGAAGGGTGCTCAGCCTGTATTCTCCAGCCCTGCTTTTGGGCAGAGAGCTCCCCACACAGTTCTTTTTCTGGTGCCTTTATGATAAAGAGGCAAAGTTGCTGATAGGCAGGGGAGTTCTCCTTAGCTGAATGGCTCTCCTGCCCCTCTCCCATCAGAGCTCTGCATCCTGCCTCCTGCCAGCCTCCCGCCCAGCCAGCCCCACTCCTCAACCTTGCTGGCAGGTCTCTGGAGCCCTCTGGTGGGGGCCATCTTGCCTTTTTGCAGGGAGGAAAACTGAGACCCAAGGCAGAAGGACTGGGCACCTCTGCCTGTACCTTCCTACCTGGCCCCTGGTCCTGCACCCCGGAAGCCCTTGCCTGGGCAGGAGCCCATGTCTGAGAGTGGGACCATAGCCCCTGGGCCTCTCTTGCTCTAGACTGTAGTGGAGTTTGGGGCTCAGTTTGAGCTGTCTACACCATGTTGTCAGCACTCTGCTGGAGCCTGGTGTGTGGTAACTGAGGCCCAGGGAAGGTGTGACTTGTTGGTCTGAGAATGCTGGCAGGTAGGAGACCTGGCAGGGAAGGCCGTCTAGTTTGGGAGGCAGGAGGTTTGGGTCCCAGTTACCACCTATACCACAAATGAGACTCCATGATGTCTTCTGGGGATGGGACAGAACAACAGTCCTTACTCACAGGGTTGGGGTGAGGAGTCACAGGCATCTGACTTGTATGTGTGGGGATACTGGGATTGAACCCATTCTGCTGCTGAGTTATATCCCTAGCCCTTTTTATTCCAAGACAGAGTCTCCCTAAGTTGCCCAGACTGGCTTGAACCTGGGCTTCTCCAATCTCAGCCTCCCAAGTTGCTGTGATCACAGGCTTGTGCCACCATGCCCAGCTTCAGCCCCTCCTCCTCTTTTTACTTTTTGTGGTACTGGGATTGAACCCAGGGTCATTCTACCTTTGAGCTACACCCGCAGCCCTACATTTTATTCTTTATTTTGAAACAGAGTCTTAGTAAGGTGTAGAGGGCCTCACTAAGTGGCCGAGGCTAGCCTAGAACCTGCAATCCTTCTGTCTCAGCCTCCCAAGTTTTGTGATTACAAGCTTGCACCACCCTGGTCATCAGCCCCTCCTCTTCAAGGTCCCATCATTTCTCCACATTGCCACACTGTGGACCAAGCTTCCAATATATAAAGCTTTGGGAAATACACTCAAACCACGTCTAAACTATACCAGTTCTAGAACAAGACTGCCAGACTTGAAAGCTGTATGGCTTTGGACAGTTCATCTATTCTCTCTTTGGTTTAATTTTCTTATCTGTAAAATGGGAATAATAAAGGTTTTATTATAGGGATTTTAATCTTTTATCAGGGTGGATTCAACAAATTAGTATTCGTAAAAGTGCTTGGCACAAGTAAAGAACTACACGTTAGCTACTGATATCCCTCATTCATATTTTTATTTATCTGTGCATTTACTGAGCACCTGTGCTGAGCCAGGCACAGGTAGAATTCTGGGTACACAGCTGCATGCATGACTCAATGCCTGTTCTCAGGAGCTCCCCACATCCTGCTAGCGGAGTCAGCTTTCCCTGCCTCCTCCTCACTGCACCTGCAGCTTCAGCTGTTAATGAGAGTGCCCATCACCTCTGCCTCTCCAGAGCTGTCTGAGCAGGTGCCACCTCCCTGGGACCTGGCAGGGCTCTTTCGTGGAGTTTGAAAATGTGTGAAGCAAGCCGGGTGTGGGGGCACACACCTATAATCCCAGGATTTGGGAGAGAGAGACACAGAGACAGGAGGACCTCAGGTTCAAGCCAGCCTCAGCAACTTAGTGAGGCCCTTAGAAACTTAGTGAGACCTTGTTTCAAAATAAAAAATAGGAGCCGGGTGTGGTGGCGCACGCTTGTAATCCCCGCGCTTGGGAGGTGGAGACAGGAGGATCGCGCAGGTTCGAAGCCAGCCGTGCTGGCGTAAGAGACCCTGTTTCAAAAATATAAAATAGGTCTGGGAGTGTAGCCCGGAGGTAGAAGGGCTTCCAGGAACCCCAGTACCACCAAAAAAAAAAAAAATAAATAAAAAATAAAAAATAAAAAATAGGGCTGGGGCATAGCTCAGAGGTAGACACACACACACACACACACACACACACACACACACTGCTGGGCATGGTGGTACATGCTTATAATCCTAGTACTTGGGAGGCTGAGACATTAAGATCGCAGCTTTGAAGCCTTTGTGAGACTCTCGGCAACCTGGTGAGCCCCTGTTTCCAAATAAGAAATAAAAAAATTGGGCGGGGGGAGCCGGGCGTGGTGGCACATGCTTGTAATCTGAGCATTCAGGAAGCTGAGACAGGGAGGATCACAGTTTGCCAACAGCCTCAGCTACTTAGTAAGGCCCTTTGCAACTCAGTGAGACCCTATTTCAAAATAAATAATAAAAACTAGAGCTGCAGGTATAGCTTGGAGGTAGAATGCCCCTGGGTTCTGTCCTTAGTACCACACACAAAAAAATTGGGGGGTGTAGCTTGGAGGTAGAATGCCTCTGGGCTCAATCTCCAGGCCAAAGAGAGGGAGAGAGAAAGAGAGACAGAGAGAAAAAAAAAATATACTAGCCTTAGGAGCTAGTGCCCTGGGCAAAACCCTGAGCCTTGGTCTCTCTAGCTGCCAGGGGTGGTCAGGCCAGCTGAGCTCTGGTCTTTCTCAGCATTTTCTGACCAGCGTAACTCAGAGCTGCCCAGGCCTGAGCTGAGCCTTTGTTACAGGTGCGCAATGGCAGGGTCAGACCAGGGAGCCCTGAGCTTAAGGTGCAGAAGTGCCCTCAGAGGTCCTGAGAAGCCCCAAGAGGTGCCAGGACACGTGTGGAGTGCTGTGGAAGGGAACAGCAGGCCTGGTGGGGCTGGGCTTCTGTGGTCTTGTCCACACCTGCCCTTAGCATGCTGTGGACCTTTCTAGCCTGTGTTGGGGATGGGCTGGCGCTCTCACACTTGTTGAGATTTAGTTTATAAGAAGGGTGACTGGGCATGGTGGTGCATGCTTGTAATCCCAGCATTTGGGAGACTGGAGGATCACAGTTTGAGGACAGCGTCAGCTACTTAGCGAGGCCCTTTGCAACTCAGTGAGACCTGTTTCAAAAGTTAAAAAAAAAAAAAAAAAAAAAAAAAGACTGCCAGACGTAGTGGCTCACGCTTGTAATCCCAGTACTTGGGAGGCTGAGACGGGAGGATTGCCCAGGTTCAAAGCCAGCTTCAGCTACTTAGTGAGGCTCTCAGCAACTTGGTAAGACCCTGTTTCCAAATATAAAATAGGTCTGGGAGTATAGCCCGGAGGTAGAAAGTCCCTTGGTTCTATCCCAGTACCACAAATAAATAAATAAAAATTAAAAAGACTAAAAAAAAAAAAAAACAACCCACTAGGATTAGAGGTATAGCTTGGAGGTAGAATGCCCCTAGGTTCTATCCCCAGTACTGCAAACAAACAAACAAACAAAAAAAAAAAAAAAAAAGGAAGGGTTCTATCTTTGAGGGGCTGCCATTCTGAGCAGCCAAGGTAGGAATTGGGTTAGAAGCATTGGGCTTCTGCTTCCTTTGTGCCAGGCTAGCCCATATCGTCCCCCCTGCAGTGGTCATTCAGGCTCAGTGCGACCTCAGCCCCCTGAACAAAAAAGTCTGAATCTAGCTGCTGCTCTCCCCCCACCAGCCCCTCCACATTTTTATCTTTGTATCCCCCTCGGCCATCCTCAGTCGTCACCCAGCACCATCACGCACCCACCCATGACTGTGACAGCCACCACACACACACACACACACACACACACACACACACACACGCCACACACATACACACACGTGCACACACATGTGATAGGGCTGAGTTCCTTCCTCTTCTCTCCCAGCAAAGCCCTCCCCAGGGCTTGTACCTAACCCCATCCCACCTCCTGTGTTTCCCCCGGCCCCCTCCCATCCACACACCAGCTGGCTTCCTTCTCCATGGCTGTCCCAGGCAGGGGGATCAGAACAGCCGCGTCTGGGAAGGAGCTTGCTCTCTCTTTCTGCTATTAAAAACAGCCATATCGCTGGAGACGTCACAGCAGCTGAAACCTTCCAGAACTCCTTCTCTGCGGTCAGGAGGCCAAAGGGGCAAAGTCACAGTGGAAAGGACAGGGCAGAGGAGGACGGTGGTCAGCGTCAGGTGGGACGAAACTCTCGGGGTCTCAGAGCATCCAGACTCTTCTCCCTCACCCCACTCTTCTCTCCCACTTGCAGGGAGCCTGGGCCTTGTGAGCTGTGGCCAGGGAGGGCATCTTTGGGTGGGATGGCCCTTTATTTATCTCTTTATTAATCCACAGATCTTTGCTAATAGCTTGTTGTTGCTAGATCCTGCCCTGAGCCCAGGGGCTGGCAGTGAGGCCGGCATCATGCCCACCTGAGGGCTGATAGGGGAGGCTGCTCAGGGTCACATGGTACAGTCAGGTACAGTCAGATGAGGGCCATTTGGTCATCTACTCAGCGGGGTTCACTGATCCCTGTCCTGCCACCGGGGCGCCAGCAGTCCCCTAGACACAGGCGTGGGGGGACACAGCCCGAGTGCTGAGGCGAATCTTTCAGTAATTATTTAAACAACAGTAGCTCAGTTGGACAGAGGAGAGGATAGCAGATAGCAGGCGTCTCTAATCTCATAATTTAGGCAAAACCTTTATGGCAGTTTTTGTTGTTTGTCCTTGTTATACATGTGAGTTTGTGTGCTTATATACTCACACATAATTGTGGTTAGCCTCTATACCATTCCAACACTGCTTTTCTTTCTTTAGCATTTCACATTCACTCTAGTGTCGTCTATCTATCCACACATACATACACATACATATTTGCAGTACTTGAGTATGCTCGGCAAGGCTCTGCCACCGAGCTGCACCCCAGCTCAGCATCCATTTCCGTTAACGTCTGCCTAGAGTCCCTCATGTGGGTCCTCTGGTGTGTTTAACCATCCTCTTATTTGGCTTACATTATTTCCAGGTTTCTTGCCATTGTAAATGATGCTGAAGTGATTTGCTTTGAAGCTATATGCTCACTTCCTGAAGCACAACCCTGGAAGCCCCAGGCCCCAGGCACAGCCCTGCTCCAGTTCCCCTGAACTGTTTTCCATTTCTTTCCTGCTCAGCAGTCTCCCTTTCTTGTGTGTGTGCACGTGCGTCCAAGTGTGTGTGTGTGTGTGTGTGTGTGTGTGTGTGTGTATTAATAGGGATTGAACCCAGGGACATTTTCTTTTTGTTTTTGAAATAGGGTCTTCTTGCTAGGTTGCTAAAAGTCTCACTAAGTTGCTGAGGCTGGTCTTGAACCTGTCATCTTCCTGTTTCAGCCTTCCAAGTACCGTGGTCAGGTAGCAGCTTGCCCTTTTTGACCTTAAAGGGAAAGGAGGTTTCCTCCAGGTAGGTATGAGGTGTTCTATTTATCTTTTTCTATAAAAAAAATCATCCCAAAACTTAAAAGTTCAAAATTAACCACATTCATTTAATTGTTATCCACAGTTTTTGAGGGTCAGGAATTTGGGAAGAGCTGAGGGGGACAGTTCTAGCTCAGGGTGTCTCATATGGCTGCAGAAGGCCCAGGACTGGAGCAGCTACTGCTTGGCACGTCTGTTGATAATATTTCTGTAACTTACACCACTTTTCCCCATTGCTGCCTCTCCCCCTAATCTGGACCACTTTAATTTCTCACCGAGATGACTAATGTAAGTTAAACACACAGTACTTCCTGTGGGCCAGGTATTGTCTCAAATTCTTTACATACGTGAATTACTCCTTTAATCCTCACTATTATCCAAGGAGGTAGGTTCTGTTGTGATCTCCATCTTACAGAAGAAAAAACTGAGGCCCCGACAGGTTCTCTAGTTAATAAATGGCAGGTCTGGGATTTGAGCCCAGTGTGCTCTTGTTGACCCTGCCCCAACTGGTCCTATTTCCATCTAGCCTCCACACCCTTCATTCTCCTTCCAGTGGCCAGAACAAGCTTTTTAAAGCAGGACTACATTGTGGTGATGCCCATGTTGTATGGTGGTGGCAGGTAAACACAGGTGCCCACCAGGCCTCCTGGTGACCAGCTCTGCCAGTCTCATCCACGCATCTCTTCACATCTTGGGAGTGCTCTTTCTCCCCCAGAGCCTTCCCACAGCAGGTTCTGCTTTGTGTGGTCTCACTGCAGCATGCCCAGCCTGGCCCCTTTTGGAGTTGTTCCTGTGTCTTCAGCTCCAGGCTCAGATGGTGCTCCCGTGGGGAAGCGTTTCCTGATCCTCAGGCTGCTGGGTCACCACCCTGGGCCCTGGGAGCACAGTGCTTCTTGGCACTTGCTCTAAGAGTCCTTGTGTGCCCCCTGTTGGAGGTCTGCATCACAGGGCGGCTGCGCTGCCTGCTTCAGGAGATGCACTGTGGCCTGTTTCCATGGCTCCCCCCACCCCCGAATTGTGCAGAGCCCTGCTGTGTTCCCCGCAGAAAGGCAGCTTTATAGATGGGTTCATCACAGGAATCACCCTGATCACCAAATGTCTGGCAGCCAATGGTGTCCGACACACAATAGGCACTCCATAAACAGTCATTGCGTATTATTATTATTATTATTATTATTATTATTATTATTATTATTTTGCGGTATTAGAGATTTCAGGGGCCTTCTACTGCTGAGCTACATGCCCAGTCCTATTTTTTATTCTTCTATTTTGAAACAAGATCTCATTAACCAGGCCTGACTGGCTCCTGAAGATAAGAAAGTGAAGGAGGTTGGGCATGGTGGCGCACGCTTGTAATCCTAGTACTGGGAGGCTGAGACAGGAGGATCGCAGGTTCACAGCCAGCCTCAGCTACTTAGTGAGGCCCTCTGCAGCTTAGTGAGACCTTGTTTCAAAAATAAAAAGAATAAGGCTGTGCGTGGTAGCACATGTTTGTAGTCCCAGCATTTGGGAGGCTGAGATGGGAGGATCACGGTTTGAGGATAGCCTCAGCTGGAAGCTGGGCATGGTGGCGCACACTTGTAATCCCAATACTTGGGAGGCTGCAATGGGAGGACTGTGGTTCGAGGCCAGCCTCAGCTACTTAGGGAGGCCCTCTGCAACTCAGTGAGACCCTGTTTCAAAATAAAGAATAAAAAACAGGGCTGGGAGTGTAACTCGGAGGTAGAATGCCCCTGGGTTCCACCCCCAGAATTGCAACCACAAAGAAAAACAAAACCAAACAAAAACCAGAAAGTGAATGAATGAGCCACGGCGCACATCTGTAGTCCCTATACCTGGGAGGCTGAGGCAGGAGTGGGGTAAAAGATGACACTCCCAGGCCGGGCGTGGTGGCGCACACTTGTAATCCCTGGGCTTGGAAGGCAGAGACAGCAGGTTCGAAGCCAGCCTTGCTGGCTTAAGAGACCCTGTTTCCAAATAAAATATAAAATAGGTCTGGGAGTATAGCCTGGAGGCAGAAGGCAGAAGGGTTCCATCCCCAGTAAACACACACACACACACACACACACACACACACACACACACACTCACACACACTCCCTCTTCTTGCTCAGTTCCCACGGCTCCTCCATCTTCTTGACCCAGCCTGCTGCCCTGCCATGGCAAAGGGACTATACGCCTGCATTTGCTGATCCGAGGCATGGGCCGGGCCGGTTTGGCTCATGTGGGAGCCCGGGTACCTCTGCCCCTACACTCTCTCCTTTGGGCTCCTTGGGGTTCCCAGTAGACCCTAGGCTTTTCAAAGGCTAGACTTCACCACTTCCCATCAGACTAGTTTTGCTCAACAATATTTTTGAGCTTCTGCTAGTCCTGTGTTGGCACCCAGCCCAGGAGTCAGGTCTGGGGCTTTGGGAAGCTTTAGGTACCTGAGAGGGGCTGGAGGAGAAGGCATTACCTCCTTTTTCTGGGAGCCTTCAGCTCCTGTGGGTACAGTGCTAGATAGGTTCTGATAACTGTTCATCTTGCCCAGACCTTCCCACCTTTGGCAGGGCTACAGGCTCCTGGAGCTTCCAGAGGCTCCAGCCCCAGAGGCCCCAGCTTCTTCCCTGTCTCCCTCCTCACAGGTCTCGGTCGGCTGGGGATTCTGTTTTGGTTGGAAGGAGGTGGTGGAGGAGTTTGTGTGTCTGGCTCCTTCCTCCTCTCTCATTCCTCCTCCCTTCCTCCGCTAGCAGTTCAAGATGTTTCCTCTGCCAGCCTGGCGTGGCTCCAGCCCGGGCCCCGCCTTGGGCAGGCAGCAGCTCTCCTCTCGCGCCCGGGGCTCCTGTGGGCTGTGGCTTTCCAGAATGGTCCTTCCTGGCTTCACTTCTGGTTTGGGGGGGGTCCACGGGGCAAGTCCTCAGGGTACGGCATGTGGCCTCCTCCCTCCATGTGTAAAAAACCAAATCTCCCTGGAGAGGAGTCTGTGTACCTACTCAGGGCTGCCCCCTGCTCTGGGTGGACTTTGGGCTCATCCTGCCCCTCCCTGGTTATTTCGGGAGACCCACGGTCCAGGGGTACACAGCAGGCCTGTGGTCATTTGGTGGGAGTTTTGGGCAGCTCTGCCAGACATCTTCACTAGGGCTTGGGCCATCTGGAGGCCTTCCCCCAACCTCCATGGTGGTCTGCGATGTAGAATTTGAGTACAGATCTCCAGCTGAGGTCCCACTGTCCCTGGGAATGCTCGTCGCCGGCAGAGGCTCACAAGGATGGAGCAGCCCCACAACCCGGCCTGACAGAGCCCAGGCTTGGCCTTGTGTCTTCAGCACTGTGCCCGAGGCAGGACAGGTGCTCGCTAAATACTAGTGGGCTGGCTGGCTGGCTGGAGGAGCAGCAGGGAAGCAGAGAGGGGGGTGACGGAGCAGTGAGGACACTCAGAGTCCTGAGGAAGCACTTGCCAGAGGCGGTAGAGCTGAGCCGGGTATTGAAGGGTGAGTAAGAGTTGGACCGATAGGCAGAGTGGGAAGGGCATTCCATGCTGAATTACCTGTGTAAACTCTGAAACAGCAGCATGTGAGCCGGTGCTCAGGGTTTGCGCGAGGAAGAGGCCAGTGGGGAGGCTGGACAGAGGGGCTCCAGTGTGGAGGTGGCACCCTGGCTTGCTGGAATGACACTGGTGATTAGCGCCCTGGGCTGGCAGTGGAGGGGGCGGCCTCAGGGCTGCCCAGGCCTTGGTGCTATGCAAAGCCCTCCTGAGGTTTTAGCTTTCCTCCCCTGGGTGAGCAGGTGGTGGGCTTAGGCCTTGTTAGGGCCAGCTGTGGTAGAAACGGGCTTGTGCCCAGCTGTAAGATAGCCCATTAGGTTCTGGTCTCTGTACTTTCCTGGCTGTGATTCTGGACATATTATTGACTTGTGTGCGCTGGAGTTGCCTCTGCAATAAGGACAATAGAATCCACCTGGCCAAAGTGTGAGGAAAATCCAACAAGACAAACTGTGTAATGCTTTCCCTTCTTCTGCCCCTCTTCTCTCTGCTCCCCTCTCCCCCATCCCCTCCTGGTTCTTTGGACCAAGGCCTGAGTACAGTCTGAAGGAGGCTGGGCATCCTCAGGTCTAACAGCCCAGTTCTCAGTGTCTCCTTCCGAAATGAAGCAGCTAAAAGTATAAATTCCCAGGCCCGTGAAGGGGAGCTGTGCAGGATGGCTCAGCAAGGAGGGTCCTTAACGAGGCTTCCAGATGATTTCGACTCCAGCTTACACGGGAGACCTGCCGGATGGGACCTGTGCCCCTGAGCATCACAGTGGGAAGACCCTGGTGTTGGCCCTGGAGTCAGGACCCGGGCTGTGGTGTGGGGCAGGCCCGGGATGGGGAGCGGACCTGCGCAGTTGCGCAGGCTTCACTCAGAGCCCCCAGACTGGGTCCATGCTCTGCGGTTCCATCCCGACATCCACACAGCGGCCCTGCAGTTTCATCTTGCGCTGGGCCTGCTGGTCCCAGCCGGGTTTCCTGATAGCTGGGTAAACTAGGGGCCGTCACCTCCCTTTCTGAGTCTCCCCTGTTTGGGGGTGTGATAAGCCCCCTCCTGGGCTAATCTTGAGGATTCAGTGTGGCGCTTTGTGTGACTCTCAGCACGGGGCCTGGCACAGACAGCGTGGAGTGACTTTCTGAGGCCAGGCGCCAGCACCCTGCATTCCCCTGGGGCCGCTGCAGCCGCCACACAGACACCATCCTTGGCTTAAAGGGGCTTCTGGCCTGCAGTAGGGAGGCTGTTATGAGGGAGGCGCAGTGTGAGGAGTCCCTGAGGGAGCCAGGCAGGCAGAGGGCCTGGCGTGGGATGTGACCTCGCTGGGGGTCGCTGAGGGCTTCCTGAGGAAGGGTGAAATGAGCAAAACTGAGAGACGCAGAGGGCGTGAACTGGGCACGGGGCAGGGTGCCGTCCCGCACAGGCAGCGGCTTCTCGGCGTGTGCCTTCCACAGTCCTTAGCAGTTATTAGTAGACAGCCTCCGGGGAGGCTGACGCCAGGTGAGGGAGGGTAGAGATGGGCCATGGGTGCTGAAGGTGGTCGGAGGCTGTCTATCTTGATGTCAGCGCAGGGTGCCCTGCATTTTTATCTTACACTGGGGCCTCATCCTCCTGGTCTGGGCTCTTTTCCTTTCAAAAGGCGCTACACTGCACTGCTTTAGAAGGGGACAGGGCCTTTACCTGGAGCTCCTGCAGCAGCCCAGTTGATGCACCAAGCAAGTTGTTTAGCTTCTGGTAACCGTGAGCTTTTTTTCCTTTTTCTTTTTCAGTACTAGTGATTGAACCCAGGGGCTTTCTACCTCTGAGCTATACCTTCAGCCCTATTTTTTTTAATTCTTTTTTATTTATTTATTTTTTTTGGTGGGGGTGAAACCCAGAGGCTTTCTACCTCCGGGCTATAATCCCAGACCCATTTTATATTTTATTTGGAAACAGGGTCTCACTAAGTTGCTTAGAACCTCACTAAGTAGCTGAGGCTGGCTTTGAACCTCGCGCGATCCTCCTGTCTCAGCCTCCCAAGCGCGGGGATTACAAACATGCGCCACCACGCCCAGCTTTTTATTCTTTATTTCAAAACAGGATTTCACTAAGTTGTGGAGGGCCTCACTAAGTAGCTGAGGATGGCTTTGAACCTGCGAAATGGGACTAACCACCCTCTCGAATTGGGTTATTGTGAGGTTTACTTTATTTATTTATATATTTTTGTGGTACTAGCCATGGAATCCATGGGCATTCTATTTCCGAGCTATACCCCCAGCCCTATTTTTTATTCTTTATTTTGAAACAGGGTCTCACTGAGTTGCAAAGGGCCTTACTAAGTAGTAGCTGAGGCTGTCCACGAACCTCAATCCTCCTGTCTCAGCCTCCCAAATGCTGGGATTACAAGGATGTGCCACCACACCCATCTTATTGTGAGGTTTATATGAAATTCTACATGGAAAACCCAGGACAGCACCCCTAAAAGGAAGTGCCCAGTGAATAGTTCATTCCTCTGGCCCCCATATCAATCTGGAAGTGGGGAGTCCTATTTTGGACTAGGAGTTCCTCTAGCCCAGACTTGCTCCTGCAAGCCAGTACTAGCCCTAATTGTCAGTAAAAAGAGGTGACTATCCCTCCCCTAGAGGTGATCAGATGGGCATAAGAACTAACCAGCATTGGGAGTCCAGAAACAACGGCTGTAACAGCTTGGAGGGTGTAAATTAAACCCACTGGGCTCTCATGGGGGAGGGTTATATTTTCTGATTTGGTCTTGAGACTTTCCCTGGAGAGTAACTGTAGATTCTAGCCCTGCCCCACCAGGGCTCTGGAGAAGGTTCTCAGATGTTTATGATATGACGACGTGCCTTTCACAGGATACTTCTTTTTTGCTTTGAGAATGGGTCTTGCTATGTTGCCCAGGTTGGCCTCAAATTCGTGATCCTCCTGCCTCAGCCTCTCAAGTAGCTGGGACTACAGATGTGTGCCACTGTGCCTGTCTGGGATGCCTCTTTATCCTGGCACATGTCTTAATGCCAAAGCTCCAGACCTGTGACCAGGTATCCCTCTCCAGGAAGCTTGTTTATACGGGCAGGGACTCTGTGGCTCTTGTTGGGCCCGGGTCCATTTGAGCCCTGGCTGGGAGGACAGTTAGCTTTGGGCATCAGTCAGGTGAAACAGAGGAGGTGCCACACACAGAAGCAACAGAGGCATCTTATCACCCAGAGAGAAGAGGGTAGTGAGCCAATGGGAATGGGGAGCCATCTGGGACATGCATGCCCAAGCAGCAGGTAGGGAGCCAGAGAGTGGGAGTGAGGGCAGCTTTTGCTCATTGTGGGTTTCACAGTGCATCCGGAACTAATGCAGAGAGCTGTGTTATTTCCCCCCCATTTTAGAGATGAGGATTAGAGAGGTTCCAGCCTTGCCCAAGATTACCCAGCTAGTGAGTGGCAGACCCTAAAGCCTTCACCAACCCTGAACTGACTCCCATAGTGATACACTGGGGTCCAGGGGTGAGTCTCCCCTATCTCTGGGCCTTGATATTGCTTTGCATACCTGGGAATGGGGGTCATGGTCCATGAGACCTCAGCACCAGTATCCTGGGGCCGGCCTGCCTGCCTGCCTGACTGCCTGCCTTCTCTTTTTTTCTCTCTCTCTTTTTCCAAACCGAGGATGAACCCAGGGGCATTCTACCTTCAAGCTACACCCCCAGCCCTATTTTTTTCTTCCTTCCTTCTTCCCTCCCTTCCTCCCTTCCTTCCTTCCTTTCTTTTTTGTGGTACTGGGGATGAAACTCAAGAACAGTATACCTCTGAGCTACACCTTCAGCCCTATTTTTTAGTCTTTTTTATTTTTTGAAACAGGATCTGAGTTTCAAAAACTGAGTTGTGAAGGGCCTCGCTAAGTAGCTAAGGCTGTTCGCAAACCACAATCCTCTGGTCTCAGCCTCCTGAATTCTGGGATTATAAGTGTACACCACCATGCCCAGGTTATTTTTTATTTTGAAACAGGGTCTCTCTAAATTGTGGAGGGCCTCGCTAAGTAGCTGAGGCTGGCTGGGAACCTGTGATCCTCCTGTCTTCAGTCTCCCAGGTACTGGGATTACAAGCATATACCATCACACCTGGCCCTTTTTCAGCCCAGAACTTTTTGTGTGTGTGTGTGTGTGTGTGTGTGTGTGTGTGTGTGTGTGTGTGTGGTACTGGGGATGAAACCCAGGGGCATTCTACCTCCAAGCTACACTTGTAGACCTATATTGAAACAGTCTCATTAAGTTGCTGAGGCTGGCTTCGAACCTGCCATCCTCCTGTCTCAGCCTCCCAAGTACTGAGATTACAAGTGTGTGCTACTATGGAAATCCAAGGGGCATTCTCTCTCTGAGCTATACTCCCAGCCATTTTTTAGTTTTGAAACAGGGTCTTGCTAAATTGCTGAGGCTGGCCTCAAACCTGTAATCCTTTCTCAGCCTGCCCAGTACTAGGATTACAGGTGTGTTCCAGCGCGCCTGGCCTGAGCTCTGCATTTCTGAAGGGGCCTGGCTTCTGAGAGTTGGGCCCTATACCTGCCCCATTCAGTGTGCAGTACCTCCGAACTATACCCCCAGCCCTATTTTTTATTCTTTATTTTATTCTTTACTGTCTAGGAAATGACTGGCTTACCTGGGCCCCCTCAGCCCAGCCTTCTAGGCTTCCTGTAGCCTAGGACTGACCCGTGGCCCCCAAACCCTATCCCTCCCAAGGGGAAGTGGAGACCAAGACCCATAATTTCTCTGTTCTGTGTGTACCTAGTACTGGGTCTGGTGGGAGACCCCAAAGTGGCTCCAGGGGCCTTCCTGAGATCAGTGTGGCTGAGGAGTGTGTGGAGTGGGGAGTGAAGTGGGAAGGGGGCCTGAGGAGTGGGCGAGACCAGATTGTGAAGAGCAGGGGAGGGACTCCATCAGATTTGCTTCTAGAATGATTGAGAAGATGCCCGTGACAGCTAAGACAGCCTTAGTGTTCAGCAGCCCTCAGTCCTGTGCTGGTCATTATAAAACCCAGACTCTACTGCCTTTTAGCTGGGAAAACTTGGACCAGTCATACACCCTTGGGACTCATTTCCCTTACAGCAGGATAAGGAGCTTTCTTCCCTGGGATTTTATCAGGATCAAAGTGAGCTAATGGGGGATTTCACCTAATCTCAATTGATCCTGCAAACACTTAGCCGACTCCGTGCCAGGGCCCTTCCTCTGTGTTGTGGTTGGGACGTGACAGAACTCAATTGTGGTTTCTGGTAGGGCCCCACCTTAAGAACCAATTCCCCATAAACATAAAGCTTTACTTTCTCCATTTCCCTCCCCTAGGCCTCGAAGCTCTGCTGAGGGGCTCACAGCCTTATGAGCCCCTAGAGACTCCCAGGAAGCCAGTGCAGTGTGGAGGGGAGTGTGCGAGCCCTGAGGGAGTCGGGGCTCTACTCTGAGTCTCGGCTTCCTTATCGTGTGTGTGTGTGTGTGTGTGTGTGTGTGTGTGTGTGTGTACTGGGGATGGAACCCAGGGGGCATTCTACCTCCGAACTACACCCCCAGCCCTATTTTTATTCTTTATTTGGAAACAGGATCTCACTGAGACTGGCCTCAGACCCAGATCCTCCTGTCTCAGCCTCCCAAATGCTGGGATTACAAGTGTGTGCCATTATGCCTGGCTCTGCTTCCTTATCTGAAAAATAGGAATGAAATGCTATATCATTCTCCTGTTGGTAAAGTACTATAAATTTAGTGTCTTACAACAGTGCAAATGTATTCTCTCACAATTCTGAAGGTTAGAAGCCATAAAATGGGTCAGCAGGACCCATCTGGAGACCCTAGAGGAAAACACATCCCCTTGCCTTTGATAGCTTCTGGATGCTGCCTGCATCCCAACCCACCTTTGCCTTCAAAGGCAGAAGCATCACACCTCCAATCTCTCTCAGCACATCTGTCACTACACTCTTTTCTCTCTTTGACCCTCCTGCCTCCCTCTCATAAGGACCCTTATATATTTTTTGTTTGTTTGTTTTATTTTTTGTGGTACTGGGGATGGAATCCAGGGGCTTTTCTACCTCCGGGCTATACCCGCAATCCTATTTTTATATTTTATTTGAAAACAGGGTCTCATTAAGTTGCTGAGAGCCTCACTAAGTAGCTGAGGCTGGCTTTGAACCTATGCGATCCTCCTGTCTCAGCCTCCCAAGTACTGGGATTACAAGTGTGTGCCACCACGCCCGGCCCTATAAGGACCCTTATTATTACAGTGGATCTGCCCAGATCATGCAGGACAGTCTCCCTACCTCCAGATCCTCGACTAACACCAGAAATAGTGGCAGATGCCTGCAACTGAAGTACTTGGGAGGCTGAGACAAGAGGATCACAGGTTCAAGGCAACCTTCGAAACTTAGCAAGGCCCTCAGTATCTTAGTGAGGTAACAGTCACAGCCCAGAGGTTAGGACTTGGGGGCTGTTATTCAGCCTGTTGCACATACTTGTGAGGACTGCAGCAGACAGGGCCCGCACAACAACTGGTATGGGCCATCATTCCCTGTGTACCTCTCCCCTCCCCCTGGGCCTCCGTCTCTCCATCTGTAAAATGAGCCTACCCACTCCAGCATTCTGAGCCCGCCTTCCTCAGAGATGCAGTGCAGACAGGCAGCTGTGTTCGTGGGGGCTCAGAGGAAGCATAGACCTGAACCCCAGCATGCCCCTCTCCCCCTCCCTGGGGCAGGCCTCCTCTCAGTTCCTGGCCCAGAGTATTTCCCATCATTCCAGGGATGGCTGATGGGAAAGGCTGAGCTCACTGCTCCCTGGGGAGGGCCAAGGGTGGAGGAAGGAGAGGGAGAGGCTGGCGCAGCCGCAGCTTCTGAAAGAAGGGGAGAAAAGAGACGTCCAGGAGCACTTGCAGGTTGTCAGAGGTGGGGTGGTGCTGCTCTGTCCCTCTGCCAGTCGCCTCTCAGGCCATTCCCTTTGGGTAGGCCCTGGGGTCCTGCAGAGGGTGCATGTATGTTGGGAATGACAGAGGGTGTCAGGGACCAGCAGGGCGTGCAGGTGGGGAGTTGTCTGGACAGGAATATGACAATCCCTCGCCTTCCGTGAGCAGAGGGCCAGCTCAGCCAGCGTCCATCCACTCCCTCCAGAAGCCAGGCACCTTCACCCTCGGTTCAGCATCTCCCTTCACTGGGCCTCAATTTTTTCTTCTGCACGTGCACACGTGTGCGTGGACATGTATGTGCATGTATATGTGTGTGCACACACATATGTTAATAACATCATTATGGGATTTTTTTTTTTCGGGTCTGGGGATGGAACCCAGGGTCATTCAACCTCCGAGCTACACCCCCTGCCCTATTTTTATTCTTTATTTTGGAACCGGGTCTCACTAAGTTGCAGAGGGCCTCACTAAGTAGCTGAGGCTGTCCACGAATCGCGATCCTCCGGTCTCAGCCTCCCAAATGCTGGGATTAAGTGTGCGCCACCACGCCCGAATGCTGGGATTACAAGTGTGCGCCACCACGCCCGGCTCGTTATAGGATTTGATGGAGTGAACGGGAGTGCTTTTGGACTGCTTGTGGGACATACATTCTGCTACATAAATAAGCGTGAGGCCGTGCACCTGCATATCACTTTACTCTTCTCTCTTCTACCCCTGCCTTGTGACAAACTCCTCACGATCCCTCCTTCTCCAGTTCAAGCACCACCTGCGCTCAGACCTGCTCAGCAGCCCTTGCCCACCGGGGAAGAGTGCTGCGGCTCCTTTTCTGGCCCCACTATGGCCCTTTTTCTTTCTTTCTTTCTTTCTTTCTTTCTTTCTTTCTTTCTTTCTTTCTCTTTCTTTTTTTGGTGGCACTGGGGGTGGAACCCAGAGGCTTTCTACCTCCGGGCTATACTCCCAGACCTATTTTATATTTTATTAGAAACAGGGTCTCACTAAGTTGCTGAGAGCCTCACTAAGTAGCTGAGGCTGGCTTCGAACCTGTGAGATCCTCCTGTCTCAGCCCCCCAAGCACGGGCATTACAAGCGTGTGCCACCACGCCCGGCTGGCCCTTTCCTTCCTTCCTTCCTTCCTTTCTTTCTTTCTTTCTTTCTTTCTTTCTTTCTTTCTTTCTTTCTTTCTTTCTTCTCTTTTGGCACTGGGGATTGAACTGGGGCAAATTCTACCTCCAAGCTACACTTCCAGCTCTTGTTAGTTTTATTTGAAACATGGTCTCATTAAGGTTCTGAGGGTATTGTTAAGTTGCTAAGGGTGGCCCAGAACCTGCGATCCTCCTGTCTCGATCTCCCAAGCACTGGCATTACACTTGCGCCACCACACTCAGCTGCATGGCCCTCTTTTTTTCTTTGGTGGTACTGGGATTGAAGACAGGGGCATCTACCTCTGAGCTATACCCCCAGCCCTTTTAATTCTTTGTCTTGAATCAGGATCTTGCTAGGTTGCTAAGAGTCTCACTAAGTTGTGAGGCTGACCTCCAACCTTCAATCCTCCTGCTGCAGCCTCCCAAGTACAAGTACTGAGATTTCAGGCATGTGCCACCATGCCGGGCTCTGTGGCCCTCTTGATAACCCCCTGCCTGGAGCCTTTGGTAGGCTGGTTACTAGTTTGTATATCAGTCCTCCCTACCACGAGTGGGCGGTACATTTATAACAGGCCCCTAGCTGAGGCAGGTTGGGTAGTATGGCGAAGACCTGGGGAAAGTTGGCCTCCGGGGTCTGGCGTGGACAAAGTAGCCACATGGAAGTCTGGCCCTAGGACTTGAGCAAGCCTCGACAATGGGTTCAGAGTCACAAGAAAGAGCAGGAGACCAAACCATTTATGTCGCTTGCTCTCTGTGCTGTGAACACTCATGCCCACTGCCCAGGACCTCTTACTGATAGTCAGGACACCCGAGGGCACGTAAGTCCTGAGGTTTCCTATGAGCATGAGGTCTGAGCAGAGGGAGGAGGGGTGTTGGAGGAGATACTGTCTAGGCCTTAGGGATGCCTTTTTGTGTGTGTATGTGTGGTCCTGGGGATTGAACCTAGGGGCACTGTACCTCCGTGCTACACCCCCAGCCCTATTTTTTAGTCTTTTTATTTTTATTTTTGGTGATACTAGGGGTGGAACCCAGGGGATTTCTACCTCCTGGGTATACCCCCAGAACTATTTTATATTTTATTTGGAAACAGGGTCTCATTAACTTGCTGAGAGCCTAAGTAGCTGAGGCTGGCTTCGAACCTGCGCAATCCTTCTGTCCCAGCCTTCCAAGCATGGGGATTATATGCGTGCACCATCATGCCTGGTGTCTTTTTTATTTTTGAAACAGGGTCTCACTGAGTTGTAAAGGGCCTCACTAAGTAGCTGAGGCTGTCTGCAAACTGTGATCCTCCGGTCGCAGCCTCCTGAATGCTGGGATTACAAGCATGCACCACCATGCCCGGCTTTTAGGGAAGCCCATTCCTGCAAGCTCCCCACTGCAGTCCACGCTCTCCCAGGGGGCCCCTTCCAGAGCCGATGGCCCACTAGATCCACAGAGAATTACAAATAAATGTTGGGAGACAGTGTGGCACAGAGCCACGGTGCCCCACTGTGTGTAGTTATGTGTGAGTAGTTACATATTATGAGTGGGGTGGGTATTAGGAATTAAACCCAGGGGCATTTTACCACTGAGTGGCATCCCCAGCCCTTTGTATTTATTATTATTATTATTATTATTATTATTATTATTATTATTACTGTTATTAGTGGTGCTAGGGGTGGAACCCAGAGGCTTTCTATCTCCGGTCTATACTCCCAGACCTATTTTATACTTTATTTGGAAACAGGGTCTCACTAAGTTGCTGAGAGCCTCACTAAGTAGCTGAGGCTGGCTTTGAACCTATGTGATCCTCCTGTCTCAGCCTCCCAAGCACAGGGATTACAAGTGTGGGACACCAGGCTTGGCTTACTTTTTTATTTTGAAATAGGGTCTTGATAAGTTGTAAAGGCTGACCTTGAACTTGCTATCCTATTGTATCAGCCTCTCAAATACTAGCGTTATTGGGGTGTACCCCATGCCTGGCAATTAGTTACATTTTCCTCCCATAGGCTTTAAGCCTTACAGAGGCAGCACCCACCCTCAATAGCTTTTCGTATCACTGTGCTTCCGGCACCTCTTCCTGTACTAATCCTCCCATGTACGGAACCTGGATTACATGCCAGGCATATACAGACATCTGCTCATCCATTCCCCTCAGTGCTCTGGAGGTAGATTGTATTACCCCATAATCCAGGAGCGGGCAGGTAAGGGTGGGACCAGCTGGAACAGACAGAGCCTTTAAGTGGCAGGATGGAGAGCTTGATCCGGCTCCCAGCTGCTCTTCTCCACATCCTTTCCCACTTGGGCGGCTCTCCTTGGGGTTTGAGATCCGGTGTGCTGAGTCTACAGGCTGTGGCTGTTACCACTCCAGATGGGCTGGCAGTTAAGCAGGGGTCAGTCCCATCCTCTTGGCCGGCCTCGTGCAACCCCTGCCAGGGCGCTCGAAGGAGCAGGTGGAAGGTTTGGGGGTGGGCATTGGGGTGTTTATTACCAAGCCCAGGGTGTGGCTTGGGGGAAGGTTTGGAGACACACCACAGCACCCCTCCCCTGCTCGCTGCCCCACCAGGGCACAGCTACTCAGCTGGCTCCTCTGCACTCACCTCAGCTAAAGCCTGCGTATTCTTGGAAGTAATGGGAATTCATTTCTTAAAAATACTCCATAATTTAGCTTGTCCTACTTACAGGCCCTCTCTCTGCCCAGCGCCCTCATCTCCCTGGAATTCCTCATCCCATTATCTCTTAGCTGCTCAGCCTCCTTCCAGGTAATGTGAGGCCCTGAGAGCCAGTGGGCCTGCGGAAGCCAAGAGGGACAGAGACCTCCCAAGCCACCCAGCCAGCAGGGCCAGACCTCAGGCCTGCCTGACCCCAGTCTGTGCCCTCGGCTCCTTTCCAAAGCACTTTCTCTGTGCGAACACTGTGCCTGCCCTAGAGGCGCTCCCGTGGCCTGTGGGTGAGCACCCAAATGGATCCTGCCCACCAGGGAAGGTGGAGAGGTGGAGGCCTTCTGTCTGAGGCGGGGGAGCTCCCAGAATGGGGGCTTGCGCCCTCTCCTCCAGTGGGTCAGGCCCACCAGAAAGGCTGCCTGAGCTCTTGAACGCTGGCTGCCCCTCTGGAGGCCTCTGAGCGCTCAGGAGCAGGATGGGCAGGAGCAGCAGGGGCTCAGGGCCAGTGGGCTGCTCTGCCTTCTGGGAGCTTGATGACCTTGGGCTTGTCTCTCCCGCTCTGGGCGCCAGTCTCCCTTCTGTAAAGTGGAAATAATACTTCCCCCTAGAGTTGTCCTCAAGATGAAACATAAACATGTAAAGTACCCAGTGTATGACCAGGTTTTTTTTTGTTGTTGTTGTTGTTCTGGGGATTGAATCTGGGTGTAGGGGGCATTCTGCCTCTGATCTACATCCCCAGCCTTTCTTATTTTTTCTTACAGTTTCTTTCAGAGACAAAGAGGTTTATTTAGGAAAGTGGGGGATACACATTCTAGGGAGAATGTAGGCTATCTAAAAAAATTTTTTTTGGAAACAGTTTTTTTAAGTTGCTGAGATTCTCACTAAGTAGCTGAGGCTAACCTTGAACCTCCTGTTCCAGTCTCCCAATACATGGTAAATCTTAAAATAATTGATACTGTGAGTTTTCTTTTGTTTTTAAAAATTCTAATAAAGTTACTCAGCCAAAAGTTTCAAAAGAGCTGGGCAGGGTGGCACACACCTATAATCCCAGTCACTCAGCAAGTTCTAGGCTTGCCTGTGCAAATGAAGTAAGACCCTGTCTCGAAATAAAAAATAAAAGCTGGGTGTGGTGACACATGCTTGTAATCCCAGCATTTGGGAAACTGAGACAGGAAGATTGCTGTTCGAAGATACCCTCAGCTACTCAGTGAGGCTCTTTGCAACTCAGTGAGACCCTGTTTCAAAAAGAAAGAATAAAAAATTCACTCGGAGGTAGAATGCCCCTGGGCTCCATCCCCAGTACAGCAATAAATAAATAAATAAATAAATAAAATTAAAAGGGCTGGGGTTGTAGCTCAGTGGTAGAGCTCTCTTGGTTCAATCACCAGTAACACACACACACACACACACACACACACACACACACACACACACACACAGTTTCAAAAGAGGGTAACTATGATTTTAAGATGCGTCGGGAGCATGTGTTTTACATTTGCTGTAATACTAGTCTTTGGGAGACTCTCTTATATACTAAATTGTACCACAGTGTACCCAGCCATGAAAGTGTTTGGTTTGGAACATGGGAACAGTTGTGATTTTCAAAAGTATCTAATTCTTCTAAAATTTTATAACATTGTTGTAATATTTCACTCTTTTGTGTATGGTGCTGGGGATCTAACCCAGGGCTTCATGCATGCTGGGCAAGCACTCTGCCACTGGGCTATACCCACAGCCCTGCTTTTTACTTGTGTGTGTGTGTGTATGTGTGTGTGTGTGTGTGTGTGTGTGTGTGTGTGTGTGTGTGTGTTACTGGGTACTGAACCCAGAGGCATTCTGCCTCTGAGCTACACTCCCAGCTCTTTTTATCTTGTCTCCCTATATTGCTGGGGCTGTGCTTGAACCTGTGCTCCTCCTTTCTCAGCCTCTCAAGTACTAGGATTACAGTCACGTGTCACCATGCTTAGCTATTTTTTTTTTTTTTTTTGGTGGTACTGGGGGTGGAACCCAGGGGCTTTTCTACCTCCGGGCTATACTCCCAGACCTATTTTATACTTTATTTGGAAACAGGGTCTCACTGAGTTGCTGAGAGCCTTGCAAAGTAGCTGAGGCTGGATTCGAACCTGTGCGATCCTCCTGTCTCAGCCTCCCAAGCGCGGGGATTACAAGTGTGCGCCACCACGTCCGGCCATGCTTGGCTATTTTTACTTCTTAATTTATCAGTTACATTTTTTATTTCCTGCCCTGTGATGTTGGGCAAATTATTTAACCATGTGCCCTTCCTTCCTTTCTTCCTTCCTTCATTCCTTCATTCTTTCCTTCCTTTTGCAGTACTAGGGATTGAGCCTAGGGTATTCTACCTCTGAGCTACACCCCTAGTCCTATTTTTTTTTTCTTGAAACAGGATCTCACCAAGTTGGGGAGGGCCTCACAAAGTAGCTGAAGCTGGCTCCAAACCTGTAATGCTCCTGTCTCAGTTACAAGGGTGCTACCACACCCAGTTGTCAATTTCTATTCAGGAATAAAAGTAGTATATCAAGGGGGTGTATGTCGAATGGAAATTTTAATATATAGGGTTCCTGTGAATATTAAATGCATTTAGAATAGTATGTGGCTTACATTAAACACTTAAATATCACTTACAATATTTTCTTTTGTGTGTGTGTGTAGTATTAGGGATTGAACTCAGGGGCATTCTACCTCTGAGCTACATCCCCAGCCTGATTTTATTCTTTATTTTGAAACAGGGTCTCACTGAGTTGAGGAGGGCCTCACAAGTTGCTGAGATTTGCTGAGAACCTGTGATTCTTCTGTCTCAGCCTCCCAAGTGCTGAGATTACAAGCACATGCCACTATGCCTGTCTTATAATATTTTCTGAATAAGAATAGACTCCCAGCCGGGCGTGGTGGCACACACTTGTAATCCCTGTGCTTGGGAGGCTGAGACAGGAGGATCACACAGGTTTGAAGCCAGCCTCAGCTACTTAGTGAGGCTCTCAGCAACTTAGTGAGACCCTGTTTCCAAATAAAATATAGAATAGGTCTGGGAGTATAGCCCAGAGGTAGAAGGCCCCTGGGTTCTATCCTCTGTACGACAACAAAACAAAACAAAACAAAAAAAAAAACAAAAAAATACTCCCATTTGGAGAGGGTACTGAGGATGGAATCCAGAGGTATTCTACCTCTGAGCTCTATACCCTCAGTCTTTTAAAATTATTAATTTTTTGTGGTACTAGGGGTGGAACCCAGGGGCTTTTCTACCTCTGGACTATACTCCCAGACCTATTTTATACTTAATTTGGAAACAGGGTCTCACTAAGTTGCTGAGAGCCTCACTAAGTAGCTGAGGCTGGCTTCGAACCTGCGCGATCCTCCTGTCTCAGCCTCCCAAGCACGGGGATTACAAGTGTGCACCACCACGCCCTGCTTTTTATTTTACTATTTATTTTGAAACAAAGTATTTCTAAATTTCTGAGGCTGGCCTTAAACTTGCACTCCATCTGTCTCAGCCTCCCAAGTACTGGGATTATAAGTGTGTGCCACCACATCTGGCTCCCAGTTTTTTTCCTAAGTAGTCAAGTTGCTTTTAGTGAGTGTGTATTCAGGTAACACTTATACAGCATTGGCTCTGGCTTTGTTTGGGCTTGGATTTTGGGGCCTAATCTCAAGTGCTGGCTCAGCAGCTCCCTGGCTCTGCCCAGTGGCCTGGGCTCCCGGGCCTTGGATTCTGTCTCTTGCTTCTAGCCCCCGGGGCTGGGTGAGGCTGAGCTCATAAAAAGTGTCAGCAAAGCACTTTGTGGATCGATGCTAACTAATAGCAGCTCCCTGGAGCTGGTGCGAGCAGGGAAGATGATTGTGGAGGCTGCTTGGACCAGGCTCAGGGATGGCACGCAGAGAAGGGCAGTGTTGTCCTCAAGTGGGACCTAGGAAGGGCCCTGCTATGCACTCTCCCTGACGCTTCTGGCCACTGTGACTAGGAGTGGGTACCAACAAATTTGGAGATTGGGAGAATAGAATTACTTGCCACAGAGGAAGTTTTCTGCCCAGAGACCCATCCAAGGCACATGTCTGGTTGCACAGAGGCCAGACTGGGTACAGGGTCTGTCCTGGGTATCCTCTTGACATGGACCCACCAGTAGCCCCTGTGCCATCTCTCAGAAGTTGATGGCCCTGAACAGAGCAGATGACCACTGGCTTCTGCCCCGACATATTGCTGTCTTCAATATAGAAGGTGGCTTCAGTTCCCTTGACGGCCTGGATGAGACTTTGGCATGAGACCCTGGGCAGGGAGAGATGTGCAAGGGCAAGACTCCCCACAATTCTGCTCTAGGGGGAGCCCACCTCTGTGTCTTACACTGGGCTCAAGTCTGATCTTGGAACTGCATGAGGGCAGCAGATGGGGACTGTATTTTGTTTGTTTGTTTGTTTACTTTGAGACATTCTACCTCTGAGCTACACCTCAGTCTTATTTATTTATTTATTTATTTATTTATTTATTTATTTATGTTTTGAAACAGGTTCTTACTAGGTTGCTCAGAGTCTCACTACATTGCTTAGACTGTCCTCAAACCTGCAATCCTCCTGGCTCAGCCTCCGAGACTGGGATTACAGTCAGGCACCACCATGCCCAGCTGGGACGGTGCTCTTTAAGAGCTCCTGGTCTGATGGAGGAGACATAGCCCTGTCCTCCAGGAGAGAGACTCCTGTGTGATAAGGGAACATGGCCTCTGATCCCTGAGACTCCCTGTCCCTTGGAGAGGACATAGTCCTCTTGTCCACTGGAAGCTGCTTGTCAGGAAGGAGGCATGACCTTTGTACTGCAGGAGCCTCCAATCTGATAAGGGGCCCTGGCTACTTCCCTCAGAGAGGTCTGCATTTGAGCCCTGTCCTCCGCCCTCCTGAAGGACGCCTGTCTGATGGGGGAGGCTCATTTTGGCCTCTTACTCAAAAAACCCCATTTACCCTTTGCCTTTGGCTCCCCTCCCCTGCCTAGTTTATGGAGAGCCCAGGCCAAACAGGCCGCAGGCACAGAATGAGCTGGGCAGAGTTAGGGACTTGGCTGCCAGGGGCCAGGAAGGAGGGAAATCGGGGGGCTCCCGGGAGGCTCCTATGGCAGGTGAGGGTGGCATGGAGGGCTTCCAGGGGAGGGGCCTTTCTGGCACACCGTGGGCAGACGGTGCTGGCTGGGTCCAGTACCCTCTGAGGATAGTGGGTGGATGCTCTTTGGGTCTGGAAAGGGAAACTTGAGGGGTGGTTCCAGTGAACCCCTGTCTCCACTCAGCCCACATTGCTGGGCTGCAAAGGTCTCCCAAGAAACCCTGGCCGTGGCCTGGCCATGCACAGGCCGAGTGCTGCCCGCCCAGAGCCGCCCGCCCTCCGTGGGCAGAGCGGCCCAGAGGACGAGAGGAAACAGGACACGTATCAGGAACGCCTTTTCCTTTTCTTTGTAACTGACCCCTCACTCAGGGCTGGGGAGAGCGATCTGCGGGGCTGGCCCTGTCTGGCTGCTGCTGCCCACAGCCACTGCTCTGGGTCTTGGGTCGCCCTGCCCGGTAGGGTCCACTGCTTCTTCTCTGCTCCCAGGCTGGCCCTGCGACGCCAGGGAATCTTAGGACGCTCATCTGCAAGATGGGGTAAGGCTTCCTATTTGCCTCTCCGGGAAGTTGTTGTTGTTTTCCTTCTCCATGGGATTTACATCATTATTCCTTGATCCCTGAGATGTGCACGGAACACTTCCTGTGCACGGTCTCTGGGTTGGGGCTGGAGGAAGTGTAGGGAGGACGTTCCTTTGGGACTTGTTGAGGGGTTGGGGGACCTCCGAGTAGCAGGATTGTGAGGCTGGTGGGTATGGGATCAGAGAAGGTCTTGTTAGAGAAAGAGATTTGGGCTTGCCAGTGTCTGGTGGCAGCTGATGTGATGGAGTGGTGGGAATTTCAGGAAGGGGCAGAGTGTATTCAGCTCCAGAGCCATCGTGAGCTGGGCGCAGAGCAGGGCTGAGGAGCTGCTTGGCCAGGGCCACCAGCATCCTGGAATTGGCTCCCCGGACTTGGTGCTCCGCGGGGAGCAGCCGCTGAGACCTTCCCCCTTGCAGATTAGATGTGAGGAAGAGAGAACCGTGAGGACGAGGAGGGAGTAAGAATGCTGAGACATTGAAGGATGTGCTCAGCTGGACCGGCCTTTCATATTTCTCTTGTTTTTCAAGTTACTCCTCTGCTGGGTAGAGAGTGCTGTGTGGTACATGTGTGGAGCACGTGGGGGTTGTAGGTGATGAGTGAGGTGTGTGATGCCTTTGCATACCTCAGGAGTGTTTAGGATTTATGTGTGACGAGTGCGTATCGTTGGAATCTGAAGCATCATGGCCTCGATGTGTTCATGGAGGTGAGGGTGGTATGTGTTGTGTTTGTGGTATGCATATGTGGATGTAGAAGGGTATCTGTGCTTTGTGTGGTTTCTGTATGTGTGTGGTTTCTGTAGGTGTGTGTTTAGGTGTGTGGCATAGTGTGTGTGTGTGTGTGTGTGTGTGTGTGTGTGTGTGTGTGCGCGTTGGGGGGGTTGGAATCTGTGCACACAGCCATGTTCAGATCTTTGAGCCATCCACCTAGGCTAAAACCCAGAAAAGATTCCCCTGGCTCATCCATGTCTTTTCTTTCCTAGGGTTGTATCTAGTGATGCACTGGTTAATAGTTGGTCCTTTGGGAAGAAAAGGAAGGATCGCAACCCTGGCTAGTTTCTGTGGTATAAATTTTCATACTGACTGTGGAGAAGAGATGTGCGAATACTGTCGTGCAGTATTCCCACCACAGGAAACACAAATAACCCAAGAACACAATAGGAAAGTCAGTAAGAGTGTTAGTAAGTGGTAAATTTTGGGTATATACACCCGTTGTTTTAAAATGTAATTTACTCAGCGGGGCGTGGTGGCACACACTTGTAATCCCTGTGCTTGGGAGGCTGAGACAGGAGGATCGCGCAGGTTCAAAGCCAGCCTCAGCTACTTAGTGAGGCTCTCAGCAACTTAGTGAGACCCTGTTTCCAAATAAAATAGAAAATAGGTCTGGGAGTATAGCCCGGAGGTAGAAAAGCCCCTGGGTTCCTCCCCTAGTACCACACGCACAAAAAAAAGTAATTTACTCAATTGTAAGTATATCTTGGGAGTTTTCAACATCACCACGGTGTGTGTGTGTGTGTGTGTGTGTGTGTGTCCTTTTGTGTTCGTGCTGGGGATTGAACCCAGGGGCATTCTACCTCCGGAGAACATCTCCAGCCCTTTTTACTTTTATTTTGAAACGGGGTCAGAGTCTCACTAAGTTCCTGAGGGTCTTGCTAGATGCTGAGGCTTGTCATCAAACCTGTGAGCCTCCTGTCTCAGCCTCCCTCCCAAGTACTGGGATTGCAGGATGTGCCACAGAGTCTGGCAGGCACTGTTGACACTTGGGGCTGGAGATCTTTGCTGGGGGCAGGAGCAGCGCCCTGTACGTTATGCAGGCAACATCCTGACCTCTATCTACAAGATGTCTGAGCACCCCACCCCCAGTTCAGATCTCCATGATGTCTCCAGAAATTGTCACATGTCCTTATGTGCAAATTCACCCCCAGTTGACAACACTGTTAATGACTGTGATAACAACTAGCTCAAAACTTCCTCCAAATGTGGTGTCAATAGGCTCTTAAGAGTCTGGACAAGCCAGTTCCAGCCTGCCATGCTCACTGTATCTAGCTAAATATAGGACTTGGGTTCCCCCACCACCAAATTCTTTCTCAAAAAAGAAAAAAAACTGCCCCTCAGGCCTTAGATCTCAGTCCACTACTTGCTGACACTGTCCTCGAACCTGCAATTCTACTGTCTTAGCCTCCCAAATATTGAGATTACAGGTGTGTGCCACCACCCCCGACTACCAAGTCTTTATATTATCCCCAGCCAATGGGGTAGATGTCACCCCCGCCTCCCAGACAAGGGAGATTGGCCCCAGGGAGGATAGGAACAGGCCCGAGGGCATGCGGAACCCAGGAGGGTCGGCTGGCCGGGTTCTGGGCTCTTTCCTCTGCCGCCTTTCCTTCCTGCTGCTCGACCCTCGGGAAGGCTGGACAGCATCCAGGGGCGGTCTGTGGGTTCTTTGGTATCCAGCTGCCAGCCCGCTTGGTGAAATTTTAATTAGCCTTTGATTTTTACATCTCCAGTTTCATAGGTTACCAAAAAATGGGCCAAGCTCCTTTAAGAAGCTCTGCGCTCTGTCCACCTGCAGCTCCCTCTTTCTTTCATTTGTATCCTCTGAAAACTTCACAAATCTGGATCATGCTCAGAAAAGTGAGTGTGGGATGCTCTGCTGAGAAGCCCGTGGGGTTCAGAGCCCGGAGCCGAGCCTGGCCAGACACCAACCCTGTGCCCCGGGCGCCGTGTGCAGGCCCATGGGAGCCAAAGGGATGTGCAGCAGGTGTGAGACAGGCCCGGCGGCAGCAGGCCGGGGTGCTCAGTCCGGCCCATTTTGGGGTCCCCAGAGAATGTCTCTGAGCCCATTTTCTGTCCCCACTGTAGGACTCCTCTGTCCTGTGAGCTTTTGATTTCTTCATGTGAGAAACAAATTAGATTATACTGTAACCCCCAGGCTCCCCAGACTCCAGAATCCTGTGAAAAGGGGGCGGCAGCTCCTGTCTTCCTGCCTGAGCTGGCCGGAGGGAGCAGGTGCTTTGATGGCAGGTGAGCGGCCACCAGGGCTCTGGCCCAGGCGGCGGGCACACCCTAGCCTGCAGACAAGCCTGTGCGCAAATAACTCCGCTGCCAAGGGAGAATGTGATAAGGGCTCTGGAACCTCACTGTCACCTGCTCCTCACACCTCCCTGCTCCCTGATGGCTGTTCTCACACCCAGGAAAGTGGGTCAGAATGTAGGGCGGCTGCAACTGAGAGTGAAGGCCCCCTAGCATGCTCCCTACCCTGTCCCCCTGAGCCAGGACTGTTCTCAGGGACAGGGCAGAGAGGAGCCATCTCTATTCAAAATACAATCTGATGGATCGCTTAAATGCCCATGGCTATCTACTGCCTTCTGGATGTGGTCCAAGTTCCTTAGCCTGGCAATCAGGGCCTTTCATAGCCTCCTCTACCCTCCAGCCCAGGACTTGTACATAGAGGTGCTCTGTGCCTATCTGGGGCCCTCCCCTAGCCCAGCCTCCCCTGGGGCTCCTCCCAGGCGACCTGGGCTGCATGCCAGCCACACCCAGCTTCTCACCCTCTCCCAAGCACCCAGAGGACTCAGTTGCTCTCTCCAGTGCTGCCATCTCCTCTGTGTCTTTCCGTGTCGGTTAAGCTCCCCCTGAAGCCTTTCTTGACTCCCCAAACAGAATCACACCATCCCAAAGTCTGATCTCAGGAGCCAGATTGCCTGAGCTCCAATGTGTACCCCTGCTCCCTTCTTACTGTGTGATCTTGGGCAAATTGCCAAACTTCTCCATAATGGTAGTATACCTGAGAGGGTTATTGAAAGAATAATATTTGTGGCATACTTAAGAGAAGGAAGTGGCACCTGGTTTCTCTCCTAGACAGGTTTTTGATGTCTCCTGGAGATGTAGTGAACAGCTGCAGAGCTCACATTCTCTGCATTCATGGGATCTTTTCCCCTGATACTCACAAGGAAAGCATTGTTCTCTATTCCCTGGTAGTAGATCTGCGCCCATGGACAGCCTTTCTAGGATGAGTTTTTGGACTAGGTGTTGAGTGTTTGGACAAGAAAGTTGGGGGTCTTTGAGTCTCCGAGTTCTCTTCTGGAAGGTAGAAGTAGTCAGATGGAATAACATCCTGGCATGTGTGACGTGCTTGCTCAGCACGTTGCCTGGCTCATGGGGACAGCTGTGTGGCTGGTGGTATCCTGCCTGGTGGGTTGTCTGACCTGGCTTTACCATGGTCTTTCCTTAGCGGGGGGCCCCTGAGTTGTTCCTGTGTGTCCTCTGCACCCAGCACTGGTAGGTGGAGCGGAGGATAAGAGGGTATGGCCCTGGATGGAGCTCAGCAGAGGCCTGTTTTGTTGTTTCAGCTGTAACTGAGGTTCCGTCTGGCAGAGGCTGTGGCCCTGCCCCTGTAAAGCATTTTCTAAGCTCAGTGCTCATTGATCTGACAGCCAGACAGAAGTATAGATAGAAGGCGGCCCTGGATCTCACTCATTGAGAGACGAGGGTCACCATAACGTCCTTTAATCTTTATCTATCTGCACACTCCTCTTCTCTTCTCTGGGCATTCATTCGGGGACAGTCTGTGTTCACTGAGCACCTGTTGGGTCCAAGGTGCCATGCTGTGCCCCAGGGACTCCCTTTCAATAACAACAGCAGTTGAGAAGGAAGACACCACAGGCTCCAGAGGGCTCTGAGGACTTACAGAAGGCTCTGGACCTACAATCATAGAACCAGGGACTCTGACATCCAGGCAGTCAGAGGTTGGGATCCAATTTTTTCTTGACTTCACTTACTATCCCCCCCACCTGCCCCGATTCTCTTTTCTGTAAGACTTGAGGCATAACTTGTTAGGGAAGTCCCAGCATCCTTACAAAGTGATTTATGAGCTGGGCATAGTGGCACACACCTGTAATCCCCGTACTTGAGAGGCTGAGACAGGAGGATCACAGGTTTGAGGACAGCATCAGCACGTAGTGAGACTCAGCAACTAGTGAGACCTTGTTTCAAAATAAAAAATAAAAATAGGGCTGAGGGTGTAGCTCAGAGGCAGAATGCTTCTGGGTTAAAAAAGCAGAAGTGTTGCCGGGTGGGCGTGGTGGCGCACGCTTGTAATCCCCGCGCTTGGGAGGCAGAGACAGGAGGATCGCGCAGGTTTGAAGCCAGCCGCGCGCGCGCTGGCTTAGGAGACCCTGTTTCCAAATAAAAATGTAAAAATAGGTCTGGGAGTGTAGTCCGGAGATAGAAGGGCTTCCAGGAACCCCAGTACCAACAAAAAAAAGCAAAAAAACCAAAAAAACAGAAGTGATTTATGTCATTAATAAACAGAAAAATAAGCGATATAAATAAGTGGGTGGGTGGATGGAGTTTTCTTCAGCTCCTATTAACATTTAGGCACTTTCCCCCCTCATTTTTGCTCTTTTTTTGTTGGTGTGTGTACTGAGGATGGAACCCAGGGGCATTCTACCTCTGAGCTACACTCCCAGCCTTATTTTTTTATGCTTTATTTTTAAAACAGGGTCTTCCTGAGTTGTAAAGGGCCTCACTAAGTAGCCGAGGCTGTCTGCAAATTACCGTCTTCCTGTCTCAGCCTCACAAATGCTGGGATTACAAGTGTGAACCATCATGCCTGGCTCCCCCAGCCTTTTTTATTTTTTATTTTGACACAGGGTCTAAGTTGGTGAAGGTCTTGCTAAGTTTCTGAGGTTGTCCTCAAACCTCCTGACTTAGCTTCCCAAGTACTGGGATTACAAGTGTGCTCTTTTCTTTAAGAATTGAGATATAACTTATAGACCGTGACCTTCTCAGTCTTAGTGTGCAGTGCCGAGGGTTTTAGTGTGTTCACAAGCTCTGTCATAATCACCACTCTCTGGTCCCAGAACCTTTCCATCCTCCCTGAAAGAAAGCCTGAGCCCATTGGCAGACGCTTGTTCTTCCCCAACCCTCCCAGCTCCTGGCAACCACCAGAAGCTTTCTGTCTCTCTGCACTTGCCCATTCTAGATTTTGTGGAAGTAGAATCACACAATCTGTGGCTTTTCATATCTGCTTCATTCACTTGGCATAATGTTTTCATGCTACATTGTAGCATGAGTCAGTTTTACATCCTATTTTATGGCTGAAGAGTATTCCAGTGTGTGGGTATATATATACACAGATATATGCCATATTTAAAAAACACTCATTACTTGATGGTATTTAACTCTTTTTAAAATTCTTTCTAGCTATTTTATTTATTTATTTATTTATTTATTTATTTATTTATTTACTTATTTACTGTGGTATTGGGAGTGGAACCCAGGGGCTCTTTTACCTCCAGGCTATACTCCCAGACCTATTTTACACTTTATTTGGAAACAGGATCTCACTAAGTTGCTGAGAGCCTCATTAAGTAGCTGAAGCTGACTTTGAACCTGTGTGATCCTCCTGTCTCAGCCTCCCAAGTGTGGGGATTACAAGTGTGTGCGCCATCACAGTGGGCTTTCTAGCTATTTTAAATAATGCTACCATGGACATTTGCGTGCGGGTTTTTGTGGGGGCACACTTTCAGTTCTCCTGAGTGTATGTACCTAGGAGTGGACTTGCCAGGTCATACATTAGCTCTGTGTCTTACCTTCAGAGGCACCGCTGAGCTGTTTTTCAAAGTGGCTGTACCGCTTTATGGTCCCACCAGCAGTGTGGGAGGGTTTCAGTTTCCCCACAATCCTATCAACATTTGTGATTGCCTTTTTTTTAAATGAAGACATTTAGTGGGTGTGAAGTGTACCTTCTGGTTTTGATTTGCGTTTCTATGGTGACTGATGATGCTGAACATCTTTTCATGTGCTTATTGGCTTCTTCTCTAAACAAATGCCTATTGCCGGGCGTGGTGGTGCACGCTTGTAATCCCTGCGCTCAGGAGGCTGAGATAGGAGCTTCGCACAGGTTCGAAGCCAGCCTCAGCTACTTAGTGAGGCTCTCAGCAACTCAGTGAGACCCTGTTTCCAAATAAAATAGAAAATAGGTCTGGGGGTATAGGCCGGAGGTAGAAAGCCTCTGGGTTCCACCCCCCAGTACCACCAAAAAACAAAACAAAAAACAAATAAAGAAATGCCTGTTCACATAAATTAATTGCCCACCTTTATTGGGGTGTTTGTCATTGAGTTGTAATAGTTCTTTATATTTCCTGGATATTGGACCCTTATTAGATACATGATTTGAATATATTTTCTCCATTCTCTCAGATGTATTCCTCTCTCCCCGTGTGTGTGTGTGTGTGTGTGTGTGTGTGTGTGTGTGTGTGTGTGTATGTGTGTGGTTCTGGAACTGAACCCAAGATCATGCTACTTCTGAGCTACACTTACAGCTCTATTTTATTGTTTATGTTGAAACAGGATCTCATTAAGTTACTGAGGGTTTGACTAAATTTTGAGGCTGGCCTTGAATCTGTGACCCTCCTGTCTCAGCCTCTCCAGTACTGGGATTGCAGGCATGTGCCACAATGCCTGACGCGTACTTTCACTTTCTTGATAGTGACCTTTTCAGCACAAAGTTTTCATTTGGTCTCTTTGTTGCTTAGTTACCTGTGCTTTTGGTATCATAGCTAACAAACCATTGCCTAAGTCAAGGCTACAAAGATTAACATTTAGATTTTCTCCTAAGAGCTTTATAGTTGCAGTTTTCCCACTTAGATCTTTGGTCTATTTTGAGCTCATTTTTTTTCTTTGTGGTACTGGGGGTGGAACCCAGAGGCTTTTCTACCTCTGGGCTATACTCCCAGACCTATTTTATATTTTATTTGGAAACAGGGTCTCACTGAGTTGCTGAGAGCCTCACTAAGTAGCTGAGGCTGGCTTCGAACCTGTGCGATCCTCCTGTCTCAGCCTCCCACGCGCGGGGATTATAAGCGTGCGCCACCACGCCCGGCTGGGCTCATTTATTTATTTATTTATTTTTAATATGTGTGAGGTAAGAATCTAACTTCATTCTTTTGCATGTGGATATCTACTTGTCCCATTATCATTTGTTGAAAAGATTGTTCTTTCTCTGTTGACTCGTCTTGGCACTGTTGTCAAAAGTTGACCATAAATATAGGTATTTCTTTCTGAACTCTCAGTTCTCTTTTATTGATCTATATGTCTATATGCAAGTACCAGTCTTGATTACTATACCTTTTCAGTAAGTTTTGAAACTGGGAAGTGTGAGTCCTCTAAATTTGTTCTGTTTTTTGTTTTTTTTTTTCAGGATTGTTTTAGCTATTCTGGGCTGTGTGCATTTCTATATGAGGATCAGTTTGTCAATATCTGCAAAAAGTTCCATTAGCATTTTGATAAATATTGCATTGAATCCACAGATTCATTTGAGTATTCATACATCAATTTTAGTATTGTATTCTTTTTTTTTTTTGTGGTACTGGGGATGGAACCTAGGGGCATTCTACCTCTGAGCTACACGTTCAGTCCTATTTTTTATTCTTTTGAAACAGGGTCTCAGTAAGTTGCAAAGGGCCTCACTAAGTAGCTGAGGCTGTCCTTGAACCACGATCCTCCTGTCTCAGCCTCACAAATGCTGGCATTACAAGTGTGTGCCACCACACCCAGGTAGTATTGTCTTCTTAACAACATTAAGTTTTCTCATATTTTCTTTTTGCTTTGGTACTGGGAATTAAAGCCTTTGTATTTTTTATTTTCGAAGCAGGGATTCGCTAAGTTGCTGGGACTGTCCACAAATTTGTGATCCTCCTGTTTTAGCCTCCCAAGTACTGGGATTACAGGCATGTGCCACCACACTTGGCATAAGTGATTTTTATATCCAATAAGTACCCACAAGAAAAAAAAATGAAGCTGGGTGTGGTAGTACGCTCCTGTAATCCCAGCACTTGGGAGGCTGAGGCACCCGTACGTGGGATTACAGGTTTGCAGACAGTCTCAGCAACTTAGTGAGAGTCTCAGCATCCTAGTGAGACCCTACTTTAAAAAACAAAAAATAAAAAGGGCTGGGGTGTAGCTCAGAGGTAGAATCTCCCCTGGGTTCAATCACCAATCACCAGTCACACACACACACACACACACACACACACACACACACACACTCACACACACACACTCACACACATGAGCTATATCAAATACACTGTTTTGATTCCTGACTTATTCTGCCTAACATTCTAGAATAGTCATTTCCCTACATTATGAAAGATGTGAGCATAATTTCATCGCGATATAGTATTCCAGTGTTTAACTGTACCTTTCAGAATTACAAATTCTGGTTGTTGGGTAGTCTGCCTAGGAAGATACTGCATCTGGGACTATGGTGGTGCAGTCCTCCTCTAATAGGTATAAAGGAACACTGGAGGAATGAGTGCTCACAGAGGAGCAGCAGAATATTAGTGTCAGAATTGACCAGTGGATTCCCCACACTGCAGGTGGGGAATGAGGCCCCCTGGAGAGGCCAATTCAGGTCAGCAGAGAGTTGACCTGCTGTTTTCCTGGCAGCAACACCTGGATGGAATGGAACTGGAAAGCGGCATCTCCCAGCATTCGGGGAGCTGAGACTGGAGGATCACAGTTCACAGCCAGCCTCAGCTACTTAGTGAGGCCCTTTGCAACTCAGTGAAACCCTGTTTCAAAATAAAGAATAAAAAAATAGGGCTGGTGGTATGGATCGGAGGTAGAATGCCCCTGGGTTGCATCGTCAGCACCACAAAAATAAAGAAATAAAAATATTTGGTTTAGGCATTTTGTTCTAAAACAGTGCATTTTAAACATTTTAAAATTTGCAGCCTGAGATTTATGTCACATCATACTTTAGTATACACACACACACACACACACACACACACACACACACACACACACCACACACTCTCTCCTGAAACAAACGTTTCACCAATTGAATCAGCAAGAGGACTGGTCTGCTGTAGTAACAAGTCAGCCCAGAATCACAGTGGCACGAATGCTTTCTTTCTCCATTATACTGTACATTTGTCACGTAGCAGGGGACCCTGGGAGAGCCTTTCCTATCTAGACCATTGCTGGTTGCAGTGGCAGAAGAGGGTGTGATAGGTGCTTTGCCCAGAACTGTCCACATCCTTGGAGCCTGGGAATATGTATGTCATATGGTAAAGGGTAAGTATGGCTGCAGATGGAATTCATGTTGTTAATAAGCTGACCTTAAAATAGAGAAGTCGTTCTGGATCTGGTTGTTCTGGAATGGGCTTAGTGCAATCCAAGGGTCTTTAAAAGTAGAAGAGAAGCCGGGCGTGGTGGCACATGTTTGGGAGGCTGAGACTGGAGGACCGAGGTTTGCAGACGGCCTCAGCTACTTAGCGAGGGCCTTCACAGCTCAGTAAGACCCCGTTTCAAAAATAAAAGCACTAAAAACTAGGGCTGGGGATGTAGCATGGAGATGGAATGCCCCTGTCCTATCCCCAGTACCGCAAAAATAAATAAACAAGTAAATAATAGAAGAGAGAGACAGGAGAACAGAGTGGTCCAAGGTGCTTTTGAAGATGGAGGAGGCCATTGGATGAGGAATGCGGGCAGCCTCTGCAAGCTGGAAAGGCTGAGGAACAGATTCACCCCTAAAGTCTCCAGAAAGGAGCCAAGAGTGCCAATATTTTGATTTTTGTCCAGTGAGGCCCATTTTGAACTTCTGAACTACAGAGCTGTGGATTGTAGACTTCTGTTGTCCTAAGCCACTAAGTGTGTGATTGTTTGTTAAAGCAGCCTCAGAGATTGAGCACAAAGGGCATGCAGAATCACGTGCCAGCGCTTAAATGCATTTGCCTGGAAGTGACATGTGGCACTTCTCTTGTTCCATTGGCCAGAGCAAGCTACCCAGGCATAGCTGACTTTACAGGACTGAAGAAGTTTGATACTCCCATCTCTCCAGCCTCATAGGGAAACCCTAATACTAGCGAATACAGTAATATCTCCGATAACTTTGCTACCTGCAGCCCATGCTTATTTTTTGATTCGATTCTATTCCATTTCATTAAAACCCCTCAAATCTTTTAAGTTGATTTTGTTATCAGCTAGTGGTTTAGAAACCACTATCCTTCCATCCCACACCTCATGGACCACCGGACACACCTTGAGCGCGGCTGATTGGCTCGGGGCTGGGATACCTGACCGAAGCTGGCCAATCAAAGCCCTCTCCTGGGAATTGGGAATTGGGCCATTCAGCGGGTTAGTAGCGGGAAGCTGAGGGAGAGGCGGAGTAGGAACGGCTTGGGGTGTGAGTCACATGCACGCCAAAAGGATGGAGGAACAGAAAAGCCCCGAGTAAGCAGAGAGAGCTGGTCCACAGAGACAATGGAGCCGCCACACCGCCAGCCGCGTGGCGGGGAGAGTGTGCGGCCCCGGGAGGAGAGCTGGAGAGAGGTGGCCGCCGCCTGAGGAGCTCATGGCGTCCCCGTTCCGGGCCTGGGTCCCCGCGCCACCTGCCTGCTCGTCCTTCCCGTGAGATCCTTTGCCTCCTTAGAGCACCCTCTCCTTGCTCTCCCTGCGGTTGGTTTCTTTCCTTATCTGTAGTGAGCCTCCATCACCCAGCGGCTGCTGGGAGCCAGCTGTGCCGTGAGGAGTGGGGTGCGGGCTGGGTGGGACTGAGGGGAACCAGGCCCCCTCTCCCTAGGCTTGGCTGGCGCCCGGCTTGGGCGGTGGGGTGTACTATTCCAAGCGGAGGCAGAGCCTTCTGTGGTGTCGCACGTGCAGGGACCCGGGAAACTGGGACCCCGCTTTTCTGATTGTGTGGGGGGAGGGGCGGGAAGCTGGCGGAGTTTCAGGGAGGGCTTGGAGGTGCGACAGTGGCTGGGAGGTGGGCTATGGAAGCAGACCTTGATTCGTCTCTCTGAGCCTCAATTTCTGCATCTCTGAAATGGGATTGTCGTAAAGATCAGCCACATTCCAGGAAGACAGCTCAGAGATATGTCCGAGGCACAACTAACACGCTCTCAAGGGAGGCCCCTGCGGCTGTTGTTTTAGGAAATCATCAGAGTCCCGGCTTCCTGAAGGAGGTGCTGATGGAGTGGTCGGACATTCCCGCCGCTGACTGTGCTTCCTGCCCCGCTCGCCCCCTCTGCCCTCCCGGCTGCTCACCCTGTCTCTCCCTCTCCCCTCCCCCTCTCCTGTCCTCATTCCCCCTCTCTTCTCTAACCCCCACCCATGCTGATAAAAACACCTACTTTAGGAAGCAGTAGGGTTAGATAATAAAGCACCCAGCCTCTGGAGACACACAGAATTGGGTCTGGATCCTGACCTCACCCCTTGCTTGCTGTGTGCCCCTGAGCAAATCACTCCATCTCTCCGAGCCTCAAGTTAATGATCTATACAATAGATATACATTTCACAGTGCTGTTATGAGGAATAATTTCTCACTCAACAATTGTTAGTTCCTTCTTCCCTCTTCCTCCCTTTCTTTTTGAATGCTGCTTCTCCCTGCCTGGCTTTAGTGGCCCCGGTGCCCCTTGTCCCTCTGGCAGTCACCAGAGTTGCTTCCTCTGACTCGGGCACTCGTGGCCTCTCCTTTCTCTTAGACCCCAGGCTCCCCAGAGATTGAGTGGACTGAGCCTCTGGAAGCTGCTGGGACCCTTGCGGCTTGTGCCACTTTACTGGTCTCTGTGGGCCCAGCCTCAGCTTGGAAGCTGCTGTTTCAAACCCTGTGATCTGTATTTTTTTTCTCACTTTTTTTTGACACCTCAGCCTACTGTGGCACCTTTACACTTCCAACACTGATAAGTATTGATGAGAAGGAGAAGAGCCTGGGGCTCCTGGGAGAGGTGGGGAAGGGAGTGCCCCACTTCTTCCTCTCTACTCCTCTACCCCGTACTGGGCATTGAACCCAGGGGTATTCTGCCTTTGACCTACACCCCCAGCCCTATTTTATTTTTTATTCTGAGGCAGAGTCTCACTAAGTTGCAGAGGGCCTTGCTAAGTAGCTGAAACTGGTTATGAACCTGCATTCCTTCTATCTCAGTCTCCCAAGTACTGGGGTTACAGGCTCAAATACTAGGATTACAGGCATGCACCACTGTGTCCAGCTGCCCAGCTCTTTTTTTTGCCAGTGATGCTTGGACCCATAATTGGTCCCTGGGGCCCTAAAATGAGGGAGTGGGGGCCGGGGCTATGGAGCCCCACAGAGCCACCAGCCCACCTGCCTTCTCAGAGAAGCCATCTTGGGATGAGGCACCTGGATGCCTGCTGGGCCTCCTGCTCCTGGGCAGGTTGTGGTAGCATGCACCCCCTTGTGGGCCCAATAACTTTCCATGTTGGCTCCATCTTTCTTTCTCCATGTGGGACTGTTTTCTTCCCTCTTCTTCTCTTCTCTTCTCTTCTCTTCTCTTCTCTTCTCTTCTCTTCTCTTCTCTTCTCTTCTCTTCTCTTCTCTTCCCTCCCTCCCTCCCTCTCTCTCTCTCTCTCTCTCTCTCTCTCTCTCTCTCTCTCCCTCCCTCCCTCCCTCCCTCCCTCCCTCCCTCTGTTTTTTTTTCTACCTCCTGTCCTGTCTTTTTATTTTCACACCTAGATCCTATCCTCTTTCTCCCTCCCTCCCTCTCTCTTCCGACACCTTGTCCCATCTCTGAGTCTCTGTCTTTCACTTTTTGTTTTCCCTTCCCAGCAATTACTCTTTGAGAGATTCTGGGCTAGATGATGGTGGGGAACTAGGGCCCCCACTCCAGCTCCCAGAAAGGGGCGAGGACAGGAGGTGCCATGGAAGCAGACGGGCACTCTTCAGGAGTCTGAGTTGGGTGCTGCATTGTTGTCTGATTTTGTGTGTGGTGCTTTGCTGGGTGACCATGGGCGCACCCCCCCCCCCTTTTCTGTGCCTCAGTCTCTCAGCCAAGTAAGACAGCTCCTTCCTTCACAGACTGACTCATTTACATATCCATCACGTGCTATCTGCAGTTCATTAACAGATTTATTGGCCCACAGTTAGGGTTGCCTTGTGAGTGCCTGGGAAGTGGCAGTGGACAGGAGAGACAAGGACCCCTGTCCTTGTGGAGCGGGCATGCCAGCAGAGTGGCCAGGCCAGGCCTGGGAGAAACAAAGAAAATATGTAGCAGGTTAAAGGGAAGTAGGTTTCGGGAAAGTGGAAGGATGGGGCGGGCGCAGGCTGAGACGTGGATCAAGGCACTGGGGTTAGGCAGACGGGTGTCTGGGAGATGCCAGAGCAAAGGCCCTGAGGCAGGAGTCACCCTGGTGGGTCCCAGGAATAGCAAGGAGCACTGTGGCTGGAGGAGAGGGAGGGAGGGCCTCAGGCGGTGACACCTGAAGCAAAGGAGGCCAGGCCAGGTGGTAGAGACCTCACAGGCACTTGAGGCTTTTCCATGGTGCCAGCTGGGGAGACTTATATTTTGAGATGCCCTCAGCCTGCTGTGTGAAAAACAGGCGGCAGGGGGATGTGCATCCCGGGAGGGTGGCAGTGACAGCCCGGTGGGTGCAGATGGTGAGAGCTGACCGTGCTGGGCACTGTCCTGGCTGGCAGGTTTGCATGGTCCTCGTCCACCGCAGGAGCCCACTGGGGCAGGACTCGCTAACCCAGGCCCCTCCTTTCTTTCTCTCCACAGAGTGTTCAAGAAGGCCAGTCCGAATGGAAAGGTGAGTCTACCAGGCTGCGCTCCACCCCTCCCAGAGCCCGGACTCTCGGGTCCTCTCCGGGGCCAGCAGAGCAAACAGCGTCTCTACGGAAACGCACACCTCCGTGGGATGTGGAGCAGGCGTCGCTTCCCGTCGGGGTGACACAGCTGTGTCCTCAGGAGCCCTCTGTCCAAGCAGGGAGGGGCCCTCTCAGGAAACTTTCTGCCTGGACTTCAGGGTCCCAGCTCTGGTTGGGTGAGACGGCCTCTGGGAGAGAGCCTTCAGTGGAGAGTGATCATAGAGCACAAGCTGGTCAGTAAGGGCCTGGGGAAAGCTGTTCCCTGGGGCCAGAGGCCCTTGGCAGAACCTTGTTACCCCAGAGCAGCTCCCAGGCCTGTCTCCCTTTCTTTCCTCCGCAGATCCCAGGCTCCATCCTGCTTTCCCCACAGCAAATGGGTATTACTGACATCATCTGTGCTGGGGCTGGCCAGGCCCTGTGGGGATCAGGGTAGGATGTAGAGATATATCAGGCACAGTTCCTACAGCCAGAGGATAGGCAGAAGACACAGAAATCAAAATTTTTAAATTTTTAAAATCAAAATTTTAAAATTTTGCAAGGGTAGCCAGATATGGTGGCACATGCCTGTAATCCCAGGGCTAAGGCAAGAGGATTAAGTTTGAGGTGAGGCCAGCCTCAGCAATTTAGCAAGGTTTGTGTCAAAATGTAAAGGATTGTGGTGTAGCTTGGAGGTAGAATGCCTCTGGGTTCAATCCTTAGTGCAATTTTTTTTTTTTTTTTTTGCGTGTGCTATTCTTTTTTTTTTTGGTGGTACTGGAGGTGGAACCCAGAGGCTTTCTACCTCTGGGCTATACTCCCAGACCCATTTTATATTTTATTTGGAAACAGGGTCTCACTTAAGTTGCTGAGAGCCTCACTAAGTAGCTGAGGCTGGCTTCGAACCTGCGTGATCCTCATGTCTCAGCCTCCCAAGCACGGGGATTACAAGCGTGCGCCACCACGCCCGGCTTGCATGTGCTATTCTTATTATTAAGGTTGGGATAGGGATACAAGTCCCATTGTATTAATTCATTCTCTCTCTCTCTCTCCCTTGCACATGCTAGGCAAGAGCTCTACCACTGAGCTACATGTCCTGATCTTTTAAAACACTTTTACATTTTGAGACAGGGTCCTGTCAAGTTTCCCAGGCTGTCCTCAAACCTGTGATCCTCCTGCCTCAGCCTTACCAGTTGCTGGGGTCACGGGCATGTGCTAGCCGCCATCCACTGTGATTTTGATAAGGGTTAGGGATGGGTCCAGGAGTTTCAGGGGCAGCCCCTAGGTTTCTCTAGGGTCAGGGGCCTGTGTCCTCCTGGCCCACAGCTGCTAACACTTCTGGGCCTCTCCTCCCCAGCTCACCGTCTACCTGGGAAAGCGGGACTTTGTGGACCACATCGACCTGGTGGACCCCGTGGGTGAGTCCTGGTGGGGGGGAGGAGGGAAGGAGGGGGAGGCGGGGCCAGGCCTCCAGGAAACCCTCAGGTTCCCAGAGGGGCTGGTGCCAAGAACAGAGGCGCAAGGCTTCCTGCTTCAGACAACAAGTGTCTCTGAGCAGCTACTTTCCCATTCAAGTAAGGCCCCCTTGGAGGAAACCGTGGGAAGGACTGAGGTGAGAAACAGGGAAGCTGTCCTGACGATGGCTCGGAGATCAAGGGTGCAGTGCCTGCAGCCACCATGCTGGAAGGCTTGCCTTAGTGGACAGCGGGGAGCTGTGACTGTTAACCCTGCTTTTCACACGAGGGGAATGAGACACGTAGTCTGGGTGGCTTGCTCCAGGTCACAGAGCTGGCAGGTAGAGGGGCCTGCATTCGAACCTGGCATTCTGGCTGTGCAGAAACTTCATTCTTGCTGTCTTCTGAGGGCATAGCTTGGGAAGTAGGGAGAAACTCTTCGGAGGCTTGCGAAGCAAAGGCCATATTCACCTGCACTGGGTCCTGCTCAGAGCTGGGTCCATGGGTGCAGTCACCTTCTGAGGTCTGGTCCGAGTTCATGGTTTCTCTCCCTCACACTCTGGACATCTTGGTCTGTTTAATTCTCTGCCGGTGGGGCGTGTCCCGTGTGTTGTAGGGTGTTTAACAGCACCCCTGGCCTCTACCCATTAGATCCGGGAGTCCCCCCCCACTGCAGTCACAACCACCACACACATCTTCAGATTTGCTAAATGACAAAATTGGGGGACAGAGTTGCCCCTGGTTAGGAGCTGCTGCTCTTGTCAGAAGACCCTTGGGCTCATGGCCACTTCCCAGGACTGTTTGAGGCTGGGAGGCCCAGAGCTACTCTTTTACAAATGGGCACAGTGAGACCAGAGAGGCTTTTTTTTTTTTTTTTTTTGGTGGTACTGGGGTTCCTGGAAGCCCTTCTACCTCTGGGCTACACTCCCAGACCTATTTTTACATTTTTATTTGAAAACAGGGTCTCCTAAGCTGGCTTTGAACCTGCGCGATCCTCTTGTCTCTGCCTCCCAAGGGCGGGGATTATAAGCGTGCGCCACCATGCCCGGCACATTTTTTTTTTTTTAAAGAAGAATATGAGCCGGGCATGGTGGCACATGATTGTAAATCCCCACGCTGGGGGAGGCGGAGACAGGAGGATCACGCAGGTTCGAAGCCAGCCTTGGTGGCTTAGGAGACCCTGTTTAAAAAAAAAAAAAAAAAAAAAATATATATATATATATATATATATATATATATATATATATATATGTTTGGGAGTGTAGCCCGGAGGTAGAAGGGTTTCCAGGAACACCAGTACCACCAAAAAAAAAAAAAAAAAAAAAAAAAGAAAGAAAGAAAAAAAGAAGAATATGAACAGCCAAGCATGGTGGCACATGCCTGTAATCTCAGCACTTGGGAGGCTGAGACAAGAAGATTGCAGGTTCAAGACCAACCTCAGGAATGTAGTGACTCTCAGCAACCTAGTGAGACTCTGTTTCAAACTAAAAAAAAAAAAAATAGGGCTGAGGGTGTGGTGCAGAGGTTAGAACTACTCTGGGTCCAATCCCCAGCAACACACACACACAATGTGAACAAACTGAAATGATGCCAGAGGCGGCGGCAGGTTAGGGGGATGGGGTGGAAGCGGTACAAGGCCAAGTCCAGGTGAAGAAACTGGGATGTGATGCTTGGGAAACAGTCTCAAAGAGTGTGCCTGTCGTCATGCCCCTAGGGGCTGTCCTGAGGACGTACGGTGGGGTGTCCAGAGCCTAGGGACAAGCTTCAGCTCACTAGGGGGAAGCCTTGCCAGCACTGGGCAGGGGTGGGGATCCTGGGGTCTCTGCACAGGGCTGGGAAGCTGCAGGGAGGCAGACTCCTCCCCAGACCCTTTCCTTCCTGGCCTGGGACAGGATGACCCTGCTCTTTCTCCCCAGCCCTGTCTGGGGACAGTGTCTGGAAGCTCAGTGCTCCACAGAACTGGCCCCTCAGAGGCTGCGGGCTGCTTCAGCATAGTTTCCAAGGGCTCCCTGAGGCTGGGGCTGAGCACAGCCCTGTTGAGGACATAGCAGAGGCTGGGGAGGGCGGGGGCAGGAGGGTGCAGGCGCCCCCCCAGCACACACCTGAGAGCCGTTCAGCAGGTGTTCACAGGGCACCACTTGGTACCTGGCCCTGGGGACCCAGAGGGCTCCGGGGTGCTGTCCAGGCCTGATCGTGTGATGCACAGCAGGAAAGCCTTTGTGCATTATGACACTGCCCTCTAGCTTGATCTGGTCTCATCCTCCCTGAGCTTAGCTTAGCTACTCTCCATCACCCCTGGGTGCTGGTCCTGATGGGACTTTACGACCTTCAGCCAGCATCCAGAATCTGTGCTCTCAGGCCAGAGCCATGCCACTCCATCTGCCTGCCTCGTCCTACCCAAGTCCTCTAGCCACGGCCCTTCTTGTCTGGGGAAACCTGGCTCCAGCTGCCCCCCACCAGGGAGCCTCCCATGATGCCCTGATGGGCTGAGTGCCCGCACTAGGACTTTCTTAGTTCTGACTTTCACTGAGTGTGTGGTGCCCAGTGCAGGACATGGCACAAAGGAGATGCCCGCCTCAGGGGAAGGAAGATGTGTGGGCAGGCCTTGGCTTGGGCACACCCCTGGCCCACTGGCCCTCGGACCTGCCCAGGATGCGTTAGCCTGAGAGCCTCCAGTCACTCACTCCTATCAAGACATCTGAGATCCCCAAGGGGTCAGCTGGGGGCAACATGGTGTGGGGTGCTAGGGGGCCAGAGAGTGGGCAGAGAGCAAGAGAAAGGTCGGCTGGAGGCGTGCTGGAAATGTCAGGTGAACATCAGGGGAACCCTCATGTTCCTGCCTCCTGGGTGCTGGGCCAAGAAAATGCCCTTGTCCAGCTGGCCGCTCGGCTCCCTGGGCAGGCTCCGAGGAGCATGGAAGCACATTCTGTAATCTCCACTGGGCTCAAAAGTGTGCCAGGCTCCATCCAGACATTTCACACATGCGGCACATTTGACACGTGTGCACACTGACAGACTGAATACTCGTCCTCACACAGTCCCAAGTGCGAAAGCTCTGAAGACCCAACTCTGTTCCCAAGTTAGATGCAGAGTTCATCTAGTGGCAAACCTGGCGCCGACCACTGATGCCCTAGTTAGCCTATGGTGAGGTACAGTCGTGTGTGTCCCTTGACGGCGGGACACATGAAAAGTGCATCACCAGGTGATGTCATCATTGTGTGACAGAGTGTACTTATACAAACCGCGTCAGCTGCGATGTCACCAGACAGTACTGTCTTATGGGACCTCATCATAAGTGTGCTCCTTTGAAATGTTACATGGCCTGTGATTATTTCCCTGCAGAAGCGTCTGTGGCTTTGATAGCAGGGTGCGCATACTGCAGACGGTGGGGTCCCATATACAGACCACATATCTGATTGCCTCTCTACAACTCAAAACTTCTGAATTCCAAAGTATACCTGGCCTAGGGGTTTCAGACTCTCCTCCTCCTCTCCCCTCCTCCTCCTCCTCCTCCTCCTCCTCCTCCTCCTCCTCCTCCTCCTCTTCCTCCTCCCCCTCCTCCTCCGCCCTCCTTTTTTTTTTTTTTTGCACTACTGGAGATGGAACTCAGAGGCATTCTACCTCCGAGCGATACCCCCAGCCCTATTTTTTATTCTTTATTTTGAAACAGGGTCTCACTGAATTGCAAAGGGACTCACTAAGTAGTACCTGAGGCTGTCTGAGAGCCACGATCCTCCTGTCTCAGCCTCCCAAATGCTGGGATTACAAGTCTGCACCACCATGCCCGGGTACCATATTATTATTCTGATTAACAGATGAAGAACTAGAGAAATGAAGTAACCTGCCCAAAGTCAACAGCTGGCTCTGCCTGTCTGGCCTGGGGTGGGCAGGGTGGGGTATGGAGAGGATGAGGCAGGAGGTGGAGTGCTCCCCTGGCCTTCCCGTTTCTCTTGCAATGCTTTTGGATGGACAGAGGGCTGGGCTTGGGTCTTGGGGAGGGGTGTTGGGGGCTCTGGGGTTTGGGAGGGTCTGCTCACTCTTTGTCTCCTCCAGATGGTGTGGTCCTGGTGGATCCTGAGTATCTCAAAGAGAGGAGAGGTAGGCTGTGGCCCCCACCCCAGCCTGCCAGAGGCTTCCCCCTCCCCACTGACCTTAACCCAGGACCTTCCTGACTCTGGGCAGGACACTGGTTAATCCTCCTGCCCCTCTCTGCCTATCCCACTGGTCCTCACAGCTCCTGCTATCCGAAAAGCCACAGCGAACACTCCAGCAGGAGTCCTTGCCTCCTCCAGCCTGGGTGGCCCTGCCCCATGCCCGCCTTGGAGCCTATTCATGCCCCGAGCACCTTCTCACCACTGTTTCTGGCTGGCAAGGCTGGGTGCCAACAGGATAAGAGTTAGGGTCTTATATGACAGAGGAGAAAGGTGAGGGGATTGTGCAAGGCCAGCAGGGGGGGCAGGGGCTTAGCCAAGACCCGAGCTGCCTCTGGACACAACCCTGCACTTGCTCCGGCACCTCTGCCTCCCCCTACCCGGCCTGCAGACTTCTGCAGCCTCCACCCCTCAGACCGTTCCCTGGGCCCCTCACACATGCCTGGGCTGGGGTGGGACGGGGAGGACAGAACTGGCTGAGCAGGCAGCCACACCCTGTCCCAGGGCCACTGGCCCCTCTTAGGGGGACAGCGCGCCCTCCCACAGGAGCTGGGGATGGCCTGTGGCCTCCAATGGGGCAAATCCCAGGACTTCAGAGGTGCTGGGGGGGGGGCTTGTGTGCTTCCCTCCCAGCCCCCCCTCAGTGTCCCTGCTCCCCGCAGTCTACGTGACACTGACCTGCGCCTTCCGCTATGGCCGGGAGGACCTGGATGTCCTGGGCCTGACCTTTCGCAAAGACCTGTTTGTGGCCAACGTGCAGTCCTTCCCGCCGGCCCCTGAGGACAAGAAGCCCCTGACGCGGCTGCAGGAGCGACTCATCAAGAAGCTGGGCGAGCATGCCTACCCCTTCACCTTTGAGGTCAGGGGTGGCCAGGATGGCACCGCCTCCAGGGAGCGCTCAGGGTGGGCAGTGGGGGCGGAGTGGGCAGCTGCTCTGTGTCACCCAGTTTCCACGTGTATGTTGAGACCTGACTCACTGTCACGTAGACTACTGGTGTGTGGGTCTGCACTGGCCACTGCTGGGCGTCACCCTTGGCTCTGGGCTGTTCCTCGGACCTTCCAGTGCCCAGGTGCTCTGGTAGGAGAAACGGGGCCCAGGTGGCTGCAGAGAAGGATCTGGGTCAGGACGAGCTGCCCCCAGGCTGGCTGTTCAGATGCTCAGCTTCAACCTGGCTCACAGGGAGGGATGCGAGTTGTGGGCTTTTCTGCCCTGCCACCTCTCCGTTCTGACATCCCACCATTCTGGATTCTATAATTTCATGTTTCATAGGCTGTCTGTTGCTGTGACTTAGTGTGGTTCCCCCCAGCCCCCTTCCTGTGAGTTAGAGAACGGAGCAGGGTTCATCCTTTCCATGGAGATATATTTGTTTTCCATTACCACAAAATTGGTGCTAAATATGTCAATTAAAACAATACAAATTTATGATCTTATTTACCATCCTGGAGGTGGAAAGTGCAAAATGGGTCCCTGGGGCTGAAATCAGGTGCGGGCACAGCTGCGCCCCTGCTGGAGGCTCTGGGGGAGGATCCACGTTCTTCCTTTCCCAGCCTCGTATCCTGGGGAGGCCACGCACATCCTCTGTCGGGCACGGGTGCCCACAGTCGCTCTTGCTTTGGCCTCACAGGGATTGCTCCTTGGCTTTTTTTTTTTTTTTTTTTTTTTTTTGCGGGTCTGGGGATCGAAGTCAGGGGTATTCAACCTCCAAGCTATACCCCCTACCCTATTTTTTTTTTTATTCTTTTATTTTGAAACAGGGTCTCACTGAATTGTAGAAGACCTTACTAAGTAGCTGAGGCTGTCTGCGAACCGTGATCCTCCGGTCTCAGCCTCCCGAATGCTGGGATTACAAGCGTGCGCCACCACGCCCAGCTTCCTTGGCTTTCTGCTTCTTCTTTTAATGACCCTTGAGGTTGCATTGGGCCTGTCTGGATAATCTAGGCGACCCTCCCCATCTTAAGATCCTTAACGTAATCACATTCACAAACTCCCTTGTCCTGTAAGGTAACTGGTCACAGGTTTGGGGTATTGGGAGGTGGACTTTTTCTTTTTAGAGGTGGACTTTTGGGAGAGCCATTATTGCACCTGCCACAGTAGACAGCATAAGAAAATCCACCCGTTAGACATTAAATCCTTGGCCTGCTGGGTGTGGTGGCGCATGCCTGTAATCCCAGTACTTTGGGCCTAGACAGGAGGATCACAGGAGACCACCTCGGCAATTTAGGGAGATGCTGTTTAAAAAATAATAATAATAAAATCAAGCCGGGGGTGGTGGTGCACACTTATAGTCCCAGTACTTGGGACGCTGGGACAGAAGGATCACACAGGTTCAAAACCAGCCTCAGCTACTTAGTGAGGCTCTCAGCAATGTAGTGAGACTCTGTTTCCAAATAAAATATAAAGTAGGTCTAGGAGTGTAGCCCAGAGGTAGAAGGCCCCTGGGTTCCATCCCCAGTACCACAAAAATAAATAAATAAATAATAAAATAAAATCAGACTGGGGGTGTAGCTTAGAGGCAGAACACCCCTGGGTTTGGTCCTCAGTAGCACAAAATAATAAAATAAATTCTTGGCCTCACTGGAGGAGCCTCTAGTCCTGCTTAGGCTGTGGTGTGGCATGGTCTGATGGGGGAGACATGACCTATTCCAGGGATTCTGGTCTGATAAGTGTGTGTGGAAGCAGCAGGGGGGTGAGACGCAGGGACAGACAGTGCACGTGTGACAGGCAGCTGATTGTTTTCTGAACAGATCCCTCCAAACCTCCCGTGCTCCGTGACATTGCAGCCAGGGCCTGAAGACACGGGGAAGGTAGGTCCCCAAGTGAGCCTCTCTTTGGGTCCAGGACTCTGATGTCCTCAGGGTCCTGTCTTTCCCTCTGGAAGGTGGTAGACACATGGGACCCCATGTGAAGCTTCCCTGGGTCTAGGCCTAGCTGGTCCCTTCTTATCCAGGCTAGTATCTTGGCTTCAACAGGACCAAGATGTTCTGAGGGTCCATACCCGGCCCCACATAGCCCCCTGGCAGCCTTGTATGGAGGTGCAATCACCTCTCTTTCATAGATGGGGAAATTGAGGCTCAAAGAGAAGTGACGGTAGTGCCAGGCTCCAGACCTTTGAGCTAGTGTCCTTACCGCAAAGCAGAGATCATGCGATGTGCCCTCTGGATTTGCCAGAGGGTCAGGAGCCACTGAGTGAGCCCCCAGTGCAGGGTCTGCCCACAGCAGGTGTGCCAGGCAGTGCTGCCCGCTGCTAGTTCTGGGCAGCCACCAGACGGAGGCCACAGTCCAAACAGTAGTTTCTAGCCAGGCTGCCTTGGGCCCCCTAGTGCTGGGGGACTCCTGCAGCTCAGTGGGAGTACCGTGGGGGAGGCACCGCGGCGCTGGAGCTGGGCACAAGGGCTTAGAATCACACCCAGGGGCAGTCGGGTAGCAGGAGCTCAGTGTTCCTGCCCAGCGTCCTGGTTTGTCAAAGGAGAGGGTAGCTGACCCCGCGCTGGGCAGACTGCCTCTCCCAGACCTGAGGTTAGCGCCGCCTCCTCCACAGGCCTGCGGTGTGGACTATGAAGTCAAAGCCTTCTGTGCTGAGAACCTGGAGGAGAAGATCCATAAGAGGTGTGCAGCATGGGGAGGGAGGGGCCAGGCAGCAGGGGTGTTGGGGAGGGGTGCACACCCCAGCCCGGGAGCGCCTGGAAGCACACTGTGGAAGGCTGGCAGTCACCAAGGGCTTCCTGGGGGAGGTGGCCTCCATCACCCTGGCATAGGCCTCAGCTTCTTTTCCTTTGCGCGCTGGTCCAGCTTTCTCATTTTCCTGCCTCTAATCTCATCCCCTCCAGACTGCAGCTTTTTATAATTTTTGGAAAAAATCCCTAAATTCACATTGTGTTCGGCGTTAAGCAGGATGTCAGGCCATCCTAATTTCCCAGATTTCCTCGTGGGAGGAACGCGGCCTATGCGTCAGTAAAGGCCTCTTAGCAGAAGGAAGTGGGGAAAGGACCGACCCAAGGCAGAGCAAGGAGGTCAGCCCACGTCTCAGCGGGGACGTGCTCTTCTGCAGCCACTACAGACAGAACCCTGACTGGAAGCCAGAAGCAGCTGACCCCGACTTGTCAGGGCCGCCTTTCCTGGGGTCAAGGCCCTGCCCTGCGCAACTCAGACCCCAGCTCCTAGTGGAGGCTCGAGGGTACTGCAGCCTCTCTAGAGAGTGGGCTGAGTTGGCCACCTGGTGGCCATGGCATGTATTGCAGGCATTTCCTTCTGCAGCTTGTGGGAGAGATGAGGCTCCTTTCTTGTTTCTGTGTTTCCCCTTTTTCTCATAAGACCTGATACTGGGGGGAGGAAGGATGTTGTGGGAGGAAGACTGATTAGAGCATGGGAGAGAAGGCAACATTGAGAGCCACTCCCTCACCCCACCCATCACCAGCGGGACATTTTAAGTCCACACCAAAGACTTAGGAGTACTAATGACGCAGTAGCTCTCACTTCTCAAGGGCACATCAGAGGCCAAGCATGTTCAAAGTGCTGGGCAGGTATGGACTAGGAGGTAGGTCCTACTGTGGTCTCTACAGTTGAGGAAACTGAGGTGCTGTGAGGCCAATCTGCTCAAGGTCATATGACTAGTTCGAGGAGAGCTAGGAATGGGGCCAGCTCTCTGGTTCCAGGGAGTGGAGGCAGCTTGTCTGGGAAACGGGGAGGCCGGCGCTCCCGGCAGCCATAGAGTGAGCCTCACAGAGCCCCGTCTCTTCATCCTCTGTGTATCCTCGCTTTCCTCCCCGAGCCCTGTCCCCTTCACCCTCTCATCTCTGGGCCCCCATCCCTCAGCAAGGGGACCTTTGTTGGCCTGTGTTCTCCTGACTGAATCCTCACTGAGCACTCACACTGCCCCAAGCCCCTGTTCCTTCATGGGCCGGTCCCATCCGTATGCCTTCACTTAATGGATGTTCACTGTGTGGCAGGCACGGTGCTGAGAATATAGCGGTGAACAATTTAGACCGAGTTTCTCTCCTAAGGAGCTTACACTATTAGGTGGACCAAGGAAGCAGGAAGTTCCTTTTTTTTTTTTTTTTTTTTAAACACTGCTCTGGGTACCAAGACACAGACCCAAATGAAGTGCTGCCGGGGGATGGCTTGGGGACAGAACTGGGAGAGGATGGAGTGGGCCAGTGATCACAAGGCCTCTCGGCCACCTTCTGTAGTTGGCCGGGTTCTGGGTGATGGATGGGGAGCCATGGCAGTCTTTTGAGCAAGAGAGGGATATGGGGCTACAGAGATAGAGGAAGGAGGGAGACGGCCTGGGGCATCTTTTACTCTACCCATCTCCATCAGGAATTCCGTGCGTCTGGTCATCCGGAAGGTGCAATATGCCCCAGAGAGGCCTGGCCCGCAGCCCACGGCCGAGACCACCAGGCAGTTCCTCATGTCCGACAAGCCCCTGCACCTTGAGGCCTCCCTGGATAAGGAGGTAGGACGCTCAGGCTTGGTGAGGGTGGGGTTGCTCCACCAGGGCCTGGACCTCTGATTCTACTTCCTTCTGATCTGCGGTAGGAGTCAGCTCCTGGCCCTAGAACTACAGAGGTCAGGGACAGAGACGTTCCTTGGGGGCGTGGGATGGCTCTTGGGGGCTAACGGAGTGGCAGAGGTGACATGAACGTGAGCCTGAGCGGTGCAGTTGACTTCAGACAGGAGCACTGCACCCCTTGGAAGGGAGGGTCCTGGCTCTTTCCTCTTCCACCCCGACTGACTCCTTCAGGGCAATGGGAAAGGGCAGCCAGGTTGGCAGAGGGGAGACAAAGCGACCATGGCCCCGGCCATAACCTTACCTCACCCTGAGTTCTAGAGCCGCAATCCCTGCAAGAAGGCAGGGCGCCCTAAGCCAGCCAACAGGTGCCTTGTGTGAGAGCAGGTGGGCCCCTCTTGAGGTGTGGGTACCCTCTTCATCCCTGGGAACAGTGAGGCAGGTGTCTGGGACGAGATGTGGGTGAGGCCCTTCCGCGGGAATTCAGAGCTGGTTCCCTCGGTCAGCTGCCGCTTCCGCACCTTCTCCTATTTTTTTCAGAGCCTCCTGTGTCTGAGATCCCAGACTGTCCAGCTGGCAGGGACTTGGGATACAGCCTAAGTCTAAACCTATTTTACAGAGGGGGAAGCAGGCTCAGGCAACCTGCCCATCATCGTTGTTCTTATAATTGTTGTCATTATTACTAGTGGCCAGAACAGGACTGCAGCTGGGAGTGTCACCTTTGAATTCAGAGTTCTTTCCAGGGCCCCACCGGGGGACTGAAGGCTCATCTGCTTGGTGGCCTCAGTGCCACTTTTGCATCAGTGGGAAGTGGCTGGTGAAGCAGGGCAAAAGTCAGAATAACCAGGTTTGGGGAACCCAGGCAGAGCCTTTTCTGCCTCCCCCTCCTGGGCACGTTGGTGACTCCAGCCAATGCTCTGCCTTGTTCTCCCTTCCAGATCTATTACCACGGAGAACCCATCAGTGTCAATGTCCATGTCACCAACAACACCAACAAAACCGTGAAGAAGATCAAGATCGCCGGTACCCTGGGGAGAGGGTCAGCTTGGGGGTGGGCGGGAGGGAGTCTCACAAAGGCTGGGGGTTCAGCCGGGCATGGTGGTGCACGCTTGTAATCCCCGCGCTTGGGAGGCGGAGACAGGAGGATCGCTCTGGTTCGAAGCCAGCCGCGCTGGCTTAAGAGACCCTGTTTCCAAATAAAAAAATATAAAATAGGTCTGGGAGTGTAGCCCGGAGTAGAAGGGCTTCCAGGAACCCCAGTACTACCTAAACAAAACAAAACAAAACAAAACAAAACAAAAAAAGGCTGGGGGTTGCTAAAGGCTGGCCCCACATCAAGAGCCTCAGGATCACTTCTATCAGTGGTTTCCGAAGCCTGAGCCAAGGGGCCTCTCCGCCTGGCCCCAGGCCGCTCGCAGCCAAGTAGTGAGTTGACAGTTCAGGCCACCCTCAGGTTCTCTCAGGTCTCCTGGGCCCTGGACAGAGCTCTACTTGAAGGGAAGACTTTTGGTAATGGAAGGGAATGGGTGTTTTGGAGGCTCACCTCTGGCCGGAGGATGTGTACATGTATGTTAGGGAGAGGTGCCCTGCAGAAGTCTGCCCTGGTGAACTCTGGCCATGGCCGGGGGCTGAGTGTCCATACCCTGGGGAGCTGCACCCTGGCTCACCGCCCACTTTCCTCTCCCCACCCTAGTGCGCCAGTATGCAGACATCTGCCTTTTCAACACTGCACAGTACAAGTGCCCTGTGGCCATGGAAGAGGCTGAGTAAGTAGCACAGCTGGGCCTGGGGTGTGAGGGGCTGGCTGGGAAAGAGAAGCCCTGGGCTCTGTCACAGGCCCAGGTGGCTCTTCATCGGGCCCGGGGCTGGGCCTCGGCCTCCTAGCTACTCAGAGTAGCTAATATGGAAGACCCTTTTAGAAACCTGATTTAGTTAAAAGACAATGCATAGCTGGATGTGGTGGCACACGCCTGTCATCCCAGTACTGGAGAGGCTGAGACAGGAGGATCACAGGTTCACAGCCAGCCTCAGCAATGTATTAGGACCCTCGGCAATTTAGCAAGACTCTGCTTCAATGTAAAAAAAAAAAAATAGGGCTGGGGGTATAGCTCAGAGATAGAATGACCCTGAGTTCAATCCCCAGTCCTACCACCACCAAAAAAAGAAGAAGCAATTCAGCTCACTGGATAAGAAAGGTTGTATGTGAGAGATGTGAGAGGGTAGAGAATAATTTTTAAAAAAAGTCTAGGTTTGAGGAGAGCTGCTATGGTTGAACATGGAACCTGTTGGAGGATAAAGTGAGAGTAGAGATCTTAAGCACAACATCTTTACCCAGAGGAAGTGGACACTCCCATTAGAAGACATGCTCATCTCTTTTTTTTTCTTTCTGGCCCTGAAAATAATTTTTTGAATAATTGCACTTTATGTAGTTTTACACATATATGCATATTTATTTACATGTAACTGTAGTCAGTACTTTTTGTGACTTAAAAACATTTTAAAGGTTACTGCGTGCCAGGCATGGTGGCACATACCTATAATCTCAGTACTTGGGAGGGTGAGATAGAAGGTTCTCAGGTTCATGGACAACCTTAGCAAAGTAATGAGGCTGTCAGCAACCTAGTGAGACCCTGTTTCAAAATAAAAATAAAATGAGCCAGGCATGGTGGCATATGGTAGTAATCCTAGCATTTGGGAGGCTGAGACAGAAGGACTGCGGTTCGCGGACAGCCTGAGCTACTTAGTGAGGCCCTTTGCAACTCAGTGAGGCCCTGTTTCAAAAACAGAGAATAAAAAATTACAGCTGGGGTGTAGCCTGAAGATAGAATGTCCCGGGGTTTCACCCTCAGTACCACACAAAAATAAATAAACAAACAAACAAACACATAAATACATAAAAATAAAAACAAGATAGGGCTGGGGGTGTAGCTTGGAGGTAGATTTCCCCTGGGTTCAATCCCCAATACCACACACACACACACACACACACACACACACACACACACACACACACACAATTACTGTGTAATCTTTGTGAGTTTTTAAAGCCCTATAGGTAAATGTGTTGCTGCTGCTGCTGCTCCTGTTGTTGTTGTTGTTGTTATTATTATTATTTATTATTTTTTGCAGTACTGGGGATTGAACTCAGGGGCATTCTACCTCTGGGCTATACTCCCAGGCCTATTTTTTATTCTTTCTTTCTTTCTTTCTTTCTTTCTTTCTTTCTTTCTTTCTGTCTAGTACTGGGGGTGGAACCCAGGGGCTTTTCTACCTCTGGACTATACTCTTTATTTTTTGAAACAGAGTCTTATTCTTTATTTTTTTGAAACAGAGTCTCACTAAGTTGCAGAGGGCCTCACTAAGTTGCTGGGGCTGGCTGTGAACCTGTGATCCTCTTGTCTCAGCCTCCCAATAGTGGGATTACAAGCATGTGCCACCACACTTGGCTAAAAGTGCTATTATTAAATACTCCCCTTATTGGATATTTCTTCTATCTACTGCTTATTAAAAAAAAAAAAAAAAGCCGGGCGTGGTGGCGCACACTTGTAATCCCAGCATTCAGGAGGCTGAGACCAGAGAATCGCGGTTCGCAGACAGCCTCAGCTACTTAGTGAGGCCCTCTGCAACTCAGTAAGACCTGGTTTCAAAATAAAGAATAAAAAATAGGGCAGGGGTTGTAGCTCGGAGGTCAAATGCCCCTGAGTCCCATCCCCAGACCCGCAAAACAAAACAAAACAAAACAAAAACAAAAACAAAAACAAAAAACAAAAACAAAACAAAAAAAAAAAAACAAGCCAGGCATGGTGGTACACACTTGTAATCCCAGCGCTTGGGAGGCTGAGACAGGAGGATCGCGCAGGTTCGAAGCCAGCCTCAGCTACTTAGTGAGGCTCTCTGTAACTTAGTGAGACCCTTTCTCAAAATAAAGAATAAAATATAGGACTGGGGGTCTATCTTGGAGGTAGAATGTCCCTGGGTTCCATCCCTAGCACTACACACACACAAATAAATAAATAAATAAATAAATAAATAAATAAATAAGGCTGAGAGGTGTAGCTTAAAGGTAGAATGCCTCTGTGTTCAATCCCTGGGATATTAACTAAGTAAGTAAGTAAATAAATGAATAAATAAGTGGGGGTGGGATAGAACAAACACAAGTGAAAGCGGAACAACCCAAATGCCCTATATGACCAATAGATACGCCATAAAGCAAGTGAGGTGTTCATGTAGAACCCAGGGAGTAGGTTTGTGGTGTCCAGTGGCTTCATTCATGGTTTGTAGGTAGCTGTGATTTTAAGAGAACTGTATTTTCTGCTCAGTACTGTGTTTTCTCCAGCCCGGGGCCGGCTTGTTCATGTGTGGTATGGCCGTGTCTCTTTCGGGTGGCAGTGTTCTCCCTTCTGGGGCTGCACTGGGGGCCGAGGTTGGCCGGGCCAGGCTTGGCGCCTCACTGGGTTGGGCTGAGGCTGGAGTTGGCTGTGGGGAGGGCCTCTCCCACACCTGCCCCGCTTCTTCCAGCGACACCGTGGCACCCAGCTCAACGTTCTGCAAGGTGTACACGCTCACCCCTTTCCTGGCCAACAACAGAGAGAAACGGGGCCTTGCCCTGGACGGGAAGCTCAAGCACGAAGACACCAACCTGGCCTCCAGCACCCTGTGAGGACCCGCGCCCTGGCAGGGTTAGGGTCAGGGAGGCAGCCCCTCCACTCCCACCCACCCAAGGGGACCCGAGAACGACACAGCACGAGACCAGGCTCTCTCAGCTAGTGTCACCCTGCTGGCTGGCCTGGGAAGGCTTCCTGTAGGAGGCAGCAGCTCCCGACCCAAGGTCCTCAGTCAGATACGGTGTGTCCCTGAGGCCCAGGAAGGCCAGAGGGAAGGGGGCAGCCCCCGCAAGGGCCCTGGTGGGAGGGGATGAGTCTGGAGGGCTAGGGAGCCTGCAGACACCTGAACGGGGAGCTGCCTGCACCAGTTGTGGACCCCCTTTGAATGTGGTCCCTCCTGAACTCTTGCCCCACAGCATCCCTGACTCCTCCAGGGCATCCCACTCTAGCAGAGCCTGGCTGTGTGGGGTGGCCATCGCACTCTACCTGTCTCCAGACCTTGCTGGGGCACCACCTTCTTGCAGGCCATCTTCCCTGGCTGCTGCCCACAGCTTCCCTCTCCCTCTAAACTTCCAGCCAGTCCCATTCTGCCCAGGCGTGGCTGAGCACAAAACCTCGAGTGGGAGCCCCGCCCCGCAGTGCACCGGCCAGGAAGGGGGCGCTGCCAGGGCCGCACAGCCAGGAGCCCACACAGAGAGCTGGACCAGGGTTCCTAGTTCTGGCTCCTGGAGGGCACAGCTCGCCTTTCTCCCCTCTGCCAGGCCCAGGGTGGGCTCTGTTGGATAGTGGCTGAGTGGGCCAGGGGAGGGGTGGACAGGACTTCCCCCACCCCCACCTGGGTTTCTGGCCCACAGGAGCCTGTGGACCAGCTTTCCTGTGCCACTTTGCAGGTTGAGAGAAGGCGCCAACCGTGAGATCCTGGGGATTATCGTTTCCTACAAAGTCAAAGTGAAGCTGGTGGTGTCCCGGGGCGGGTGAGTGCCGGCCCAGCCCGAGGTCCCAGTGTGGAGAAGCTGCAGCCCTGCCCTGCTCTGCCTGCTTGACCTTTTAGCAGTATCCTTCTGTAGGGGAGGAATGGGGTTCAAGGACTTCCGGTTCCTTGCTCCCTCCTTCCGGTTCCTCTTCCTCCTCCATCGCCCCTCCTCCCGCTCCTCCTCCGGGGTCCCTGGGTCCCCCCTTCCCCTCCCATATTCCTCCCTGTCTCCTCCTTTTCATCCTGGGCCGGGCCTTGCACTGAGGATCCAGCAAAACCCAGGAGGGTGGGCGTCCTCAGAGTTCATGTTGTGGGTCCCAGAGGGTGCCCAGTTACCTCCACACCTTGGGACTCAGCACCCTGCCCCGCTCTGGCCTGGGCTCATCTGCTGGGGGAACGGATGAAGGGGCTCAGAGACCCTGAGCTGCCTGGGGATTTGCCAGCTCAGCTGACTTTTCCATTTTGCAGATGGGGAAATAAGCCCCAATTGGTCCCTGATCACTTCCTGAGCTCTCCTCCCCAGCCACAGGCCACAGGCAGGGTGCCGGGGTCCCAGCACCACACCAGACATATTCCCTACCCCATTGGCTGGTGGAGGCTGAGATAAAACTCCCATTTCCTCACATATTGGGCCTACATATTATAAACCTTGGTTTATAATTTGTTAGAAGTTTTTTTTCTAATTTAGTTCATAAATATCTGTGGAAAGATTGGAAAGCTAAATAACATAGGCATTAAGTCCCTTTCAATGGCTTGCTGCAGGTGGCAGTGTATAATACTGACTGTATATTAGAAAACTTCTCTCCTCCCGGTCGTGGTGGCGCACGCTTGTAATCCCCGCACTTGGGAGGCGGAGACAGGAGGATCGCGCAGGTTCAGAGCCAGCCTCGCTGGCTTAAGAGACCCTGTTTCCAAATAAAAACATAAAAATGGGTCTGGGAGCGTAGCCTGGAGGTATAAGGGTTTCCAGGAACCCCAGTACCACAAAGAAAAAAGAAAACTTCTCTAAACCCCAAATTCTGTCATGTGACCTTACAGTACCGAGAGTTTTCCATATGCTCCTGGAGACCCCCAAAGTCTTCCTTCTGCCATTAGATAGTCCCGGAGTGGGGGTGTAGTTCCTATACCTCCTTTCCAGATGGGAATTTTGGGCCACCTCAGTGCCCCCAGGGAAGGCTGATGCCATGCCAGTACCCCCGGATGAGTAGTCAGCTGGGCAGGGGTCTGGGAAGTGTGTCCCTTGGGTCTGCTTTGTGTGGGACAGCAGAGGTGGTGAATGAATGTGCTTTCTCTTTTCTTTCTCTCTGCACTCTCTCCTGACCACTTCCCCGGCCTCCTCTGGCCCACTCAGCCTGTTGGGAGATCTTGCATCCAGGTAAAGCCCCTCCTTCTCCCTCCTCGAGCTACCTCCCTGGAGGGCCCAGGGACCATTCACCTGATGGCCCAGAACCACAGGGCACCGGGTTGAAAGGAAGCTAGTGGTCATTTCAGATCACAGGCTCAGGTTGAGCCTTGCACCCTGGATAGGAACTATGGAAACAGGGCTCCTTAGTAAAATACCTCACCTGCTCTTCATTTCATTCAAGTGAAAGAGGCCTTCGTAGCTGGCAGCAGTCTGGGGAGTGGTCCCCAGGCTGGCTGACTGGACCCCAGATCACCTGAAGGATAGGATGTTTAGGAGAAATGCAGACTGGTGGCTTTCAGATGTCTGCACTAATGAGAATGAGCTCCTCTGCTAAGGAGAGGCCCTTAGGACAGCCAGCCGCCTGTAAGATCCCTCGTAGCTGCGGATGGACTTTCTCCCCAAAGTGCAGGTGCCCCAGACAGAGGCATTTGGCCTCCCCTGTCACAGGGCGGCAGTGTTGCTCCTAAGAAATTTTAGTCCAGTTTGAGAGGGGATAGTAAATCAATTCAGTTCAGCATAATTCAGCAAAGACGTTTTGAATCTAGACTCTGCTGGGCGATGGAATCCCAGAGAGGATGGAGCAAGGAGCGCACGGGCGCTTATCAGTCCTGGCCTGGTGGGAGGTTAAGGTCCGAGTTCTTCCAGCTTAGCGAAGGCCACCAAATCAGCTTTCTGCCAGCTTCCATCCAGGGCTTACTCTCCCAAGAGAACCTGGAGAGACAGTTCCCACTGGAAGCAAAATGAAACAAAAAGACCAGAAAGAAAAGGAATAAAAGCACATGGTTTTGACGGTCGTATACCCCCGTGTTGCCGTCAAGGGGCAGTACTGATTCTGACAGGCCCAGGCTCCAGTTTAACCAAGTCTTTTACCTCCAGGAAGTTCCAGTGCTTCTAGAAGGTGGGCATTGCCATCCCCATTTTCCAGATGAGCTCAGTGAGACTCAAAGGTGTGTCGAGCTCCGCCAGCGAGTGGGGGCTGGCAGACCCGCCTTGCTGGCCGCGCTGGCGTGTGCCCCTGGCCACTCCATTTCTGTCCTTTCTCCCTTCCCAACAGGGCCTTGGGCAACAAAGCCAGTAACAGTGGCTGTGCCTAGAGGCACTTGTGATTTCAGGAGGTGGTCTTTGAGGGTGATGGCACCCCAAGCTAAGAGGGGCCTGTAGGGCTACTTTTGTCAGTCTTAATTTTGCTGTCACACAGTGGTTTAGAGGGCAAATTATGGAGCCAGAATTTTCTACCATTTACTAGTAATACTTGTGTGGCCTTAGGCAAGAGACTTTAAAAATCTCTTTGTGTCTCAGTTTCCCAATCCATACACTGGTGATAATAATAGGATTGTTGTGAGGATTAAATAAGTTACTTAAGGAAGAGGCTTAGGATAGTTCTTGGCAGAATCAGCAGCTCGCAACTGTCTGTTCTTCATATTACTGAAGCTGCCAGGGGCAAGGGCAGAGAAAGTCTGGTCAGAAGCACTGGCCAGTGGTCAGCTCCCCCGCCCCCATCCTCCACAAGGCTGGCAGGTCTGCACGCAGTGTGAACAGCCCTGGCCCTCTCCAGCCTGACCCTGATGAATCTCACCTTGACGATGCTTGTTCAGACGCGGGAGGACTACTACGGGAGCCTCCTGAGGTGCTGGGCGTTGGGATGGGAAGAGTTGGGAAGGGCCGCCGGGCGTGGTGGCGCGCACTTGTAATCCCCGCGCTTGGGAGATGGAGACAGGAGGATCGCGCTGGTTCGGAGCCAGCCTCGCTGGCTTAAGAGACCCTGTTTCCACATAAAAAAGTATAAAAATAGGTCTGGGAGTGGAGCCCGTGGGAGTGTATCCCGGAGGTAGAAGGGCTTCCAGGAACCCCAGTACCACCAAAAAAAAAAAAAAAAAAAAAAAAGAGTTGGGAAGGGCAGAGTCACTGGAGGCTGGGGCTGTGATTCAAGGAGCAGGGTCCCAGGGTGACTCTGGAGCCACTTGGACCACAGTGCACACCGCTCTGGGCAACCTGTTCCTACACCTGCTGCCCACTCAAGAGAATCCAAGGATCTGCCTTAGGGAAAGGAGGTTCCATTGTTGTGGAGGCAAGAAAAGAGGTCCCTAGTCCAACTCTGAGGAGCTGGTGCTCAGAGTGGCAGACCTGGGGTGGACCTGCCTTCTCTGACCACAGAATGCTCCCTGGCTGCCAGACTGACAGCCCTGGGTCTTGGCTTGAGCCTCATTGGAGTTGGGTCTGTGTTTCAGTGATGTGGCTGTGGAACTGCCTTTCACCTTAATGCACCCCAAGCCCAAGGAGGAGCCCCCACATCGGGAAGGTAAGCAGGATCCAGGGGTCATGGGGTGGGGTTTCCAGACAGCTCACTCCTTTCCCCCACCAGCTACCATGTTCCCCATCATCCCACCTCCTTTTGAGTTAGCTTTCAGCCCAGTTTTACCCTTTCCCCTGCTCCCTGCGGTGTTTTTGTTTTGTTGTGGTACTGGGGATGGAACCCAGGGGCATTCTATCTCTGAGCTACACCCCCAGCCCTATTTTTTTATTCTTTATTTTGAAACAAGGTCTCACTAAGTTACAGAGGGCCTCACTAAGTAGCTGAGGCTGGCCTCGAACCTGTGATCCTCCTGTCTCAGTCTCCCAAGTACTGGGATTACAAGCGTGCACAACCACGCCCAGCTTCCCATGGTATTTTCAAGTGATAACAGATTGGTCATATTTTATTGAGTCCAAGACTGTTTCAGTTGAACAGGACAACATGATGCATGAATCACAAAGATAGTGTTCCCACAACTGAACTGTGAAGTAACACCAATTGTAAAACACACTTCAGGTTCAGAGAGGCCCAAATGTAAAATAATAAACAAAACAAAACAAAACAACCCCAGCTGTCTTAGACTTAGTGAAACTCATTCATGCTGGAAGTTAATCTAAGTCATGCTAGAGACCTGTCCAGAGAGTAGGGTGTCAGAGGTTTTGCTCCTCTGAGCTCCAGTGGGCACCTAGGGTCCCCCTTGCACCCATCTCCCCGTTAAAATGATTTGGGGGATCCCCAGACCTAGGATGAGCCACACTTCTCTTTCTCATCTTCCTTTGTCCTCCTCATCTTAGCCAGTTTGCCCCAGCATGGAGTCGGTGCCCATGATCCCCATTCCCCACTAACCTTGGGCACCCTGCCCGCCCTGTGTTCAGTTCCAGAGAACGAGGCGCCAGTAGACACCAATCTCATAGAACTTGACACGAAGTAAGCGGAATCCCGCCTGTAGAGGCCTGGGGAGGGGGCGGGGCTGGGGGCGGGGCGGAGGGTCATCTGCATATATGCTAATTAACCCCGAGGAGCAGCTGGTCTAACCGCCTGTGCTGAGAGCCGCCTCTGCTCGCCTCCTCAGCAACCCGCTTGTCTGCATGTGACTTGAAGGACACTCCGGGCCTGTTCCTCTTCTCCTGCCTTGGTGGGGTCTGTCTTCCTTCCTCGTCCTTGCACGTCCGTCGGTCCGTCCATCCACAGCACCTGCTCAGCTCCCACTGGGCTGGTTTGGGGCCTGGGCTCTGCTGCACCTGGCCCACACCAAGTGTGGAGCGGGCTGTGGGGTGGGGAAGGGTATGACTCCCGAGGACCAACCGATGTGGATTTCTCTGCGGTGAAAGGCCGTCGGGGCACTGGACAGTGGCTGGAGGGGGAGGCCCTGGGACAGCAGCATGAATCACCTCCAGGGCCAATCGGTTTTCTGCTCCAGCTCCAAAACCTACTCTTCCCTTGTCTCCCAGAAGAAATCTGGGCTATGGGATCTCTAGTCACCCCTTGGGGATGCTCCATGTGGCTGGCTGAACTCTGGGACAGGGGAATTTGGTGGGTCCTTTCCTGGTCCTAAGTGCTTTGTGGTAGAAAGGAAGGTGCCCCTTCCCTCACGACCCTTCTCTGCCCCTGTGTAGATTCACCAGCCCCCAGCCCAGCCCCTCTCCCATCCCAGGTCCCTTGGGTAGCTCAGGAGTTGATACTTCTGGGGAAAAGGGGCCTTTGTGACTTTATTTTCTACTAAGCCAGTCCCACTCCTTCCCGAGGGTAGTGTTCTGGGTGGTGGGCAGGGGTTTTCCTGGCTCACTCCTGAGAGATTCAGAATATGCTGGAGAGCCACAGGGGTCTGGCCTGTCGATGGGCAGTCTCTTCCTCTATGCAGAGCTACACAGGCCTCTCAAGAGTGGGTTTGCTTTTCTAAGCCTTTGGCTCAGGAGTCAAGCTTGTGACCTCCTACCCCGGGCATTTCATAACTTCCCCAAATCTAGATATGACTGTCCCCACAGTTACTGGTGGGCATGCAGATGTGCCAGCCTGGCAGGCCTCTCTGCCCGTGGTCAGCCCGGAGGTCAGGAGCTCGAGGCGTGTGGGTCTCTCCTAAGACCCTCTGTGTCACATCTGGCTGGGCCTCTGACTCTGCCTACTCTCCCTGCCCTTGCAAACGTGCCACATTTTCCTTGTCTCTCCCACCAGTGATGACGACATTGTATTTGAGGACTTTGCCCGCCAGAGACTGAAAGGAATGAAGGACGATAAGGAGGAAGAGGAGGACGGCACCGGCTCGCCACACCTCAACAACAGATAGGCTGGGGCCGGCCCTCCCCTGGGCGGCTCCAGGCCCACGCTCACGCGCTAGGATACTTCCTTGTCCTCTTCCTGTTCTGGTTTCCCCTCCCCTTTGTTCTTCCAGTTTCTACCAGGGGACCCCAGTGGTCTTCCAGGTCGCGGTGATGAACCTCTGGCCTCAGGATCGGCCCCCCATCACCATGCCAACAGGACTGCAGCGTACCACCTTCACCTCTCTTTCTGCGGCCATCTCTCCATCCCCTTTATTACTCACTTCCAGAGAGGCCACAACAGCCCTGGCCTTGGGATTTGGCCTGAGATGGGGAGCGGAAAGGGCCGGGTAGGAGGGGCTCAGCAGTGGTGGGTGTGAGGGCTTGGAGGGGGTGGGCATGGGGGCTCAAGACACATGAGAAGATGTCTGCAGTCCCACGTGATAACAGTTCTGGCAGCTAAAAGATGACCATATCGAAGGCTACCCCCTTTTGGCCAGAGGGGCAGAACTCTGGACAGATTCTCAATGCCTTTTTGTGATTTGGACCCACCAAAGACCTCTCCCCTCCACCATCGTCCTTGGCCCACATCTCTGTGTCTGATAGTGACATTGGTGAAGGCTCTTAGATCCCAGGAGTGGAGAAGGGCAATGGACTGACTTTCTTACCAGCAGATACCTAGGCAAGCCTGTGAACTAGCGGAGGATATTCAGTACTGTCAGGACATGTCATCCCAGCTCTATCAAAGTGCCAGCCTAGCGGAGAGAGCTGCTGAGGGGCTTCCCAAGGGGGCTCTCAGCTGGGGTTGGGGATGGCAACATGAGGGTATCCTTCTTCCCAAGGCTGGGGCCAGTATCCCCCCTTTCCCCTGTAGCTCTCCAGGGCTGGGCTGGGTTGGCCCTGCAAGTAAGAGAGCGAATTCCTGAGGCCACCAAAGCCCACTGCCAGACTGGGTCTTTCCCGAGAAGGAGGCAGGCTCCATCCAGATGCCTCCCTCAAAGGGAAGGAGGCTGCTCTTCTCCTGGGGAGGTGATGACCCCAGTAGTTCCCAGTGCGTGGGTACCCACTACTCATTGGCTGGTGATGGTGTGATTGGGACCTGGGGCATTTCCCAGCACAACAAGGCAGACAGGTGACAAAAGGTGACAGAAGGTGTTAAAAGGTGTCCCTCTTGTCTGGTCTTTGGTGCCAACTTGCTGTGTGATCTTAGGAAAATTTCTTTCCATCTTTGGACCTCAGTTCTTCACTGGAAAAACAAGGAATTTGGCCAGATGATCCCCAAAGGACTTCTGACTTTGGCTTGTGGGAATTTGTGAACGTCAGAGCTTCCAATCTGCTCGATGGGTTCCGGCTGCTGATGGCTCCATCTGCTTCCAGAGGGGATTCACAGGCCTCACAGTGGCAGGGCCTGACAGCATCTAGTTCACCCTCCAGGCCTAGGAAAGGCCCTTGTTGGGACCCAGAAGCAGGTGCCTGCATAAATTGCTCTATCCTAAGGCCTAGATATTACAAAGAGGGACAGAGCTTGTATTGCTGAGGCTTGCGTGAGGGCTTTGGATAGGGGCATTATATTCATAGCAGGGAAGGGATCGCCCTTCTGTTTTCACTCCTTTCTGTCTTGGTTTCCTACTTATTTGAAAAAGGAGACAAAATTTTATTCTACGAGTTAGATCCCAACCCCTTTTTACCCAGTACTTTTGTGCAACCATTTCTCATGGTGAAATAACTCCGTCACCAGCCTGAATCCCATAAACCTGGTCGCCTTCTGAATCCCATCAACACTCAACCTAAGGGACCCACTTCCCAGGTCAGAACTGAGAGGGCTAGGAGTGTCATTCTCCCCTGGCTAGTCCTGTGGTCCCAGCTGCAGGAGCCTGCTAGATGGTTGGCATCTCATCTGGGCCGATGTGGAGTTGATACAAAGCTGAAACAGCGCATGGCAACCTAGACATGGAGCATGTGCCCTGCAGGGTCTCCCTCTGAAGCCTTTGGGACTGACACAGAACTCATCAGCACTTGGGATAATCCCTTCCCTGCAAACCTCTTCCCCACCCCGAACGTGTGCACATGGAAGATTTGCTAGGCTGGTTTCTTGAGCCTCCTCCCCCTCAACGTCACACTCACCTTTGGGTTCATCCAGGGTTAACTGAAACTTCTCCAGCTGCAGGGAAGCACTAGGGCTTTGCCTGTCTTTCTGCTCTTTGAGCCAGGACTTCACAAGGACAGTGGTCAGGTATAATTAAATTAAACATTAACCATCCTTTGTGGACAGTTTCTCTACTCTACTCCCAGCACAAGAGACAGATGGGTCCATCTCAGCCTCTGTCCTTTGGAAGCTCCTGGCCGGGGAAAAGTCCCAAGAGGGGCATTGCATCTCGGGCTCCATGCTGCTGCCGGTCCATACAGTGCCTTGATGTAAATTGGAGCACGGTGCCGTGGGTGGAGTCAGACCTGCACCAGAGCACAAAGCCGTGTGAGTGGCGCGCCGGTGGGGTTTGGTGCTGCTCACCCTTTGGCCAGGCATACCCTCCTCCCCCCACAGCTCTTGCTGTAATGCCGAGGGACACAGGCCCAAGTGTTTCAGTGGGTTCTTCCTGAAGAAGAGGACCCAGAGCATCTCAATCTTTGTGTTAGCTCTAGACACCACCCCCATCTCATTGCTTGTCTGTGGGGTCCCTCTCCATCCTGAGTCAGCCCAGCCAGGTGACACCTCAGAATGAAGCCTGGGGGGGGGCTTCACTCGACCTCAGCACCAGCCCATGGCACTAACTCCATGCCAAGCTTTGTAAGTCCTGTGCTGGAACTTTCCAGGAGGCCGTGTAGGTGGCATCCTGGGCAGGAAGGAAGAACATGCCAGGCAGAGGGCCAGCTGGACATCCTCAGTACCCCAGTCCAGAGAGGAGTTCAGTCCCCAGCCTCCATGGCCTCCTCAGCCTCGAAGTCCAGACTTTGAGGGTACAGAGAGCTCACCTGGGTTTTGGTTCTGCTGGGAGAGTTGCCCATGAGCTCATTCTGACATGGTACGTTGAAAGGAAGGCTCTTCTGAAAGTTCTCGGTGCCGTCTCAGCTCTAGCTGTCACCCACCACCTGGGTGTCCTTGAGCAAGTCAATCTCTTGGGCTCAGTTTCCTTAACTAAAATGGACCAGTGATCCATTCCCTGCCTGACTCAAGGGATTGTCACGAGGCCCAGATGAGATGAAAGGCATTGGCCTGTGCCATGTAAGCTGCAAACAGCTGCACAGGTATGGCCCTGCAGCTGTCCAAGGTCACAGGAAGTTCACCGTGGGCTGCCCCTCCACCAGACTTCATCTCATTTAAGTAGATGACAACCAGAATGAGATGTAGCCAATTTGGCCTTGGAGCCCCGGCTGAGAGGGAAATGTAGACACTGTTCAGGAATGCTGTGCCCAAGGACAGTGGTCCAAGCAACCAGGACAGAGAGTGAAGACATGGACATTGCCAGTGGCAAAGGACAGGGGGATCTCTGACCCTCCTGGGTCTGGAGTCACCCACCTTTCAGGCTCCACAGGGGCCAAGAAGGCTTGGTTCTGATCCCAGGCCAATGAGCTAAACCCACTGTTTATCCATCAAAGAAATGGAAGGGGAAATAGAAAGCCTTCACCTTCCTTTCAAAGCAAAAGCCGCCATCCAGGATCAACCAGAGCCGCCACAGCTTCTTGGTGGCACTCGAGAGTGCCTGGGGTTCTGGGTGAGCCCAGGCCTCCTGTCATGACACCTGACCCCTGGTTGATCCTTTTCCCAGTGGTTTCAGTAGCCTGGAGAGGCAGCGTCTCCTGCCAGCAAGGAGGGACTGCACTTGCCCTACCCTTCCAGGAGAGAGGGGTTTGGCCCCAATCTTGAATTCATAGAGTTGTATAGACACAGGCTTATGCCTATGCTGATCTTTTTCTTTTTAAACTCAATAAGGACCAAATGAGATCCCCAGTCTTCCCTCACACAGCCTGCCTTGGGCTGACCTTTGGCCATCTGGCCCAGGTGGCCCCATCTCTTTTGCTCTCCCTCGGGAACCGCAGCGGCATAACTATGGGACAGACCCCACCGCTGCCACTCCGCTTCAGGCTCCTGTACAGGAGCTTCAAAGGGAGGCTTTGTGGAAGGGGGGACCCTCCCCCAACATTCTCTCCCAACTTGTCACCCCAAAAGGGAAGTCAAAGCACAGGTCCCTGGGACCCATGATTTGTAGACACACTTAGTGGTTTTCCAACCAGGTACCGTGACCCCTGGTATTCCGCAGAGCTTGTCAGGGGCTGCTACGGGGGAAGGTGGGGATGGAGGCAAAGGCTGAGTCTCCGGGCCTCCTCGCCACCCTTCTTTCTTACTTTTACCAGAACAACTCTGCTTTTATCTCTCTTGCCTATTGCAGTTTCATTCTCTTAACTTAGAAGAAAAAGTGCAAACCACCATTCTGAGGTTTGATCTTAGACCAGCAAACACAGGTTCTACTCTTGCTTCGCGTGTTGGCACGGCTCCAGCATTCCAATACAAAGTGTTTTTGTGCTGGAACTTGGGTCACAGATCCAGGCCCAAGTGTTTGCTTATACACACATAAACACACACGTGTACACATCTGATGGTTTTCTAGCCAGCCCACCCCAAAACTCTGGCCTGGGTTTGATTTGGGCAGGGCCTGGTGTTCTGTGGGGGTGGGGCGTGGGAGACCATGGAGCAAGGAAATGGGCCCAATCCCACCCAGGACTTGGATCGACAGCCCTGTGTGACACTGCTGCCCAGACCCTCAGGATGGCGGGAGGAGAGCTGGACCAGGGTCATCTTTACATACAGCCAGGTGGATGGAAACCCAGCTTTGCATAAATACACACTGAAGGACTTTGAGGTCAGGATTCCCTTGAGAATTCTAAAAGGATTCTTCTCCTGCTATGTTTGTAGACAACCAAGTATGCGGACAACAGGAGGCTCTCACACCCAGATAGAGTCTGGCCTCCCACCTGCAGTCCCCCGAATTCTCTCCCATCTCCCCGGCCTCTCACAGGGGCTCACTAGCAGGTGTGCACTTTGATAAGACTTGGGCCAGCCCTGGGCAAAATATCCTGTCTGGGTCCATCTCCCAAGGTGTTCTAAGTGAGAATGTGAGGCTCAGGACGCTGCAAGCTGCGAGGCCTGGGAGAAAGTGCCCGTTGGTACTTCAGCTTCTGTCCTAGTGTCCCTGGAGATGCTACTGATGTCAGTTTTCCCATGTGTAAAATGGGGCCAGCGCCAGGCTCTGCCCGCCTCACAGGGCTTGTTGCAAGGGTCCTGGGGGGAGATGGGTAGAAGAGGAAGTCATAGGGCATGCCAGCATATGAAAGGCGGGTGTCTTACAAACGTGGGGCAAGTCCTGTCCTGTGTGGCTGATCTTTGGAGCCCTTGGAACAGGAGTGGAACGCGCCGTCCTCCTGGACATCTGTGCTCAGCATTCAGTTCCAGTCACAGATGCTGTGGGGCCAGGATGAGCCAGAGCAGGCACGTCCGGGGCACGGGGAGGGAAGGTGGCGGGGACGGGTCTCCGGGTCCGTGGCCCTTCTGTGAAGTGATTCTTCTGTGGCACTCTCGTTTCTGGACCACCTCCAGGTTAATCTGTTGTACCTGTGGCATTCCTTATTATGTCAGATAAGTTATTGCGGTTTATTCTACTCCAACAGGACAAATGAACTAAAGAACCACAAGTAGGAGGCCATTAAAGGTCTTTTGTGACAGAGGATGCTGGCTGTGCTTTTTATTTCTGTCTCATAAACCCCTGGCAGGATATAGACCAGAAGCACTGCCCTGCTGCCCTCAACTGGGTTCCCTGTTTTATTTCGTTGTCTGTGGGCCCAACTCCAACCTGGTCCTCGTGTTGGCTTCTGGGACCTGCCAAGAACTTGTCTCCTGCCACCACCCAGCCTTAGGGGAGCTTTCTAGCCTGAGAGCCGTCTCAGAACCCACTGGATCCCTAGGACCCCTGGTTTGCTCCTGGTGTGAGCCTCTGTTTGGTTTTTTGTTTTATTTGTTTTTGGTACTAGGGGTTGAATTCAGGAGTATTTGACCTCTGAACTATACCCCTAGCCCAACTTTATTTTTTAATTTTGAAACAGGATCTCACTAAGTTGCTGAGTGTCTGAGTAAGTTGCTGAGGCTGGCCTCAAACTTGTGATCCTCCTGTCTCAGCCTCTCAAATACTGGGATTACCATGCCCCGCCCCATCTGTTATCTTTGCAACGCAGCTAAGCCCACCTTGGGCTCTTTTCCAGCCTTCATCCCCTGCTCTACTGGTCTTCCTGCAGTCACTTCAGTTTCTTAAGCCTTCTGCCACCTGAGCTAAAGAAATACACCTATGAGTAGGGCGCTAGGCAAGGAACACCAGTATTTTAACAGGTAACATACTGCTTTAACATAAAAGGGAGAGGCCCTGAATATAAGATTACTTTCCTAGAACATTGATTAGGTAATGAAAATTACTTCTTTATATCTATAGATTCCTATAAAATAGTCTGCAACTTTGACCAATGTCTTGACCTCCTGGTTGGCAGGAAGGTGGCCTGTTCCCTCTGATGTTCCCTTGTAGGCAGATTGGGGCAGTGGGAAGACCCTGGCCTTTGTGCTAGTGCATTTGTTCTGCTGCCGTCCCCGTGGACTCTGTCTGTCCCAGACCAGATACACAGAGTCTGTGCCAGGAGTTTTTATTTTTTCGTTTGTTTTGTGCTGGGCATGGACCTTGTGCCTGCTGGGCAAGTGCTCTACCCCTGAGCTACACCCTCTGCCTTATGCCAGGAGTTTACGTAGGGGAGTTGTTTATTAAAATGTTAGAGAGATGGGTGGCAAGTGGGACGTGTAGCCATGGGAGATCAGGTACAACGGGAAGCCATTATCACCCGTAGGGTTGGGGGGACCAGGAGAGGAGGTGCTGTGACTTCCGCTGTTAGGAACCAGGGCAGCTCTGCAGGGATGCGAGGAAGCCAGAACCACAAAAGACTAGAGAGAGGGAGATAAATGTTGTCTTCATGCCCTCCAGTTTCATGCTGGTTCCTCTTATTGGAAGAATCAAATTAAAAATTAATTTAAAAGACTTGAGAAATGTTGTTTGGAATGGTCAATGCCTGGCAATACACAGCAAGAGAAGGTCAGGGATTAGATCTGAGACCTGAGAGGCAAGTGACCAGCTTTTCCTTCGTCTTCTCATCCAAGGCCGACATAATTCTTTGGGCTTGGTTACCACCACTGGAGAGTACCCGCCCATCCCCTCCAGACTTGGCGAAGTCTAAGCATGGGAGAGATGTGTACTGCTGCTGCTTTCAGCTACTGTGGTCACCATCCTCAACATGCGTCAGAGCTTCGTTTTGCTTAGCTTTTTTTTGGGGGGGGGAGGGCTTGAGGGGTTGAGCCCAGGGCCATCCTACCTCCTAGCTACACCCCCAACCCTTTTTATTTTTTAGTTTGAAACATGGTCTTGCTAAGTTGCCAAGAGCCTTGCTAACTTTCTGAGGCTAGCCTCAAACCTGCAATCTTCTTATTTTAGCCTCCCAAGAGCCAAGATTACAGGCATGCACCACCAAGCCTATCTTGCTTAGTTTGCTATTAATGAATAAATTAATTATTTTTGTGGCACTGGGAATTGGACCCAGGGACATTCTACTTCTGAGCTACATCTCTCCTGCCCTATTTTTTTTTTCTTGTTTGAAAACAGGTTCTTGCTATGTTGCAGAGAGGCTCATTAAATTGCTGAGGCTGGCAGTGAACCTGTGATCCTCCTGTCTCAGCCTCCCAAGTACTGGAATGACAGGTGCGTGTCATCACGCCCAGCTCTTGCTTAGCTTTATAAACTCCAGCAAATCAAAAGAAACTTAAAAGAAGATTCAAATTCTATCTCCCCTACTTTTTACACACTCTGGACAAAAATACAAAACAGAACTGCCTAACAGCTATGAAAAATAAAACAAAATCAAGCAGAGGGTGCACGGGAGTAAAATTTGGAGAAGTAATCTGATGGGGGTGAGTCCCCTTTCTTACCTTTGCTTGTGGTATTGCACTGAGACTAGAACTGCCACCCACAGAAGATGAGACAGAACCTAGAGTCTGCACCTAAATGGCCAATTGTTTCTTGAGACGACAATAAGGACAAAATCATCATGCTATAAGGAGTCCACCTATCATAACATGTGCAGTGTCCAGAACACAATCTAGAATTACTGAGTGTTCAAAGAACCAGGGAAGAAGCCACCGATTTTCAGGGAAAATACCAACAACCAATGCCATCTCAGAGATGACTTAGATGTTGGGATTATTAGAAAAGCCTTTGAAGCCAGGTGTGATGGTGCACACTTGTAATCTCAGTGTTTGGGAGGATGAGACAGGAGGATCACAGGTTTGAGGACAGCCTCAGCAAGTAGTGAAATGCTCATCAACCTACTGATACCCTATTTCAAAATAAAAATAAAAATAAATAGGTTTGGGTGTGTAGACACACACACACACACACACACACACACACACACACACACGTCTTTGAAGGTTTGAAGTAGCTGGTATAGCTTGAAATAGATAGAAAGATGGTTGTTAGCCCGGCGTGGTGGCGCACGCTTGTAATCCCTGCGCTTGGGAGGCAGAGACAGGAGGATCGTGCTGGTTCAAAGCCAGCCGCGCTGGCTTAAGAGACCCTGTTTCCAAATAAAAAAGAATGTAAAAATAGGTCTGGGAATGTAACCCGGAGATAGAAGAGTTTCCAGGAACCCCACTACCACACACACACACACACACACACACACACACACACACACACACACACGGTTGTTCACAGTAGATATATAGAGCGATATGGGAACTATAAAAAATGGAAACTTTAGAACTAAAAATATAATATCATCAATAGAATAGCCACTGGATAGTTTCATAGCAAAATGGAAGTGACAGAGAAAAGAATCATCGAAGAATTTATTCTATCTGAAAAACAGAAAAAAAAGGATTGAAAAAAATTAACAGAGCCCCAAGGATCTGTGGAACAGTAGCAGAGGGTCTAAGATCCATGTCATTTTTGACTCCCAGAGGAGAAGAGAAAGAAACCCCTGAAGAAAGGTATTTAGGGAATCACAGGAGCTAACATCCCAAATTTGGTGAAATACGTAAATGTACAGATTTAGGAAGCTGAGAAAACCCCCAAAAGCTAAAGTCGAAGAATACTACACAAAGACATATAATCAAATTATTAAAAGCCAAAGATAAGCCAGGCGTGGTGGCGCACGCTCGTAATCCCAATACTTGGGAGGCTGAGACAGGAGGATCGCAGGTTCGCAGCCAGCCTGGGCTACTTAGTGAGGCCTCTGCAAATTAGTGAGACCCTGTTTCAAAATAAAGAATAAAATAAAATGGGGCTGGGCGTGTAGCTGAGTGGTAGAATGCCCCTGAGTTAAATTCCCAGTACCACACAAACACACACACACACGCGCGCGCGCGCGCATGCATGCACACACAGATATACATGCACACACGCACACACACACAACAAAAACAAAAACCCCAAAAAACAGAAACCAAAAATAAGCCAGTGTGGTGGTGCATGCCTGTAATTTCAGAATTTGGGAGGCTGAGACAGAGGCTCACAGACAGGTTCAAGGACAACCTCTGTAATACAGTGAGGATTTCAGCAACCTAGCAAGAACCCGTTTCAAAATAAATGAAATCGGTGTGGGGATGCAGAGGAGGAGCGCCTCTTGGTTTGATTTACAGTCCCCAAAACAAAACACCCCATCCAAAGATAAATAAAAAATCCCGAAAACCATTAGAGAAAGTAACACATTCGTGTATATTTCTCCATCTAAAGAATTACTATCTGAATGAAGAGTTCTCATTTGGAAAGACAAAAGCCGGAAGGGTGCGAAACAGCTTTAAAGCGCTAAGAGAAAAGAACAGTCAGACGCAGAATTCTTTAGCTGGTAAATAAATCCGTCAAGAATGGAAGCAAAACAGGGATTGTGCAATGAAGGAAGACCAAGAGAACCTGTCATCAGCATACTTGCTCTAAAATATCCTAAATGAAACTAAAGATAAACATTAAATAAAACATTTTAAAATCCTAAACAAAACTAGGTTGATCATTTGCAGCAGCTCATTCCTGTATCCCCAGCTCTTCAGGAGTTCAGCTTGGGCAACGTAGCAAGACCCTGTCTCAAAATAAAAAGGGGCAGGTGTGGCTCCGAGGTAGAGTGTTATCTTGCATGTGACAGGCCTTGGATTCAATCCTGAGCACTTCAAAAAGATTTAGGTTGAAGAAAAATGATTCCAGAGATAAACCCAGATCTTTAGGCATGAAGAGCAACAGAGATGGTAACTATTTGTGTAAATTTAAAAAGCTACATTTGTAGCCGGGTGGGTGGCGCTCGCTTGTAACCAACCCCCCCCCAACCCCCCCCCCCCCCCCCCCCCCCGGGCTTGGGAGGCAGAGACAGGAGGATCGCGCTGGTTCGGAGCCAGCCTCGCTGGCTTAAGAGACCCTGTTTCCACATAAAGTTAAAAAAAATAGGTCTGGGATTGTAGCCCGGAGGTAGAAGGGCTTCCAGGAACCCCAGTACCACCAAAAAAAAAAAAAAAAAGCTACATTTGTTGGGTGTGGTGGCGCACACGTTTGTAATCCCCACGCTTGGGAGGTAGAGACAGGAGGATCGCAGCCAGCCTCGCTGGCTTAAGAGACCCTGTTTCCAAATTTAAAAAATACATAAAATAGGTCTGGGAGTGTAGCCCTGAGGTAGAAGGGTTTCCAGGAACCCCAGTACCACAAAAATAAAAATATATTTGTTGGGTGTGGTGGTGCACACCTATAATCCCCGTACTTGGGGAGTCTGGAGGACGACAGGTTTGAGGCCAGCTTCAGTAATTTAGCAAAGCCCTCAGCAACTTAGTGACACCCTGTTTCAATATGAAAAAGAAAAGAAGAAACAAAGAAAAGAAAAAGAAAAAAATGGGCTGAAGGTGTAGCTCAAAGGTAGAATGCCTCTGAGTGCCTCTGAGTTCTATCCCAGTATCACAAAAAGTAAATAAATAGATTTAAAAAATAAAAAGGCTACATTCATTATCTTAAGTTCTTTAAAATATGTATGACTACTGAAAGGAAAAACTATAACATTGATAAGTTTATCAATGCTGGCAAATAGTTGAAATACATATGATAATATAATAGACAATAGATGACATATGGCAATTAGAATGTAAAGGTTGGGGTGGAAGATAGACTTATTGTCGATGACTTTTTAATATTATATTTGAAATGGTACAATACCAATTCTAAGTAAATTGTGAAAGATTATGTGCATATATTCTGATTTCTAGAGCAACAACTAAAAGTAGAGTTGAAAATAAAAACTAAAGTAGAAAAATTAAAATAGCATACTAAAAATTATTCAAAGACAGAAAATTGGAAATAACAGCGACAAAAATAAGAAGATGGGGAAAACATAAAAATAAAGGTGGTAGGCCGAAGAACAACCATAACTATATTAAAGGAAAAACGAGCCAGGTGTGGTAACACACGAGCCAGTACATGGGAGGCTGAGGCAGGAGGATTGCGGGTTTGAGGATAGCCGCAACAAGTAGTGAGACTCTCATCAACCTAGCGAGACCCTGTTTCAAAATAAAAATAAAAAATAAGACTGGGGGTGCAGCTTAGAGGCAGAATGCCCCTGGGTTCCATCCCAAGTACCACAAAAAAACAAAACAAAACATAAATAAATAAATAAATAAATAAATAAATAAATAAATAATAGGGCTGAGAGTATAGCTCAGAGATAGAATGCCCCTGGGTTCAATTCCTAGTAACCCCACCAACACACACACACACACACACACACACACACACACACACACACGCATGCACACACGCACGCACGCACATGCACACATGCACGAAGGACACATATAATGATAAATGTGTCAATTTATCAAATGATATAATAACCCTAAATGTATATGCGTCTGATCATGGTGTTTCCAAATACATGAAGCAAAAGGTGACAGAAATGAAAGAAGAATAAGCCCACAACATTCCTCCCTAGTAACTACTGGAGAAAGATACTAAGTAAGGACACAGACGACTGGAATAACAGTATCAATCAGTTTGATCTAATTAACATCATAGAATATTTCACCTCAAAACAATAGAACACATGTTCTTTTCAAGTGCAGAGGAGACATTCACCAAGAAAGATCATTTTCCGGGCTTAAAAAAATCCTTGAGAAATTAAAAAATTAAATCACAAAATGTGCTCTCTGATCAGAATAGAAATAAATAAGAAATTAGTAACAGAAAGAAGAATTGCAATATTTGGAAAACAAGTAACATCTCTAAATAGATCAAAAGAAAAATCACAAGGAAAATTAGAAAATACTGTTCTAATAGAATAGATACTAGAATTAATGAAAATGAAAACATATCTAAATTTATGAGATACAGCTAGAGCATAATTATCTCAATAGATGAAGAAAAGGAATTTGACAAATTTTTTTTTTTTTTTTTTTTGTGTGTGTGTGTGTGTGTGTGTGTGTGGTACTGGGGTTCCTGGAAGCCCTTCTACCTCCGGGCTACACTCCCAGACCTATTTTTATTTTTGGAAACAGGGTCTCTTAAGCCAGCGTGGCTGGCTTCAAACCTGTGCGATCCTCCTGTCTCCTCCTCCCAAGCGCAGGGATTACAAGCGTGCGCCACCACTCCCGGCCTGGAATTTGACAAAATTTAACATCCACTTATAGTTAAAACAACCAAGCCAAGCTTGGTGGCACAGGCCAAAACCCAGTATTTGGGAAGATGAGATAGGGGGATCACAGGTTCGAGCCTAGCCTCAGCAACTCAGCAAGATTCTCAGCAACCTATTGAAACTCTGTTTCAAAATAAAAAATAAAGTAGGGCTGGGGATGTAACTCAGAGGTAGAATACCACTGGGGTTCAATCCCTATACAAAACAAACAAACAAGTAAACGAATGAATATAAAAACCTCTTAGAAAATTTCCTTAATCCAATAAAGAACACCTACAAAACCCTGCAAGTTAACTTCCTAGGTCATTCCGAGAGATGGTTCTTCCTTTAAGATTAGAAATAAGCAAAGGAAACCTCTCACCACTTCTATTCAACATTGTGCTGAGGTGCTAATCAGTGTAACAAGGCAAGAAAAAGATATTTTAAAAACTGATTGTAAAGAAAGAAAGAAAATTGTCTCAGTTCACGGACAAACTGGTTATCTCATGAAAAATACCAAAAAATCTACAAGAAAGACAGTAGGTAGGTGATTTGGGGATAGTGGTAAGACTTTTATATCTTAACTGTCAAAACTCATGCGGCTAATGTATGAATAGATTTTATGCTATGCAAATTTCAATAAAAAAGAAAAGTTGAATGATGTGTCTTTCACAACTGCAAAAAACTTTTTAGTACTTTAATTGCTACACTGTAATTATACATCATAGTGAGATTCAAAGAGATACAAATATCCATGCACACACCATTTGGTGTATTTCCCTCATATTTGTGCAAACAATATTGGTTGGGTATGTGTCATTTGCTGGGGCTTGTGCTGGGGCACACAGACAAGATAAAATCAGATCCAGATTCATGGGGGATAGGACACGGTGACAAAGGCTTGGCATGGCTCCTGAGGGAAACCAGATGGGAGCTGACAGCTGTAGCACAGCATGAGAGCACTAAGGGGGGCCTTCATATTCAGCGGGAAACTCAGACGGGGAATTAGGCTCCCTAAAGGAAAAAAATGCCTGAACTGAGTTTTGAAGGACTACAGGGAGGTCAGTAGGTGAAGACGGGCCGTGACCATCCCAGGTAGAAGGGACAGTACATGGAGAGCCTCCAGGGTAGAGACAACCTGGGACTGTTAGGAAACTGTAAGGACTCTGTGCAGCTGGGACGCAGTGAACTGAAAGATTTGGCAAAAAATTAGATGCGAAAGAGGGGGTTACAGAAATAAATCCAAAGATCTGGAGGGTTTTGTTATGTGGTACTGCAGGTTGGGCCCAGGGATGTTCTACCTTTGAGCTACTCTCTCCCAGCCCTGTTTTATTTATTATTATTATTATTATTATTATTATTATTATTATTATTTATTGCAGTACTGGGGGTGGAACCCAGGGGCATTCTACCTCTAAGGTACACCTAACCCTAATTTTTATTATTTATTTTGAAACAGGGTCTCACTGAGTTGCAAAGGGCTTCCTTCACTAAGTAGCTGAGGCGGTTCTCAAACCACAATCTTCCTGTCTCAGCCTCCTGAATGCTGGGATTACAAGCATGCACCATCACACCCAGCTTTATTTTTATCTTGGGACAGTCTCACTAAGTTGCTGAGGGCCTCGCTAAATTAATGAAGCTGGCCTCAACTCTGCAATCCTCCTGTCTCCACCTCCCAAGTACTGAGATTAGAGGTGTGTGCCACCATGCCTGGCAAGAGCTAGGTTTTTATCTAGAACAGAATTGGATACATTGTAGGCATGGCAGTGAAAGGAATTAGACCCATGCATTTCCAGGACCACTCTGGCTGCAGTGTGGTTAGACCAGAGAAGGAAGCTGCAGGCAAGGGGTCAGGGAGGAGGCTGGTCATGAGACACAAGTGAGAAGAGCAGAGGCTGGGGCCAGGTGGGCATGAAGGACAGATGGGGAAGATATTTAGGGGTAGAATGGCCAGAACTTGCCTCCCATCTGGTCTTGGTAAACTTGCTATTTCTTCTGCCTGGATGGATCCTTTCTAGGCTGTTTACATAGCATGTTCCTTCCCATTCTTCAGGCAGGCTGCCATCTCAGAGGGGTCCCGATGACCATCCCATGTGATGACTATCCCATTAAAAGGAGACCCTTTCATGTCACTCTTACTGCCCTCAGAGAAGTGTCTTGCACGTTTACTTACTTGTTTATAGTCTAAGAGCACAGCTCTGAAACAGATAGCTGGATTCTAAGTCTAATGGTCCCTTATCAATAGCCATGCGACCTCGAGAAAGTTATTAATCTCCTTGTGCCTTAGTTTCCTCATCTGTGAAGAATAGTAGTTGCTTCTTAGAATTTTGATCAGGGTTAATATAAATAAATATATTTAGTTAATAGAAATAAAATGCCAAGAGAACTATCTCTGGAACATAGAAAACTATATAAGTGCTACTTGTTACTGTTACTGTGTCCTAAGGGTAGAGCTTTGTCAGTGTTCCTAGCACAATACTTGGCACATAGTAGGTACTTCATAGACTAATTGAAGAAACGGAAGTTCCCATCTCTACCAGCAGATGGCGCATGGATGCAAAGAAAAGCTGAAGCTGGTTCAGCTCCGACACAAATCCGCCAACAGATGTCGCTGCAGCTCCCTAGCATGAGGAATCCAGGGGCAGCCGGAGGCAAGCTCTGCCCAGACAAGTATCACAAAGGAGGGTCCGCGAGCTATTGGTGTATTAAAAAGCTGAAGTCAAGAATCTAAGGCTAAATTAAAATTTGCACAATTGTATATCTAAAATTGCATTTTCTTTGTTTACTCACTTTATTTTTTATTTTTTGGTGGTACTGGGGTTCCTGGAAACCGTTCTACCTCCGGGCTACACTCCCAGACCTATTTTATACTTTTTATTTTTGGAAACAGGGTCTCTTAAGCCGGCGGGGCTGGCTTCGAACCTGCGCGATCCTCCTGTCTCCGCCTCCCAGGCGCGGGGATTACAAGCGTGCACCACCACGCCCGGCTGTTTACTCACTTTATACTAACAAAGAAGCTGGCTACCCAGGTGTCTTCTGTTACTGCAACCTCAGTTTAAAAAGCGGGAGATTATGGGAGTCAAAAGAAGTGTGCATCTGATTTTCAGGAAGGGAGGTCACAGCGCCCCGCCAGATGCCTCTTCCCCTGAGCTCTGCATTTCTGTGGGGCTGGGCAGGGCCTGGGGGAGCTTTACATATCTTCTCTGTGTACAAGGACCGGGGACCTAAAAGTGAGCCAGCTCAGCCCCTGTCTCGGGGGGCTTCTGCCCTGATACAGACAAGGGGTAAGAAAATGAGTCAGTACAGAGGCTGGGTGGCTCAGTGGTGGGGTTAGGGGTGAGGTCAGGAAGGCTGAAGGGAATCAGGGCGCTCCCAGTGCTCTGTGTGGGAAGAGGGTCCTGAGTGAGCTATAACACAGCTGAACTCAGCTGCCAAGGTGAAGAAGTGTGGTGTAATTGGAGAATGGGTTCAAGACAGAGACTGTATTAGTTATCTGGTGCTGGAAGACTAGCTAGTCCAGTTTAGCAGCCTAGCGCTCCCCCCACCAATCCTCTCCAGGGGTTGTCAGTAGTCACTGGAGTCCAGGGTTACCTGCCTGGGAAGTCGTAGCGTATTCATGTCTCCAATGTAATTATCAACGGTGGCTCCTTTCAGTTCAAAGTGTGCAGGTTTGAGCAGCCACCTTAATTAGCGGCCTCTCTGGGCTCTTTGTAGGTCTAGGATCACAGTGACCCTGTGTGGTCACCATCTTGACTGAGGTCAAGAGCTGGACGTGGTTCATCCATGTGCACCCTGTGCTCAGCAAGGCTCAGCAGAGAACAGAGTCTGGAAAAATGGGCTTAATGCCTGGGGACCTTGTAGCCCCCATTACCTCTCAAGGAGGGTGAACATGACCCAGCAGGGCTGCTGTCCAGGGCTGCTGGCAGTGGGGCTCCCCCAGCCCTACACTGTCCGTCCTTCCTTCCTTCCTTCCTTCCTTCCTTCCTTCCTTCTCCTTCCCTTCTCTTTCTCTTCCTTCCTTCCTTCCTTCCTTTCTTTTCTTCTGTGGGCCTGAGGATGGAATCCAGGGACATCCTACCTCCAAGCTACACCCCAGCCCTATATTTTAGTCCTTATTTTGAAACAAAGTCTCACTGAGTTGCAAAGGGCCTCCCTAGGTAGTAGCTGAGGCTGTCCTTGAACCCCCAACTCTCCTGTCTCAGCCTCCCAAGTACTGGGATTACAAGTATGTGCCCCCATGCCCGGGTTCTCCACTATTCTTTTTCCTTTTCCTTTCTAGGCCACCATGGCTGGGTCTGGCTGCTGCAGGCCATGACTACAGGTTGGCCATACTGAAGTAGAAGGCAGGGTGGTCCACCAGGCACTTAGACCCAGAGCAGATCAGGTACCGCCCTGGGGGCATCCTGAGCTCTGGATCTGCTCCTGACAACTGTTGTGACCTGGATGGAGTCCTGTGCTTTCTGAGCCTCAGTTTCCCCACTCTCCTGGGAAGGGTTAGTCCAGGTGGCTGGGCTGGCGAACACTTGGCAGTCTGCCCTGAGGCAACACTGAGGGAAGAGGCAGTGGTAAGGGGGCAGAGGAGGGGATTCCAAGACGGCCAAGTGCGTTTCCACAGGAATATTAACTGCCTGTCACTTCTCCTGGTCTGGGAAAGGCCGTGCCCATAAATTAGGGCCGAGAGTCTGCCAGGCAGAGACTTAATGAAGACGGAGCTGGACTTCAGTGAGAGCAGGCAGTGGCTCCAGAGGTCATGAGTCCAGCTTCAGCCTGGACAGAGGCAGCTGGAGCTAGAGAGGGGCAAGCTTCCGAGGACAGTACTGCTCTGGGCCAGAAAGGCAGTGGCCAGCTCTGTAATTTCCCTAGCACCCAACAGGCCCACGAGTATTTCCAATTGGGACCAAGTGATGTAGCGAGTTGGGTGTGAGCTCAGACCCAAAGCCAGTCTCAGGACTCCACCAGGACACCGGGCTTCCACCCCAGAGTGAGGATGTGGGTCGGCGAGGGGCGCAGGATGCAGGGGCTTCTCCATGAGATGTTTTGAAAGGCAACTTCCTGCTACTCACAGGGACGTGGAACCCTGGGAAGTCTGCAGCGTCTCCCCACGTGGCAGCTGGGGTCACGTCTTCCACAAAACAGTTCTGCCACAATTCATCACTCACTCGCCAGCTCTCTAGTGTATTTTTAAGGGGACACACTGTAGAGGCAGGTGTTTTCCTCTGTCACTTGGCCCCTGCAGTCCCAGGCCTCTGGGCCTCTGCCCACCTCTCACTGGAGTGAGGGGTGTAGCAGGGAGTCAGGGCAGGACCGGTCCAGCTTCCCCACCTCAATTTTTCCTACAAGGTCTCTGGGCCTCCAAAGAGTCTCTGCCCTCTGGTCTCCTATGGATACAGTTTAGGTCTGAGGCCTCTCTGTGTCTTCGGGTCCCAGCCTGAGGTGTGGCCCAAAAAGGATGGGCAGAGGAAGAAACAACTAGGCTCCATGAGCAAGAGGCATGGGCCCACTCCCCTGCCATATCCCACCCATTCCCACCACTTCCCAGACTTCTCTCCAGAGGACAGAGGTCTCTCTGTGTTTCCTAATGGGGAATGTGTCTGTCTGTCTGTCTCTTCGCAGACATTGCTCTTCTTCTCCAGTTCTCGGACTAATAAAATCTCCCTACCTCCAAACGCTGGCTTGAGTTGATACTTCTGCTCTGCCTCTGTTCTGCAAACTCCTATTCATCCTATTCATCAAGTGTGACTTTCCCTAAGACGACTCCTTAAGCTGGGTCAGGGACCCTTACTCTGAACCCCCATTTTTCTGGGATGTCTCTTCCCTAGACCTTGATCAAATGTGATTCCTTCCCTGGATCATCCACTTCCCTGGGACTGGCAGAGCTCTATTCAGCAAAGGCTGAGGGAATGGCTAGATTTGTAGAAAAGGCAAGGCTGGGGACCTTTCAATAGTTCCACAAGGCCAAAGGCCACCGACAGATTGCACAGAGACCGGAGACAACTTGTAATGGGAACCGTGAATGGCACTAAGGTTACACATCAACTGGCATTCAGAAGGCAGTTGATTTTTGTTAACTGTTGATACCGAGTAGTTCAATAAAACCGAGTTCTTAGCACTCAGAGTACTGCAGTAGCTTTCACATAAAAGCCTCAAAGATTTTTGCTGACAACTCCAGCTAGCAGTATGCTTTATTTGCCAGGATTTATTGCAGTCTTAGGCTACACTGCCAGAGGGCACCCCTTTGGTACTGAAAAGGCGATCTGTTATAGACACAGTTCTCTAATCTGTGTTAGAGAGACCATCACTATTTGCCCTAGGGGGATCTTCAAGGCACCCTCTGAAGGTCAATGACAGAGGAGAATGTTTTTAGAGGGTTTGCTACCTTCTCATGGGGAATAATGGGAGACGGAGTGGGGGAATTTGCTGGAAGAAGACAAAAAGACTCATGCACTGTCTCCTACTCTGAAGCGCTGTCCTAGGTAAGGCATGCTCTTAGCTCCAAGGCAAAGCTGAGACCATCAGGGGGTCCTAGAAGATTCCTCCGGCACTGAACGGGTGGTTCTGGGAGAGGAGAGAGTGAGTTCCCCACTATGAGAGGCTGCTCCTTGGGGCAGCTCAGGAGGCTTCCCACATCACTCTGAGGTCCTTTTCAATGTTTAGAAGGCATACATTCTAGAATCGTGTGTCCTTGAGATTCTGAAATGCCAGCACTCTAAACTTCCGCCCTGTGGTTCTAGGGCTGTGTGACCCTGAATGTAAAGGAATCCAGTGTGATGAGGTGGAAGCAGGAGGTTCGGCCCAGGGAGCCGCACGGGCCACAGATCTCTAAGGGTCATTCTGTCCATGCCCACCTCAGCCTCTCGCATGCCCAACACTCAGAACCCTTCCTACCCCGCGAGCCAGGAGAGTGCAACGGGAAACAGGAGCACCAGAAACCCATCCGAGGGGCATGGCCTCAAAGCGGTAAATAACTCCTCTTCCTTTTGGTCCAAACTACTGCCTCTCTTTCTCCATAGCTGGATTTCTTCCCCAATAGCCTCATTCAAGGTCAGTGTTATTACTCTCACGCCATTCCCTCCCAACTTCCCAACCCAAAGTGAGAAGGAGTGGAAGGGGAAGAGGAGGTAGGAGCAGCGTAGGATCCCATCCTGGCTGTGGACAAGCCTATCTCAGAGGGGGAAAGCATACCAGCTTAGAGAACAGCGTCATCCCACAGGAGGCCCCTCCTCGGGTCGAGCCTCAGTCCTGCCATGCATACTCAGAGCCCACTTCTCCCAAATTGCCAAGGGTCACAGCCTTGCCTCAGGGAGGCCCTGAATGCCCTCCCACTCCCCCCAATCTATGCCCCAAGGTGAGCAAGAATGACACCGCACCACTCACAAGAGCAGAGTATCCGAGATTATTGCAGACTTTATAGAAAACTGCCCAAGGGTGGTCTGGATTTCATGGTGAGGGGTCAAAGGCAGGCCTGGCGCTGACGGATGAAGGGAGAGGGCTCCCTGTGTGCAGAGGCAGCACAGGCCAGCCGTTCTGCCTGACCGAGGGGTGGGAGTCAGGGAGAGGGGGCCCCTCCCCACTCACCAATTGTGCTTTGGGATCATGCAGAAGGCAGGGCACTGAGGCTCTGACCCTGAACAAGAGGATGCAAGACTCCCATCCTCTTCCAGAAGGCATTTGGAGTGGGGGTGAAGGGGCAAGGAATCTCCAGGGGAGAAGAGCCATGATGAGTGGGAGAAGGCATGGAGAAATCAGTGCCCTCCTCCGCCCACTATGAACCAGTAGCCCTGGTCCTTGCCCCAGGAGGGTCTGCCAGTATGCACTGGGATGGCTGGCACCTGCACTCGCTCTGCAGGACTGGAGCGACCACCCTGGGAGGAAAAGGTGGCACATTCCAGGGGGTACAAGTGCAAGCGATGGGCATCATGGGAACCAGAGCCTAAGACTTGGGCAGGTGAATAAAACCAGGACTGGAGTAAAGCTCTGAGAGTCTGACACCGGAGGCAAGCACTGAGTACTGGGGAATCAGAGTCTTGATGGAAAAGGCTAAGGGTGGGATCTACCCTAAGGCCAGAATGGGGTGTGCTTGTCCCTGGAAGGGGAGAGACAGACTGGGATTGAAGCCCCAAGCCTGGCCAAGAAAGGGAGGGGCAGGAACGGGGTGGTGTGTGTGGGTATGAAATACACCCAACCCGAAGGCCCAGGATGTGGGTCTCCAAGCAGGATGGAGAGCTCAGAGCTCTAGAATGGGAGGAAGTGCTCAGGGTTCACAGAAACCTTCTGATGAGGGTGTCTGCTTGAGACCCGATGGCATGTGAGGGCCCAGAGCCCTGGGAGTGGGAGCAGAGGGCTCCCAGCTGGAGAGAGGGGTCGCTGGAGTCTAGGGAGTCGGGACTCAAAGCACAGAGTGGCAGAGTCATCTCAGGGCTTTCAGATCCGGGGCAGGTCTCTAGGGGAGTCCAGAAGGGGGTGAGGGGGCTTTCAGAGCCTGGGGCAGGGGTGCGGTTTCTGGATGAGACGGGAGTCCCTGGGCCTTTGACCGTGGGAGCTCTCAAGAAGTCTTGGAGAGGGGGTACAGCTTGGGGCCTCGAATGGAAGGGATGCCACCGTCCAAAGTTCTCAGGCCGGCGTGGGGCAGGTGTCCGAGCTCCTAGCTCGCAGGTGTCTCATCAGCTGGCAGGGGCAGCCCTCAAGCCCCGGAGGCGAGGCTCAGAGGCCGGAGCCGGGGGAGGTGGCGCGGGAGCCGGCGGGGGCGGCGGGGGCGGGCGCGCGGCGCGGGTCGGCGTCCTGCTCGTAGCGGTAGTGGTAGCCCTCCATCTGGTCCCGGCAGGCCTCGCGCAGGTTGCGCATCCAGCGCTGGATGCCGCGGCGGTTCAGGTAGAGCACCATGAGGAAGATGAGGCCGATGAGCGCCAGCACCAGCCCGAAGAAGACGTAGGAGGCTTCCAGCTCCGGGCCGGCGACATCCGCCTCTTCCCCGCGGCCGTAGGCGTCGCCGGGGGCGCAGCGCAGCCGCGCCTCGTCCAGGTCCAGCAGGGGCCGGTCGAGCATCGCGCGCGGGGCCGCGCAGCGCAGGCGGCGCGCGTCGGGCACGCGCCCCGTGGCGTTGCGCAGCCAGGCCAGCAGGGGGCGCGCGCCGCAGCCGCAGCGCAGCGGGTTGTCGGCCAGCAGCAGGCGCGGCCCCGCGAGGCCGCCATCGCGCTCGAGCGCGCGCAGCTCGTCGGGGCCCAGGCCGGCCAGCGCGTTGAGGCGCGCGTCCAGCTGCTCCAGGCGCGGCGGGCGCAGCGCGGCGGGCGGCAGGCGGCGCAGCGCGTTGCCCGCCAGGCCCAGCCGGCGCAGCTCGGCCAGCGGCGCGAGCGCGGCGTCCAGCGCGTCCAGCAGCGCGGGGCCGCCCCGCGCCAGCGCGTGGTCCAGCCGCAGCGCGCGCAGCGCGGGCAGCCCGCGGAAGGCGCCGGCGCCCAGCGCGCGCAGCGGGTTGTGGCTCAGGTCGAGCGCCGCCAGGCTGGGCAGCCCGTCGAAGGCGCCGTCCTCCACCACCTCGATGTTGTTGTGCGTGAGGCGCAGCGCGGCGAGCAGCGGCAGGCGCACGCGGGCCCCGGCGGGCTCGCCGTCCCCGCCCGCGAAGGCGGCGGCGCGCAGCACCGTCAGGTTGGCGCCCACGATGGTGAGGTTGCGCGCGTCGGCCGGCACGTCCCGCGGCGGCTGGCGGAGCTCGGCGCCCGGCGCGCAGCGCAGCAGCAGCCGGGGGCTGCCGAAGCAGTAGCACTGGAAGGGGCAGGGCGCCGCGGGCCGGCTCAGCGCCGCCGCCACGAGCACCAGCGCGGGCAGCAGCGGCCCCCGGGGCCCCGGCCGTCCGGCCATCGCGGCCGCGCCCGCATCGGCCGCCGCGCTCACCGGGAGTCGGCCGCGCCCGGCGGGGCGAGTCCTGGGCCCGGGGGCTGGCGGGCAGGGTCGGTCGGTCCGCTGGCTCCGAAGTCCCCGGCGTCTTCACTGTCCCGGGCCAGAGGGTCCGGCGGGGAGCAGAGCCCCCCGCCCCGCGCCCTCCTCGCCCTGCCGCCGGCCTCCGACTCCCGCGGCCGCTCCGGGCTCGCAGCCGAGTGGGCAGGGTTTGCCTCCCCCTCCCCGCCCCCCGGCCGCCTCCTCCGCCCCCAGCCGAGCCTCGGCGCCCTCCTTGCGGGGGGAGGCGGGGTGGAGGCTCGGGAGACTCGGGGTTTCGCCCGGCGCTCGAGCTCCCCGCCCGCCCGCCCCGGGGCCGCTGAGAAGTTTGGCTCCCGGAGGCTCTGACTTGCCGGCTCCCTCCCCCATCCCCCACGCTTGAGCTGGCTGGGCCCTCCTCCCTCCCGGGCACATGTGGGGCGGGGCCGTGGGGCGAGCTGGCAGGTGGGTCCTTGCCCAGGAGAAGGTGGGGAAGGGACTTCAGCGCTGCGCCCGGGGAGGAGGCAGGGATGAGGGGTGGGCTGAGAAAGTTCCTCCTTCTTTAGCGGCTCCCTCGTCTCCTCTCGGGGATCCGGGAAAGGGGCTGAGAGACTGGAAAATCCCCAGCCTCGGCCGCCTGGTCTGCGACCCCAGTGCCATTCGACAGGGCTGTGTCGCCACTCCTGGAAGTCCCGTGACACCAGCTTTTTCTCGACTCTGCCCCAAGTCCTGAGGAACTCTGCGACACCCCCAGGCCCCTAAACTTTGGTCGCCTCTAGCAGGCTGGACTCCTCTCAAGCACTCTCTTAGGCACCGATGGGTGGGGTGATTCAGCTCTTTGCTCTTCCTCGCTGCCCAGCACCTGGGCACCCCCGGGACACCGCCGGCCCGCCCCCTTCCCTTCAGACTTTCTCACCTGTCTGGTCAGTGGAGGTGTAGGATTCGGGTTCCAGGGGCAGGGAGAACAGAAACTGTGTTTGCAGCTTGGAGTAGGGAAGTCAGAGGGGACCAGGGCTGAGGTGGGGGCTGAGCTGTTTATAGGTTTGTTTTGTCCTGGATATTTATTTATTTATTTATTTTTGCAGAACTGGGAAGCTCCAGACTTGATTTAAAGAGACAGGCTCCTGAGAAGGGAGCATTCCTGGCCTTGGCATGAATTATTCAGGTTGGAGAAGCTGACATTTGATCTGCAGGACATCCAGTATCAGCAGAGCTGGTTGGGATAGCGCTCCCCTCCTCCTCCACCCGAGAATCAGTCATTCTCTTTCTCCTGAATTGGGGACGGTCGGGTTGACTTCTTCCCTGAAGTTATATATATCAGATCGACCAACCGATCGAAACCACTTAAGAAGAAGAGGCAGACCCTGCAGTGGCCTGGGTCTCAGGCAAGAGCCAACATTAAGGGTGGGGCTGGTGATGTGGGGTTCCCCCAGCCCTCCCATCCCCTCCATTCACTCTGCCCTGTTCCCATCATAACTATTCCGGGTACTGGCAGAGAACAACAGTAATCTGCACACACAAGGTTGAACATATCTGTATAGTTGCACACATGGGCTTCTTACACATGTGCTTATACACGTGAAGGCAAGCTTGACACATAAACAGACCTAGGTGTATGCCATGTGGGCACACAGCCTCTGCCTATTTGGATGTGATACCCATGCATGGGAAGGCTTGCTCATGCCCATGCACAGTTCTGGGCAGGCTCACATGTACCTCACACAAATAGATGCAGGTTCATTCATACATGCACACATAGAAATATAGATTTGAGTGTATCCTGGTATGTCTGTAGACTTTTAAGCATTTAAGCATTTGAATATGCACACGGCTGGGGACATGCAGATTCCTGCGTGCATCCTCAGAGGTACAATCTCATAAACCATGTATGCTAGCATATGTGTGCAGGGATTGGCCAGCACTGGGCCCCTGCTCTGGCCCTGTACCATGCTGCTGGTCTGTGGAGGTCACAGGCCAGTGATACTTTTTTTTTTTTTTTATGGGGCACAAGCCTGGAGGTCTGGGCCCTCAGCTGTTGCATTCCCCTCAACCCTGGTCACATCAGCTATAAGCCTCAGCTCCAGTGTTTCCCTAAGGGGGAGGCACTGGGTCTTCATCACTACTGTGTCTCCAGCTCAGGGGCTGGCACAAGAGAGTGTGTAGTAAGTGCTTATGGGCAAATAATTCGTGAACAAAATGGCCTGCTTCCCGGTCCTGCTGCACAGAAGCCCTTCTGCCTCTAGCCCCTGAGGAATGAGGACTTGCAGACCACCGCCAAGGCTGGAGCTCCCTCCCCAGGTCCCCACAGTGGCTGGCTGCTCTGCTTTTTTTCTTTTGTTTTGGGATTGAACCCGGGGGAATTCTACCTCTGAGCTATATCCCCAGTCCTATTTTATTTTTTATTTTGAAATAGGATCTCACTAGATTGATGAGAGACTCACTACTTGCTGAGGCTGTCCTGGAACCTGCAATCCTCCTGTCTCAGCCTCTCAAGTACTGGGATTATAGCTGTGCACCACTACACCCAGCTAGGGGCTGGCTCCTGATTGGCCGGTGCTCCCCAAAGGGGCACACCAGCTGAGGAAGAACCTAGAATCCTCAGGTATCAGAGCACAGGGACATATGTTCTCTGTGTTGTACAAATGGGAAAACCGTTCTGTTCTCTCCATCTTGGGAGCTGGAGGTGTTTAGTATGGAGTAGGTATTCAATAAATGTATGACCAGTTGAGTGTGGGACTTTTTATTCTCTGATGCATCCAATGGAAGTATCTTTTCTTGGACAGTTGGCCCCACCTGCGGTGATCTCCCCTTGACTGCTTCTCCAGTCCTGCCCACTGTCCCTCAGGGCTCAGCATGCATTTTACACACTCCAGGAGGCCCTCGTGGCTTCCTTCTCCCTCTTTGGAACTCCATTTAGGGATGTGGTGTCTAGGACTCTCCTGACCCCCTTACTTAACACTAGTCTGATTTCTCGTGCTGTCAGGACACAGCCTAGGGCTCAGCACAGGGACTCAGCACAAGGAACATTTGCTGACTGAAATGCTGTTAAAATCCCTGGTTCCATTCTCACACCCCCATGAGGGCAGTTAGGTGAGGACCTCTCATCTACATTACACCAGAAAGGTTAAGTACTTTCCCTAAGGTTGCACAGCTGCCTGGGACCTGTGCCTGAGAGGAGCTCAGGTTTCTTACTGGTCTCCTTGCCACAGCAGCTCTGCCTATCTGAGGCCGCCTCAGGCTTCTCTGAAGACCAAGAACAAGTGAGGCAGCCCCATCCCACCCAGGCAGAGGGACTGCCTGCCCTGTGCCCAGAGAAGAATCCCCTTGTCAGCCACGCTGGACTTCAATTCGCGCGCGCGCGCGCGCGCGCGCGTGTGTGTGTGTGTGTGTGTGGGGGTTGAACCCAAGGCATTCTACCTCCAAGCTACACCCCCAGTCCTTTTTAGTATTTGTTTTGAAACAGGGTTTTACTAGGTAGCTGAGAGTCTTGCTACCTTGCTGAGGCTGCCCTCAAACCTGCAATCCTTCTGTCTCGGCTTCCCAGGTACTGGGATTATAAGTGTGTGCCACCATGCTTGGCTGGACCTCAATTCTTGAGTTAATTTTCTCACCAGATCCCCGAACCTCCCCTTCCTTGAGCCCTCTGAGGTGTTGTCCCCTCTGCAAGCTCCGTGCTCCTTTATTTGGGCCCGTGTCTCCTGACCAAGACTTTCCCTCCACTGAGCCTTGGTGGAGAACGGAGAGGTTGAGTGACTTCTCTCAGGCTCCAGCTCCTCTCTCTCATCACAGATATATCAAGATTGCTAAAGTCCTTGGGAAGTACCTGTCTTTCCAAACCTGTTTCCCTGACTGGAAAAAAATTGTGTGTGTGTGTGTGTGTGTGTGTGTGTGTGTGTGTGTGTGTGTACACATACATGTGTGTACACAGAGGGCTTTCAGTCCTGAGCCCCTTGGCTTTATAGGGAGGGGAAGGTACACTGTGATTTGCCAAGTTGGTGCCCCCACCTCCATGTATGACCTTGAACTTGGCTTACTTTGCTTAACTATAAAGCGCTGGTAACTATAAAGTTGGGGTCTTCCCACGCGTGATGCTGCAGCGTCCTGTATTCCAGCTTGCTTTATCCTGGTGGCCCTCAGGCTGCCCGCTTTTCCCTCTGTCCCCTCCCTTCCTCTGAGGTAGATGGAGAGCAGCTGGCAGGCCTGGCATGATGAAGATCAGTCATTAGCAGCGGGGGAGGCCCAGGCGCTCTCCTCTCGCACAGCTTCTGCACCGGCAGGGAGGGGAAACTTCACCGTGGGCCACGCTGTTCCCATTCCTCACTGCTTCCTCCCTCCCCACACTGTCCTGAGACACAGGAAAAACCATAGGCCCAAGATCCATTTTCTCCATTGAGTCAGCAGAGGCCACGCTCTGCCTCTGAGGGCGGGCAACTGCCTTTTAAATAACTCTCTGATATTTAATGCCCTCCTCCACTCGGCAGCCTGGACCTCGGGGGAGAGGCTGCTATAAATGAGTGGGATGAGTGAGTTCTCTGGAAGTTGTAAGCTCCTGGGCCCCATCTCCCTACCCCACCCAGACTCTCAGGAAAACAACGATTCCATTGCTACCTTTGCACTGAGCATTGGCTTACAAATGGCACCCCAGGCTGGGCTGGTTGTGCCCTGTTTACAACTGGAAACTGAAGTTCAGAAAAGGGGGGGGCAGGCCCACCTGGTTTTTGGTCCTGATCTGCCACCACTGGCTGCCTGAGTGACTGTGAACAAGGCCTTGTCCTTCCCTGGGTTTCTGTTTCCACACCTGTGCTGCAAGGTGGTTCAGCCTGTGGGTTGCCACTGGGCCCTCTCCAGCTGTGAAGTTTCATGGTTTGCTGCGTTGGTCTGGGTCCCTTTCCCTCTGAGAGCCACTGTGTTGCCACACCACTGTTCCTCTGGGGAGAAGCCAAAGGGCAGAGCAATGGAAGCTCAAGGCCAGGTCGGGTTTGGCCCCAGCCCCTAGTGTGTACTCCACTGAGTCAGGGGCAGGAATGGGTGGGGGGAGAGGAAGGAGCAGAGTTAGGACTCTTTCTTTTCCTTTCTTTTCTTCCCTCTTTCTTTTTTCAGGTAGAGGTCAGAATAGACCAAGGGCAATAACCTATTTGAATCTTGTTTTCTGTAAAGCTCAGAGTGTAAGTAGCAGTCGGAGGGGACAGGATCAACCCCTCTTCTTCAGCTGTGCTGGGCCTAGGCTCTGATAATAGAAATTAGAAGGTTCAATTTTTCTGGCTTTGCTTCTGTTCTGCATCACTTGGAAAACAGAGATTGATGTCTCTGCTGGCTATATGAAAATATTGGCTGATTAAGAGCTATCCTTGAAGTCGGGCTCAGTGGTCCCTTCCTGCAATCCCAGTACTTGGGAGGCTGAGGCAGGAGGATCACAAGTTCAAGGCTAAAGTGTGGTAACTTGGCAAGACCCTGTATCAAAATAAAAAAAAAATAAAGTAGGGCTGTGAGTGTAGCTCAGAGGTAGAGAGAGAGAGCTGTGCTCGGGCTCACCCTAGTTTAATGATATAACAGTGCCAATAATCTAGGTTTTCTGGTTCTCAGCTTGGCGTCGATGCTACTGCTCTGATCCAGGCAAGGAGTTGGGGGCTGAAGGATGGAGTGAGAGAGAAAGGTAGGTGTATGCTCAGGTTTGGAAGTGATCTTAGTTTGCCTGACTTCTTTAGCCTCTGCTTAGGGCCTCATACTCTTCTTCAACTGTGCCTCTAGAAGCTTCCACTTCTAGAATTATGGCCTCTGAGAGTCAAAGCACTGTGGAGAGGACCACAGCATGAGGATCTCTTTGAATCAGAACATAGACTCGACAGCGTGGCTGATAGGAGCTGTGGTGAATGAAGCAGGCCAGCCCTGTGGTTGTTCATCACTGTTTTCCAAAAGAGTCCCGCCTTTCTCTCTCTACACTTTGTACAGTGCCGTCCCACTCTGACTTCAGCATGGGCATATTACTGTTTGGGGCTGATGAGACATCAGCAAATGAAATACAAGAAGATTAACAAGTGTGTATACATTGGGGCTTCTATCTTTTTGTTCCCCTGAATTGCCATGTGTAGAAACACAAGCAAGCCTTTCAAAAGATGAGACCAGAAAGAGCTCAGCCATCCCCACTGAAGCCCCCTACATCACCCAGGGCCAGATGGTCTTCTACCTGATTTCAGCTGCTTGTGTTACCCAAGGGGTAACGAGTAGTACTACCCAGCTGATCCAAGCCCAGATTTCTGACTCAAAGAATTGTGGGCAAGTAAAATGTTCATTGTTTTATGCCACTAAACCTTGAGGTTGTTATACAGCAGTAGATAACTGATACAAAGCCTTAGAGTTAAACCTGTAGAATCTAGCCAGGTATAGTGGTACATGCCTATAATCCCACTACTTGGGAGGATGAGACAAGAGGATTGCAGGTTTGAGGCCAGCCTTGGCAACTTAGCAGATCCCTTAGCAATTCAGTAAGACTCTGCTTCAAAATAAAAATAAGAGCTGAGTATAGTGGCACATGCTTGTAATTCCAGTACTTGGAGGCTGAGACAGGAGGATCACAAGTTCAAGGACAGCCTTAGCAAGTAATGAGAATATTACCACCTAGTGAGACCCTGTTTCAAAATAAAAATGCAAAATAGGGCTGGGGGTGTAGGTTGGAGGTAGAATGCCTCTGGGTTTATTTTACAGTACCACAAATAAATAAGTAAAAATAATAACAAAAAGGGCTGAGGGTGTATTCAGAGGAAGAATGCCCCATGTTCAATCTCCAGTACCAAAAACAAACCCTCTAGAATCTTGGTTATAGATTCCATATGCCCCAACAGTCACAACATTCTAGAATCCTAGGACCAGAAGCTGGAACCATCTATACTGAACCTGAGGAACAGAAGAGTCTTAAAAACTCACATCATCACCATCACCATCACCACCATCATCATCATAATATTATTATTATTATCTATTATTATTATTAATTATAATACTGGGGATGGAACCCAGGGCATTCTACCTCTGAACTACACCTCCAGCCCTTTTTATTCTTTATTTTGAAACAGGGTCTCACTGAGTTGCAAAGGGCCTAAGTACCTGAATCTGTCTGAAAACTGTGATCCTCCAGTCTAAGCCTCCCAAATGTTGGGTTTACAGTTAAAACCCACCTTACCTGTCACTCGCTGCTGCCTACTCCTTACATTCACAGACCAGTTGACTCACTTGCTCTCCTTCCATGCTGAGTCCTCCCCCACCCACAAAGGTCATTTATTCTTCAGTGTTCTGTCCATTCTCTCTTGTCCCACCCCTCAGCTGGCTTCTCAATAACTTCATAATAATCTAGAAGGCCTTTCCATGTTAACCTGCTTGATGGTATTTAACCCAGTTCCTAGCAGTTTCCAGCACTGAACATAAGCAGTACCACAAAACTCTTTTCACTTACTTCTTGTGCTGTCCAAGGTCTCCTGGCAAGTGTGGGGAGCCTTGATCTGTCCGTGGTGCTGAATGTCTGTCTCCTGCTTGCTGCGGTCTGCATTGGAATGGCTACTTCCCGTGGTCAGGACCTCACCCACATCCTAATCTCTGTCTCCCCACTCCCTCCAGGCAGATCGTCATGCCTGGCTATTCACTGCAAAATCATATGCGGTGATAGTTATTTGCTCCCTTTCACAAGAAAATCCAGAAGTACTACTTCAGAATCTAATGGCCTCTCCAAATTCACGAGGAAGCCACATTCCTTCTCTGCCTTCCCTAGTGGCCAGTCCTTACCCTTGTGGTCCTAAAGGCTGCTGTGCACCAGCCAGCACATCAGATTGCAAATGGAGGAAAAACACACCGGCTCACTTCCTTGTGGGCACTTCCTGTAATTTTACTCAACACTCACACAGCACACACAACTAACTTTAGGATCGTGGAAGCCATGAGGTTATGTGCTCAGAAGAAGTCATGATCCTTATTGCTGTAAGATAAATAGCTATTGAAAAGCAGCTACAAGTCTCTGATCGTGGAGCAGTGTTGATGGTGACAGTGATTGTGACATAATGGCTAAAGTGCTGAGAGCAGCCATGGTGGTGAAGGTGGTGTTGGGGATGGTGGTGATGAGAGTAGTGACGGCAACGAAGAAGATAATGGATGTGATGATCATCTGCCGGTTGATAGAAAGAAGCTCAGGTCCAAGAGCAAGCACTCTCTTAAGCATCAGCCTGGACCAGGAGGATCCTAGGAGATGAGCCCAGTGATCCCCAAGTATCTGGAACCTTGGGGCCTCTCTGGTTATTTGGGTATGACTTCTGGATCCTCTGCTGCTTTGCAGCTCAGCAGCTACAAGCTTTCTACAAGCCACCCCCAGCAGAGCACGAATCAGATTCCCCCTATTTTGGCTGGAAATAACTCTAGAATAGAAACGTTAGGCCTCTGGGAGGTGAAGCAGGAAGGGGAATATTTGGACTACCATTTATTAGAAAATAAAGGATTGCTGTGGAATACACATGGACATAGCTTCAGAAATAGAGACAAATCAGTGTGAAGAGATATGAGCAGATGAGTTACAGATATGTAGCCAGGAATAGGCCACAGTCACAGACCCACAGGTACAGACACACTCAGAAGGATGCCCAGGACCACCTCTCTCCTCAGAGAGAGGCTGGCCATCCATACTTCTTATTCCAAAAACCAACATTTATGTGATCACCTGGGTCCCACACAGATGGAGTCAGAAATATTCTACCTGATGAGGAATTCAGGGATCAGTCGCCAACCAGAGAAGGAAACAGTCTGACCTTTGAAGCCCCTCTCATTTGGAGTGACATTGCACCAGTGCACCATGGCCGGCACCAGGCTCCATGGCTGAAGGTGACCAACGGGCGGGGCTTGGATAGGAGAGGTGAGTCCTCTAGAAACTCAACCCCCAGGGGCCCAAGGACACACCTGGAAGCCATTAGCAAAGGGGCCATCAGGCAGCAGTTCTGGCTCCAGGTGAAAAGACGTGATGAGAACATGTGGCGGCCTCCCACTCGCTGGAACGGGGGCGTGGAGGACACCTTGGCACTGAGTAGTTCCAGTATTGCTTCTCTTGCACCGCCAGGAGTGCAGAGTGCAGGCCCCAGGGCTCAGAATCAATGGCAATCTCTCTACTTCACTCTCCAAACCTTTGAACCAGGGATCCTGACCTTTGTAGCCACCCTCCTCTCTCAGGAAGCCTTCCAGATGCCCCCACATGCCTCCTTGGTCTCTCTTTCCTCTGCTTCTTCCTGGAGTTCCTATACAACTCTGCCTTGACCTGCCACCCTTTCCACTGAGTCACACTTCTTTGTAAACGGCATCTCTGCCTGGCTCCAGCCACCACAGCCCTCCTCTCTGCCCTGCCGCAGCAGCGTCACACTGCGGCCGCAGTCCCTTCCTAGTGAGTGGAGGTGTTTGGGGTCCACCTTGGGTCTCAGCACCCCCTGCTGCTGATCCTTGGCCCTAGTACTCATGACCGTACATTTCCCACCACTGGCATGCTGGAGCTCCCAGCTCATGATGGAGCTTCCAGAGAGCCTGCGTGTTGCAGATACACCATATATTGCCAGAAGCCGAACCTTTAAGAGCTAAAGTTTCCTGCCACCCCAGGCCTTTTCTCCATTCCCAGCCTCATGTTGGCCATCTCCAACATGATCTGTTGCTGTTTTCCTCCAGTGAGCATGGTTCTAGGCCCCATCCTGAAATGATAGAGAAGCCACGCATGGTGGTTCATGCCTGTAATCCCAGAACTTGGGAGAATGAGACAAAAGAATTGCAGGTTCTATACCAGCCTCAGCAAGTTATTGAGACTCTCGGCAACCTTGTGAGATCCTGTGTCAAAATAAAAAATAAATAAAAAGGGCTGGGGTGTAGATCAGAAGTAAAATGCCTCTGGGTTCAACCTTCAGTATCACATACACATGCACAAATAAATAAAAAAATAACATGATAGAGAAGGTGTTAAGCCCAGTGGGGTTGAGATAGTGTCTCCCTTCCTCCACGGAGTGTGGCATCCCTGGGGATCTCTACGAACTCATCACACCCTGGAAGGCTGTGTGTGGGCAGGAAGGCCTGGAACCTGGCCAGAACATTGACTCTTGATGCCCCCACACATTCTTATACTTAGGACAGGAGCCCCAGAACCATGGATGAAGCAGTCAAGAAGCTCCCTGTTGGGGCAACCCCAGACTCTGCCTCAGTGGCTCCCCATGATAAGTGAGCGCTCATCCCAACTAAGCACAGGGCCTGGCTATGGGAGAGGCTTTAGATTCACCCAGCCACTGTGCCCCAGCCCTCTCTGGGAAAGGGAAAAAAAAAAAAAAAAAGAAGCCAGTTGGAAGTTCGGAAAAGGAAAGGCTAAAAAGGAGACCACAATTGGCACTAATTAGCTACTGAGAGAAAAAGGAGGTCAGAGGACTGAGTCTACTTTGGAAAGGAAGCACCTGGCAGCAGAGCGCGCTTGCTCCTTGCTTCCCCACTCTACCAGCTGACATGGCTGGGGGCCCCCACTGGGGGCAGAGCTCCACATTTGCTCATGGACCTTGTTCTGGCCTCCTCTGAAAGAGGCAGCTGGTGGAGAGGGAGGAGGAAAGGCAGGCCGACTCCACTGCGTATCCACTGTGAGCAGGCTCTGCGTGGAGATCTGTGCACACATTATTGAATTAAGTTCTCGCAGTGGCCCTGAAATAGAGGCTCCTTGGCCCTAAGTTTTAAATACAGAGGTGGATGATCAGGTAAAGTAGCTGACTTCAAGGCTTAGAAGGGGCTGCTTCCTGTGCTATGAAATGAGCTCTCGGAGGGCAGATCCCTGGCCTGCATCATCTCTGTGCCCTGCGCTCAGCCCAGGAAGGGCCAGACATGTAGCAATGGCTGAGAAAAGCTGAACATGACAAGCAGGAGAGGAAAGGATGCCAAAAATGGGGGCAGATGGAGGGAGTGTGGAGGGGCTGCAGAGGCAGAGCGAGGGAGATCACTCACATCCGACTGGAAGCCATGCAGGGGACCCGGGGAGGAGCTTTCTTGGGACCCACAAGTGTGCCCGACTGAACTTGTGCCTGGCCATGAGGGGAGGTGGGAGAGGAGAAGTGAGGGAGCAAGCCAGACGTGGTGGCGCACACTTGTAATCCCAGTACTTGGGAGGTTCAAGGCCAGCCTCAGCTACTTAGTGAGGCCCTCTGCAACTTAGTGAGACTCTGTTTCAAAATAAAAAGTTAAAAATAGGGCTGGGGGTGTAGCTTGGAGGTAGCATGCCCCTAGGTTCAATCCCCAGTACAGGAAAAAAAATGAGGGAGCAGTGAATTTTCTTCTTTCCTCTTTATTAACCCCTACCTCCCAGATAGTTAAGCTGAAGCAGAAAACAAAATGAAGAACCCTTAGCCCATGTGGAACCAAGCTGCCCCTGCAGAGCGGGCAGGTCACCAGCAGGCCAGCTGGCCTGAGCAGGCTGTGCTTCCAAGTTGGGGGGTGGGGTGGGCACTGGCGAGGAGGAGTGTGCTGGGCTTAGGGCAGGACCACTGCCGGCATGGGGACCCCCACACAAACTGGATCTTTTGGCAGGACTGAATAATCCCTAACAAGGGCTCGGGGATGGGGAAGTGGACCTTCTGTCGTACCTGCAGTGAGCACCCCAGTAGCGACTAGGGAGTAGGAGACACACGTGGGTCAGATAGACTCACATAGAGCCGACTCAGTCCTCACAGACACCCCCCTGTAGGTGGTGCTTCTTGGCCCTGAGTTTGAAGATGAAGAAACAGAGGCAGAGAGGGGCTTGCCTGAGGACAGAGATGTCTGGGGCAGAGCTGGGATTCTGCCTTGGGTCTGTTCTTAATCATTATGATTTTCTGAGAGAAGCAGCAAGAACTTGGCTGTCTGCACCCACCAGCAATTAGGGGCCCCTTGGTATTATGAAAACTGTCAGTGAAGTGTGTCTGATTAGGTTCATCAGTGCCCAGCATGGGACACGTGTGTTTTAAAGACAGATCACCATTATCCTTGGCTGAAGCATTGCATGGGGTTTTCTAATTGCAAATTATTCCTGCTGGATTTCATTATGCTTCCTCTGGTACTGGCTTTTTGTGTTCTCAGTAATCTTACAAAACTTTGACATGGTTGATCAAGCTTATTTTCCTAAAATATATAGCTATATTTTTTGAGGTACACTGTAGCTGTTTTTATTTTTAATTATTTTTTGTGGTACTGGGGATTAAACACAGGGACATTCTACCTCTGAGCTACACCCCCAGCTCTATTTTTTTATTCTTAATTTTTTTTCAGGTCTGGAGATGGAACCCAGAGGCATTTGACCTCCGAGCTACACCCCCTGCCCCATTTTTTTATTCTTTATTTTGAAACAGGGTCTCACTGAGTTGTGGAATGCCTCACTAAGTAGCTGAGGCTGTCCGCAAGCCACGATCCTCCAGTCTCAGCCTCCCAAATGCTGGGATTACAAGCATGCACCACCACGCCCAGCTTATTCTTAATTTTGAAACAGGGTCTCACTATGTTGGGAAGGTTTTAACTAAGTAACTGAGGCTGGCTTTGAACCTGTGATCCTCCTGTCTCAGCCTCCCAAGTACTGGAGTTATAAGTGTGTGCCACCACATCTGACTACTATGTTTTTAAAAAGTGAATGCTTGACTCATTATTATAACAATTATTAGAATTTCACCGGTGCACACTTAAATGAATCAAAGAGCAGGATAGACATTTATCTTCTTATAGAAAGACTTCATTCATTTAGAAAGCAAATTTCCTGTGATAGGAGGTGAGTTTTACTTAAGTGTTTTAAATTATGTTAGCCAACAGACAGCTGTTGTAGATAAGTAGACTATATCAACTTAATCCTGTCTAAGAGATCACTAGACATTTTCCAAATATAATAGCATCAAGAAAGACAGCATAAAAGGACTGATTTGTACCATTTCTTTTTTTCTTTTTCTTTTTCTTTTTTTTTGGTGGTACTGGGGATGGAACCCAAGGGCCTTCTACCTCTGGGCTACACTCCCAGACCTATTTTTTATATTTTTATTTGGAAACAGGGTCTCTTAAGCCAGCGCAGCTGGCTTCAAATCCGAGCGATCCTCCTGTCTCCGCCTCCCAAGCGCGGGGATTACAAGCATGCACCACCATACCCAGTTTATAACACTTCTTCTAAAAAAGAGGAAGAAAATACCCAGGCATAGTTTATATGTGTGTAATGCCAGTATTTGGGAGGCTGAACAGGAGAACAGTAGATTTAAGGGCAGCCTCAGCAACTTGGTGAGACCCTGTTTCAAAATAGAAAGTTAAAGGGCTGGGTGTATCTTGTAGTTAGAATGCCCCTGAATTCAATTCCCAGTACCAGCTGGGTGTGGTGGTTCATGGTTGTAATCCCAGCACTTGGGAGGCGGAGACAGGAGGATCGCACAGGTTCAAAGCCAGCCTCAGCAACTTAGTGAGGCTCTCAGCAACTTTAGTGAGACCCTGTTTTTAAATAAAGTATAAAAATAGGTCTGGGAGTATAGCCCAGAGGTAGAAAAGCCCCTGGGTTCCACCCCCAGTACCACACACAAAAACAACAACAATAATTCTCAGTACCAAAAATTAAAAAATTAATAAAAAAGAGGAAGAAAAGATAGTAGGATGACTTCCAAGAATTAGATTAATCTCTTCTTTCTTTTGCTTTGGTTGGACCAGAGTGGTAGGTAGAGATCTGTAGAAACCTTGAGAATTTGGATTTCAGAAAGGCACTTGGAAGAGCTGGGAGTAATGGCACATGCTCGTAAACCCAATATTTGGAAGACAGGAGGATTGCAGGTTTGAGACCAACCTCAGCAACTTAAAAGACTCAGCACCCTAGCGGGACCCTGCTTCAAAACAAAAATATATAAAAGGGCTGGGGGTGTATCTCGGAGGTAGAATGCCCCTGGGTTAAATCCCCAGCACCCCCTCCCCCAATAAAAGAAAGGAAGGAGGGCAGGCTCTTGGAAGATCCCCCCAAGGCACAGTACTTTTTCCAGAGGCTGGGTGGAGCAGGGATATCCTGGGGGAATTCCTAGCTGAGGGGGAAAGCAGGTGGAGGATGGATTAGTGAGTCAATGACAGTTTGGAGTGAAGACTAGTGTCCTGTCTTATTCAGTATGATGTGTGTGTGTGTGTGTGTGTGTGTGTGTGTGTGTGTGTGTGTGTGCTTACTAAGGTTTGAGCCCAAGGGCATTCTACCTTCAAGCTATGCACCAAACCTCCTTTTTTTGTGGAACTGGGGTTCCTGGAAACCCTTCTACTTCTGGGCTACACTCCCAGACCTAATATATATATATATATATTTTTTTTTTCTTTCTTTCTTTTTTTTTTTTTTTTTTGAAACAGGGTCTCTTAAGCCAGCAAGGCTGGCTTTGAACCTATGTGATCCTCCTTTTTTCACCTCCCAAGCACGAGGATTACAAGTCTGCGCCACCATGCCCGGACCCAAACCTCCTTTTAAATTTTTATTTTATTTTATTTTATTTTATTTTATTTTATTTTATTTTATTTTATTTTGAAACAAGTTCTCACTAAGTTGCTGAGGCTAACCTAAAGCCTGCAATCCTTTTGTCTCAGAGCACTGGAATTACAGATGTGCACCACCACTCCTGGCAATCTGATGCATTTTTGAAGGACTTGAACAAGATCAAGTGAAACATACTCCTTAAATCTGTGGGTGGGGTGCGGAGAGCAGGACTGGGTTTCAAAATGATCTGAATTAGCTTGATCCATAGGTGACAGTCATAGGTCCCAGCTCATGGAGGGAAGTGCTGGGGTCCCACGAGGCTCAGAGCTTGGGGTCGGGGAGAGGGGGAAAGGATTGCTGGTCTCAATTCATGTCACACCCTAGCATGATATAGCTCACTTAATTACAGGAACCCAGAAAGGAGGATGTCGTTCTCATTTTGCTGAGGAAGAAACTAAACACCAGAGAAGCTAAGCATTTGCTTTAGGTCACACGGTAAGTAAGAGATGGAGTGTAGATCAAAACCCAGGTTCATTAGACTCCTAGGTTCATTCTTCACAGAAAGTTCATGACAAAGGAAACAGGGCTTAACAGCAATTTGTGTGAAAAGGAGACAAGAACACACAGTTAAGTGATATTAGCCCTGGATTTGTATTCAGAGCCTTTCTTGAGCCTCTTTGCTGGGACCACCTTTGCACCAACCAGGCTTGGTGCTGAGCTCTGGAGCAAGGTGAGTGTGAAGTAGATAACCGGGATGGTGCTGGGCATAGGAATGGAATGTGCGAATGTGCGTGAGATCCCAGTGGAAATCCGGCTCCCTGGGGCTTCAAGGAGCCCTGGCAGGCTGCAGAGGAGGAGGGGCCTGGCCCGGGGCCTGAGGCTGGCTGCTTGTCTGGGTGCCAGGGAGGGCGTGGGTTATGAGTTCAGGCAGAGTGGACCTTCTGGCTGCCTCGCCTCTGCTGCTCAGCAGCGAGGGACACTGGGGTTCCACTCCAAGGCCCCAGGAAGGGACAGGGCTAAGGGAGGGAGGTTTGCCAACCCCTGGCACCTGGCCTGGAAATGGAAAAAGAGAGCAGGAGGTGAGTGGGAGTCCTGGAAGGCACCCGCGAGCCAGTTAGAGACCCGCCTCTGGGGGTGCTGGGCCGACTAGGACCTTGGGCTCTAAACACACGTTAATTTGCATACTCCCTACTGCGTCCTGCAGCTGTTTCTTCAGGTGGAAAGGGCCAGAGACTGATGTTCAGGACAGAGAACATGCAAGGAACAGATGTCCTGGGAGGCATTTGGAAGAGGAAAGAGAGCAGCCCCAGCCTTTGTGGCCACAGGGAGACAAGGTGAATAACACACAAAGGTTTCCAAAGTGGGTATGAGGCGATGTGGGCTGGAGGCCAGAGGCCAGAGGCCTAGAGATGGGGGAGGGGATTTTTGAGATTCCCCTGCCACCACCAGCAAAGGCCAGGCCTTGTTAAAGGTCTTAACCTTTTCCCCAATGCCAAGAAGAAGGTGTGGGGCTTTTAAGCAGAGAGGTGACACAATTCTCTGCATTTTGGAAGGATTTCTCCCACAACAGGATTGAAGGGGGCTGAGTGTGGGATGATAAGAGTGTGGAGAAGAACAAGGGGTGAGAGACAGGGAGCTTGGGCAGGGTGGTAGCATGGAGATGGGGAGGCACTGGAGGACTGGTGGCGACTAGATATGGGGGATTGGAAGTTCTGGGTCCTGGGCTTCTGGTCTTTGGTAGGACATTCAGAGAGAGAGAGAGAGAGAGAGAGAGAGAGAGAGAGAGAGAGAGAGAGAGAGAGAGAGAGAGAGAAGAAAGAGAAAGAAGAAGAAGAAGAAGAAGAAGAAGAAGAAGAAGAAGAAGAAGAAGGAGGAGGAGGAGGAGGAGGAGGAGGAGGAGGAGGAGGAGGACGAGGAGGAGGAGGAGAAGGAGAAGAAGAGGAGGAGGAGAGGAGAAGAGAAGAGAAGGGAAGGGAAGGGAAGGGAAGAGAAGAGAAGAGAAGAGAAGAGAGGAGAAGAGAGGAGAAGAGAAAGGCCCTGTTTGGGGTGAGCAGAAAAGGTAAACTCAGCTTGGTCCTGATGAATTAGGGACGTCTGCACATCCCAGTGGGCTTGTTGGATGTTCAGTAGCCGTGTTAGGGCTGGGGATGCGAAGCCGGAGTTGTGGGCATTTAGATGGTAATTGGAGCTCTAGAACCACCGCCTGTTTATTCAGGGCTCCCTCAGTCTATTACCCATCCTGAGAAGCTGCTCCTGACCCTCCCCACCCCAAGGCTGGTCCAGGCCCCTTCGGCTCTCTGCATGTCTCCCATAGTGATGTATGGTCTGTGTCTGCTGTCCCCCTCAGGTGGCAGGCTCCTTGAAGGCAAGGGCTGCGCTTGCCCCTGGGTCATCAGCACAGGTCTTGGCACAGGAGGATGAGGGGGCAGCTTGACACCAAGTAGAGAGAGCTGCCATAGAAGGGAGCAAGCTAAGCTGGGCGTGGTGGCACATGCTTGTAATTCCAGCACTTGGGAGGCTGAGACAGGAGGATCGCGGTTCGCAGCCAGCCTCAGCTACTTAGTGAGGCCCTTTGCAAAGTCAGTGAGACCCTGTTTTAAAAAAAAAGAATTAAAAAAAAAATAGGGCTCGGGATATAGCTCAGAGGTAGAATGCCCCTGGGTTCCATCCCTAGTACTGCAAAATATAAGTAAATAAATAAATAAATAAATAAATAAATAAATAGAAGGGTGCAAGCTTCCTGCCCTGGAAGGCATGTGGATGTATCCTCTACAGCCCCGTGGGGGAGTAGAGGAGATTCCTAGATCCAGCAGGTGTCCTCTGGGGACCTGCTCTGCTCTGGATGCTAATTTCCCAGGACCTGAGTCCCAGGTTTGGGCTCAGGCTCTCTGTGGCCGCCTCCTCCTCTTCTTCCAGAGAGGTTTCTGGAAGTTGTGCTGACCTCAGCAGGACGTCCCCTTCCCCCACAGGCCTCGCCAGCCCTGGGGCTGCCACCCAAGCGTAGAGTTTAGCAGAAGCTGCTGAGGTGGCGTTGGCTTGGGCTGCCAGGCTGGCTGCCGGCCCTGCCGGCCTCCTCGACCTCGGCCTTGGCCTGGGCCCTGCTCCTCCCCGGCCCTTCCACTCCACCCTGCTCATCTCTCACTCCAGCACTTGGCTTCAGGAGACCTTGGAGCTCCTAGGGGCCCACGGGAAGGGAGTGAACTTGGAAGGAGGGGGAGAGGGAGCAGCTTGGTGGTGAAGCAGCGTAGGGGGAGGGGAAGGGAGGCCTCTAGGAAGGGGTGAAGGAGACCCAGAAAGTCATCGCTGGGCTGGCAGGTCTCCACGATTGTTCAGTTCTCCAGCTTTGCCCAGGGGAAATGCTGAGGGGCAGAGAGGGGGAGTAACTTGGCAGAAGATGCACAGGGCATCAAGACACCTCCTTGCACTTGGGAGGGGGAAAAAGAGATAGGGTGCAGGGGGCCTGGAGGCCATGATGGGGCTCTGTCCTGCCTGCGAGGGAGAGGGGAGGGCTGGGGAAGAGGGAGTCAAGGTAGGCTGGGATTGGGATCTTCCTGTACAGATAGGCCCTACTCTTTCCTATGTCCCCATCACACCGAAGACAGCGACTGCTTCTTTTATCCCATTGGGATGTCCCTATGGCAGAGAGGAGCTCTTCCATCAGTCTCAGTCCCCAAGGCTGCAGGACTGGCCCTCCCACAAGACTGAGGACAGAACAGGCCTAAATCTCCAATCCTTGGTAGGATGTAGAGTCAGGGAGGGGAGGAAAGGGGAACAGGGAGGGGCCTTCATATCTCAGACAAGAGAGAGATGCAGAAGGTGCCTCGGAGGGGCCTATAATTCACAAGTGAGCAGCCTGCCCCATTTGCAGAGGAGATGGTGAACCTCAAAGCCTGGGAAAACAGAGATAAAACCAGCAGAGGAGATTCCACCCACAGAGCTGGAATCCTCACAGAGCTGAAGGGCCTGATAACATGGTATTGTTACAAGAGGTGAGAGTGCTGGGCAATTCCCACCTTGCCTCAGTGTTCAGCCCAAGATAACTACAGCTACTGGACATTGGCTCTGTCGGCAGTGTGGGAACTGCCAGGAGGCCCAGAAACTCACAGTGTTGTTTTTTTGTTTTGTTTTTGTTTTAAGGAAAGTACAGAAAAACATAAAAAGGAAACCAAAGAAAAACATAAAGCAGGAAAAAATATTACTCATGGTCCTATTACCTCATCTACCATTGTGTAAAGATATTAGAATATTTTCTTCCAGTCCAGTTTTTTTTTTTTTTTTTTTTTTTTTTGGTAGTACTGGGGATGAAACCCCTCTACCTCCGGGTTACACTCCCAGACCTATTTTATATTTTATTTGGAAACAGGGTCTCTTAAGCCAGCGAACCTGTGTGATCCTCCTGTCTCCGCCTCCCAAGTGCGGGATTACAAGCGTGCGCCACCATGCCTAGCTTTCCAGTTCAGTTTTTAAGTCCCATATGTTTTCTTTCTAATATAGCAGGAACCATATGTATAGAGCCTTTGTGTTTACAATGTGGGAGGCAGCATAAAGTATGTATGTATGTATGTATGTATGTATGTATGTATGTATGTATTTTAGTACTGGAGATTGAATCCAGAGACATTATACCTTTGAACCATACTGGCAGCCCTTTTTGTCTTTTATTTTGAAACAGAATCTCATTAAGTTTCTGAGGGTCTTGCTAAGTTGCCAAGGTTTGCCTTGAACCTGTGATCCTCCTGTTTCAGCCTACCAAGTACTGAGATTACAGGTTTACTCCACCATGCCTGGGTATAATGTATTCATTGACAGCAAAATACCCTCTGAATTCAAATCCTCTCTCTGTCACTTTCTGAGTAATTGTGAGAATATTCTTTAACCTCCATTTCCTCAGCTATAAAATGGAATCAACCTTTATCTAGCTTACAGAGTTGCTTTGAAAATGTGTATATATGTAAATCCAGGTGATGCCCCCAGCACTTAGTGGGTCTCCAATAAAGGCATAATAAACATTTGTCGAATATTTCTTTCCTGCATAGGACTAATCCATCGCTGTGTATTTTGAGAGAATCTTCCATTAGGCAAGTTCTTAGGGAAACTAGGACCCCACCTCTCAACTTAAAAGTCAAGAGTAGCCAGGCACCCTCCCACTTCCAACCCTTGGCAATTTGGCCAACTGGTACCTGGCTTAGGGTTTGATCTGAGAGCTACTGAGGCAGGGAGGAAATGTCATTAGGATTGATGTGTGCTTGGGTCATGCAGCACTCTGGGTTTGCATTTGAGTGATGTTCAGAGGCCAATGCCCTGGGGCCAGCTATTCCTATGGCATAAACCTGTCTACAAATCCAGCTGCCCTCCAGCTTTCTAGTCCATTCCGAGCTGCTTGATGGAACTGCCTAGCCATTTTTTTCTATTTTGTTTAGCTGCAAAGGTTAGTTCTTAAGTCTTTTCAAAAACAGAATAAATTTGAAGCACTACCTCCAATCTGCAGTCCAAGAAGCAAAGACCTGGATGTGCTGTGCTCAGTGTTGGCCTTTTGAACAAAGAACAGGATGCTCCTCAGATCTGCACCTCTACACTCAGCCCAGGGCCAGCCTGGAAAGAGGATGAGCACAGAGAGCTGGTCAAGAGTGAAGAGAGAGGAGTAAAAGGAAGGTTTCCACTTGGTGAAGGGAGGCCTCGCAGGCAGCTGCGTGGCCCACTCCAACTCCTCAGGTTCTTGGGCCTCCAGCTGATGAGGGCTGAGTTCAGCGGCCAGAAACACTTGCAGCTCATCTCCTTCCCCTCCGGCCTCAGTGCTCCCACATTTCACGGAGAACTGCATGATCCAAGAGAAAAAATCTGGAGTATCATCCAAGACCTTTCCCTGGCTCTCTGTTCCCTGCAATCCAGTAGGTCCTGATGGATCCACCCTTCGACACCTCTCAGTCTACACCTTGCCCCATCCCTAGAGACCATTTTGTCTTGTCATTATCACTTATCCTTCTTTATTTGTTCACGAGGCCTTTGCTCACTGCAAAACAGAGCTTTCGGAAGTGAGTGAGGTCAGGAGCAAGCCCCCAGAGGTCATTTCCCTGTGAGCAGCGAGGGTGCCTGTCTGGGCATCTCAGGCCATATGGGTAAGGGGGATATTTGTGCACCCTTCTAGGACTCTGGGGCAGAGCCTTAATCAGGTTCGTCTCTGCCTCCTCCTAGATCCATCGCAGGGCTGGCGTGCTGTCAGTACTCAGGAAGCGTAAATTGATCAGAGACTCTGGGATCCTTGCTTCAGTCCTTTCTTGGCACGCCATCAAAGTGAGACCTGGACCCAGCTACCTCTCCTGCTTCATCTCCCTTGTCCCTGCCTCGTGCTCCAGGCTCCGCCCATCAGAACTGTGCATAGTTCTCTGAACCTGTGCCAGGCTGTCTCACCACCATGCTTTGGTACATCTTGTTGCTTCTACCCAAAGTCCTCCTGCAACCAGGTCAGCTTGATGAACTCCCACTAATCCATCCTTCCTTTATGGCTCAGTGAGTGAGAGTGCTGCCTCCTCCAGGAAGCCCTCTAGATCTAGCCTGGATGAGGCCTCACTTGCTCCACTCCTCCATGCTCTGCCCATGCAGAACTCCGTTAGACCACTCAACAAAGAATATGATGGGCGTGTGTCCCCCATGAGGCAGCTGTCCTGCAAACCCTGGGTTTCTTTCTTTCTGTATCTACAGGGTCCAGCTGGGACCTGGTACAGAGGGTAACAGGTCATGGTGGTTTCCTCTCTGTTCACCCCAACCTCTTGGTGGAAGAAGGTGCAACTGGAGAGGTTACAAGGTTTTGAATGCCAGGCTAAGGAGAGAGGCTTGGCTAGACTGGTTTTGTTGAAGGATCCTGGTGGCTGGGACAGCCTCCTTTGAAGAAAGAATAGTAGGTTTTCAGTTTGTCCTTCTTTGCTGGGTGAGGTGGTGGATATCTGTAATTCCAGTACTTGGGAGGCGGAGACAGGAGGATCACAGGCTTAAGGCTAGATTCAGCAACTCAGTGAGACCCTGTTTCAAAAAAAATAGGGCTGGGGGCTATAACTTAGAGATAGAATGCCCCTGGGTTCAATCCCCAGTGCCAACAACAATACCTAACACACACACACACACACACACACACACACACACACACACACACACCTTCTTGGCTCTCTTCTAGCCCAAAGAATGGGAGTTAGATCTCAGCAGGAAATGGAAGATGGGCGTGGGTTCACTGCTCCCTCCAGCCCCAGGGTTTCCTTTCCCCTCCTGCATTTGCAATGGGTGTGAGATCTGAGATCCACCCCCACTACTCGAGGGCCAAGTCCAAACCCCAATCCCCTGTTATGTAAGTGAATTATCTGCTGTCCCCAACCAGCGCCAGCCAGATCTCCTCCTCCTCCTAATTGATTTAATCTTCTCATTCCAGAGAGCTAGGCTGGGGTTGAGGAGCTGGTGTTGATCAGGAGCCAACACATCGGTGACGTAGGTGCATTAATTACAGGGAATCTGGGTCATGGATTGGCTCTGAAAGGCCCTGTTCTCCTCCCCCAGTTATTTGGGTGCATGAAAGCACATTTAAGCAACTCTTCATTCCTCAAGATCCTAACTACATGTAGAGAAAGCTGAGGATCCCATAAGACCCTATCTGTCTCTCAGATCCCCCTGAAACCCCATCTGTAGATAGAGATTCCGCATCCCAGTCCGAGGGAAAGACATAGATAAACCTAATTTGTTGGATGAATGAAGTGCAAAACAGAGGACTTAATTACAGGGAAGGAAGAGACCTTAGTTTACTTTCCTTACCAAGCAATCATCACTTTGCAGCTTCCTTGATACAAGGCACCTGGGTCCTACTTGTGTACCTTCAGAAATGGGGAGGTCACCCCCTTAGAATAGACCTTTACCCTCCTGTGTAATAATTCCCTTAGAACCAGCTCTGCCTCTGAGACCACAGAGCATGCCCTAGGCCAGCCAGCCAGATCCTGGGACATGGTGACTATTATCCCTGAGTTGCTTCTTCTCCATGATGAACACTACTGGCTCTCACTAGTTCCTTGTGTGGCAGACTGGCTAGATTACTCACTACTGTATCTCCAATGTGCAGAAGCCATGAATCTCATCATCCGTCTTGATGCACAGAGCAGATCTGACTCCAAGGCAGTGTGAACAGCTTGGGTCAGAGCAGAACCATCAGTCTTCTTGATCTCGTTATTAGACGTTCATTGATACAGCCTGAAATTGCTCAATATCCTTTGGGGCCCTAGCACTTAACACTTTTGACTCAGCTTAAGCACAGAGTCAGCAAACCTCCATAGTCATTTATCTGGCACCAGCAATGAAAAATTTCCATGAAAAGACCTTTGCAATATTAGGAACATCTCCATGATTTTTCTCTCTGTAATTTCTCTCTCCACCTACCCTTGCCATTTATCTTTCCTATACAATAATTGCAATAATCTATCTTCTCATTCACTCATACAACTATCCAACTATATATTAATCCATCCATTTCCAAACCCTGCTATCCACCTACATAGCCTTCTATTCATTTGTTTATGATTCATTTGTATACGCAGTCACCTGTCCACCCACCTATCCATCTACCAATTCGTTTACTTTTCATCAATTTTCTATCCTTTTATCTAATCATGTACCTCTTCCTCTGTCCATACATTCATTTACCCCTGATCCACCCATATACCCACTCACTTATCCACATATTTATCCCTTCATCTTTTCTGTCTTCCAGTCGCTTATGTATCACTATTCATTATCCATCCACCCACCCATCCATCCATCCAGCCAGCCAGCCATCTGTCCATTCAGCCAAGATTTACTGAGATCTTATTGCAAGTCAAATTTTGTGTTGAGTATTTCAAAGAATTCAAAGTTAAACAAATACATTCTGTTTCTTTATTTCCTTCATCACTATTCTTAGGGGAGGGGATAGGAGAAGGTAAAGTAAATGGTGCTATCTACCACAAGGAAACAGAAACAAAAATATACTTTGCATATTAAGAGAGGGAAGAAGAGGCACCTGAATGCGATTATAGATGCTTTCCTGGCAGGGAAGACATTTGGTCTGGGCCTTGATAGAACATTAACATTTGGATACACGGGTACATTAGAAATAGTTCCAAGTAGAAGGAGCACATCAAAGATATGGTGCCTAGAGAGCAGAATTCATATCTTATTCTGCATATCCCTGCCAAGAGGCCTGTCAGAGAGCTGGATATGCTGTATAAGTCTGATACAGACTTGTTGACTGATGCTGCTTTTCCCTTCTTCTGAAGGGGGCCTCCTAATACTTGATTAGGATAAGAACTCTTTCTTTTTAATGAGTATTCTACAGCTGCCTTGCTGGATGGCTTTGGGAAAATCCCACGATATTTCTGGAGTCTGAGGTTGAATTTCTGTCTGTATCAGGTGGTGCTTTTCCTCTACTCTTAGGTACTCGTGCTATGATCTCTTCTCTTCATAGAGATCAGCATTTGGACAGATCCTGTGCATGCCAGGCAGGCACTCTACCCCTGAGCCACCCTCCCAGGTGATATACATTACCACATATATTAAATGTTATTTTATTTTTTGGTACTTTTTTGGTACAAATTAAAATAATTCCACCTGTCTTGAACTTCTAAGCCTCTATTCCCAGGTACGAAGTCAGATGTGGACGAAGGGGTAAGTTCTGTGCAAAGTAATTAGCACTGGGCTAGAGGCAGAAAGTCATGAATTCAAGCCCGGCTTTGCCACAAGCTTGCTGTGTGACCGTGGGCAAATCCCTTTCCCTTTCTGTTTTAAAGGTTCCCTCGTAGTATATTAGCACTGAACGCAGAAGTTTAGATTGTCCAGTACAAAATCCTCATCTTGCAAATGGAAAAACAGGCTCAGAAAAAATGGGCATGCTACTTGTTCCAGATTAACAGCAAAGCCAGGACTAAACTCTGAATTATCTGAGTTCTAGTTTAGGAGGAGGTCCCCCCCCTCAGTCTCCACATTTCAGCCTCCATTCACAACCCTTACATATCTCAAAGAAAACTTTCTCTTCAACTTCCTGTCTCCAGGAAGAAAGATGTGAGTCTTCCAAATGTTCTACTGATTCATCCCTGGATGGGGGCTGGGCAGTCAGTATTTAAGAGCAAGTATCCCCAGCCTAACGGAGTTAATTATGTTCATCAGGAAGGGAGAAGAGAAAGGAACAAGGCGCTCTGGTTATCTACTGGGCTTTAATCAAATTGAGAAATGAGGAAATCCATCACCCAGAGGCGGAGGGAGCTGGAGAGCTTTGCTTCCGCTGGCTTCAAGTCCCTTAATGGGTTGGGCGCTGTCCAAGGTGCTGACATCTTCACTTGCTCTGAGTTCCCGGGAGGAGCTGGGAGGGGACCATTCCTGGGAAGGGACTGCAGCTTCTAGGAGAGGGTGCAGTATAGACCAAGAGAGGGTCTGTGTATGGTGTGGGATGCTTAATTTCTATTCTGCTTCCTGATTCTTCCCCTTTTAAGTTATCTGTCTGCTTTAGGGAAAACATGGACTCTTATGGCAAGAGTCCTGGGCTGGAACTGAAGAGCTATACAGAGAGGAGAGCCCTAGGTTTCTTGCTGTCAGGGAGACTGCTAGCCCAATTTGAGGATTGTGGTACAGTCTTTGACCTTGAGAACTTTCCTATCTTAAGGGAACATGTGGCTTCCTCTTTTATGCAGTCCTCAGTCGAGGGACAGAGATATAAACTTGCCTTGGGGAATTTATTGATCTGGTGGAGAATCATTCAGTCTCCAACTGTAATCCAAATATGATAAAAAGGGAGGCACAGCCCATGTCTACAGGGAGCTTCCAGTCTGAGAGGGAAGACATGGTCTCTTCTGGAAAATTCGCAATCTGGCTGAGGAGACATACTCCTGACTTAGGGGGAAATATCACCTGTAAATACGGAGACAGGATACACATTAATTATAGATGTGCACAATAACCAACCAAAGAACTGTGAGTGTCACATTTGTGATTGAGGTTATTGCTGTTGGATATCTAATGTTAATCATGGAAGTCTTCCTGGTAGAGGTGAGTTTGAGTTGGGTTTAAAGAAAAGCAAAAGACATGGGCTCGTAGACCCTTTTGGGAACCTTGACCAAGGCTTCTAACTCTCTTATATACCCTTTGGAATAAAATCAAGCTTTGTTACTGCAAAGACTCTTGTTTAATGATCCACACCATCATGCAGGGAGTGAATGTACCCACTTGGTGTGTTGGGAGACAGCCCAGTGGGGATGGGCAGGGATCCAGGAGAACCCTTGGATGGATGGAGGGCCCAAGGCTGTGCTGAGGGATGGGCAGGAATGATAGGCTGGGAGCAGCTTAATCTGTTCCCAGGCCAATTAAAGCATAGCATTTGGAGCAGTTGCCTCATGTTTCTGGAGATGGTAAGAGACACTACTGAGTTTTATATTATTAAAGCTAATGATAGCTGGGTGCCACACACCTATAATCCCAGTACTTGGGAGGCTGAGACAGGAGGATTGAGGACAGCCTCAGCAAACAGTGAGATTATCATCAGCTTAGTACAGTGAGATTATCATCAGCTTAGTAAGATCCTGTTTCAAAATAAAAAATAAAATAGGGATTGGGATATAGCTCAGAGGTAAAATGCCCCTGGGTTCAATCCCTAGTAACCAACACACACACACACATGGACACACACACACTAAAGACTATTAAAGTAAAAAATAATAGACATCTCAGCTTTTGGAGTCACACAATCATGGAAAGTCAGAGCATCAAAATCATAGCGTCTTAGCAGGTCAAAATCACAGTGTGCTGAAATGAATGAACTGCAGAATATTAGAGTCAAAGATATAAACATCCATATTAGAGATCTTTAAGTCCAAGAATTTCAGTGTCAAAAGAAAAATACCTCCATGATTTATTGACCCCTTTATTTGTACCAATTATAGTGCTGGGACTATTCTCATATGTTATCCCATTTAATCCCTACCATAAGTCTCCAGGCATTTGGTTCCATCGATGCTCAATGCCAGACTTCTGATGAAGATTTGTCGAACACAGGCTTGTGTAACCTTTATGACAGGGAGGTCATTATATCTGGGCATTGCTCTAACCCCTGTCAAGTGGCAGTGAGAGAGTTCTCCCTTATATAAGTGGACTCTCCCCCATAGTGTTTCCATACTGGTCCAGTTCATGTCCTCTGAGCTACACTGAGCAAGTCTAATCTCCCATTCACATGACAGCTTTTCAGATGGCTAAAGACAGCCCTTATTTCTTTCTTCTCTAGGCTAAGCTGGCTTGTTGATCATCTAACTAGAAATGGAACAGCAAATCAAAGGATATTTGGAGAGGCCCTTCAAGGTCACCCTGTCTACAGACTTCCTTTTACCAGTAGGCAAGAATAGCATTATGGTTGGGAGCCTGAACTTGAGAGATGAGTGTGAATTTGGGATGCAGAGATCCAGCACTGACTTTCAGTATAACCACATGTCTCCTGGGCCCTGGTCTCCTTACTCATAAAATAAAGAGAGTAGTAATAGTGACACAATAGAGTTGATGTGAGGATAAACGAGATAATGCAAGGGAAGCTCTTAGCAGAGAGCTTGGCACTCAGCAAGCAGTCAATAAATATTAGCTATAATTATTGGAGGCCCCATGGGGGCAGGGACTTGCTCAAGATCACAGAGCGACTCAGAGGCAGAGCTGGGGTTAGACCAAGGACTTCTGCCTCCTAGCCCAGGGCCCACTCCACTCTTTATCTCCCCTAAGAAAAAAGGAAAGAACCGCAGAAGAAACTGGGGCACTTTGCTCACTGAGTCAGCTAAGATGCAAAGAAGAAGCTGAGTGTGATGGCGTATGCCTGTTATCCCAGTACTTGGGAAGCGGAGACAGGAGAGTGGTATGTTCAAGGACAGCCTCAGAAACTAGTGAGATTCTCACAAGCAACCTCGTGAGATTCTATTTTAAACTAAATGTATTTGGGAGGCTGAAACAGGAGGATCTCAGTTACTGAGGACAGCCTCAGTTACTTAGTGAGGCCCTTTGCAACTGAGTGAGACCCTGTTTCAAAATAAAGAATAAAAAGTAGGGCTGAGGGTGTCGCTCAGAAGTAGAATGCCCCTGGGTCCCATCCCCAGTACTGCAAAAATAAAATAAAAGTAAGGCTGAGGATATAGCTCAGAAGTAGAATGCTCTCGAGTTCTCTCTCTCTCCCTCTCTCTCTCTCACACACATGCACGCACACACTCTCTCTCTACTCTCTCTCTCTCTCTCTCTCTCTCTCTCTAAGAAGAATCATCTTGCCCTAGAGAGGCTTAAACTTTTTGTTTCTTTAGCAAGGAGGCCAGAGGAAGGTGGTACCAATGTTAGTTTAGTGACTTAGACTTTTCCCATTCTAAGCTTTGGAGAGTATTCCCCTCAGAGCCACATGAAAGCTGATGTGACATCAAATGCCACATCCTCCCAAGCAGAGAGGAAGGGTATGGTACCCTCTCCATCATTTTCTTATCTGAGAGGAAAGTTTTTCCAGTAGACTATTTCATTTTTTCTCATTGACCAAAATGAGCCATGCCTACTCAGACCACTCCCTGGTAAAGGGGAAGGCATTTTAGTGCTGACTTAGATTATCCCTATAGCTGGGCACCTCGCTATTAGAATGAGGAAGAGGAGATTGACCATGGGAAGGCAAGCAATAATGCCTGCCACAATATCCCTTTGTCTTTTGTCTGGACGGCCCTCCCCTTCTTCTCCACCTCTGTCAGGAAGGTAGATGTCTTCCCTGGTTGCCATCCCAATGTCTAGCACACCCTCTTCGACCACATGATTGAGCATTGCCCAATTCAAGTTGCAGTCCACTCTGCCAACTTTTCTCATTTTTCATGTCTAAATCTTATCTTCCCAGCCAGGCTATGATCACTGGGAGAGTGATAACAACTACTAATGAATAAGTACCTACTGTGTGCCAGGCATTGTTCTTGGGGTTTGTGGGATCTATCTTCTGAATGGCTCCCAATGATCCATACCTTCTGGGATTCACACACTTTTGAATTCTCCTCTCACATTATATCAGGGTTAGTCTGTATGACTGATAGCATGTATAAAATTATAGCATTTCACTTCTGAGATCAGATTATAAAAGACACCATGGCTTCCATCTCTGTAGCACACATTTCCTTTCTTGGGACACTCACTTTTAGGGAAGTGAATTGCCATGTAATGAGCAGTTTATGGAGATGCCTATGTGAAAAGGAACCACAGCCTTTGACCAACTACCACTGAGGAGAAGAGTGAGCTCCAGGTGGGTCCACCAGCTGGCTATACTTGGTTGCAAACTCAGTGGGGATCCTGGACCAGCACCTCCAAGCTAATCCACACACAGGTTCTTGGAAATTGTGAGAGATTCTGGGTGTGGTGGTGCATGCCTATAATCCCAGGGGGATTACACTACTATGGGAGGCTAAAATGAAAGGATTGCAGGTTGGAGACCCAGCCTCAGCAATTTAGTGAGACTCTCAATAACCTATTGAGGCTCTGCTTAAAAAAAAAAAAAAACTAAAAGGGCCAATGATATACCTCGGGGTAGAATGCTGCCAGGGTCAATCCCTGTTACTACAAAAAAAATTGTACAAGATAATAAATACTTGTGGTTTTTTTTTTGTGGTACTGAGGGTGAAACTCAGGGGCTTTTTTTTTTACCTCCGGGCTATATTCCCAGACCTATTTTTTATACTTTATTTGGAAACAGGGTCTCACTAAGTTGCTGAGAGCCTCTCTAAGTAGCTGAGGCTGGCTTTGAACCTGTGCCATCCTCCTGTCTCAGCCTCCCAAGTGCGGGGATTACAAGCGTGCGCCACCACGCCCAGCAATAAATACTTGTTTTAAGATACTACATCTGGGAATAATTTGTTACTCAGCAGTGATAACTACTACATTATTACATTCAACCCTCACAACACATCTGATGGTTAGTTTCTCCTCTCTCCCTCTCTCTTTGTATTGGGGATTGAATTTAGAAGTATTTTGTCTCCAAGATATATCCCAGTTCTTTTTATTTTTTACTTTAAAATGGGGTCTTACTAAATTGCTGAGGATCCCATTAAGTTGCTGAGGCTGGCCTGGAATCTGCAATCCTCCTATCTCAGCCTCCCAAATACTGGGATTAAAAATAATAATAATAACAAGGCTCAGGTCAGTGTAGTGACTTCCCATGCCTCATAAGTGTCAGAGATAGGATTTTCCCTCCTGTCTACTGGATTCTAATGCAGAGGGATCCTGGTTCTGTTTTCTCACCTGGAATATCCCCAGCTCCAGTGTAAAGGCTGAAGAAATGGAGACATGTGTTTTCCTCCCCAGCCCCCCCTTTTTAAAAAAAATTCCAGCCAAATTAGTTAGGCACCAACTACATCTATTATAGTTGTGATTCGGGGGCAAGTAGGCTTATTAGAAACATCATGGGGACTTGAAGATGGGGATATTGAAGCTCTTGAGTGACCTTGGACAGGTTCTGGCATTTTTTGAACCTGTTTCTTTATCTACTAGATAGAAAGAATAATCCTTCTCTGTCTTCCTCCCCAGCAGAACCATGTATGGTGTTGTGAACATGGGAAGGGGTGTTTTGAGGAAGAAGCACTCCTGACCTAGGGCTCTCGGCCCTACACAGCTCCCTCTGTGCAGGCGGTGAGGGTGCCCTCTTCTCTCCTGCGTGTCTAGGCTCAGGGGACAGAGAACACTGAACGACATCGAGGGACCCGACCCACTTCTCCACCTCATCCTCATCATGCCCTCTCTCTCAGGCTACGCCACAGCCCCAGAACTAGTGGAAATTTCCCCAGCCTGCCAGGAGCTTTCTGCTCTCTGCAGTTTCTTTGGCCTGGACACCCTTCCCAACTTCTCCACCGGGTGAGTTCCTACTCATCTTTCAAGACTCGGCTTAGATGTCCCACTTCCAGATGCTGCTCTTGACCTGGTTCAAAGCCTCCTGCTTCTCTTGATTACTGCTCCAGCCTCCTGCCTGAGCTCCTGGCCTCCAGCTCCTCTCCCACTCAGAGCCCCTGTGGTGCACCCAGCGGCCCTTTAATACAAATCCTGTCATGTCACTCCCTGCTTAAAATAACCCATCAATGGAATAATCCATCAGTCAATGCTTCAAGGGCTCCTCCTTGCCCTTAGGAAAGCATCCAAAGCCCTCAGCTGGAGCTCAGGGCTTGGTTCTACTGTCTCCTCTCTCCTGATTGTTCTTTGCACACATGCAGTAACACCCCAGCCACATCGCTCTTGTCACCATATCACAGGCATACCTGCTCGTAATCTTTGTTTATCCTGTTCCTTCTCTCCTGCCCATCCCCATCTTCTCCACCTGGGGAGGTCCTGATTTATCTCTGTGTGTTGTGCAGTACTAGAGATTGAACCCAGAGGCATTCTATCTCTGAGCTACACCTCCAGCCCCATTTTATTTTTTAAACAGGGTCTCATTGAGTTGCTGAGGGCTTCACCAAATTGCTGAGGCTGGCCTTGAACTTATGATCCCCCTGTCTTACCCCCCTCAAGCCCAGGGATTACAAGTGTGTGCCACTAGGCTGGCCTTCTGCCCAGTCTTTAAGGCCAACCTGGCTATACCTTCCTCCAGGAAGCCTTCCTTCTGGCCCCAGGAAGAGCCATCACTTCCTCTTCTCCCTCCTATGTGACTGCTCTTGCTTTGGTTACGGTTTGTCACCTGTCTTCTTACATGAGGAGTTTCCTGGGTGCAGATTGTATCTGACACATGACTGTGCCCCAGCAGTGCCAGCACCGGGGCACTGACAGCACAGGCTGGTACATGTTGGCTGGTCAGGTGGGTGAATGAATGAATGGATGGATGAGTGAATGAATGAATGGGTAATGAATCCATCCCTGGACCATCTCTTCTCAGCAGCCCCAGAAACGTTATTTCCCAGGGCAAGCCCATTTTATAGCCAAAGGGGGAAGCAGAAGGAAGGGACTGAACTACAAGGGAGAAAGAAAATCAATAAAAATGTAAATCTGGTGGAGAAAAGCTGTCCCAGGGCTGGCTGTGGGGAGAGATAAGACTGGGCCAGCTGAGCCCTGGCTGACAGCGGAGGAGAGATTAGGGGGCAAGCAGAGCTGTGGCCAGGGCAGGGCAAAGGGAGCGCGCCTCCTCCCGCTGCCCCTCGCCTCGCCCCCACGCCCGGCTCCATGTGCTCATTAAATCCTCTCAGGCACCGGGTACGAAGGACACTGCAAATCCCCATCATCAGGTGCCCTGCCTGTGAGCCTGCACAGGACCTTATCTGGTCTGCACAACTTGTGGGAGACAGGAGACGGGCTCATCAACCTCCCCGTACAGGAGGGGACGCCGAACGCAGAGGACTTCAGTTATGTGTTCGGGGTCAGGCTGTGAAGCTCAAGGTCTGAACCCAAATCCGTCTCTAGCACTGTGGTCTTTCACTCTACGAAGGTTTTTGGCCTGAGACCTGGGCTCTCAGGAGGTCTACACCTGGGCTTTAGAGGGTTCTCACTCACCAAAATTGTGCACAAAATTCTGTATACACTTGCAGGCGTGGGTTTTAAATTTTTACTTATTTATTTCCAGTATTGGGGATTGAATTCAGGTGCATTCTACTTCTGAGCTAGGCCTCCAGCCCTATTTTATTTTTTTTATAAAGCAGTATCTCTCTAAATAAAGCAATATCTCTCTAAGTTGCTGAAGGTCTTCCTAAATTGCTGAAACTGGACTTGAACCTGCGATCCTCCTGTCTCAGCCTCCTGAGTACTGGGATTACAGGCATGCACCACCACTCCTGGTTTATTTGTTTAGTTACTTTTTTTTTTTGCGGTATTGGGGATTTTATCCAGGGGTATTCTACTTCTGAGCTACACACTCAAGACACTTTAACCACGAGCAGGATTGCAGGTTTGTTCAGCTGCTACCTCTTTCCACTCCAACTTCCCTTGGGTCTCACTTGAGTGGCTGTTGGCATTTCTGGGACCCACCCAAGGGGAGTCACCTTGGAGAGAGATTGAATTTGGGTCCGCCAGGTGCGGTGGTGCAGGCCTGTGATCCCAGCTACTCAGGAGGCTGATGTAGGAGGATTTTAAGTTCAAGGTCAGCCTGGATAGCTTAGTTAAATCCTGTTTTAAAGTAAAATATAAAAAGGGCTGGGCATGTAGCTCAGGTAGAGCACCCCTGAGTTCAATCTCCAGTACTGGAAAAAGAAAAAAAAAAAAAAAAAGAAGGAAAATAAAAGAAAAAGAAAAAGAATTTGGGTTCCTTGGAATATGTTTATTGGGTCTCGGTTATCTCTGTGCACAGATAGATTATTGTAGCCATCTCTGGGTAGAAAGTGGCCTCTAGGGCTTCTGTTCCTACTCTCTGTCCACCTCACTTGGCATTGTAAAATTAAGGTGTCACATGCAGAGGTCATATCTTGATGGGGATGTGGTTGGTGTTGACACAGCCCTGGAAGAATATGGGCAGTAGAGGAGAGACAAGAGAAACAAGGTCTGAAATGTACAGGGCCAGAAGCTATTCTGGCTGGTGGGTGCACACCTATTATCCCAGCACTTGGGAGACAGGGGATTGCAGGTTGTTTGAGGCCAGCCTCAGCAATTTAGTGAGACTCTCAGCACTTAATGAGACCCTGTTTCAAAATAAAAAAAAAATAGGCCTGGGGGTATAGCTCAGAGGTAGAACATCCCTGAGTTCAATCTCCAGTATCAAAACAAAAAGAAAACAAAATAAAATACCCTAAAAAACCCCAAACAGAAGATAGTCTGTGGGGAATTCTTCTAACCATCAAGGGGAAAATATTTTTTAAGCTGTACAGGCAGTTAGTTAATTAAAAAAAAGCTATTTTCTGAACTGTTATTATTTATTTATTTATTTATTTATTTATTTATTTATTATTAATTTTCCCAGTACTAGGGATTGAACCCAGGAGCATTCTGCCTCCAAGAGACACCCCAACCCTATTTTTTATTCTTTATTCTTTATTTTGAGATAGGGTCTCACTAGGTTGCAGACGGCCTAAGTAGCTGAGGCAAACCTGTGATTACAAGCATGAGCCATCATATCTGGCTTTTTATTTCTCTCGTTCTAAGTATTCTCCTCTTCTTCTTCTTCTTCTTCTTCTTCTTCTTCTTCTTCTTCTTCTTCTTCTTCTTCTTCTTCTTCTTTTTTGGTGGTACTGGGGTTCCTGGAAGCCCTTGTACCTCGGGCTACACTCCCAGACCTATTTTATACTTTTTTATTTTTTGAAACGGTCCTTAAGCCAGCACGGCTGGCTTCGATCCTACGAGATCCTCCTGTCTCCGCCTCCCAAGTGCGGGGATTACAAGCGTGCGCCACCACGCCCGGCCGAAGTATTCACTTCTTTTTTAATCTTGTGTAGGCTAAGCATCCCTAACTAAAAATTCCAAAGTCTGAAATGTTCTCAAATCCAAAACACAAATGGAAAATTGCATACCTGACCTTGTGTGATGTGTTTCCGTCAAAATGCAGGCGTTGTGTATAAAGTATACATAAAACATAAATACATTTTGTGTTTATATTAGGGCCCATTCCCAGGACACCTCATTATTTGCAAATATTCCCAAACCTGAAAATAAAATCCAAAAATCTGAGAGACCAAACATTTTGGATAAGGAATGTTCAACCTGTATTTGTATTTTTTGCCTTTCTTTCTTTCTTCTTTCTTTCTCTCTCTCTTTCTTTCTTTCTTTCTTTCTTTCTTTTTTTCTTTCTTTCTTTCTTTCTTTCTTTCTTTCTTTCTTTCTTTCTTTCTTTCTTCTTTCTTCTCTCTTATCTTCCTCTCTCCCTCTCTCTCTCCCTCCCTCTCTTTCCTTTTTTGTGGTGCTAGGGATGGAACCCAGGAGTGCTCTACCTCTGAGCCATACCCCTAGCCCTAATTTTTAAATTTATTTATTGAACCCAGAGGCATTCTACCTCTGAGCTACGATCCCAGCCATATTTTATTTTTATTTTGAAACAGTATCTTACTAAGTTGATGAGTATGGCCATAAACCTTCGAACCTGTAATCCTCCTGTCTCAGCCTCACTGAGATTACAGGTGCGCACCACCATGCCCAGCTTTATTTATTTATTTAATTATTTTGAAACAGGGTCTTGCTAAGTTGCCAAGGGCCTCACTAAGTTGCTGAGGCTGGCTATGAAACTGCGATCCTCCTGTCTCGGCCTCCCAAGTGCTGGAATTACAGTTGTGTGCAGCCACACTCAGTTTACATTACTTTTCCTAAAATGGTCTCTTCAAATTGTAATAACTTCAGTTATCACGAGTTCCGGCCCCACCATGTATTTTCTGTTTGCTCTTGGTCAAGTCATTTATTCTTTCTGAGCCAGTTTCCTCTCCTGTAAGATGTGAATGGTGATTTGGACAGGTGAGAGTCAGACAGGCTCATGACCTTACTACAGTGATTAAACCATGACTGGAGGAAGTAAGCCAGCCAAATACAACTTAGACCAAAATACAAAGAGAGAGGAAGAGACAATATACCAGAAATAATCAGGCACAACGAACCCAGTGAAACTTAAACCTAAATAACTGGAAATAATGTGGTTGCTGCAAACCCCTAATGTAGTTTATAAAAAAGGATTTTTGTAATAGAAAAGACATCATGCAAGAACAAATTTAATAATAAGCTGTGTCTATAATTCCAGATTACTTCTGAAAAACCTGGGCAACAGGAGGGAAGAAGGAAAATAAACACACTAAAAGCCTCATCTTGTTGCAGGAGACTTGGAAATTTTTGGTATTGATAAATTCAGGCTCAGATATTTGTGAAACATGTATAGTCAACCTGTAGAATAAGACAGGAATTAGAACTTCCATACTTCCTCTTCTTCTTTCATGTGGGAAAGTCCCAGAGGCCTGGCACCAGGAGCTGCTCAGAGGACTAGAGCCATGTGCGCCCTCCTGCTCCCAGCCACTGCCGACGGCTCCTGTGTGCCTCCACCCCAGCCCCCGGCGGCAGGTCCCAGCCAGGCTGGCTTGTGGTGGCAACAGAGTGGCTGGGAACAGAACAGGAGATGCTCTCCTCCTCCTGGGAAGTGGCCAGGCCAGATGAGACTGGGCAGAAAGCAAGATAAGGCAGGAGACGGGCTGACTGGCTGACGAGCAGGCTCACGTGGTGTAGCTCAAGGCGCAGAGCAGGGCGTCATTGTTCCCAGCGTGACAGGCCCGAAAGGGTCACGAGCAGACATTATCCACCTAGCCTAGTGGCATAGACTCAGGGCCCAAGGAGGAAATGGGGAAACTAGGATTCTAGTCACAAATGCTATGGGTTCTTGGTGGCCCTGTCAAGTGTGTGAGGTCTCCACAGAGCAGAGATAGCAGTGAGGATCTAAGCGCGCCTCTGGTCTCTGAAGTTGGAAAGTACCCAAGTGCGGTACTTTCTCCCTCTGCACCCTAAGTCAGGGGCTTAACTCACCCCTAAGCTGTGACTCCCTGAGGACAAAGGCTGGACAAGCTCCCTTCCCGCACCCACCGGCCTCCTGAAGGCCAGACCAAGCGGAGGCCTCCTGAGTATGAGACCAGCTCCTAGCTCAGCCTCCAGGGGGCGCCAAATGGACACATCTGGAAGGTGGCCTGGGGTTGGGAAAGAGTCCAGAGTCTATCCTGACCACAGGGGTGGTCACAGCTGAAAAGACCTGAAAGCTGGTGAGTCCATTCCCACTTGACAGAAGAAGGGGCTGAGACTCAGGGGGCTGCAGGTGAGTGGCAGAGCTGGGCTGTGGCTGCCTGTGGAGACAGTCAGGTCTCCTCCAATCTGCCTCCCCACTCTAAGGCCCGGGGAGAGAGGGAGTCTTTCCACCCCAGAAGGCTTGGGTTCAGGCCAGCCATCTGGTAAGGGGAGGATCAGGGAAGACCCTCCCACTTCAGAAGTGGCCAACATAGAAAACCACCAAATAATTCCTGTCTGCCAACGAGCAAATAAAGGCCCAGAGAAGGCCAGTAGCTTGCCAAAGTCAGACAGCAAATTAGAGGAGGAGCCCAAACTGAAACATAGTGCTCCTGATACCCAGTCCTGGGCAAAGAACTCAGAGGAGGTACCACTGTGGCTGCATCTCTTGGCCAGGGTGAGGCCTCAGGACAGCTCACACGCTGGAGTCCTCTGGCTTCTTCTCTGGCCCTGATGCTAACAGATGCTGCTCTGGGCCAAGGCTGGATACAGCTGTCTTGGCCTCTGCTTCTTTGTTCTGCTGCCTCAGGATGGCGAAAACCAAGGCAAAGCATACCAGGGAGCCCGATTTGAAGAAGACCTGGAGGCCAATGAACCTGGGGGAAGAACAAGACAGCCTTGAATTCAGGGGCCCTGGATCCAGGGCTTGGATGCCAGAGTAGAGTCAGCAGACATTACCCCTCGTGCAGTCGGGGACCTTGAGGCTTGCATGGGGGGGACTCTGACTCCCATTGGGCTTCTTCCTCAGAAGAGGTGGAACGTTCTGCACAAGGAGAAGTGGGGACAGAAGACTGGGCGTCCTCTAGGCTCCTCCATGGCAGTGACCTAGGCTGGCCCTGCCTCTCTCTGAACCTCTCTAAGGGCTTGCACAATGATGGATTGTCCCCCAAAGGAAAACAGGACCCCCCTTCCCTGTCAAACTTGCCAAGGCCCTTGTTTGACTTTCCCTCCCCTAGGGAGCAGCCCCTGCACCGTCCCAGCCCATAGGAACTGTGTTTCCCTCAGAACTGGAAGCGGCCAGCTCCCTGCCCCTACCTGCCAGCAAGTCCTCCCATGTCTGCCCCAGGCCAGCAGCCTCTGGGATTTCAGGTTCCTTAAAGCACCCCACTGTACAGTCAGGAAGTCTGAGCCCCAGGGACAGTGGACAGGGCTTTCTCCCAGCCCCGCCCTCGCCCGGCTCATACCCAGTGCTCCTGATTCTCTAGTTCCTGCATCCTCTGTGGTCAGACAGCTGGGGGCAAGGCCCAGCTCTGCCAGTGGGTAGCCGTGTGACCTCGGGGCACTTCCTTTAGCTCTCACTTTCCTTATTGTTTATTTTATTTTATTTTTGTGGGTCTGGGGATGGAACATAGGAGCATTCAACCTCTGAGCTACACACCCTGCCCTATTTTTTTTCTTTATTTGGAAACAGGGTCTCACTAAGTTGCGGAGGGCCTCACTAAGTAGCTGAGGCTGTCCACAAACCATGATCCTCTGGTCTCAGCCTCCCGAATGCTGGGATTATAAGCATGCACCATCATGCCTGGCTTCATTTTCCTTATTTATAAAACAGGCAGCATGGACGTTTGTATCACTTTCAATCACTCTATGATGCATAACTACATTGCAACAAAAGCAATTTTAAAAAGCAATTTAAGTGAACTAAAAACAAATAATAATATCCGGGTGTGGTGGCGCACGCTTGTAATCCCAGCACTTGGGAGGCTGAGACAGGAATATTGTGCAGGTTCGAAGCCAGCCTCAGCTACTTAGTGAGGCTCTCAGTAAGTTAGTGAGACCCCATTTTCAAATAAAGTATAAAGTAGGTCTGGGAGTATAGCCTGGAGGTAGAAAAGCCCCTGGGTTTCACCCCCAGTACCACACACACACAAACTCCAATAAAACAGGCCTCAGTGTCCAGCTCCCAGGATGCAGGCACTTAGCCCTGGATACAGCACCTGTCACTAGCGGGTGCACTTCCCTGGGAACTCGTGATCTGCAGCTGCCCTGCTGGGATCCTAAGGGCCTTTCCAGCACCCTTCCCGCAGCCCTGCCCCAGGTCTCACCGGTTTCGGAACAGGTTGTGGTCATAGTAGCGGCAGACGGCTCGCCGCCCACAGCTCAGGGCCCAGTGCACACAGGTGGTATCGATGGCACTGCCGTGGATCACAGGGCTGGGCATCCAGGCTGTGGGAGGAGGCGCTCAGGGGATGGCGGAGTCGGCACTTCCCAAGCACCCCACCCTGCCATGGCAGGTGGATCTTGGCTCCTGCCTCCTCCCTGTACCATGCACAGAGGGTGCCTCCCATCAGGCGGCCTCACCTCTACTTGCACACCCAGCTCCACACCTGGCTCCAGCCTGCTGCCCCATGCACCTGCGAGCCCCAATGTCAGGCGCGGATCCACTCCTGCCTGTGCCCTCCAGGCCTGGCCATAGGCACATCTGAACCCCTTGGACCACCACCAATGGCCCAAGCAGGCTCCTTACCCAGAATTCTCAGGAGCATGTACTGTATCCCCACAGCCAAAGTCTTGTCTTCTTTCTTCACTCCCCTAAAGACGGGCATGGGACATGAGGGCTGAGAGCGCTCCAGCCCCCAGGGCTACCCAGCACTAGGGAGGGAGAATCCCCACCCTGGCTTCCCTAACCTGTCCCTCCCTCCCTTCCTTTTTTCCTTCCTTCCTCTCTCCTTCCCTTCCTTCCTTCTTCCTTCCCTCCCTCCTTTTCTCTCTCTTTCTTCTTCATTTTTCTTGCTACTAGGAGGTGAACCTAGGGCATTCTACCTCCAATCTCCAAGCCCAGACTTTTTTTTCCTTTTAAACTAGGGTCTCACTAAGTTGCTGAGGATCTTGCTAAATTGCTGGGGCTGGCCTTGAACTTACAATCCTTCTGTCTCAGCCTCCCAGGTACTAGAATTATAGGCCTGTGCCACCATACCCAGCAATTGAGTATGCTGGGTATGAGTGGGGCATTGAGTCCCACTTTAATATCCAGAGAGGGTCCATTCCCTTCTAATTTTCTAGAAGGCAGATAGTGAATCAGAGAACCCCAGCTTAACCACAACAGAATTATCTTGCTCTGAAGTCTCCTTATCCAGCCTCTCCTCCAGGAGACGCCTGGGCTCTGGCCAGGGCACTGGCCCTACTCCCCTTACACATGCTATAGCCCCGGGGCCAGCTCCGGAGCTTTTCTGAGCCTCAGTATACTTACGCACAAGATGGGGAGAAAACCCCATGGTAGCAGGTTGCCAGGGGATAGAGACAGGGCAGGAGGGCCCAGTCTGTTGTGGGGGCCCAGGACACTTGGTTGGCTGCCTTCCTCCAACCCCTCCCTCTGTTCCCAGTCCTGGCTGTGGCGAAGGGCCTCTTGGAACCCAACCCTGCCCACCCTGCTTTCACCTTAGGATGAGCATGAAGGCAGGCGTGTGGGTGACACTGCCCAGCGCCGACCCCAGGCTGAGCAGCAGCATGAAGGGTAGAACCAGGTGGCTGCAGGCCGAGTCGCAGGAGCCCGCAGGCAGTGGGCCGCCCCCCGCCACGCAGCTGCAGTTGGTGTAGAAGGTGACCTGGAGGAAGAAGGGTCTTCAGGAGCCCCCAGGGCAGGCAGCCAGTCAGGGGCCCGAGGCCTGGGAAGGCTCCGGAGAGGCCAAGGGCCCCCAGGCTGCTGGAGCAGAACTGGCCTGAGGAGCCGGGCAGGAGGAGGTGGGCTCTGGAGAGAGGGCGATGTTATAACTACCAGCCTGGAAATGCGCCTATCACCACCACCAAGCTAGAATACAGCTTGGGGGCCAAAGGAATGGGGGTGCTGGCCCCATTTGTCATTTAAAGAGCCAAGGAAAAAGAGGAGAGGAAGCAGTTGGTCTTGGTGGCCTTTCTCAGGTTCATACAGGCTGCTGATCACACCGCCCTCATTTCCTCACCAGGAGCTCTCTGGAGGCTGGGCCCCTGGCTCTGGGTCCTCAGCCTCCCTCTCCCCTGCTCAGGTCCTGGCATAGTGGAAGGGCTCAACAAAGGTTTCTTGACTGACTGGTCTGCTTGTGCCCGCCTCCTCACCGGCCTTTCTCCGATCAGCACTCCGCTCACCTTCCTCTACCCTTCGGACGCAGGGGTGATTGAGCATAGATGCGACGCTGTCACTCCTCTGCTTAGAACCCACGCTGGCTTCCCACTGCTCTGCAGATAAAGTCTCTACTTTTGCTCCTGCATTCATGGCCCTTCCTTGTCTGATCCTTGCTTTCTCTCTATCACCCTTTATGCTTCTTCTTCAAGTTCTTCATAGTTACTTGAAACACTGCGTGCATGCGCATGTACACAAGTCCTCAGCGTGCATATGTGCTCTTCCAAATCTTAGCATATGCTGCTCCCCCTGTCTGGAAAGCCTCCATCCAAAGTCCTAATTTTGCCACTCATCCTTGAAGATCTGGCACAGATGCACCTCCCTTGAAGCCTGGGACCCCATCCTGGTATATACTGAAGGAACCACTTCTGCCCACCAGCACCCAGGAATTCCTAGGAGTTACTTCCTTCTGCATCCTTCCTGAAAAGATTGCTGGGACCAAATCTGAGCCATCTCCTTGGACCCAAACTGGCTTTTTTTTTTTGGAGGGGGGGAGTCTAGAGATGGAACCTAGTGGCATTTGACCTCCAAGCTACATGCCCTGCCCTATTTTTTATTCTTTATTTTGAAACAGAGTCTCACTGAGTTGCAGAGGGCCTCACTAAGTAGTTGAGGCTGTCTGCGAACCGCAATCCTCTGGTCTCAGCCTCCTGAATGCTGGGATTACAAGCGTGCGCTACCACGCCCAGCTCAAACTGCCTTCTTGAGAAAGTAATATTCTACATCTGCTAACAGATAGACTGACCAACAGATAGACGCGGAGGGCAAACAGCCAGAGGCCAAGAACATTTAGAAGTGTGGAGGGTGACAGGGACAGGCAGAGGCCCCAAGGGGCAGAGGTTGCCAGGGGCACACCTCACCTGGCTTTTGTCCAGAGCCTCCTGGACCACCTGGCTTGTGCATCCAGCGTGGCATGGTGTGACGTACTCCACATGGGTGTTGGGGTCACAGACGGGGTTAAAGTCATCTGATGGGCAGGAGCAGGGCTCTGCACAGCCTGGAAACACCGCAGGCTGGGTGCTGAGGGAGAGAAGGGTGAGCCTGGCCACATGCCGGGGCTGCCTCAGCAGCTCCTACCCCTGACAGCAAAGGCCAGAGGTTGGAGCCGCAGCTGAGGTCCTCAGTGTCAAGGTGCTTGCTGCTCCACGGTGGGGCAGTGGGGCTGGCCAGCTCCTTGCAGGGGTGTGTGAGCAGGGAGGAGGCTAAGCTCAGGAGGCTTCCTGGAAGGGGAGAAGTGGGGAGCTGGGGCTCGAGGTCTTGGAACCTCTTTGCTGCCCTAGATCCTATACATCTGTGAGCTTCTGCAAACATCTCTGCCCCTCAGGGGCCCTTCTACAGAAAATTCCTCCCAGAATTAAGTATCAGACGAGAGGCCTTTTTCTTGAGGAGCTGAATTGCTTCTTTTTCTCTGAAAATTACAGCCACAGGTGGGGAGAATAGACAGCTGTGGGATTGCGGGCCTGCTCCTGCCTCCTGCTGGGCCTCAGTTTCTGTCTCATGATCTCTTTACTCGCTTCCCTACCTGCTCACTGTGTCCAGTTGCACCTACCTCCCCCCTGAAGGCCTGCTCCCAAGTTCCCAGGGTGCCCCACCCCAGGTGGCCTGGGCAAGGTGGGAATGGACAGGGAGGGTCAGGAGGTGAGAAAGAGGCCGAGTCCAAAGGGCAGAGGTCTGGGAGGGTTCCAGGGAGGTGGTCCCTGCGATGCAGGCTGTGGCCTGGCTTCGTGCTAGGGGGAGCAGAGCATGCCTGCTTGGAAACAGAAGCCCAGAATGGCTGGTGCTGTGTGCAGGCTGCCAAGGAGGGCCCCCGCAGGACGCTGCAGGTCTCCCTAATGGGCTTTGGGTGGGGGTGGGCAGAGACCCAAGCTGATCACAGGCCAGGCAAGTTTAGTGTAATGCCAGTTCCATGCAGAAGAGGATTGGCTTGGTTGGGGAGGCCAGGAGAGGGACACCCTCTGAGATGCCCTGGAAAGCCTGGGGGGCGTGGGGCGCAGGGCAGAGGTGAGCTACTCCCTCCCTAAGGGCGGTCTTCCCTGAGTGGGAGACTTCGCCACACTTCTTCTCTTCCCTGTCCCACAGGCTCGCTCCTGTGTCTGACTGTCTTGGCATATCTCCCGTGGGAGGGGGAGCAGACTGGCACCATCTGAGCTGAGGATGCATCAGGAAGCTGTGCCATGGGAATCTGCCAGGGGAGGCATTTCCCAGGACCTTCTGCCAGCAGCTGAAGGCTGAGCAGGTGAGAGCCGGGCCCTCCTCTCTCCTTGACCTGGAGCTCATTGTTGTGGTGGGAGAATGATGCTTTGCATCCTATCCCAGCTGGCCAGGTGACCTCATCTCTCTCAGCCTGGCTATATTCACCTGTAAAATGGGCACAATGATAGGGCCCGTTACTATGGGGACTCAACGAGACATAATATGGGGGTGCTGGACTTCCCTTGGGCTGGTGTAGACCCTCAGCTCTTGGCAGTTTTCCATGTCACTTGCTGCATAAGAGTGTGAGCAATTTTCCTCCACCTGCTCAGCTGGTCCCAGAAAGTATCTCCACTCAATTGGAACCCAGAGCTTGGTGACCAAATTGAAAGAATATTGATGTGAACACAGGTGAGCTAAGATGTCAAAGCCAAGGAGAGTGAAGGAGAAGGAAAGGGAGGGCAGGAGGGAGGGGCTGGCCTTTCCATTTCCTTTTTAAAAAGTTGTGATAAAATATCCATTTGATTTTTTTTCTCCAAAAAATTATGGAAAGGAGCATGAGTCCCTCTTCAGCCCCAGGGCTTCCCATGGGGAAAGAAAAAGGGAGAGAGGAGGAAGGGAGGCAGGGAGAGGTCGTAAAGGTAGGACCTGGAGTTCTTGACCCTGAGAAGACACCCTGAACAGAAGCTCCAGGTGAGGGAAACTGGCCCCGGGTGGAGGCAGGAGATGCCAAGGAGGAGGAGGTGGGGATTTCTCTCTGGATCTTAGGCCAACCTAATCCTGGAGCAATTTCCAGGAAAAATGAGATGATTCCGGGAAAGAGGCCGGAATGGAACTTCTAACAACCATTCCAAGAAGGCTCCCAAGGGGAGAGGGTCCGCTTGATGGGGGAGCGAAGGAAGTGGGAGGGGCCTCCCACAGACCTCGGGGACCTTCCTGCAGGAGGGTGGGGACATGCCGCCTCAGACTTGGACAAAGATTTCTGGAATGTCAGTATCATGAGACAACAGAATTTTAGCTTCTGGGTTCTACAAACCAGTAATCCCAGAGTTTCCAGTCCACCCCTTCCCAGGGCAAAAGTTCCCTTTATAACACCCTGATAGGGGCCATCCACCCTCATCCTCTCTCCCACCCTCAGCCCCTGGGGTTGGAACTTGCTTCTTTCTGGGCAGGCCTCACCTTTGGCTCGGAGCAAAAGCCTTCCTCTGCTGAGTTAGGTCCTGCCTCCTACGACGTGGCCTCCATCCCTCTGCCTCGGGGCACAGGGCTCGGCCACTCTGAAGCTGCCATTCCTTGGTGCTTTGTCCCTCCCCAGGCCCCACCCTCTCCAGGCCTGAGCTTCCTTTCCCTTGAAGTCCATCTGTTCCTGTTCTAGCGGTCCCTGCCGCCTTTGCCAGAGCCTTCCAAAGAGATCACCCCTGCCTGTGCCCGAACCAAGGAAGGGCTGGAATAGAGGGCTTTTAGGCTGAGTGTGAGGGATGGAGCCACAGAGGAGGCAGGGGAGGGCTGCCCCTTGCTAACCTGGCTTCTGCTTGGCTCCACTCCCCTCCCCTGTCCCACCCTCTCCCCCACTCACCCAGGCCGGTGCGCGATGCCCACAATCTGGTGGGTAGAGCAGCCGAGGAAGAAGAGGGGCAGGCTGCAGAGCAGGCACAGCAGTATCCCCAGCACGCAGAGGGCGCCACAGCGCACGGGGCCCAGGTGCAGGCGCTTGACCAGGGCGCCCCCCACTAAGATGCCCATGATGGCCGAGGGGATGCTGAGGGAGCCAATGAGCAGGTTGGCATAGGAGGCTGTGATGGAAAACTGGCGCTCCAGGAGCTTAGGTAAGAAGGTGGCCATGCCCGCCACCATGCAGGACATGCACACCTGGGCCAGGACCACCAGCAGGAAGATGGGGTGGCGCAGCGTCCGCAGCAGTACCCTGGGGAAGACTGTTGGGATGAGCGGGGAGGTCAGAGCGGGGCCAGCTGCTCCACCTGTTCAGTGCAGGCTCTTCCTTTCCATCTCTCCCCACATCCCGTCCTATCCCATTCAGCTTGACTGCATCCCTCTCTACCCTATCGTCTGACTCCTGTCTACTTGATACTATTCTATTCCAGTTTTGAAATTCTGTTCCATTCCGTCGAGTTAGATCACATTTTATTCAGTGCGTTCATTTCCATTCAATTCTATCCCATTCCAAACAGTTCTATTCTGTGTCATCCCGTTTAATTCCATTTCATTCTTTACCCCATCCCATTTCGTTTCATTCTTTTGCTTAATCATCCCTATTTTTCCCTTCCCACTAGGCCCTTTCTATACTGTCCTAAGATCACAGGCATGGCGGGTAGCATATGCCTGTAATCCCAGTACTTGAGAGGCTGAGAAAAGAGGATTGCAGGTTCAAAGCCAGCCTCAGCAACTTTCTGTCTAGCTTTTCTACAGCTCTTTACAAGCCAACTCAGGCCTTGGTCTGCCCTGTTGTGTCTCCAATGCACATCCCCTACCTTAATATCCCAGTGCCTAGATTGTGTTTCTTTCGAGCTTTTTACCTAACAGACTACACATTTCATTTAGCTGTTTTTATTATCATCCCAACCGGTTTTATTTTTTGACAGTTTTCTTTTTACTGTTATGTTAATTGTTAAACCTCCAGAGACTGGACACAGTAGGCATTCAATAAATATTTGTGGAATGCATGGAGGAATGAATGAATAGACATATAGATTAATATGTGGTCTAATGTCAGTGTCTGAATCTAAGGCCTCCAGAAAAGGCGCCATTCTGAGAGGCTTCCTGGAGAGGTGCAGCTGGGAGGAAAAGGAATTCTGGTTAGGGGCACAGCCATGGCCCAAGCTTGTGAACAGAACAGAGGGGCTGTTGGGGCACTGAAGAATGCCCCAATCTCCAGGCTTCTAAGAGAGTGCCCAGCTCACAGCTTGCTGGCCTCACTGTAAGTCTGCTGAAGTCAAGGCCTGTACTGATGGGCAGAATCACTTCCCTTCTGGATACAGTAGGCAGCCCAGAGGATGTCCAATGCACTTTCTTTTCTGATATGTGTAAACCTTTCTTCACTATCAACAAAAGAGGAGAGCTGCGTTTCACTTGCAGTAGGCAAGACTGAAGTTAGACATAGGGTGGGAAGGAGAGGCAAAGTCCTTTCTAGGAAGAGATGCAAACCAATTTTTAGGCTGGACTGGTGAGGAGAGGAGGCCATGGAGGTCCTCTGGGCCAGGGGAGAGACCCCTTTTGTTCCTGAGGGAGCAGTACCAGGATCTCTGTCATGGAAGCTGAGTTCTGTCAGACCTCAGAGTATGGCCAAGCCAGTTGGTTCGCTAGCCCCTTGGACCAGACCAGAAGCTATTTTCTTAGGAGCCAGAAAATAAAGACAAACAATCCAGGCCAGGTGGGCGGGGGCTGAGGCTGTGGAATTCCCCCTGCTTCACATCCCAAGCCTGCCTCCTGGGCTTAGATCCTTGCCACGCACAAAGCATTCAGCAAGCACTTGGAATGGGGTGGGGTGGCCCTGGCCCTCGCCCCAGGTAGCTGCTACAGCCTCCCTTCCTCCTTCCCTCTGTGAGCTGCCCTGCTAAGGCACCCGAGGTCCTGTATGTACCGGGGGACTTTAATGTGATTTGATCCAAGTTGTTTAAGTGCCTTTGCTGCAAGGTGGAGCAGGGGCAGGTCCAGGCCCAGCTTCATCCAGAAAGGCCAGTGCAGGGCCATCCCCCTTCCTCTCTCCTCCTACCTCCTCTCCATTCCTGTCCTTTCTGGCAGCCTGGCCTCCGCAGCTCTGTCTCTTGATGGCTGCCATCCTGTTCTCTTGCACAAACCACTACAGTGCACCCCTATCTCAGTGTGCATGTCCTCAATCTCTTCTCACACCCCACAGCCTCTTCCAGAACAGACAGAAAATTCCTGGAGGGTCTGGCTGTGCCTTTCATGTAGTACTACCTGGGGGGGAATTCCCGGGCCTGCCTCCGCTCAGAGGCCAGCTTCACCTTGAGACTGCACGCGCCTCCACCATCGGACACAGCGGGGCCTCCCTCAGCTAAGTGACTGTGTCTTCCTCACCAGCCAGGAACTCGCCCAGCTCAGAGGTCGGGTACCTGCTTTAAAGGGGACAGGTCCTCCTTGGTTTAGGACTATGTTTCCGTCCGTGAGTCAGGGGTCTCCCTTAATTCAATGTCAATGGCTCCCCCATTAGACAGAAGCCTCCCCCAGCTTGGGAGCTATGTCTCTTCCATCAGACAGGGGCATTTCCAAGCATAGAGGTCAGGTCTCTTCCATCAGACAAGGCAGGCGCTCTCTCTGTTCAGAGACTATGTGTCCTCTGTCAGAAGCATCCTCCAGCTCAGGGGCTCTCTTCTCCCAAGAGTCTAGGACTCTTACAGTGAAAGGACCATGTTTTCCCCTTCCTCTACTTCCCCCATGGAAACCCAGGCAGTCAAGATGAGGTTCTAGGGTCAGACTCGCCCTTCCAGGGCTCGGCAGCAGCCCAGAAACCAGGTTAGCTAACCTCACGTAGAAGCAGAAACTAGCAGAGACAAGCTGGCCCTGAACACCCACTCTAGGATTCAATTTCAGCAGCTGGCTCCAACTGCTTTCTGGGCAGGAGCCAGAGCAGTGATTAATAAGCTCCTCCATGGTGCAGTGTGCCGAGCTTTCCAGCAGCAGGGTGACCCAAGGTTAGGGAGGCCAGACCTCTACCCCTAGGCCTGGCCCCATGGCTCTCTCTCCCTTTCTCTGAGAATGCTGGAGAACAGGGGATTAAATTACTGATACCCCAACATCAAGTTTTAGAAAGTTCTTTCTAAGAGTTGGGCCCAATTCTTTCCTGCTGAAAATTCCTTAGTGAGGAAATTTTCAACCCTTGTGGATAATGCCCTTTTAAGCCATGGGCAGCTGCTTTTGCCTCTTTTACTAGCATAGGGCATGATCAGAATAAAATTAGTAAACTGGACATGGTGGCTCATGTTTTTAATCCCAGTACTTGGGAGGCTGAGACAGAAGGATCACAGGTTCGAGACCAGCTTCAGAAATTTAGCAAGGCCCTCCACAACCAGTGATATCCTGCTTCAAAATAAAACACTAAAATAGGGTTGGGGGTGTAGCTCAGTGGTAGAATACCCCTGGGTTCCATCCCTGGTAACACACACACACACACACACACACACACACACACACACCCCAATGGTAAGGGAGTGATCATGCAAACAATCACACTTTATGTTACTGCAGTTTTAAAAACAGTCCATGGGGGCTTTCCAGTCATTATCCCATTTGATTATCCTAACTGTCCTTGAGAGTGCAGAGCAAAGATTATCCACCCAATCTTTCAGCTGAGGAAACTCAGAGAAGGAAAATAACTCTATCAGATTATTTTTTTTATGGTCCTGGGGATGGAACCCAGAGGCATTCTACATCCGACCTACATGCCCTGCCCTATCTTTTATTCTTTATTTTATTTTATTTTTTGGTGGTACTGGGGTTTCTGGAAGCCCTTCTACCTCCGGGCTACACTCCCAGACCTATTTTATATTTTTATTTGGAAACAGGGTCTCTTAAGCCAGCACGGCTGGCTTTGAACCTGGGTGATCGATCCTCCTGTCTCCGCCTCCCAGGTGTGGGAATTACAAGCCTGCACCACCATGTCTGGCCTATTCTTTAGTTTTAAACAGGGTCTCACTGAGTTGCAAAGGGCCTCACTAAGTAGCTGAGACTATTCACGAACCATGATCCTCCTGTCTCAGCCTCCCAAATGCTGAGATTACAAGCGTGCACCACCACATCTGGCTTATTCTACTACAAGATTTTACAGTGGTCAATCAGCAGGGGGACAAGCCTCAAATCCAGGTCATCTAACTTGCCTTCCAGGGCTTTCCAGGAGCCCATTATAGAGCAGGCACTCAATCAATGTCCATGGAAATATATATTCTATTATTATTATTATTATTATTATTATTATTATTATTATTATATTTGGTGGTACTAAAGATTGAATCCAGGGACATTCTACTTCTGAGCTACACTCCCAGATATATTTTATTTTTATTAATTAACTAACTAATTAATTTGCGGTACTGGGGATTGAACTCAGGAGCATTTTACCTCTGAGCTATACCCCAAAATCTATTTTTTCTTCTTTATTTTGAAACAGGGTCTCACTAAATTGCAGAGGGCCTTACTAAGTAGTTGAGGCTAGCTGTGAACCTGTGATCCTCCTGTCTCAGTCTTCCAAGTACTAGGATTACAAGCATATGCCAGCACACCCAGCTTATTTTTACTTTGAAATAAGGTCACTAAGTTGATGAGCAGCTTACTACTTGCTGAGGTTGTCCTTGAGCCTGTGATCTTCCTGTCCTGGTCTTCCAAGTACTGGGATTACAGATGTGGGCCATCGTGCCTGGCTTGGGAGTGGACTCCTTAGAAAGGGATACCTGGTCACCATGCACACTCTGGTTACTGTTTGAGTTTATAGTATCAGGATCAGAGCTGTATGACTCTTATGTCATTGAGTCTACCTCTCACTGTATTGAGAAACAGTACTGGGTAAACTGAGGCCCAGAAGCCAAACAGGCCCAGAACAAAAGGTTGGGTCTCTAGATTTCAGCCTAGAGCTTCCTTTACCCATGCCACTGCTTGGTAATTTAACAGGTATTTGCTGAGGACCCCCTGTTTGCAGGCTCAGTGGGGGAAGGAAAAGGAGACACAGGGCACAGACCCTGACCTTCAGGACTAGGGGAAGGGCTAGACAAACACACGAAATAGATCTGAGCTGATCTAGAAGCCCCCGGGATTCTGAGAGCCTGGAGGAAGGAGGGAAACAGCTTTGCTCACTGGGAGAACTAGGCATGCTGGAGATAGCAGTGGCCTTTGGGGGTGGCCTAAACTAGATAGACAAGAAAGATTTTGATAGGTAACAATAAAAAGAGACATCACAGACAGGATTGCATGAACAAAGACTTGAAAGGAATGGATGGTGCTCAGGAGGGGTATGCAGATGTATAAGATGAATCAAGGAAGGCAAGCTGGGGTTGGGTCCCACACAGTCTCAGGGGTACCTCTGTCTAGCTTCTTCCCGACCTAGCCTGAGTTCACTTACCTTTGATGAACTGGATCACCGTCAGGTTTGGTGCAATCTGGGCTAGGCCATCCTGATTCTTTGGGGACTCCTCTGGGCTCTGCTCACGGGGGGGATTCTCACCCTGGGGAGACACACCAAGGGCAGTCAGGTGGGTTCCAGAAATGCTACTCAGAGATGGCTGTGAGCTGGGCAGGAGAGGTCAGGGAGGGGAGCAAAGGGGCCAGCAGCATTCCATTGGCTCCTGGTCCTGTAGGTACTTAAAGAGGGGCTTTGAAAGAAAGAATAAAATTCCTGTGGTTAAAGCTTGTCACCATCATCATTAATATCCTAGTATCATCAACACTACCATAAATATTACCACCATAAGCTGAATGCAGTGACACATACCTATAATTCCAGTACTGGGAGGATGAGACAGAAGGATCACAGGTTCAAGGCCAGTCTCAGTAACTTAGTGAGACCCTTAGAATCTTAGCAAGATCATCGGGCGTGGTGGCGCAGGCTCGTAATCCCCACGCTTTGGAGGCTGAGACAGGAGGATCACACAGGTTCGAAGCCAGCCTCAGCTACTTAGTGAAGCTCTCAGCAACTTAGTGAGACCCTGTTTCCAAATAAAATATAAAATAGGTCTGGGAGTATAGCCTGGAGGTAGAAAGCCTCTGGGTTCCACTCCCAGTACCACCAAAAAAAAAAAAAAATCTTAGCAAGATCATATTTCAAAATAAAAAATAAAAATAAAAACATTGAGGGAATAGCTTGGAGGAAGAATGCTGCTGGGTTCAATGCCCCATACCAAAAACAAAAAATGAAAGAAATAAAAAAAAGAAAATTGCTACCATAATCACCACCATCATTATTCCTATCACCTTATAATAAAAAGGGTTGGGTCGGGCGTGGTAGCACATGCTTATAATCCCAGCAGTTGGGAGACTGAGACCAGAGGATCGCGGTTCACGGTTCACTGACAGCCTCAGCTACTTAGTGAGGCCCTCTGCAACTCAGTGAGACCCGGTTTCAAAATAAAGAAAAAATAGGGCAGGGGGTGTAGCTCGGAGGTCGAATGCCCCTGGGTTCCATCCCCAGACCTGCAAACAAACAAACAAACAAACAAACAAAAAATATATATATATATATGATCAATAAAACAAAAATCTGATTCTTTAAAAAGATTAAAAAGGTTGGCAAAACCCTTAGCCAACCCAACTAAGAAAGAATCAACCCAAATTATTAAAATCAGAAATGAAATAGGAGACATCACCATAGACAGTGGGGAAATATCCCAATAAATTGTAAAAATGTGGAAGAAATCTACAGATTTCTAGATACATAAAACATACCTAAATCAAACTAAGAAGATATAGAAAACCTAAACTGACCAATAGTAAGCAAAGAGATAGAAACAGCAATTAAAAAGCCTTCCATTGAAGAAAAGCCCAGGTCAAGATGGATTCCTAGTTAATTCTACAAAACCTTTACAGAAGAACTAAACAAGTTATTTTGTGAAATAGAAAGAGATGAAATTCTTTCAAACTCCTTCTATGAGGCCAGTATCACCTTAATACCCAAACTGAATAAAGATCCCCAAGGAAAGAAAATTATAGACCAATCAATATCACTGATAAACATAGACACAAAAATCCTAAACAAAATACTAGCTATGCACATTCAAAACTACATCAAGAAAACTGTACACCATCACCAAGTTGGTTTCATCCCGGGAATGCAGGGCTGGTTCATGATATGTAAACCAATACGCTATTTATCACACAAATAGAACTAAGGACAAAATAAATCACATGATCATCTCAATAGATGCTAGAAAGCATTTGACAAAATCCAACCCTAATTCTTGTTAAAAACACCACAGAAAAAAGGAATAGAAGGAACTTACCTCAACATCATTAAGGCAATATACAATAAACCCAAAGCCAACATCATATTGAATGGGGACAAAACTGTGAGAATTCCCTTTAAAATCAGAAAGAAGATAAGGATGCCCACTATCACCACTCTTTTTCAATATAGTTCTTGAGACTCTTGCCAGAGCAATAATTCAAAAGGATACCATAGAAATTCAAGTAGGAAAAGGAGGATTAAAATTATCTCTATTTGCAGATGATATGATCCTATATTTAGAACACCCCCAAAAAACTCAACTGAAATACTAGAGGTGATTAACAATTCAGAAAAGTAAGGGGATACCAGTCAGAGTGGCAAGCATAAAGAAATCAAACAACAACAAATGCTGGCGAGGATGTGGGGAAAGAGGAACTCTTTTACACTGTTGGTGGGAATGCAAACTAGTTCAACCACCATGGAGATCTGTGTGGAGATTACTAAGAAAGGTGGGAATAGATCCACCATATGATCCAGCTATACCACTCCTGGGTATCTTTCCAAAGGGGTTGAATTCAGAGAAATACAGCAACATATGCATACCTATGTTCATAGCAGCACAATTTGTAATAGCCAAAATATGGAACCAACCCAGATCTCCATCAACAGATGAATGGATAGCAAAACTGTGGGAAATACTCACAATGGAATTCTATTCAGCCATAAAGAAGAACAAAATTATATCATTTGCAAGAAGATGGAAAGCCCTAGAGAACATTATGTTAAGTGAGGTCAGCCAAGCACAGAAGGAGAAGATACATATGTTTCCTCTAATATGCCCAAACTAGGAAACACAAAGAATACCAGTGGGACTCCAGATATTAGAGGGGAAATACTAGCTAAGTTTGAATGGAAAGATAGGAGAGGAGGAAGGCCGATCTTGATTAATGAGGGTCTACACCTGAACATGTGTAAAATTGTGAATATGACATGGTTAACCTGGACAACCATTGGTGGGAGGGGGGAAGGGAAAACGGGGGCGGGGGGGGGAGAAGGCACCAAATATAGTTTAAATGTATGCTATTTATGTTCAATAAAAAATTAAAAAAAAAGAAAAGTAAGGGGATATAAACTCAAACTAAAGTAGCTTTTCTATATGCCAATTATGAATCCACTGAGAAATAAGTCCAGAAAATAATTCTATTTACAACAACCTCAAAAGCAATAAAATACCTAGGAATAAACCTAACCAAGGAGGTAAAAGACCTCTACAATAAAAATTACAAAATATTAGAGAAAGAAATTAAAGATCTTAGAAGATGGAAAGATCTCCCTTGCTCTTGGATAGGCAGAATAAATATTATCAAAATGGCCATTCTACCAAAAGCGATCTCCACAGTCAATGCAATTCCTATCAAAAAACCAGTGTCATTCTTCATGGACCTAGAAAAAAATCAATCATAAATTTCATATGAAGAAACAAAAGACCCTGAATAGCCAAAGCAATTCTCAGGGATGTGACTTCAAATTATACTATAGAGCTATAGTAATAAAAAGCACATGGTATAAGCACACACACACACACACACACACACACACACACACACACACACCAGACACATAGACCAATGGAACAGAATAGAAGATACAGAAACAAATCCACACACTTATAGCCAATTGATTTTCGACAAAATTGCTAAACAAATACATTAGAGAAAAGAAAGCCTTTTCAATAAATGGTGTTGGGAAATTGGTTAATCCAAACTGGTTGGAATTAAAGCCTTACCTCTCACCTTGCATAGGAATCAACTAGAAATGGATCAAAGACCTAGAAATCAGACCAGAGACTTTGAAGCTACTAGAGGAGGGCATAGGTCCAATTCTCCAACATATAGGCACAGATAGAAACTTCTTTAACAAGAGCCCCAAAGCTCAGGAAATTAAAACAAGAATTAATAAATGGGGTAGCATTAAACTAAAAATGTTTTGCTCATCAAAGAAAACTATCAAGAGTCTAAAGAGAAACCTAAAGAATAGGAGATCTTTGCCAGTTATCCCCCTGATAGAGGACTAATATCCAGAATATACAAATAACTTAAAATTTTTTTGTGTGTGGTACTGAAGGGTGGAACCCAAAGGCTTTTCTACCTCCAGGATATATTCCCAGACCTATTTTATACTTTATTTGGAAACAGGGTCTCACTAAGTTGCTGAGAGCCTCACTAAGTAGTTGAGGCTGGCTTCGAACCTGTGCGATCCTCCTGTCTCAGCCTCCCAAGTGCTGGGATTACAAGCGTGCGCCACCATGCCTGGCATATGAATAACTTAAAAGACTTTATACTGAAATAACAAATAACCCAATCCAGAAATGGACAATTGAATTGAAGAGACACTTCACAAAGAAAGAAATACAAATGGCCAATAAATACATGAAAAAATGTTCAACATCATTAGCAATCAGGGAGATGCAAATCAAAACTACACTGAGATTCCATATAATAATTTCCAATTAGAATTTCAGTCATCAAGAAGCCAAAGATGTCCATCAACAGATGAATAGATTACAAAACTGTGGGAGATGTACACATGGAATTTTACTCAGCCATAAAGAAAAACACAATTACAAGGAAATGGATGGAACTGGAGGACATTATGCTAAGTGAAATTAGTCACAAAAAAAATAAGAAATTGGATGCTTTCCTTAATATGCGAAAGCTAGAGAGAAATGGGCAACAGGAGGAACCATAGATGAAGAGGGAGAGTCTATAGAGGAGCAAATAAGGCGACCTAACTGAGGGGAGGGGAGGGGGGAAGAGGGAAAGTCTCTAAAGCACATGATGTACTTAAACAAACATATCAAAGTCAATCACTAAGCCAAGCATGGGGAGGAGGAAAAGGGAGGGAATGGGGCGGGAATTGGGTAAGGGCTAATTGGGTGATGTGTGCATGTCTGTCTCCACAAGTCTTTTATCCCATTAAGATGTATGACTACAATGCACCAATAAAAAATTTAAAAATACAATAAATGTTAGTAAGGATATGGGGAAATTGGAACTCTTCTACACTGTTAGTGGGATTGAGAATTAGTTCAGCCACTATGGAGATCAGTGTGGAGATGCCTCAGAAAACTGGGAATGGATCCACCATTTGATCTGGCTATACCATTCCTGGGTATCTTTCAAAAGGGACGGGAACCCTTTCAAAAGGGACAGGAACCAGTAAAATATGCACATCCATATTCATATCAACAAAATTCACAGTAGCCAAATTATGAAACCAACCTAGGTACCCATCAACAGATGAATGGATTATAAAATTATGGGATGCCAAGCATGGTGGTGCACGCTTGTAGTCCCAGCATTCAGGAAACTGGAGGATCGCGGTTCACGGACAGCCTCAGCTACTTAGTGAGGCCTTCTGCAACTTAGTGAGACTCTGTTTCAAAATAAAGAATAAAAAATAGGGCAAGAGGTGTGGCTTGGAGGTCGAATGCTGCTAGGTTCCATCCCCAGACTCCCCCCCCCACACAAAATAATAAATGAAATTACGGGATGTCCACATAATGGAATTCTACTCAACAATAAAGAAGAACTAAACTATGTCATTTGCAGGAAAACGGAAGGCCCTGGAGAACATTATGTTAAATGAGATTAGCCAGTCACAGAAAGTGAAGGATCATATGTTTTCTCTTATATGTGGAAACTAGGGAGCGATCAGGATACCAGAGAGACTCCAGACAATGGAAGAGAAACTTCAGTTGATCCAAGGAGGCGATCTAGGGGAAGGGGAGGGAAAGAGAGAGAATCAAGGAAGGAATTCATATGGGAAAAATACCAATGTCAATCTCAGTACCCTGCATGGGGAAGAAGGGCAAGGAGCCGGGGAGCCCACCAAGTGCTGTGTGCATGTATGTCACTTCAACATGATTTACCCTATGATGTGATATTAAAATGTGTCAATGAAAGTATATTAAAAATCACCCTTCACATGACCAGTATCCTAATAAATGATCAATTTATTCACAATGATTAGGATATGATAACTTACTATAAGTGTCTCTGTTGTGGTCACTCTGACCAATATAATCACTATTGTTATCACTGTTACCTGGATCTTCAGAATCACCTCCACAATCACAATGGTCAGAATCACCAATATGGTTATCACTGTATCTAACATCATCATCCCCCCCCCCCAGTATCTCCATCAATATCAGTGTTGCCAACCTCATCTCCATCACCACTGCCACTATCACCACCACTTCCCCATCTCACAATACTATCACCATCACTACTGTCATGGGCAACATCTCTGTTCCCTACATCATTGCCAATGTCACTCTTCCTACTACCACCAGTGTCACCTACCCCACCCCAACCACCATCACCAGTCCCTGTCCCCAGTGACAGCACCTTTACTACTCTTGGCACCATCTACATCATCGACCTGATGAAGACCACATCTCTCTCTTCAGTTATTACGTCCATCGCCTGTGACTGTCATCGCCTGGAGTGTCCAGTGAGCTGTGCCTACCAATAGGCGGGAGTGATGTAGGTGGGTCTACAGGTGCATCCTGTTTCGTACTGTCTGCTGAGACAGAGTGGGAGCTGGGGGGAAGGCAAGAGGCAACAGCCCCCATTTTCTCTAGGAAAATTCAGCCACACCCAGAGAATGTGCTTAGCTCTGGTTCCATGGTAAGAAGATGGCTACAGACATGGTGAAGTGTGTTCCTCCAACCTGGGTAAGGATGGCATCCATGCACTGGGAGTGGTGGCATATGCTTGTAATCCCAGTTCTTGAGAAGCTTCTTGAGACAGGAAGGTCACAGGATCAAGGCCAGCCTCGATAACTTAGCAAGACCCTGCTTCAAAATAAATAAAAAAAGGTGTGTGTGTGTGGGGGGGGTAGAATGTTTGTAGATTCAGTCCCCAGCTTTAAAAAAAAATAAATAATGGCCTCCATGCAACTCCTGAAGGAGATATTTGGGGAAGAGAAGACTTATATGAGGGAACGCATCACCGTCTTCTGAAAGAAGGAAGGAAATGATGACAAACAGTAGTTAATGCCTACTACGCATTTGCTGACATACTCACTACCCTGTCCTAATGACTCGTGCATAACTCTTTGCGCTCTCTCAACGACTCCTAGAGTTCATACCGTTAAAATCCCTTTGAGCCAGGCACAGTAGTGCGCACTTGTAATCTCAGTACTTGGGAGGCTGAGACAGAAGGATCACAGGTTTGAGACCATCCTCTGCTATTTAGAGAGACCCTCGGCAACTTAGCCAGTTCCTGCTTCAAAATAAAAAAATAAAAGGGGCTGGGACTGTAGCTTGGAAATAGAATGCCCCTGGATTCAGCTCCCAGCACCAAAAACAAATTCTCTATTATTCAGGTGACAAAATTGAGAGGAAGTAAATTTCCTTGAGTGACACAACTGGTGAGTGGGCCTGCTAGGGTTGGACCTTGGCAGGCAGTTCGGGTCCAGAGCCTGGTCACGGAGCTGGATCTCCCTAGAGGAAGGTCCCCAGATTACCTAGTGCCAGGCGGTTCTACCTGTGTTCCTCCAGCACAAACTCGGCCAGGTGCTTTTTACCATACCCAGTATTTAGATGAGGAAACTAAGCCTAAGAGAAGACTTTACTGGTGTAGGGTCATTTGCATATCAGTGACCACATGGGGTCTGATTTTGCTACATTTTTCTACGCAGCCTGAGGTCAGAATTAGAATCACCAAACTCCATGGAAGGAGACAAAAGGCCAGTATGAAGGGCGGTTTGGAAGGGGCTGCCCTGAGACTTAGCTCCCTCTACCTAGGCGTGTGGCCCAGGATGCGGGTCCCTCGAGAGGGCAGATGAACTTCTTTGGTTCTGCCTTTTCTCTCCCCGTGTTTTCTCTTCGAGGTCTCTTTGGCTCTGCCCTCTGTTGGAGCCTGACACATCCTCTTCCTCCCACCTCGTTTTCTAGGGAGCCTCGTGAAGCAAGTGCTGGGGTCCCTCGCATTTCAGAACCCTCATGACAGAGGATGCTCGCTTCTGGCCTTCTTGCGCCTGCTTCCTGGGCTGGCTGGCTAAAAGCCTGTCCTGCTCCTGCAGGGCAATTCATTCAAATATTAATTCATATGTGTTTCTCTCTCTTGGGCTTTTCCATTTCTCTTCTTTCATTTCATCGGGGAAGAGGCTTTGGGTTGCCTGGCCTCAAGGGAGGTTTTTGGCAGGGTAGAAAACACTAATGGGTTGCAGGGTTTTCCTTTCTAGCTTTGGTTGGCAAAGCTTGAGCTCTGGAGGGGATTCCGTGGGGTGTTGAAGTGCGTTCGACAGGAGATGGAGGCCTGAGAGGATGGAGGGGAACAGAATGCCATCTCCTTGCAACTAAAAATTGGAAATGAGGCTGGGGTAGTGTCTGGGTTAGTGGGTTCTGTAAACATGTGACCTCTCAGATAGGGCCAGTGGGGACAGTTCACCTCTGCACAGGCTGCAGCCTGGCCTTGGGGGCTGGGCTCCCATGTTGCTAGACACACCAAGACGCCTCTGCTCCAAGTATGCTGTATGGGTTTGTTCTGGAATGTTCTCGAAAGCTCACGTTCCCAATGCAGCAAGGTTCAGAGGTGAGGTATGTCTGGAGGGAGGTGGGCCATTGAGGCAGCGCCTCGGGGACTCTGTAAGCCTCCTCCTCTTGCTCTCTGTTTTTGTGCTACCATGAACCGTCCTAATGAACTTTCTCCGCCACGCCTTGCTGCCATAGTTTCTGCTTTAGAGTTGGCCAACTATGGACTAAACTCTTGAAACCATGAGCCAAATAATCTCTTTCTCCTCTCAGTTGTTCTCGTTGGTTATTTGGGCCGATGAAATAGTAGACTGACACACATGTGAAGGGGCACTCCACAGGCCAGAATGGCCAGGGAGAGCAGGGCTGTAGTGAGCAAGGGGGGCTGATACTGGCGCCTTCTGGGTGGGGTCTCCCTGGTGCCCAACTTAAGACCTCAGGACCTTGGCTTCACTCTGGTGGGAGGACCCTGAGAAAGGCTGCGGTCCATTTTCTGGATGATTTGGCAGGATGGGCATTCAGAGTAGAAATTAAGTTGATTCTTAAAGAAAAAAAATATATATATGTATGTATTTTATATACATTTAGGTTAGAGTCCAACTTTCTTTTGTGTCTATCTTTCCTTCTGGGCTCTGAGCTCTGGGAGAGTAGGACTCATGTTTATTTTATTCTCTCTTGAAACTCTGATGCCTAGCACAGGGCCTGGGGCAAAATAGTCAGTATCTGATCAATTTCCTTGAAAAAAGAAGGTGTACAGGAGAGGGTTCCTACCCAGTGGTGGCAGAAGCCAGTGCAAGGCTCCTGGAAGAAAAATGAGACCATCAAAAGGAGGTGCTATCAAGTTACAAGGGAGCTGCCGGGTTGCTAATGTTCAGAGACAGGCAAAGGCTTCACACAGAGCCCCAGGGGTTAGCAGAACTGAGATTCCAGTACCTGCCAGGCATGGGTATGTGAGCTTACGGCCCATGTCCATAAGCCTGGGACCTGCAAAGGAAGGAGTTATGTGCTTTCTCGTGAGCAAACCCAGATGACTTGTTCAACACTACATAACTAGGAATGGGCACAGCTAAGACCTGGGCTCAAGCTTGCCTGGGTAGAAAGCTCCTGCTTTACCTCCTAAGACCTAGGAGCTGGCGCCCCTGGCACAGGATAAGCAGAATTAGGAGGCACCTTCGTAGTGTGATTCAAAGGACCCTGAAGGCTCACCATTTAAGTTTTCTTCGGGTGAGGCACCTTTGCCTATGATTCACTTACACCTCACTGAGCACCTGAGATACGCTGGTCCACACTGAGATGTGTCATCAGAGACCAGGACACACTGGATTTTGAAGATTTTGTATAAATATGTTGAAGATTTCATCATCAGTTTTTTTAGATATGCCAAAGTTCAAATTATTTCTGATATAGTGGGTTTAATAAGATATACTATTAAATTAATTTCTGTTGATTTTGAAGGTTGCTCTTTGAAACTTTTTATGGGGCATATAGGATATGTCTCTCAGCCATCCTGCCTTAAAGAGAATTAGTGAGTCTTCTCGCTCCATCCTCAGTCCTGGGCCGTGGGAGAGTGCTCCAGGAGGGATGCTGCAGTGGGCTGAGAGGCCTACGTGGCTAAAGAAGAAGGTGCTAGGAGTAGGGTGCTGCCCCTAGGAAGAAAACAAGAGGGGCTGGAGACAGCCTGGAAACTACCCCAGGTTTCATTTCAGGGAGGGCAGGCTCACCCTTGAGAGACAAGCAGAATCTTGTGAGTTCCTTGCTCTCAGGTAAACAGTCCAAATAACCACAAGGTCATTTGCCCTCCTCACCTATGAGGGCTACGCTGCCCTTCACATCCCCCCGCCATTTAATTCCCACAGCAGTCTGTCTCATGTGGGCAATATCACTGCAAATATATATTATATATTATAATAATATATATAATATATTATTATAATATATAATATATATAATATATTATAATAATATATAATATATAATATATTATAATAATATATAATATATATAATATATTATAATAATATATAATATGTTATTATATATATATATATATATATACACACACACACACACTTTTTGGTGGTACTAGGGGTGGAACCCAGAGGCTTTCTACCTTCAGGCTCTACTCCCAGACCTTTTTAAAAATATTTTATTTGGAAACAGGGTCTTGCTGAAAGCCTCACTAAGTAGCTGAGGCTGGCTTCGAATCTGTGTGATCCTCCTGTCTCAGCCTCCCAAGCTCAGGGATTACAAGCGTGCGCCACCACACCTGGTATCACTGCACATATTTTACAGAAGAAAAGACTTGAGGCCCCAGAGGGCAAATGCCACCCAGCAGTTACTGGTAGTGCGGGCTTTCAAAGCCAGCTTCTCTGATATCCCTGTCTCCGACTGTTAAAGAGAGCACGGGAACCGGGCGTGGTGGTGCAGGCCTGTGACCTCAGTGTTCAGGAGGCTGCGTTGGAGAATCTCAGGTTCCAGGCTGGCCTCGACAACAATAGAAAAAGAGTTGGAGGTAGACTGTTCCTGGGTTCAATCACCAGTACCAAAAAAGGGGCACAAGGTTTTATTTGGGAGGCAGATCTGCAGGGGTTGGGGTCAGGGAGGAGTGAGGGTTGGACTGACAGCAAGGTGAGGTGACTTGAAGCAGGTCACAGCATGAACTACTGTAGGCTGGTAGGAGGGGCTGTGGGAGAGGGACACCAAGCTGACTATAGCATGGGTCTCACCAGGACAGCAGCTGGGATGTGAGGTGGACCAGAGCCAGACCTGGGCTTGGGGGTCAGACTGAGGGACTGGAGCTTTATTCGGTGAGAATCAGGAGCCCAGGTGTCCCTAGCTCTGTCCTATGTTCTCAGGAGGTTTCTGCCTCTTGTCCCTCATCCATTTTGAGGACTGCTGACTAATAGTGGGTCCCAGAAACAGGAAACATTGTGCTGCTGCTCAGAACAGGGGTCGGAGTGTGACCCAGCTGGGCTGCGGTTTGCTCAGGTCAGCAGGCCTGGGCCCAGCCTGTTGGGACTTCTGCTCTTGGGTCCTGTGCTGACTGCTGCAAGACTGTGGACACGGCACGCTGTGTGTGTGCTCCCCCTTCCCCACTCAAGTCCTATGGCCGCAGGGCCGCCAGGGGTGCTGGGGCTATCCTTGCAGGGAACTGAGCTCCCAGAAGGCTCTGTCCTGGGGCTGGGTCTCCGCTCCCATGGAACTGGGCTGGTATGGCAGGTGATATGGACCTCCCACTAGCTCTCAGCTTCTACCCCAGGTCACCATGGGAAGCAGCCAGGGGGATGGGGCTCTCTGTAAGACTTTGTAGCCCTCTGTGGGGGAGAGAGTTTTTTAGCAGAGCAACTGGAGATCTGAATTTCTGTGAAAAATGAACTGAGCCTCCTGCTTTCTTTCAGTGAGATTCATGCAACTTTCCTCTGTGGCTATCAGGGAGCTCAGAATCAGTCAAGCATGGTGGCACACACCTGTGATCCCAGTACTTGGGAGGCTGAGGCAGGAAAATGCCAACCAAGTTCGAGCCCAGTCTAAGCAACTTAGTGAAACACTGTTTGGAAATAATGTGAAAAGGGCCGGGGGGTATAGCTCAGTGGTAGAGCATTTGCCTAGCATGTGTGAGGCCCTGGGTTCTAGTCCCAGACCTGCCCCCTCCAAGCTCAGAAGTGGAAAGTGGTATAATTATGCCAACAGGACTGATCTTTACAGTCTATGCATTTACATTACTCTCTCTCATTCCATTAGTCTTTGGCTTTTATTTATAGTTTTTCTTTTCCTCAGTCTTGATAGATTGATTTAGCATGGGTCTTGAAACGTGTTTTCCTAGGATTGAATCTCAGCTCTCTCAGGTGTAAAATGGATGTAATATCTGTACCTACTGGATAGGTGGGTTATGAGGACGATATAAAACATTACATATAAAAGTCTTAGAACAGTGCTGGTTCGAAGAAAATAATAAATGGTAGCCTGATCCATACTATTTTGCTAATGCTGTACCTGTGCTTGGTGTCTGCTCTCATGCTTTCTGAAATATAGTGGAAGATATAGAAAAGCACATAAGAAGTAAAATAACACCTCATCTCACTCAAGTTAGAATAGATATTATAAAAAAAGATGATCAGGGCATGGTGGTATATGCCTGCAATCCCAGTGCTTGGGAGGCTGAGATAGGAGGATTAATAGCAGGTTCATGGCCAGCCTCAGCAGCTTAGTTAGACCCTTTTTTTTTTTTTTTTTTTTGCGGGTCGAACCCAGGGGCATTTGACCTCCCCGAGCTACACCCCCTGCCCTATTTTTTAAAACCGGGTCTCACTGAGTTGCAGAGGGCCTCACTAAGTAGTTGAGGCTCTCCGCGAACTGTGATCCTCCAGGTCTCAGCCTCCCGAATGCTGGGATTACAAGCGTGTACCACCACATCCGGCTTAGTTAGACCCTCTTTAAAAAATAAAAAAAATTAGCTGGCGTGGTGGCTCACGCTTGTAATCCCTGTGCTTGGGAGGTGGAGACAGGAGGATCCTGCAGGTTCGAAGCCAGCCTCACTGGCTTAAGAGACTCTGTTTCCAAAATAAAATATAAAATAGGTCTGGGAGTGTAGCCCGGAGGTAAAAGGGTTCTATCCCCAGTACCACCAAAGAATAAAAAATAAAAATAAATAAATAAATAAAATAGAGCTGGGGGTATAGCTCAGAGGTAGAAAGGAATGTACCTGGATTCAAGCCCCCATACCACCACCAACAACAACAAAAATGCTGATGAATGTGGAGAGAAAAGGGAATACCTTTGTGGCATTGGTGGGAATGTGAATCAGCACAGATGTGAATCAGCACAGCTGTTATGGCAAACGGTATGCAGATGCCTCAAAAAATAGATAATAATAATAAAATAAAACCACATAGTCCAGCCATCTCAGTTACTACTAGGTATATTTCCAAAGGAAACAAAATTAGCTTGTTAAAGAGACATCTGGTTCTGTCATGTGAGGACACGGAGCTGGCATCATGTGTGAGCCAGGAAGAGCCTCATCAGAACCAGGACGGACCATGCTGGCACCCTGAGGCCTGACTCCCAGAACTGTGAGCAATGCATGGTTGTTGTTTAAGCCAGAGAAGGGTGGGGGGAGAGAGAGAGACAGAGAGACAGAGAGAGAGACAGAGACAGAGACAGAGACACAGAGACAGACAGAGAGAGAGACAGAGAGAGACAGAGAGAGAGATAGACAGAGAGAGAGAGAGACAGAGAGACAGAGACAGAGAGAGACGGACCATGCTGGCACCCTGAGGCCTGACTCCCAGAACTGTGAGCAATGCATGGTTATTGTTTAAGCCAGAGAAGGGTGGGGGGAGAGAGAGAGAGACAGAGAGACAGAGAGAGAGACAGAGAGAGAGAGACAGAAACAGACAGAGAGACAGAGAGATAGACAGAGAGACACAGAGAGAGACAGAGAGACAGAGAGACAGAGACAGAGAGAGACAGAGAGACACAGAGAGACAGACAGAGAGGCAGAGAGAGACAGAAAGACAGACAGACAGAGGCAGAGAGAGCGGGAGACTGAATCTACACGCCTGTTTATTTCAGCATTATTTTCAGTAACCAGAGATGGACCCAAGCTACGTCCACCAACAGGTAAATGGATAAAGAAAGTGTAGTCTGTATATATGATGGAGCGCTGTTCTTAAAAAAAGAGCAAGTCCTGTCATTTGTGATCATACAAATGAAACTGGAGTACATTATGTTGAGTGAAATAAGCCAGGCACGGAGAGACAAACATTGCATGATCTCATTTATATGTGGAAGTTGAGAAAGTGGAACTGGCGGCAGCAGAGGGGAGTGGCGGTGCTTCCCAGGGGCTGGAGGGACGTCATCAAAGAGAATGGGCCCCAGGTAGACAGGAGGGAGAAGTCCAAGCCCTTTACTGCACATCGCGGTGGCTACTGTTACTAACATGATAGTCTATACTTGAAAACCGCTCAGAGAGTAGATTTGAAGTCTACTTAGAGACTTTAAGTCTACACACACACACACACACACACACACACACACACACACACACACTGGTATGTAAGGATGGCTGTGGTGGTGCACACGCTTGTGATCTCAGTACTTGGGAGGCTGAGACCAGGGGATCACAGGTTTGTGGCTAGTCTCAGCTACTTAGGGAGGCCATTTGTAACTTAGTGAGACCCTGTTTCAAAATAAAAAACAAGCCGGGTATGGTGGTGCATGCTTGAAATCCCCACGCTTGGGAGGCTGAGACAGGAGGATCGCACAGGTTCGAAGCCAGCCTCAGCTACTGAGTGAGGCTCTCAGCAACTTAGTGAGACCCTGTTTCCAAATAAAGTATAAAATAGGTCTGGGAGTACAGCCCGGAGGTAGAAAAGCCCCAGGTTCCACCCCCAGTACCACAACAAAACAAAACAAAACAAAACAAAAACAACCAAAAAAATTAAAAGTAGGGCTAGGGGTGTAGCTCAGAGGTAGAATGCCCCTGGGTTCAATCCCCCATACCACACACACACAAAAAGAAATGGCATGTGAGGTAATGTATATGTTATTTTTTGTTGTTTTTTCTTTATTAATGTATATGTTATATAGCTTGATTTAACCATTCCACAATGTATGTATTTATCAAAACAACATTTGGTATATCATAAATATGTGTAATTTTACTTTCCAATTATATTAAAAATTAAAAAAATCAAAGCACTTAGGAAGAATGTTAGGAGGAAAAAGGCAGTTTTTCTGCCCTCCCCTTTTAAGAGCTGGCCTGAGCTGAGAGTAGTGCTGCATACCTGTAATCCTAATACTTGGGAGGCTGAAACAGGAGGATGGAAGATTCAAGAATAGCCTCCACAATTTAGCAAGGCTCTCGTAGCAACCTACCAAGACCCTCTTTAAAAAAAAAAAAAAAAACAAAACTAATAATGGAGGGTTAGGAATGTAGTTTGGAGGTAGAATGCCTCTGGGTCCAATCCCCAGGAACGAACACACACACACACACACACACACACACACACACACACACACCTGGCCTGATCAGAGAAAGATGCTGAGAATGAGCACTCCTGTTGACCAAGCCTGTGTGTCAGACACTGAACCACCTACCTCCACACTGTGTCTCATTTTGTTTTACAAAATTCCCAAGATGCAAATGTGTGGTCATACCCATGATACAGATTTCAGAGTTAGTAAGTGGCAGAGGTGGGCCGGACGGTGAAGACGCCGTATGTCCACCCCGCCAGGCTGACCCTGCCTGCTCCTGCCCGGGACCTCAGGCACAGTGAGACCCGCGGCCTCTCATCTCCCTTCTCTAGCCTCATTGGACTAGATCAGCTCATTTTGGGCGGCAGAATTCTTTCCCCAATCTAAGTGTTGTTCTAAAGACTGGTATAGGGAGCTGACAGTGTAGCTGAATAACAGAGCTTTGTCCTAGCACGTGTGAGATCCCAATTCAGCACAGGAAAACAAAACAAAACCAACCAACCAACCAACAAAAACACCCAGAAAATCTGGTATAAAAACACATAAAGCAGAACTTCTCTGATTGAAGTGTGTGTGTGTGTGTGTTGGGGGGGGGTAAAAGGCTTGGGAACACCCTCATTCTCCCTATGGTTAACATCCCTGACGTTTTGTGGGGTACAGTTTGGAAACCAGTCAAGAAGTTTACCCTCAAAGCGTCCTCCATCCCTGATGCATGAGGAGGCTCTATGTACCCAGGTCAGGCCTCTTAGCCCTTTGGGGACAGACAGAATCTGGTTTCATACAGACAGGTAGAGAGCCACCAAGCTGTATGATCCCTCGACCCCTTTGAGATGGAGCCACAGCCTGGACTGTGGGGTGGGCAAGACATGAAGGGGCCCAGATCCGCTGGGAGGGGTATATAGGCAGTGCCTGCAAGGGAGAGGCTCAGGGGACAAGGGAAGCCTGCCTCACCTTGGAACTCACAGAGGGAACACGGGTAGGCCAGCGCTAAGTCGGGTTGTAAGGACCTTTGCCACCTTTGCTGGCTCCTGTCCCCATCCCTGACCATTCTTCCAATCAAGTACACCAAGATTAATGACTGAGAGACAACAGGCTTCATTGACTTGCAGACTCTTATCTAAAATTGTAGCTATTTGGGAATATGAATTTCGGGGAGCCACAGACTATTTTAGACATAGAATGTCAGAATAATAGAACACAGCACACATCTACAATCCCAGTGATTGGGAGGCTTAGACAGGAGGATTGCAGGTTTGAGGCCAGCCTTAGCAACTTAGCAAGGCCCTCAGCAACCTAGTGAGACCCTGTTTCAAAAATAAAATAGCTAGGTGTGGTGGCACACACTTGTTATTTCAGTAATTGGGAGGCTGAGACAGGAGGATCGCAGGTTTGCAGCCAACCGCAGTTACTGAGACCTTTTGCGACTTAGTGAGATCCTGTTTCAAAATAAAGAATAAAAAAAGTAGGACTGGGGGTGTAGCTCAGAGGTAGAATACCCTTGGGTTCAATCCCCAGTTACTGCAAAAATAAAACAAAATAAAATAAAATAGGCCGAGGGTAGAGAACTTGGAGGTAGAATGCCCCTAAGTTCAATTCCTATTGCAAAAACAAATAAATAAACACACAGAACATTTAACTGTATAATTTTAGAATCCCAGGCTCTCAGAGGTGTCCAGAAATAACAGACACGTAAAGTCCTGGTAAACATGACCTAAGGGAAGGTCTCAGCGGTGCTCAGAGGTGGGGCAGGGCTGGGGTCCTCCACACAGAGCCTGCCAGTTGGGAAGCAGCTGGTGGGCCCCCTCCCAGCCCATGGCCCAGCCTCAAGAGCAGGCTCTCAGAAGAACCAGGTAGCTCAGAAGGGGTGCCGGCTAAACGGGAACACCACCCCACAGGGGCAGATGGGAAAGGAGGATCCGTCAGGAGCCCCCAGGACACCGCCCCTGCACCACAGACTCTACAGAGTCCTCTCCCAGGCAAAGGACCTGAAACCTGAGCTCGGATCAGGCATCCCCTTCACTACCTCAGAGCTCCTCGGGGCAGGGAATGTGGGATGCACTCCTCTGCTCCCCACAAAAACGCTCAGGTGCTGCTCCAGAGTCATCAAGCCACTTAGCGGAGACGACCTCAAACCTGGCAGAGCTGGCGGACCTTGTCAAATCTGCTTTTTATTCAGACTGAGGCCAGACACCCTCTCTGGGACACATAAGCCTTATGTATGTATCTCTATCTCCTGGATACCTTTTTAAACTGCATCTATTTCTGGGAGGGCATTTGGCTCCTGAGCCTGGGAGGGGATGCTTAGAGGGTTTCCAAAACAGCCCCCCTTTCTCTCCTTGCCCATCGCCTTTCCCTTTTCCCTGCAGAAGAGACACGTCCCTCTTCTGGGGACCTGGACTTTCTGGCAGCCACTTCTGTCTCTTTGGGGCTTTCCTCCTGCTCCATGCCCTCCCCATCGGCAGCCCTAGTGGGTCAGGCCAGGCGAGCCAGCGTCACTGCAAGCCGGGGCCAAGGCAGCCTTGAGGAGGCAGAGGAACGCTCCCTCCCACATCAATATTTATTGCCGGAGAGCTGCTGGAAGCAGATCATCATGTTCTCAGGCTTCAGTTCCTTTTAAGAAACTCTCACCCCCTACCCTCCCCATTCCCCAATGCTAATGTGCTGACAGGAGAAATGCAGACAGCCAGACAGGTTCACAGGCGGGGAGCCAGGCTTGCAAAGCATCAGAGCACACAGCGCTTACAACCCGACTCTCAGATCACAGCGGCTTCCACGCGGGAATCGTACGTTCTCAGAATCTGAGGCCGCGGAGGCCGCTCCGGGAATCCGACCTCCACACCTCACGTGCACCTGGAGCCGCACCGCAGAATGCCAAGCAACTTGCTCCAGTCACTGGGCTGACAGGTGACCAGGCCCAGCACACACGTTGCCTGCCCACCCCCTCGCCTACTTGTGCCCTCTGTTCAAATGTAGGGCCCCACTCAGAGTATCTGAAACCAGCAACCCGGCCTCTCGTCATCCACGTCCACTCCCCAGCTTCCGTGAATCCCATTTCCTCTGAATTGGGGCCTGAGCTAGCCAGAAGCAGGAAGAAAAATCTGAGGTTCCAAGTTATCCTCTTGCCCTAAAACTGAGCCCTCGCCACACCTGCTTCTCCTGCCGTTGGGCTAGTGCACCCAGTACCAGTGCCAACCCTCTCGTCTCTCGGCTACATGGAAGCAGTCTCCTCCATGCCCACCCCTCACGGTCCCTGCTCTGCTTCCTGCCCGCACCACTGCCCAGCTGCCTCCTCCACCTCCTGGACCTCCACATTCCCTGCCTCCTTTACCCTGTGCCTGGGGCTGAACTTACAGCGTACCCTCCTTCCGAGGCTACCTGCTGCTCTTGAAGCCAACAGTCACGGCCTTTCCTGTCCTGGCCAAGCTGTTTTCATTGGTCCTGGTCTATACCCACCTCTCCAGCCTGGGGCAGGCTGGGTGGGTGGGGGGGTCCTATGAGGTCCCTTGAGGTAGCTGGGTCTAGGCGCAGACAGACTGGGGCTCAAACCCAGCTTTTCCAGCTCTTCTCCGGGGGCCCGAACTTTCTTGCTCTAAGAAGGAGGTCCTATGCCACACCAGAGCAAACATATTTCAGTGCACCAACCCGCCATATTAAGCAGAATTCTTCTTGCTGCAAAATATTCAACCAACCAGATTTTTACAAATTGTCCCTTTGAAATTAGAATTACTTAGCAACTAGTAACTTAATTTATGACTGTGATTTTTCATCATAGTCATAGAAGAGGAAATCTGATGCATAAATTTTCAGGATGGAATGAAATGTGCATGAGTATTAAAGAAAATTTAAGGAAGTTGACATTAATGACATAAAATAAAACTTTTAAAAGGCATTTTTTTTTTTTTTTTTTTGCCGGACGCGGTGGTCCACACCTGAAACCCCAGCCACTCAGGAGGCTGAGGCAAAAGGATTGAAAGTTCGAGGCCAGCCTGGGCAACTTAGCAGAACCCTGTCCCAAAATAGAATAAAAGGGCTGCGGGTGCAGCTCAGAGGTAAAGTGCCCCTGGGTTTGATCCCTAATATCTAAGAATAAATAAGGTAAACAAATAAATAAAAAGGGCTGGGGAGGTAGCTCAGGGGTAGGACACTTGCCTAGCATGGTTCTATACTCAGTACTAGGGAGAAAAAGAGCATTTTGGGGTCATTTTCTTTTTTATTTGGAGTCAATTTGTTTTTCAGGCCTCATATATTCTGTGGGTTCCTGGAAGGCTGGGGGCCTTTGGCTCAGAATCATCGGTCAGGTTCCTCTATAGCTTTGTGACCTTGAGCAAATACCTCTTCCGGGTTAGATTTCAGTGTCTTTGGAGAAGAGGCTCACTTGCTCTGGAGCTGAGCAGGGCATCCTATAGCTATCCCTGGGGCTCCCACTCACAGCCGCTGTGTGCTTAGCACTCCTATAGTCTGCTCAGAATTTACAAAACTCTTTTCTTATTTAGTAATGATGATTGAACCCACGGGCATTCTACCTCTGAGCTATATTCCCCAGCCCTTTTTAAAATTTATTTATTTATTTATTTAGTGGTACTGGGGGTAGAACCCAGAGGTTTTCAACCTCTGGGCTATACTCCCAGACCTATTTTATATTTTATTTGGAAACAGGGTCTCACTAAGTTTCTGAGAGCCCCACTAAGTAGCTAAGGCTGGCTTCGAACCTGTGCGATCCTCCCGTCTCAGCCTCCCAAGAGCGGGGATTACAAGCGTGCGCCACCACGCCCGGCTCAAATTTTATTATTTGAGACAGGGTCTTGCTAAGTTTCTGCCGAGGCTAGCCTCGAGCCTCAGATCCTCCTGTCTCAGCCTCCCAAGTACTAGGATCACAGGTCTTTGTGTCACCACGCCCAGCTTTACAAGATTCCACATGCCTAGCGTAGAAGGGCGTGGACTCAGGCCTGCGTTCTTATCCTAGCACTCCTTTGCTGGATCTGCCATTTTTTGGGTAAGTCCCTTCATTTCAGGCCATCTCCAGCCCTAGATGTCCTCAGCTATGGAAGGGGCCAATGATATTAACCAGATGGGATGCTGGGAAGGACACAACAGAGCCCAGACAAGAATGAGCTTGGTAGGTGGTGAAGTGTAAGGCCCAGAGGGATGAAGTTCAGTGTTCCCAAGGAAGACACCTGGGTGGGGCTGGAGCTTGGGCTGGGCAGGAGACCTGGGGAGGACTTACCTTGCTGACAGGTGAGGCCGCACCTGTCAAGAACTTTCTGCAGAACTTAAACTCATGCTTCTCTTTGGACATCTCCCTGGGGAAGAAGAAGTAGGGGATGGCAGCCAGCAACACCATGCCTGCAGCGACGAGGAAGCCCAGCCACCAGGCACCCACCCACCGGGGGTCCTTCGGCGTCAGTCTGATGCCACCTGGAAGAGAAAACCATGGTGATTTTAGGGTTAAGGTGGACATCACTTCTAGGCCACCACCTTGGGACCAGCCTTTGAGACATGAAGCAGTCTGAACTTGGAGTCAGGAGACATGAGTTCTGGTCTTGATAGCCACTTGTGTCCTGTGTGGTCTTGGGAAAGGCCTGAGCATTTCTGGGCCTTAGCTCTTCAACTACTAAGGCAATGTAGTGTAGTGGTCAAGGTCATGGACTTTGGATTCTATTACTAACTTACCACCTTGGGCAAGCTACATAATCTTTTTGTGCCTCTGTTTTTCCACTGTGACATACAAATATTAATAGTTGGGAGGGAGAGTGCTGGGTATAGTAGTTTTTTATATCATAGTGTTTTATATTATAAGGATGTTTAGTTTTTAGCTATATGTGTATTAGTTCCTAAGATTCCTACAACAACCCTACAAAGTTATGTCATTTGCAGGGAAATGGATGAAACTGGAGAACATGATGCTAAGTGAGATTAGCCAGTCAGAGAAAGTGAAAAGTCAGATGTTCTCTTTAATATGAGGAAGTTAGGGAGAAAACGGAACATAGGAGAAACTCTAGACAAAGGAGGAGAAACTTGAGATGAGTAAAGAAGGCGACCTAAGTGAGGAGAAGGGAGGAGGAAGAGGGACACACCTCAGGGGACGGGATGTACATTACTCAAACTCACCTAAGTCACTGCGCTGAGCACTGGGGGGGGGGATGGGGCAGGCACTGGGGAGGGCTCGAGGAGCACTGTGTGCACAGGTGTCTACCACCCTGGACTTCATCAAGATGTGTGACTACAATACACCAAAAAAAAAAAAAAGCTACCCCAAAAGAAAGTGACACCTGCCAAGCACTGACAAGCATATGCATTATATAGGCATTTGTTCCTTTTCCTTCTCCTCCTTTTCTTCTTCCATTATGACTACTGTTGTGATTATTATATTGGACTATTAGTATTAAACTAAAGAGTGTTCAGGACTGCTGCTGTGGTCCTCGGATCTGCATGAGGGTGAAAATCACCAGGGGTGCTCGTCAAAAAACCTGGCCTCACTGAAAACCCGCTCAGAATGACCACAGAGTGGGGTGGGAAGGTGCCCAAGGAATGTGTACCTTTAACAAGTTCCCCTGGTGATTTTAATCCCACACCAGGTTTAATTTGTATATACCCCCTGGCTGCAGTGCACAAATCTGACCTGAAACTTCTTTTTTTATCATCATTATTTCTTCTCAGTACTTTATGATTTTATACATAATAGTGGGACTCGTTGTTACTTATTTGTACATGTACAGGCCCTAAGACATCTGAAGCCCAAGGTGGAGTCGAGGACTTCCTCTTTTAATCTCCATAGCATTTGTATTTTCTAAAAATATAAATGCATGATAGCACCAACCACCAGTGCGGGTAGCTGGTTCCCAGAGCTTCATCCTGAGCTGCCCCTGGGCTGGGGCCAGCACACACCGTCTGGCACCCAGCTAATGTCTCTGCAAAGCCAGGGGGAGGCGTGGCTTTTGCACTGACAGGGCTGGTTTCTCTCCTGGCTCGTCATCCGCCTTGCCTCCGTGTCAGGCTGATGAGAATTCACACATGCATCCCCCTGATTCTCTGGTCACACATCGTAGTCTGTGCCTACAGCAGGTAGAGCCTGCCCACTCTATAAAATCCCCCATAAAAAAAAGAATTCGGAAGGGGGCATGCTAGTCTGCAGAAAGAGTGATGTGAACATCGTCAGAAAACACATCCATTTCACCACAGTGGAGGCGTGTCTGGAAAACCAGAGAAGTATCTGGCTTCCAGGGAAGAGAGGGGTTGGCGCCAGAGCCCAGGTATGGCTTCAGGGCCCAGCGTTCAGGGAGGTTGGACAGGGCTGTCCCTAGTGACTGTTGTAGAGGTCCCCAGACCTTGCCTGGTTGAGGCACCCATATAAGCAAAAGCTGGAGAATGTCCATCCAGCCATGCATGAAGCCTTCTAGGACTTGCTGGAAAATCTCCAGGTGGAGGACAGGACTTCTGAGTCGCAGGAGCTGGGAGGCACATCTGGGGCTCACAGCTGCCCAGGTGACAAGTAGGCAGCTGAGAAGCCTCAGTGACATGCTCTAATGAGAGTCCTCTCTCTCCCCTCCCCCTCCAGGACTCCAGAGCTCTGGGCCCCAACACTCCCCCATCCTGGCCATCTTCAGACCAAGCTTCTGGCCCACTCCCCAGCCTGCTCTGACTTCTAGCTGGATCAGAGACCACCACTCTCCAAATGGTGCCTCCAGGAGCTTTCCAGACCCTGAGATGGTGAGGGCCAGGAGGAGCCATGAGGTCCCCCAGTACACGTCCCACCTGCGAGAGGCCTACAGTGACACAGGAGTCATGAAGTCCTGCTCCACGTTCTCCCCAGTGTGCCACTGTCTCTTCTGTTCTGCCTGAGGCTTGTCTTGCACTACACACAGGAATCCCTACAGCCAAGCGAGTGTGCTCTCCTGCCTGCCCCTGGGAGGGTGGGTGTGCAACAGGGCGAAGACTTGCAGTAAAGGTCGTGACAAGCTCAAGCCCTCATCTAATGGCACTTTACAATTGTCTCCCTCCCTCACTGGGTTCTGGGTGCAGCCTTGGGAGAGAGACAGGACAGGAGTATCTCAAGGATGAGGAAGCAGATGCCCAGAGAGGATAAGAGGCTGGTCCAGGGTCAGTGATGCTGCTGGGTTTGAGCTTAGATCCCCTGCCTCAGTGTCAGGGCCAGCACAGCAGTCAGTGAGCTAGCATCTGTGCACACACTCAGAGGCTCACCTTCTGGCATCCGATTGATGTCCACATAAAGGCGTAGCATGAGGCTGCCCATCCCATAGGCAATGCCGGGACCCATCAGGGTCACTGCAAAGAGGAAGCCTGCAACACAGAGCCTCGTTAGGATCCTGAGGTCCCGGCTTTGCTCGGCAGATCAGAGCCGGTCCCGTCTTCAACAGGCAAGAGCTGTTCCTCTCCCCTAACAGGCTGGGGAACTCTTCAGGGCTTTTCTGGACCTTTACTGGCCAGATAGGGCAGAGGTCAAGACTCAACTCCCAGCCCCCACCCTCCTCTCTTCCTCTTCTTTGAGCCTGGCCTGAGCCTCAGGGCCCCAGGGGTGGGCTGGTCCTCACCGAGGTACAGGGGAGAGTTGCTGTGGTGGGCAAAGTCATCGATGTAGGAGATGCCGAAAGGCTGAATGGGCACGCCTCCCACGCCCAGCAGCGTCTGCGCTGTGAACATGATGCCCACCACGGTCAGGTGCTGGGTTTCTGTGGAGCGGGAGCAGCTGTCATTTGGAGCGGGCCCTGGGGCTGAGCTGCTGGGCAGGCACAGGGAAGCTTCGAAGTTCTGCTGCACATCCTCTGAAATGATATTGAAACCATGATCCTAGTTAAGACATAGCACTGACCAGATGCGTGGCGCTGCTCTAGGAGTGCTGTGGATCGCAATCATGTGAGACCCGATGAACCCGAGGGATGGACACTCTCATTACCCCATCTCAGATGAGGAAACTGAAATCCAGCCAGCAGCCAGCAAGGGGCAGAGGCAGGACTGCACCCCAGGCCATCTGGCTGTGTGTGTGTGTGTGTGTGTGTGTGTGTGTGTGTGTGAGCACACACACAGTACTGGGGATTGAAGCCAGGGCATTCTACCTCTGAGCTACACCCCCAGCCCTATTTGATTATTTTTGTTTTGCAGCAAGGACTCACCAGGTTGCTGAGGCTGTCCTCAAACCTGCGATCCTCCCATCTCAGCCTCCCAAGTCCTGGGCTTACCAGTGTGTACCACTGTGCCATTAAACTGCCCTGTGCCACCGCCTTTCTGAGCAGAGGCATTAGAAGTGCTATGCGATGGTGGTGGGGGGGAGGTGGCCAAAAGAGGTAGAGTTTGAACTCCAGAAAAACAAACAAGATTTTCCAGAAAGAGATAGAAGGAGGGGTGCTCCAGGGAGAGGTCACAGTACAGGCAAACCTCAGGGCCTCAAAAGGGAACACTGTTAGCAGAATAAATTCAGAATGGTGGGTCAGGCAAAGGAGGGATGTGGGAGCTGAACAGTGGAGGTCTCTGGTGCCCTTGGTTTTTATTTTGGTAAGGGAACCCTGTCATCTCAAGACACAGACAGTGTGCAGGAAAGGAGTAGTTCTTAATTTAGTACTAGAGGTTCATTTCTTTAGCTTGCCGATATTTGGTGAGCAAACTTGAGGAGACCCTTGCACTATTATTATCCCAAATGTGGGTACAGAAGTGGCCTCTCTGCAGTGTTTCCTTGTGGGACTGGGACTCTGGGTGCCAACCCAGCCCAGAGAGCCACTCCCTTGGACTGCAGAGAGCCATGGGAAACAAGGCCAGGAGTGTGGATTTAGTAGCCTCTGACAAGACTGGCCAGGCCCCGCTGTGTGACTTGGACACAAGCCCCAGCCCCTCTGACCCCACCTCTCCAACAGATCTAGAAACGAGGGACTCTGGAAATGAGGAATTCAGAAGCAGAGCGATTCCGCAGTTCAGAGCAGGGTGCTAGCGTGGCTTTGGAGCTGTGGGCCTGAGGAAGCTCCTCCTCTCTGAAGCTCAGCGTCCTCACCAGTGAAGAAATAATGCTGGCACCTGCCCTGTGGGGCTGTGAACGTGGATTGGTGAAAAGGGCTTGGCTCAGGGTTGGCAGTGAGGACAGAGCAGGACATGTGGCCTCTGCACAGAAAAGATCTGTTAAAGTGGAAATTCTGGGCAAAGAAATGTGAGGAAGTATTGTCGTTCAGCATTCCAAGAAGTCCTGTTGACAGCTGTCCTCGGTCTCTGTCTCCTTCAAGCACGCTCAGCACTTCCCCGGTTCTCTGGCTCTGCCTGTACCCCACTCCTCCACCTGGGATGCCCACCTTTTCTCCACCGCCGCCTCCAACATCTGCAGCTCCATCCAGCTGCTACCCAGGCCCCTAACACTTCCTTCTGCCATCTCCAAGGCGCTGGGCTCTATAACTTGCTGCAGAATCGCCCGTGCTCACTCTAACCCCCACCTTACTGGGGCATATCTGATTTATTTTTCCATCCCTGGCCTTAAGCAGTTTCAGAGGTGGAAGCTGTTGGGGTGGAGGGTAAAAAAGAAAGGCTTTCTTTCTTTCTTTCTTTCTTTCTTTCTTTCTTTCTTTCTTTGTACTGGAGATTGAACCCAGAGACATTCTATCTCCAAGCTACATTCCCATACTTGTTTTATTTTATTTTGAATCAGGGTCTCACTAACTTGATGAAAGTCTTACTACGTGCAGAGCTGGCCTCAAACCTGAGATCCTCCTATTTCAGCCTCCTAAGTACTGGAATTACAAGCATGTGCCACCATGTTCAGTGTAGAAAGGATCCTTCCTTCCTTCCTTCCTTCTTTCCTTCCTTCCTTCCTTTCTTTTTCTTTCTTTCTTTTTTTTTTTTTTTTTCAGTATCGGGAATGGAACCCAGGGGCATTCTACCTCCAATACCTGGGTATTCTACCTCTACCCTCGCCCAATTTTTTATTCTTTATTTTGAAACAGGGTCTTACTGAGCTGCAAAGGGCCTCACTAAGTAGCTGAGGCTGGCTGGAAACCCGATCCTCCTGTCTCAGCCTCCTGAATGCTGGGATTACAAGTGTGCGCCCCACACCCGGCTGGAAGGATGCTTTCTGAGTCCTTCTTTCCTGGAAACCTTTGTTGATGCTGGGCTGGGGCCTGTGCTCCTTCCCTGGGCTCCTTTCACCCCTGTGCTTCCCTCCTTGTACCGCTGACGCACGGGCTTTTTATGTTTGCTTGCCTGTTTCCTTCCTCAGCCTGGGAGCTCCTTGAAGGCAAGGACTGAATTCCCTGAGAGGGTCCAGGCACAGAGAAGGAAGCACTGAAGGTTTGTCACACAGACCACCTCCTCCTCAAGGAAACCACAGTGGCCCATGAGCGAGAGAGGCCTAGAAGGCTTCACCCCTCTCTCCTGGCACTGTCCCTCCTCTAGAAAGACCCACCTGGGCTGGGCTCGGAGAGAGAGTGGGTGGAATGGGAGGACTAGGACCTGGGAAGCAAGACCCATCCTAACAACACAAGCCTGCGCTGGGCCCCAGTCGCAGCCCGCAATGCCCCAGGTTAGTGTCCTGCCCAGCTTCTCCTGCTCTTACCGGTGCTGCTGTGGTCATAGTGGTACGGCTCTGAGATGAAGTGCGGGAGAGTCATGAGCAGGCCTCCCAGGGCCACCAGGATAGCCCCACAGCCGATCATACGGGGCCGGTGTACTCGGCTGCCGAAATAGCTCACGAACAGGATCAAGGCTGTGTTCCCCACCTGCAAGGGGATGCGGTGACCCACTGAGGTGGAGCAAAGCCCAGGGCCAAGGGCCTGTACCATCCTTTCTTTATCGATAACCTCAGCGTTCCCATCTGTGTAACGGATGGCTGCCTAAGAACCATCTACGCCTCTCCGATTAATACAGATTCTGGGTCCTTCTAGGAAGATTCTCATTGTCTTTTTAGGAAAGAGAAACGAGGACAAAGCTGGAGGGTCAATTTCATTTTGGATCATGGAGTCGCATGGGCAGCGGAGGAAAGGGATTTGGGGATTCAGGGATGTCACGCATGAGAGGCACAAATGGAGACATCTGAAGCCAGAGGATTAAGACTTGGAATGTCACACCTTGGAATCGCCATCCTGGGGTCCAGGTGGCATCAGGGACTTGGGAGCCTGTGGGGCAGGATGCCTCTGCTCTTCTGCTTCCTGGCTGGCTCTGGTGGGGCTCTGGGGCTATATCAGAGGGCTGGTGGGGGGACTGATCTTGAGAAAGACAGCCGCTCCCCACTGGATAGATGGATTGCCTTTCCCTTCTGAGATTTGGCAGTGGAGTGCCGGGGCTCATCTGGGACACTGTTTGGTCGGCTGCCTGGCTGGCCTGGGGTCTGGAGGAATGTGACGTATTACCCAAGGGGAGAGAATTTCACAGAAATCTGCCAGGGCAGGGGGAGAAAGAGAGAGCTTCCTTTTCTGAGGGTGAAAACATCTGGGGGGGGGCAGGAGGGGCACAGCTGGAATCTGATCTCCACATCCTCCCAAAGGGACTCCTCCACTCCTCCCTGTCTGGCTGCGGGCTGCAGGCTGAGGCATGCAGATCCCAGAGCCACTGTGAGGACACACTCTCCAAGATATCACCCCCACATCCAAGGTCAGAGAGTGCCCTGGGTGCAATTTAAGCCTCTCTTGAGACAGTGGAGACAGTGGAAGGAATCTCTGATTCCTTCCTGAGACAGCCGATAGCTAGGTGTCTGAAAAGGCCAAGGAGACAAAGGAGAGCAGACGCACATGGGGACCCCCTTCTAAGGATGTCCTATGTCCCCCAAAGTGCTCCCAAAGGCAGAACCCGGGGAGCAACAAGACAGCTGCAAACACTGAGGATCCAGGAAGGGAGGGTCTTCTCTGTGCCTCCGCCCTGAGCATGTGGCTTCCAGGACACTTGGAGGAGCTGCTAAGGAGGCTTGGGGAGGGGGTGTTGGGGGCTGAGAAGGGAGGGGTCGTGGTGGGGTAGTGAGAGAGGAGCATGGTGGAAGGCAGGGGGCGTCTCCCTCGGCACCCACCCCCGTGGCTGGGCAGGGACCCATACCTCATTGAAGGAGGCCAGCAGCCCTGAGATCTGGCTGGAGAGGCCAAAGCGCTTCTCCACGGTGGAGATGGAGCTTTTTAGGTAGCCGGAGATCATGAGCTGTGACAGCTGCAGCAGGCAGTGGCACAGGACGAAGAACTGCGGGAGGAACATGGTGGTGGCCGTGGGTGGAGGGACAGGTGGATGGAGGAGGACATGGCCGGAGGTGGGTGGTGGTGGAGGAGACAGATCAAGTCAGGAATGGAGGGACAGCGAGGTTGCAGGAAGAGCAGGGCATTTGGATGGGAGGGAAACAGAGTCAGAGGAGGTGGACACATGGGTGGAAGAAGAGAGAGGGGGAAAAATAGAAAAACAGAGCCACCGGGAACAAAGAGGGGCTGGAGGTTAGTTACTGGAGTAGCCCATGGCTCCTGGCAGAAGCCTAAACACCAGAAAAGCTTCCTGGGCACTCCCCAAGGGTCTAGGGCTACCAGAGACATGACTGAGAGTAGGTCTTCATGGGGCTAGCCATGGAGGAAGCCCCTTCTGATCCTCAGCGTTCCCGGGGACTGGCCTGGACCTTCCTCCCAGTTCCATTACCCTGCCCCCCCGCCCCCCCGTGTACAGGAAGCTCTCTCAGATTCACCCAACTTCTCCCCCACCCCATTCCATCCTACTTTTCTCCTAGAGCTGCCCCCAAGACCCCCTAATCACCAAGCTTTCCAGACCCACCCCACCCCAAGCATCCTAGCCAGCTTGTGGTCCTCCTCCTGAAAAACTGGCAGGATTCCCAAGAAAACTTGCTGCAAATAATTAAAAAAAAATAGAGTGCTTATGTCAGAACTTAATATGTTCCCATTGTTCTTTGGAGTCTCCGTTTCCTCATCCGTGTAAGAATAGAGGCTCTCCCTAACTCCTAGGGTTTTGTAACTAGTAGATCGTGGAAGCAGGGGATGCAGCTCAGGGCGGGGTGCGTGCCTAGCACATGGAGATAGTCCCTGGATTTCAGCCCCAGAACCACAAAAATAAAAGAAGAATAAAATCACGTATGAGCAGCAGGTGGTGCAGGGCTGGCGCCCAGCAGGCGTGAGTGCTGGGGATGATGGGTGATTAGGGTGTGGAGCAGGGGTTCCGGTGTTCATATAGGTTTAGAATCCTTGGGCACTTCTGCAGTCTTTAGGGAAATGGGAAGCAGGGGGCCTCGTCCTCTTCTGCCCATAGAACAGCCCCCGTCTTTCATCTTTTTAGGAAGGAATGTGTCCTGGACACCTTCTGTATGCCCCAAAACAGAGGGGGCAGACGCCTGCCTGGCACCATGCCGCTGCTCTCTGGCTCTGAAGCCCCCGCCCTGCCTGGCCCCGGAGGTACCTTGAGGCTGTGGAACACGCGCGGCCGTGAGCTCTTGGGCTCTGAACTGGCTTCGCCTCCAGGCGAGTCTTCCATGCCCACAGTGGCCTTGGTGTCCTTGTCGAGCATTTGGGGCCCCTCTCCTGCCGGTCCTGCAGGACAGCCAGCCAGGAAGTGAGGCAAAATCTTAGAGCGCTCCTAACCTAGGTGGCCTCAGAACCTAGGTGTTTCAGGGGCAGGGGCCTTGGTGGTTGGTGAACATCTGAGGATCACGCCCCCTCAGCCATCCTGGCCCTAGGCCCCAGTGCTGGAGGGACCTACCTAAGAAGGGCATGTTCCATGTGCTACTGGCCAGATCCCACCGGGGACCTTGGCTCCATTCCCAGCACAAAGCTCCCTCCTAAGGAGAAGCTGCTGCCCTTCACACAGCAGACCCTGGAGCCAGGCCCCAGCACAGGGATGAACCGCCCAGTCTCTCAGCCTTGGCACTCCAGCTGTGAGGTCCTCTGAGTTCTTGGAGACTAAGTCTGGCCCTGGGTCTGTCTGGCTCTAGGATCAGGAGTCTGGGGCCAGGTGTGGTGTCAATTCTAGGGCCAGAATCAGGGAGTGAAGGCTTTTTCTGGGTGTATTTTGGGACAGATGTACCCCATTCCTTTCCCCGGAATAGGGCATCATTCTGTGTGTCGTCACAGAGCCAATCAGTCCACTCCCAAGATCGGTCAGTGCCGAAAGAGACCCTGGAGCCCATCCCGTTCAACCTCCTTCTAGGCAAAAGAGACCCAAGTGGGATGAGCATTTAGAAGGCAGAACTGCTACCAGGCATGGTGGCGCACATTTGTAATCCCAGTATTTGGGAGGCTGAGGCAGGAGGATCTCAGGTTCACAGCCAGCCTCGGCAACTTAGTGAGGTCCTCCACAATCCAGTGAGACCCAGTTTCAAAATAAAGGAATAAAATAGGGCTAAGGGTGTAGCTAGTTCAGAGGTAGAATGCCCCTGAGTTCCATTCCCAATAACACACACACACACACACACACACACACACACACACACACACACACGGCAGAGTCTCCAAGGTAACTAGTCACTATTTCTCTTTCTGCAGTGAGAGGAGATGGAGCTTCAGAGGCATCTCCTAGGGTCTCCTGGCGCTGACTCCCCATGGGGAGCCTGGAAGTCCAGCCTTGGGAGGCTCAGCCTGCTGGTTTACACAGAGACCACCTGCCTCTTGAGACTCTGGGCCTTCCTCCCTCTGAGGCTGCACTTCCTGTGGCCTGCTTCTTCCATTGTGTCCCGCCCCCTCACGACAGGCTGGAGTTTCCCCTCATTCAACAGTGCTTCTGGGCCTGAAAACCGACCTGAGGACACCACTGGCCCCAGGGACACATTCCTACGCTCTCTTCAGCCTCGGAAGGCAATCGGGGAGGGACACCGAGGCCCAGAAACCATGCAAACCCAGGCTTTGTGTCCTTCACGCAAGGTACCTGGGAGCCTGAGGACTATTTTAAAAAATTGAGATACAATCTACATACCATAAAATGCATTTAAAAGTTCACAGCTGGGGAAATAGATGGAACTGGAGAACATTATGCTAAGTGAGATTAGTCAGTCACAAAAAATAAGAAATCAGATGCTCTCCCTAATATGAGAAATTTTCTCCCTAATAGGGAGAAAATGGGTCATTGGAGGAACTCTAAACGGAGAAGGAGATACTATAGATGAGCAAATAAGGTGACCAAACTGAAGGGATAGAAGGGGAGAAGAGGGAAATTCCTTAATACACATGATGTACATTCACAAAAATATCAAAGTCAATCACTAAGCCAAACATGAGAAGGAGGAAAAGCGGAGGAAATTGGGTAAGGGCTAATGGGGTGATGTGTGCATGTGTGCCTCTACCATCTTGTACCCCATTAAGATGCAGGACTACAATGTACCAATAAAAAAATTTTAAAAAGCATTTCCAAATTTGACAGAAGCTATAAATAAAAAATAAAAATAAAAGTTCACAATCTACTGGTTTTTAGTAAAGTGAAGTTGTACAACCATCACCACTATCTAATTCCAGAACATTTCCGTTACCCTCGGAAGAAGTACCATATCATTAGCAATCACTTCTCTTCCTCTTCCCTACAGCCCTGGGGACCACTAATCCATGTTTTGTCTCTATAGATTTACCTATTCTGACTTTTCAAATATGAAATCATATTTTGTGTGTCCTCTTTTATGTCTGGCTTCTGTCACTTAGCATGTCTTCAAGGTTCGTGCTTTTTGTAACACGGATCAACACCTCTGTACTAGCTTGGATTTAGAATGTCCCCCTAGCTCTCCTGGAAACAAGGCAACAATGTTGGAAGTGGGGTTTCGTTGCTAAAGGAGGAGTCCTCGGAGATGTGGCTTAGGAGATTATCTGAGGTCCTTCCTTCCCCGGCTCTCTCTCTTGCGTCCAGCCTCTCTGTGAGAGCAGAGCCCTTATGCTCTCCTTTCTGCTTCCCTGATTTCCACAGACCCAGCCTCTGAAGTATCCCAAAACTGTGAGCAAATAAAAATTCCTTCCTTTAAGTTGTATGTGGTCAGGTCTTTTGGATTACAGCAGGGAAAAGTGAAAATGTTGACCAAAACAACCTCATTCCTTTTTATGGCTGAATAATACTTCACCGTATGGTTAGATTACATTTAGTTTAGTCATTCACCAGTCGATGAACATTTGGGTCATTTCAGGTATTATTTCAGTACACAGTGTGTGTGTGTGTGTGTGTGTGTGTGTGTGTGTGTGTGTGTGTGTGGTGTGTGGTGTGGTGAGGTGTGTGTGTATGTGGTGTGTGTGTGTGTGTGTGTGTGTGTGTGTGTGTATGTGTGTGTTACTAGAGATAAAAACTGGGGGCATTCTATTTCTGAGCTGTATTCCCGGCCCTATTTTATATTTTATTTAGAAACAAAGTCTCTGTAAGTTGCTGAGAGCCTCTCTAAATTGCTGAAGCTGTCCTCAATCCTCCTATCTCAGTCTCCCACTTACTAGGGTTTAAGTGTGCACCACCATATCTGGCTCACGTACACACTTTTATGTGACATGCTTTTTATTCTCTTGGGTTTATAACTAGGAGTGGAATTGCTGTATCAGTGGTAGTTCTCTATTTCAACTCTTTGAGAACCTGCCAAACTGTTTTCCACAGTGACTACACTATTTTACTCACCAGAAATTTATGTTGGTTTCAGTTTCTCTACACCTTTGCTAATATTTTTACTGTCTGTCTAGTAGTCACCCTAGTAGGTGTGAGGTAAGATAAAAGACATAGGATAGATAGAAAAGACACAAGAGGGTTGAAACAAGAACGGCCATGATTCAAAGTCCAGATTCAAAGTTCACTTTCACACACAGTTTACTCTGGTCACAAAAATCACAATTAAATTAGTTATTAGAATTTATTCATCGATTATGTGATTATTGCACCTGTGTGTTTTACCTTTGATCAAACAGTCCATGTTAAGTCAATATACTACTGTCCAAGTGTGGTGGCGCATTCTTGCGATCTCAGGGTTTGGGAGGCTGAAACAGGAGGATCACAGTTCACGGACAACCTGTTTCAAAATAAGAGTAAAAAAATTGGGGTGGGGGTGTAGCTTGAAGGTAGAATGCCCCTGGGTTTCATCCTCAGTACCACAAAAAAAGAAAAAAATAATAAATCAATGTACTACCAAGTTCACAAAAAGCAAACAACAAAACACCCAGATGGGAAAAGCGCTAGATATTTTTCAACAAGAACACTAATGAAAACAACCCTTAGTAGATAATAATATATCCAGCATCCAGGAACTCTGAGTACGTCCTTTTAGAACATGTCCCTAGAGTATAGATTTTACATGTATGAATGTGTCTCATTAAGATGTGGCCAGTGTATTCTCCTTTAGCCCTGTCTCTGAGTGTGTACATCTTTCCTTCTCTTAATAAAATCAGTCTGTACCTCACCCGACACATCCTGAAATTCCTTTCTGTGATGACATCAAAGACCCTCATAGCCTGAGTTGAGGTCCACCTCTCTTTTGGGGACTTCCTTAGGACCTCATTCTGGTGACAGTGTGACGTGGTATCTTAGTGTATTTGGACTAAAGATGAGGGTATCTTTTCTTTTTTTATTGTTATTTTTAAAATTTTTTGTTAGCGCATTGTAGTCATACATCTTAATGGGATAAAATATGGTGGAGACATACATGTACACACACCCAATTAGCCCTTACCCAATCCCCACCCCATTCCCTCCTTCCCATGCTTGGCTTAGTGATGACTTTGATATGTTTGTTTAAGTACAACATGTGCTTTAGAGTTTCCCTCTTTCCCCCTCCCAGACCTTCAGTTATCTTTTCATGTGCTTACTGGCTACTTGTGTAACTCTCTGTCACCATGTCTTGCCAAGTAGCTCTAGGGATTTGAGGGAAGAAATGAAAGAGCCTATGAGTAGGGAAGAATTCCATCAGTATTGAAAGGAATCAAGGGACACAGACACTGGCGGGGACATAAGGGGCTGGCCTGGGGAAGAGAATTGTGGAGGTCACTTGAGGGAGAAGAGAAGGTAAGGGAGCTGGAAGCAAGCGCTCCTAGAGAGGCTGAGGGGACCTTTCCGAGCTTCAGGTCCTCTTGCTGGCAGAGACTGGTCACCCACTACCATCTAAGATCCACGCCACATGCTTTACATGCATGAACCTTCTTCACAGCTCCAACCCTTGTGCAGTTTATTATATCATCTCTATGCTGATAAGGACAGCCAGGCTCAGAGGAGCCTCCCTCTGCTCGTTAACACTGTCCAGGGGCGCAAGCCCGGGTGTTAAGTTCAACATCCCTCAACGTTCCTAGTACAGGTTTTGTGGGGAAAGAAGCACAGTGCTCTTCTCTGTCTTGCCCCATGCAAACCTAACCAGGTCACTCCGTAGGCAGCAGTGCCAGCCCACCAACGGGCCAGGCCAACCAGATGACGGGCCTGGAGCTGGCACCGAGAGCACAGAGGTCTATGACCTGAAGCAGCAGTTCTGAGCAAATTCAGGGAATGGATGGTAGTGGGAGGAGGAATGGGCCAGGCAGGCACATGCGGTCACCAGGGCTCACCGGAGACCACCCTCCCTGTGCTCTCTCCTGTTGAGCCCCAGTCATGGCCACCCCTCCCCACCCTCTCCCTGGCTCACTCCTGGCCTTCCTGAGGCTCCTACTTCAGCTTCTTCTGTTAAGGTTCAAAGGCTTCCTCTCTCCTTTAGAGACATGGCTGTTTCTGAAAACAAAGTCCACAGCGGAAGCTTCTGGGAAGGGGAGGAGGCACTGGGCAGAGATCACCCAAGCTTCTGCCAGCGGCAAACTGGCTTCCTGGGCTGTCAGAGTCCTCCACAAGGCAGCCCCTCAAGCAGTGGTCGGTGTGTTTCATTCCATCTGGGCCCAGGTGATGAGGGGCAATGTTTAGAGACCAGCCTGACAGGGTGGACCTCTCTGCTTTGACTGTTCTCTGCTGAGAAGGCGCAGGACCTTATCTTCCCATCTACCTCCTGGCTACAAAAGATGACTCCCTGGGAAAAATAAAGCTGAGCATAGGCATTCTGTCCTCAGGCACTGTTGGACTCCTAGCTTCACTGTGTGAGCCTGGATTTGCCCCTTGGTCCTTCTCAGCCTCAGTTTCCTCACCTGTAAGGTGAGGATGACAAGATCTACTGATGGAATATAAGACACACTACTCCAAATAGGGCATCTTGGCATTTGAGAAAAGAGTAGGGGCAGAATATTTATTCTTCTTCTCTTTGTTCTCTCCTCTAGCAGGTCATAAAACCTATGAAGGTCACTCTCTGCCCTTCTCCTGTCCTTCTCCTTTAAAGCATAAAACCCTCATTTGAAAAGTGCTCACCCAGCTGAGTATGGTGGCGCATGCCTGAATCCCAGTGCTTGGGAAGCTGGATCCACCCAGTATAGGAAGATCACAGGTTTGAGGCCAGCACTTGCAGTAGCTTAGCAAGACCTTTTTTAAAATAAAAAAAATAAGAAAGGGATGGACCATAGCTCAGTAGTAGACTGCCTCTGAGTTCAATTCTCAATACCACACCAGAAAAAAAAAAGGAAGAAAGATATCTTTCCTATAGACAGGAAAAGGAATGTTCTTATCTTTGAAGTCACCATAGAACCCAAACAAACAAGTTTTACTAAGTTTTCTTCAAGTCATAACCATTACATCATCTCTTTGTCCAATCCTATTTTTCCACAATTATATACTTTTTATGAAATCCAGTAAAATATACGGATATCCCTGTTTCTTCAGGTATTCAACACCAAGGGAGGAAATACAGAGAGAATATCATGTAAAATTTATACTAAATAACTGTGTATACTTTTCCCTTGGCAATTTATCTTTTGATATAGATGCCTCAGCCATGAAGCTAGCAGGGGAGGAGGACAGGAACTCTCTCCCCTTCTGCATTGCCTTAAGGGGGCGAAGCAGGCAGGGCACCTGGCGCATAGAGGGGACCCCATCTCTCTCCCCTTTCTGAGAAATCTTCAAGCGCCCCCCAGGTAACACTGTCCAACAGTAGCCATCCCCTTCCACACACACGTGGTCCTCCTCCAAGGGAACTCTTTTGTTCTGATATCATTTCTCTCATCCAAGCCCCAGTCAACCTTGGGATCCAAGGACCCAAGCCTCTCCTCCAAGCACACTCCCCAGCTCTCAGGGCCAGGACCCAGTGGCAGCCCTGGTGTGCGGCCTTGGTTAGCCGAATGGGTGACACCTTAGGTTGCTCACCTGCTACGCGGGGCCTGTCATCCCTCCTCTCCAGTGCAGAGCATCCACCCAGACTGAAACCATCACCCTGGCATTTGGCCTCGGCAAGGGCCCCTGAACTGCTCCTTACCATCCACATTAACATGGCATTGCTATCCTACCGCTTTCATTAGTATTTTTGTCTCTTTCCAGTCCAACTTGCTCAGGGAGTTTCATAAAAGACAGACAGACTCTTCAAGGAAACCATCAATAGAGTGTTGGCCTTCAGATTCTGAGTTCCTCCCTGCAAAAGCTTCCCCTGGCTGTAGTTTCCACCAATTCCAAACTGCCCTTTTGAGATTCTTATCTCAAAAGTCTTTGTAACCAAGACTCCTCTACCTCTTTCCTGCTGTACTGAAAGACTTCAAAACACACTTCCAATTCTCCATAAATACTGACCTTACCTCCAGGCTGAGACACCACTAGTGCTGTGGGCAGTGGGCAGTGACTGGTTACGGCAAGCAATCAACTCTGCCCGGTCAGCAGGTTGGTTGGTCACATCTGAGCAGCACGAGGCACCGCAGGTGTCCACTAAATATCGTCCCCTTTCCTGTCAGGCAGCCAGGACTTCTGTTAGCTGTCTACACCTGCTTCCACATGAGCTTTGTGGCATCAGCAAACATTGCCACATCTAGAACCAGAAAATTGGGCAAAAGTACATCAGCCATGAGCCATGAAAGGGGAGGGAAGTCAAGGAAGGCGCTGGCCGAGAGCAGCACTCCTGGCTTCCTTCACCCCTACAGTAGTGTCCCCAACAGCAGGCCAGATGGGGAGGTTGGTCCTGGCATCTGGATCTGAGGAGAAGTGGGGGCCACCGCCATAGATCCAGGGTCACTGTGTGCAGGGCGAGGCTGGGCACACACACATCTTCTCAGAGCTCTGTTTTGGGGAGGGGAATAGAGGTAGGGATTGAACCCACTAACATTCTACCTCTGAGCTACACTCCTAGTCTTTTTATTTTTTATTTTGAAACCAGATCTCACTAAATTGCTGAGGCTGACCACAAACCTGTGACCCTCCTGTCTCAGCCTCACAGGTACTGTTATTGTGTGTCACCAAGCCTGACCTCCTAGCACTCCTTTGAGGGTGCTGCTGAGACTTTGTGACCCTCCGATCCTATGAGTCAACAAGGATCAGAGGGAGGAAGAGGCTTTCGCAGGGTCCCAGGGCTGGTTAATGGCAAAGCTTAGACTGGAACTCAGTTCTGTCTGACTTCTGGGCCCCTAATGGCAACCACGAGGTTCTGGCTGCACCGGTGACCAAAGAACAAATGTAAAGAGAATCCCTGAGTGGCCATTTCTCACTCTGCTCCAGTTTCCTACCTGTGAATCATCACAGTGATGGCCTGGGAACCCACCATCCAGCTAGCATCTCCACTCACCAGTCAGTCAACACTCTTCTCACGGCCTGAGAGAGCGCTGTCAGAAAGTACTGAGAGGGAAAAGGTGGCAAGAAGGACATGTGGCCCCCAGGCGCGGGGACCACGATGGAAGGGTGCCCAGGACTCCCAGCCCAGGCCAGGATTTGAACCTTTAGGAGAAATGGGGCAATAGGTGCTGAGAAATGGCAAGACAGAGTGTAGAGAGAATGTGAGGATGACCCCAGGTCAGCCCCTGGAGAGGGAGGACTAGAGCCAAGGAGGGCATTCAGGGACATTCTGGGACATTCTCTCCAGAATGTCCCAGCCTAGAGAGCAGGACCTAGGACCTCAGACCTGGCATGCCGTGGGGAGAGCAATTAGCCCTCTGAGCCTAAATGAGGAATAGCGAGCCTCGCCACCCACGGCTCGTGAAGGATGCCTTGGTCAACTCCAAGGCACCTTTGACAAGCTTTGTCAGCCTTTGCCCCAAACTCACCAGGGCATTTGTTTGCAGGTCTTGCCAACAGACCTCAGAATAACTGATTTTCCTTCCTGTGGGGGGCTCAGGCACAGCGTGGCTCTCACAGCCCCGGTCCGGAAGGCCTCCTTCTGCCGGCTCCTGGTTCCTCCCCACCTTTCCCTTCTGGTCCTGACTCCATCCCAGTCCCTGCCTGGTCCTCAGCAGCTGCATTCCAGGACTTCTTTGTTTTTTCCTAATTTTCCTGTGCAAGAAGACAAAAGGCCTCTCCCCAACCCGTCCCTCCCACTCTGTGCCAGGCCATCAACGGGACCTGAGAGAGACTCTGGTCCAAGCCCTCTGCCCCGGCCTCAGTGTACCAGGGCTGTACACCTCACAGTGTGCGGCGCCTCTGGGATCGTCCCCCCAGAGAACACATCTGGCCCTTGATCTGTTTGGGGGGCTTGCCCAATGCTGGCTCACTGAGTGTTTTTTGTTTGTGTTTGTTTTTGAGGTACTGGGGTTGGAACCCGGGAGCATTCTACCTCCAAGCTATACCCCCAGACTTATTTTTTTTTATTATTTATTTTTGAAACAGGGTCTCACTGAGTTGCAGAGGGCCTCAGTATTTGAGGCTGTCTGCGAACTGCCATCCTCTTGTTTCAGTCTCCCAAATGCTGGGATTACAAGCGTGCGCCACCACGCCCAGCTTTGCTGAGTGTTTTTAAGTTGGTTGCCAGCATTTAAAACAAAACAGGAAATTTCACATAAAACTTCATTTTTTTTTTTTTTTTTTTTTTACTTCAAAGATGAGCAGTCTGGCAGCCCTGGGTCTGCATTCGCATATGTCAATTCTCGGCTGGCCCGAGGTGCTGGGACTGTTCTTGGCAGGAGTGACTGCCCACTGTTTTCCCTCTTCACCTGCCTGCCGGCTTCCCTGACTGCCACCCGCAGGGCTTGGAGAGTCTCCTGGACAGGAATCCAGGCTGGGATGACCACGTAGAAAGGTAAAGAAAGAGGGCTAAAGAGGCCCATTTAGCGAGACACTGTTTCAAAATAACTTGCTCCAGTCCCATAACTTGCGCCATATCACCACAGCAGGGACAGACCTGACGCTTGGGCTGGTTCTAAAAGTGGGGGTGAAGATTCATTCCACATACACTGACAGCCCCCAGAGCCCAGCAGCCTGGCCCCTGCTCTGGGGGAGCTTCTAGTGTGTGCTGGGGTGGGAGGAGAGTAAAATCAGTGAGAGATACTCGGCGCTGTGACTCTGGGTATGTCAAGGCTATTATGGACACACAGCAGAAAGATCCTACTCTGGATTGGAGGATTCCTGGAAGAAGAAACATCAGAGAAAAGGGCAGAACTATGGAAGTATAAAGAGTGTAGCCAGACATGGTGGCATATGTCTATGATCCCAGTACTTGGGAGGCTGAGAATGGAGGATTGCAGGTTTGAGGCCAGAGTACAATGTCTTAGTGAGACCCTGTTTCAAAATAAAAATAGGCTGAGGATGTAGTTCGGGTGCCAAGGTTGGAGAGGGGGCCGAGTCTCTGAAAAGTTGCCAGCCCTAACATGAGCCTGGGAAGGGACGCACTCCCAGCAGGGCTCCCTGAGCCCCATCTCCTATGTTGGCTGGGCCTGCAGCCCCCTCCCTGCCTAGCTTCTGCGGCTGCTCAGTTACCTCTCTTTCTATAACACGCCCCTCCCAGGCCATTTCCTGCAGCCTTTCTCCTAGGCTGCAATGGGCCACTCTCTTGCTGTTTCCGTCCTTCTCTTATGGGCCTGATAAGGTGGCAAACTCCTCCAGGGCTGGGACTGTCCTGTCCACCTGGTCCACCTATCCTGATGGATTAGGTCAGGTCCTGCCCAAACCTTCAGGGTCAGAAGACTTTGGAACCAATTATTTGTTTTACCAGGTTGAGCCTTGAGTCCTTGGGAGCTCATGCAGCCTTTTAACCCCCTCCTGCTCATAGTGGTCTGGATAGGACTGAAGGAGAATGCACAGCCTGGTACACTGCAGGCCTACTGCCCCTCCTTCCCCCGCCCCTGTGCCACATGGAGCCCTGACACCCCAGACTCAAGATCTGGGGATCTTGATACTGGGGCTTCAACTACCCACCCCCAGAGAATATTATCCTCTGGCCTTAAGAGATTCATGCCGTTCCCTGAATTCATCATATTCTCCCCCACTTCTAAGCCTCTGCACATGTTGTACCCATGGCCTGCACGTCCCATCTCCCCAGCAAACCACTTATCTTCCAAGGCCTGGGCCAGACGGGAAGCTGGTGGTCAAACTGAGCTAACCTGCAATGAGGGAGATGAGAAGGCCGGAGCGTGGGCTAGAGGTGAGGGCTGCGTGGTGGGCATGGGGTGCACGGGCAGTGGGGCCCCAAGGGCTCCAGTTTAACAGGGCCCATAGCATTGTGGAGGAGAGAGTCGAAGGTGGGGGTGAGGGGAGGGTGTCTCCGGGAGGGCCTTGAGCTTGGCTATCATTTTGGGGAAATTCGTTCTGGCAGAACCCTTGGGTGGTCCGCCAAAGAGGACAACAGCATGTCTGAGGTCCAGCTGTTGCCTTTTGAGGGAGATCCAGCAGGATAGGGGGGGGGGAGACACTTTCTGGTGGTTTCCGAGCTGGGTCAGAGACCCTGCACTGGGACTTTCTGTTCCCAGTTCTGGCCCCGGCTACTCTATCTAGACCCATGATGACCTTAAACACAGGGATCAGGGTCAGGGGAGGGTGAACCTTGAGTCTACAGAGCACCCAGCCAGTTTCCTTAGCCCTAAAACAAGGAGCCGAGCCTCAGAGATAGGAGGCGAGAGGGCCAAAGGTCATGCCGGTCCCTCTGCCCCATGACCCAGCTCCTGGCTCAGTGGGCTTAAACTGACTCCTTAAGGGGCCTCATCATCCAACCTCGCTCTGTATCAGGAGTGTCCAGTCCTGGGTAAGACTTAGCTCCCAGACACAAGGTCACCCAAGAAAATGTCTACAAGCCCTGGGATCTGGGGAGGGAGCTCGTGTCCACCGGGCACAGGCTGGACACACAGGAGCCTTCAGCACAGATTCCTCAGGAGAGAGAGCCGGAGAGCCCAGGCTCCCGCAGGGGCGTGGGGTGAGCCCCCGCTCTGTGCTGACTGGCCATGTGGCCTGGGCCAGGACACGGCTCCTCCGGGTCTTATTTTCCTTACCTGTAAAGTGGACATGGGGATCTCTGTACTCATGCCAGTTGCTTACACGAGCAGGTTACGATGAGTGCTCCCAAGACACAGATTCTCTGGGTTACCAGAGCATGGTCTCTGTTCTCCTCACATACCTTCTATAGCTCCCCAAACAAGTCCGTATGCCTAACTTGGCCTACAAGTTCTTTGTGATGAACCTGTCAGCATCTTTGGCTTAATTTTCAGCAATATTGCCCAGTGACCTCCTCTGTTCAGATGAACAGGCACCAGGCAGCTCATTGTCCCCACAGACCTGCCAGCTCCAGTCGCTGTTGCATGCATGCGCAGTGTCCTCTGCCTTCCGGGAATGTGCGTCGCCCCGCCCCACCCCCACCCCAAGCGGGGCAGCCAGGGCCGCCCCTTGCTCTGTGCTGGCCAACTGCTTCCAGCTTCGGCTTTGTCATCTGCGGGATGTGTGTTTGTGGCTCTCTGGTTTTCCTGGAAGCTCTTAGAGGGAGGGGCCCCTCCCTTCAGGAAAGGTTGGAAGGAGGGAGGGAGGGTCATGGAGAAGCGGGAGGACAGTTCATGCATGGAGTCTTTCCCACCACCCCCTCTCTGCTGGTCCCTAGGCTGGGCTTGGGGTCCCCGGGAATGGATGAAATCAGGTCCTATCCCCAGGGAGCACCCAGGTGGGCATTACTCGCTATCATTTCAAGCATCATGCTTAGGTCCTGGGCTGCAGCCAGTGAGGGGCAGCAGCGCCACCCCACAGGCACCCTGGAGACAGCCACTCTGCAGTACTGACCGGAGGCCCAGGACTGGCAGAGAGGCCTCTGCTCAACTGCTCCCTCCAGAGACCAGGCTTATCAGCCCCAACTTGATCCCTTTGGATCAAGTGACCTGGGCCAACTCCTCCAGCTACTGCTTAGATGGAGAAACTGAGTCCCAGAAAGGGGCAGGACCAGACTGAGCATCAAATGCCTGGCACCCTATGATAGAGTCTAGGCCAGCTCACATCTGGTTCTTGGCACCCTGAGATCTTGGCACAGGAAAGGCCCAGTGCAGTCTGGGAGTAAAATACTCTCCTATCTCTGACCACTCCCCAGTCACTCGGACCCAAAGGACAGCTTGCTTTGTCTGGAGCCAGTGGAGAAGTGCCCAAAGGGGGCAGAGGCTTACCAGTGTAGGGTCTGTGAAAGGAAGAGAAATCCCAAGGCAATGGCAGGGAGACGAAAGAGCTTTGGCATCAGGTGGATCTGAGTTCCGACCCCCGCTCTGATGCTTACTTGCTGGGTGACCTTGGTCAAGTCACCTGCCCTCTCTGAGCATCTGCTCTCTCACCTACTAAAAAGGTGAGAACGTTTCACTGAATTCTCATAAAGCCAATGATGCCGAGCTGGGATTTGGATGTAGGGCTGCTGGATCTTTCCCTCACCTCACCTATCTGCCCTGCAGCTGGCTCACATTTGAACCTAGAAGGCCTGTGCGAGCAGCAGCGGCCGCTCCAGGAACAAGGAAGGGGGAACCTCCACAAGACAGGCACGAAGCCCATGGGTGCACCGGGAAGGCTTCCTGGAGGCAGCGTCCCGAGGGGTGGGACACAGGGCGGATTTTACCAGAATGCAATGTGGACAGGGGCCTTCCTGAGCAAGCCTGCAGAGGTAGGAAAGTGAGTTCTCTGGGCCGCACTGTGGGAACAGCCAAGGGAGGTTTTCTTCAAGCTCTCCCCATGCACAGACGGGGCAGCGTGTCCATTGCCCTAGGACACGCGGCCAGTGGTGGTGGGACTCTGCAGGGGCCCCATCTGACACTCGCTCCTGGCATCTGTCCCTGGTGGCACAGCTGGCTCCTCTCTATCTGCTGAGCAGAGCCCGCTCTTCCTGCGCTCTGGGCCCTGGATCCTGCCTCAATGCCATTCTCCATCCTTCAGAGTGGCAGTGAGCCTGGAGCGGTGCTGGTGGGGCCCGGGGGGCACGGCTAGAGGTGGCCTCTGGTGGCCCGGTGGCCGACACCGGCTCAGCTTCCTGCTGCATGCATGAGAGGTCAGAAGGCAGCTAGAAAATATCCCAGAGCTGGGCCTGGCTGGGGCCAGAAAAACAGTCATGAAGCAGGGGTGGAGGGTGGGGCAGGTGCAGAACCCAAGTGTTTGCTTTTTCCCACGCCACAGGGTCCCTGGCCCTCCCATCTGCACGAGCCAAGGGTAACGGGGAACTTGGTGTGTCCATGGCCCATCCACCCCCTCAAGCCAGCCCCCCCAAATCTGACCTCATTCTCTTTTCTCCTGTGAGGCCCCCTGAGAGGAAGCGTCCACCCCGCCCTTCCTGCCCTACCACAGTCCCCAAACAGTGTCCGCCTGGAGTCCCTGGGCTGCCCCTCTTCCATGAAGCAGGCTCCTGCGAGCACGACTGGCCTTGCCCGAGGGGGTGAGTGGCCTTGCCCCAGGGATGCGCAGCTGGGGGGGAGGCCAGAGGTGATGGCTGCAGGGTGCCCAGCAGGGGTGTCCGATCTTAAGACCTTTGTTTCCTCCCACTATCACTCACCTTCCTGAGATATGCTGGGCTTGGAAGAAACTCCCAGAAACACCGCCTTCGCCCCCAGGTGCTTTCTTGTCAAGTTCCAAGATTGATTTCCTGAGGTTTCCAGGTATTTCCCCTCCAGGTACCTCCCCACCTCACCACCAGGTTCCTGCAGGTGGCTCTCAGAATCTGCGAGTCTGTCTGCCTGTCTGTCCTCCTCTGGTGTCTGTCTCTGTCTCTGCTGCCGCCCTCTCGTCCTTTCCTTCCATCTGGGTTCCTGGGACGCCTGCCGACCCCTGTCTCCACCTGCCTGTCAGGCTCTCCTGCCTGCCTGTTGGCTCGCCTGTCCTCTGTGGTTCCCGCCTTCTTTCTCTCCTTCAGAGAAAGGAGCGGCTCCAAGAGGAGCAGGGCTGTGACCCTTCTCCTCGGGTCCGTCCTTCATTCATCCAGCCTGCCTTCACTGGGACCCCGGGCCTGGCTCTGTGCAGAGATCTGAGCAGCCCAGCACGCCCATGTGGCTCTACGGCGCTCCCTGCCCCCAGGCTCCCTTCCACTGCCCTTCCTTACTTGTTTGTACTCACCTATCCTAGGCCCCATGCCTGCTGTGGTGCAGTGAATTCCAGCCTCTATTTCAATCTCAGGGCCTGGAGTTTTGCAAGAGGACGGGAGTGGGCCTGATCCAGGGCTTCAGGAGATGCAGCCACAATCCTCAGCAGGGACGAATCCACGCAAGGAACTCGCTGAGCGATGCTTGGGCCGCACTGAACAGCAGTCACCTCTCCAGGCAGGGCGGGGGAATCTGCTCACACTGACCCCTCTCCAAGCACCTGTGCTCCTGGGTCACTTGCTCCTTCCAGAGAGGAAGAGAGACTTTGCCCTGGACCCCATCTCTGCCCTGCCTGTCTCTCTCTGTCTCTGTCTCTCCTCTCTGTTCTCTGTCTCTCTCTCCAATCCGGATCCCTGGCTGGGACAGCCCAGGGCCAGAGTCTTGTAGGAGGCTGGGTTTGTTTGGGTCCAGCCCAAACTGGGAGGAGGCTGCAGTCCCGCCTCCCCATGGCTTAGCCAGCGCTTTCCTTCCACTTCTTCCCCCGGCAATTACCTAGGATACTTCCTCTACTCTGTGAGGGGGGGGGGGTTAAGGGAATATTAGTGGGCCTCCCCAAGCCCCAAGGCCATTGAGCCCCAATTCTCCAGCCTCCTTACTAAGCTTCCATTCTGCAGCTGAGTCCCTTCTGCCAAGCCCTTGTTCCCCTCATAGAGCTTTCATGGTCCTCAGAGAGCCCACCGAGCCATTGTCTTCCTTCACTGTCCCCCCTTCCCCTCTGTTCTCCTGCCCCAGTGGGTGCCTGCCCCCAGGCCCTCGTTCCCTCTCACTGTCTCCCCCAGCTCCAAGGATTCAGACTAAAGAGTGATTCTGGCTGGGTGCGGCGGCACATGCTGGTAATCCAGTAATCCTAGGACTTGGGAGGGTGAGGCAGGAGGATCACAGGTTTGAGGCCAGCCTCATAACTTAGCAAGATCCTCAGAAACTTATCAAGACCCTGTTTTAAACTGAAAAATAATAAAATGGGGCTGGGGTGTAGCTCAGAGGGAGAATGCACCTGGGTGAAATTTCTAGCATGAAGAGGAAGGAGAAGGAGAAGAAGAAGAGGATTGGGGGAGGAGGGAGGAGTGTCTACCGGGAGGCACAGGGCAGCCCACCCGTGGGCTCATGGAGAAGCTACATGAGTTGCAGCCACCCAGTTGGAGGGAGGGGACAGAGGGTGAATTTTAAATTCCCTGAGATTTCTGGACTGAGGACAGAGGACGGAGGCCTGCAGGCAGCCAGACGGGGCCCATCTTAGCTAGCTGCTGGCCGAGTGGCCCTAGGTAGGTCCCTGCACCTCCCTGAGTGTCCATTCCCTCATATATAAAGAAGGATAAGCTAGGAGGCTGAGTCAGAAGGTGTTTGAGTCCAGCCTGGGAAACTCTGTGAGACTCTGTCTCAAAAAAGAAAGAAAGAAAGAAAGAAAGAAAGAAAGAAAGAAAGAAAGAAAGAAAGAAAGGAAGAGGTCAGGAGGTGTAGTTCAGTAGTAGAATGTCCTTGGGTTCAATCCTCAGTATGACAATAAATAAATAAGTGGGATAAGAACCCTCCCTCGTGGTACTGCGGTGAAAGTTCAGTAAGCAATAAAGGCCAGCCTGGAGGCCTCTGTGCAGGAGAAGGGAGTGGCAGGGCGGGCGGAGCAGGGCGCCCAGGACTCAAACCTGTTCTGCCACGCGTGAGGCTCCCTCGGCCCGCACAGCCGTGCCGCAGGCCAGGTGGAGTCGCAGGATCGCCCGCTCGTCGATGGTGGGCTCATGCTAGAACCCGGCCTTTTCCTCTCCCCAGGCCGTCTTCTCAGGAAAGGACCTCTGGGTTCCTCCAAGTCCAAGATACAGAAGCGAACCTGACGCTATCGAAGAAAGAGTCCTCAGACCGGCTCCTGCGCCCATCCCACACAAAGGTCCCACCCCAGTGGCCCGGGCCTGCAGTCTGACCACACTAGTTTGCACCCAGCTTTGCCACTTCCCAACACATGGTATTTGCTGTGCCTTGTGTGCTTTTACGTGGCCCCATGATGTGTGTGAATCCCAACACCATCTGTGGGTTCCCACAGTTTACAAAACCTGATGCCTTTTTTAGAGTCCTCTGCTGTTGGCAAAGCCTGGCACGGCCTGCAATCCTCAGCAGCAGCCGGGGCCCGTCACACCGCACAGCCCGCGCTGCGTGCTAAGCCCGATCTGTTTAAAACCCCGGGCCACTGGCAGAACCCAAAGCCCTTCACTTGGCTGAGTTTATCCACTTAGAGATGTGACTTTGTAAACAGGGAAACATAGGAGACTCTTCGTCTTCAGAACCATCTGCTTTTGTGTATAAACAAGGGAAGGGTGCTGGGCTCCAAATGCAAGAACTCGGTTCTGGTCCCGACCTTGCTGAGGGGTTTTGGGCAAATCTCCTTCTGGGTCTCCATCCTCCCATCTGTTAAATGGAATTCATAGCATCAAATTATCTGCCTCTAGGAGGGTCCCGAGGGTCCCTGTGAGATTGCCCAGAAGATGAGGGCCAGAAGGGAGAAGAGGAAGAGTGGCCAGAGCCTCCTTCCTGAGAAAGGCACCGGAGTGCCACCTCAGCACCAACAGCCCCACTTCCCTCTGGCTGCCAGCCGGGGAGCGGATATCTATAAATGAGCCCTTGGCCGGGCAGACAAGCACAGGCCTCAGTCATGGCCTGACCTCCCCTGCTCCCGTGCTACCCTGGGCGCAGACCCCTGTCTGTTCAGACATGTTCCCCTGCCCTTCAAGGAAGGCAGCATCATACTTATTTCACCCATGAGGACACTGCCACTTGGAGAGGTGACCTGCATCAGGCATATACACGGCAGGGACTGGGGCATAAGACAAGGTTGGTAGGACAGACAGGGCCCAGGAGGGTCCTGCCTGGGGACCCAGGAGGTCAGAGTGGCAAGGCTATGGAGCCCATTTAACAGCCGTTCCCTTCTCCAGGCTGGCAGATGAGGCCTGGGGATTGCGGTGGCCGTGGGGAGCCATCGTCTGTCTCTCCCTGGCCTTTAGTTTCCTTGACCAGCTGATGAGAAGTAGGCCTCCCCTTGCCGCCGGGTGCGATGGCTCACGCATGCAATCCCAGCACTTGGGAAGCTGAGACAGGAGGATCACAGGCTTGAGGCCAGGGCCTGGTAACTCTGTGAGACTCTGTTTGAAAATAAAAAATAAAAAAGAGCTGGGAGTGTAGCTCCGAGGTGGAATGCCCCTAGGTTTGATGCCTGGTGCCAAAAAGAAAAGAGAAAACAGGCCTCGCCTGCCAAGCATTCGGGGCTTTCCCTCTGTTGGCTCGGCTCTCCCATCCCAAGGCAGAGCATCTCCCAGCCATGTGAGAAAGAGCAGGTCTGAGGCCAGATGGGGGTGTAGGAGGTAGCCAGGTGCGGCGGCCCCACCAGCCTTGGCTTAGCACAACCACAGGCTCCGGCAGCCCCCTAGCTGAGTACAACCCAAGCATGCTCTCCAGGGCAGCTTCACACAGCCTGGAGGCTCCTCTCTCACCTCCGTGCCTTTGGGGAACCCTTACCTCCATCCCCGGGCAGTTTTTCACCCGCAGAGGCCTTTCTCTTGGGCCTACTGGCCTTCATACCATGCTATACACTTTTCATCCTTCCCATGCCCCAGAAAGAGGGTGAGCTTAGGCACCAGACAGTTCAATCCTGACCCAGAAAGAAGCTCTGTGAGGCTTAGTATAGTCTGTGAAATTGGACGACAAAAAATCTCCTGGCAGGACCGCACTGGGCCCATCATCTGGCCCTATCTGCTCCTTGGCAAGGTCTCTGCAGGGAGATGAACCCTCCCCCAAGGCCTCACTGGGTGACACGGCCACTGCCCTCTCTGATCCTCCATGCCCTTGCCTGTGAAGTGCTTCCCTGGAGTTGTCAAGGCTGGGATGGTCTGATGGATGGATCAGTGCCTGCTAAAGTCTGAGAGCTGAGCAGACACAAGTCACTGTCAAGATGGCAGCACGGGGAGGGTGATGACTCTGTAGTCCTGGAGGCAGAGGACCAGGGAAGTCAGTCACGGCAGGTGTGTGGCAGGCCAGCTCCACCCAGTTTACGACCCCATTGTGGAAGGGCCCCTCGAGGTGGAGGGAGCCCAAGGGTGAAATGGGGGTGCAGCAGGCAGGCCGGGGATCGGTGTTAACAGCCTTGGCTCTGCAGGTGCTGCCTATGGGGCTCCGGCTGGGCCTGGGCCTGGGCTGACCTGGGGCCACCAGCCCTGCCTCTGCCGCCATTCACTGGCTTTGGTCAAGTCCTGCTCCTGTCTGGCCCTCAGTTTCCTTATTATGAGATGTGGAGGGGATTAGGAAAGGGTCTCATCTGTCTCTATCTTTTGGAAGGATCACATGAGCCAATGTGTGCATACTGTTTTTGTGCAGTATCAAGTGTAGGGTTACAGTTATTAATAATTGGTGTCCTCGGAGAGAGGACACTGGTGAGGGCAGTGCAGCAAGGGCTGGGAGGGCAGGTGGGGAGCCGGAGGTGAGATGGGGGCTGGGGCGGGAGCAAGCATGCGCCCAGGCTGTGCACAGTGGGAGCCAGGGCTCGGCACCTTGAAGACTTTGTAACACTGCCCTCTGGAGGCAGAGCGGAGGTCTGCACCCTGGCTTTTATCTTCAAGACTCTAGTCCCGGAGGAGAACTTGAAAGGACCTCATCCTGGTCCTGGGAGCCAACACGGGTGGGGCAGAAGGGGCCCAGCAAGCGCAGCCATTGCCGACCCCTCCCTCTCTGCACACGACTGCCCCCTTCTCTCCACCAGCTGCCTCTGCCCTGGTCTTGACCAGCATCTCTTGCCAGGGCTAGTCTCTTCCAGCCCCATATCCAGCAGGCCAGGGGAGTTTTCTACCCTGCAAATCCCACCAGGCCCCTGCTGCTTCAAAGCCTGCACCGGTCCCTCTCCCCATAACCATCATTCTCAGCTGCCATTGAGCAGCACCAGCTCCTCTATCCAGACACATTTTCTGCCAGGTCACCATCCTTACAAACTGACCATATGAAAGAGGCTCTGGGGTAGGAATGCTTGGGTGTGACCCCTGGCTTCTCCAACTGATAGCTGTGCTAATTCTTAGCTGTAGTATTTCTTTTATTGTGGTAACATACATATAACATAAAGTTTACCATCTTAGCCGTGTGTGTGTGTGTGTGTGTGTGTGTGTGTGTGTGTGTATGTGCACGTAAGCATGCACATTACTGGAATTGAACACAGGAGCAGTCTACCTCTGAGCTACATGCCCAGGCCTTTAAATATATATATTTAAAAAAATTTTGAGCTGAAGCTGGCCTCAAACCTGTGATCCTCCTGTCTTAGCCACCTAAGTACTGGGATTACAGTCTCATCTAAAGCCTGTGCGTGTGTGTGTGTGTGTGTGTGTGTGTGTGTGTGTGTGTGTTGCTAGGGATGAAACCCAGGGGCTTTCTACCTCTGGGCTACACCACCAGACCTATTTTATATTTTATTTGGAAACAGTCTCACTAAGTTGCTGAGAGCGTCACTAAGTAACGAGGCTGGCTTTGAACCTGTGGTCCTCCTGTCTCAGCCTCCCAAGTGCAGGGATTACAAGCATGCGCTGCCACACCCGGCTCTTAAGCCATTTTAAAAATGCACACTTTGGGCCGGGTGTGGTGGCGCATGTTTGTAATCCCCGAGCTCAGGAGGCGGAGACAGGAGGATCACGCAGGTTGTTTCCAAAAAAAATAAAATAGGTCTGGGAGTGTGGCCTGGAGGTAGAAGGGCTTTCAGGAACCCCAGTACCACAAAAAAAAAAAAAAAAATCACACTTCTGCAGCATTACATTCAGTGTTGTACAACCATCACCTCATCCATCTCCAGAACATTTTCATCTTCTCAAACCAAGACTCCAACTCCATGTGTTTCTCAGTTCCTTATGCCTCTGCTTTCTCATCTGAAGGATGGGGCTGGAGAGTGGACTGGCATTGCACAGTGCTCAGTGGGTGGATAGTAGGTATTCAGCCAATATTTCTTTTTTATATAAAATAACTTTTATTTACATAATTTGTATCTATAGAACATAGCTGCTTCCTTTAGAACAAGAAAATTTACAAATGCCAGGTATTGCTTTTTGTCAAAGACTTCTTCAAGCAAGATAGTATACATGGCCACCGCTATTTAAAATAATGTGGTGGTAAACAGTGGACAGCAATATGTGCATCTGTGCCTCAATCATTTACCAAATTTGAAAACCATCATGTTAGTCATTTGCTAACACATAAATGTTCAGGAGGAAAAGTCTAAGAAAAGATAAAGACCTTTAATCACATCTCCTTTAAGATAGATAAATTCAGCCAATATTTCGACTTTCTTCTCTTGGGGAGAGCGCTCTGCGAGGCAGGCAGGTGGTATCCAGCAACCTGCTGCTTGGGATTCACGTCCACAGCTCAGGCAGTTGATGGCAGCTGTGGGGAGCTCCCCTCCTGCTTCATGGAGGAAGATGAGTCACTTCCCCCCTTGTGGGTGGTGAGGCGGGGATGGGAAGGCAGGAAACAGTGAGCAGCAGCTGCTTTCCTCCAGGCTGGTCCTCGCTGGGGCCCGTGCAAACTGCAGGCCAAGGGGACTCGCATCAGGGGCGCCCTCACCTGCCTCTGCGCTGGCTCTCAGGAGGCTGCAGCGGCTGCCTCGTTTCCATCAGTGCTACTTGTTCAGAGCACTGTGGGTTCACGCTGGGCTTGACTCCTGCCCCCCACACCCGCGGCACACCCACCATGCCACTCACCCTTTTCTGGGATTCACTCGCTCCCCCTGTTCATCCTGGTGTTTGTGTCTCAGACTCTCACCTGCTGAGTGATGCTGGCCTTGTTTAAAGCCCTGCCTTTTTCTCGTCCTCTAGGTGGAACACGAGTGTGTCCCCAGGGCAGGAGAGAGACCAGGTCTTGGCCTCCCAAACGGAGAACACGGAGAACACGGAGAACACGTATCTGGCAAGAGCAGGCTGTGGGTCTCTGCAGCAAACAGGTTTAATGGTGGTGACACACCCAGAGCTGGGCCCAGCCCAGGAGCCTAGAGATCTGCAAGGCTCTGCCTGAGGGTCCTTCAGGCGGGATGCCGCTCTCATGAGTTAAGACAGCAACCATCTTCTAGAAACAACCTGCAAAGTAAGCCAGTCCAGTCTTTTGAGTGATGAGGTCTGAGCTCTGCCAAGAGCTGACTGCGTGGCACTGGGCAGTCACTTTATTTTTCTAAACCTCCGTTTACTTGACTATAAAATGGATGTGGTAATAATGACTGACATTCACTGCAGGTCAGGTACTGTTCTAAGTGTTTCACTTGAATCGACTCAGTTAATGTTGCCAACAACCTATCACAGTCTCCAATTTTACAGATGAGGAAGCTGAGGCGCAGAGAGGCTAAGACACTTGCTGCAGGTGGCGCAGCTGGGATCTGGGAGGAATTTCAGCGTGAGTGGACCGCGCCAGCACCTGAGCTCACTGCTACGCTGGTCTGAGGCCTGCGGGCGCCCTCTGAGCCTGCTCCGCGGTTCCCTACTGAAAACCAGACCACCCGGCTGGCTGCTGAACACTGGCCAGCAGCACCCATGGCGCAGGCCACTGAGTGTGAAGGAACAGCTACTGAGGTCCTAAGCTGTTCTTCTGCAGACACGGGAGCAAAACAAAAAGAAGGCTGATGGAAAATAAACACCAGTTTCTAAAAATAAACATTAAATTAAAAAAAAAAATACACAGCTAAGAGACAGACCGGGATCTGAACCTAGACAGTCGGGCCCCAGCAGCCGAATCCCCATCACAGCCCCAGCAGCCTCAGAGGGCTAGTCGGAGGACTCAGTCATCAGCCATTAGTCCCTAAGCCTCTGGGCGGAATACCAAGTTGAGTGCTTAGCAAGCACCCTTGGCTGGGTTCCAGGCCTGTTCTGCTGATGACCATCTGGGTGGCGACCTTGACATGTCACTCTCCTTGTCAAATCTCAGGTTTCCCTCCCACCACAGGAAGGGCTTGGACCCGGCTGGTGACCCCTAGATCTCTGCTGCAGCCCAGGCCCCTCCCTGAGCCCCGCATGTCCCCTTCCTGGGGTTCCCCGGGCACCTCACGCTCAGCAAAAGCTCATTGTTGACCTGGAGAACTGCCGACTCGGGTTCCTGTCCTGAGCCCTAGTCTCCTCAGAGTCAGGCCTGCCCTGGTGTCCCTCCCTCAATCTGTGTGCCAACTCTGACCCCCACATTCTTCTATGTCCTCCCGCCCCAGCCCCTAATTCAGAGCCCGTCACTCAGTCCTTCCACCCTCCTTGCTCTTTCCAGACTCCAGATTCCCCCGTTCTAATCCATCGCCCACATCTCACCAGCCATCTTTCTAATCCCTAATCTTACTTAGGAGTAAGATTAGGAGACCCTTAGCCAGGCATGGTGGTGCACACCTGTAACTCCAGTACTCGGGAGGCTGAGACAGGAGGATCACACAGGTTCAAAGCCAGCCTCAGCTAAGTTGCTCTCGGCAACTTAGTGAGACCCTGTTTCCAAATAAATTATATATATAAAAAATAGGGCTGGGGGTGTAGCCCAGACCTCTCAGTACCACACACACACACACACACACACACACACACACACACACACACACAGTAAAAAGGGGTAGGGTGTAGCTAAGAGGTAGAATGCCCCTGGGCTCAGTCCCTGGTATTTTTCCCTCCCCCAAATACATACAAGATTAAGAGAATCTTGCCCATCTTCTTGGAGCAAAAGTTTATCCTTTTGCCTAATTGCACCACCACGTACCTATAACCTACTGTATCAGCCTTGCCCACCTGCCCTGGCCCCAAGCAGCACACCTGTGTGACCCTGTCTTGGTGCCTGTGTATGTAGAACTCATTCTGGGCAAATTTCTTTCTTAACTGGGCATGGCAGCTCACATCTACAATTCCAGTACTTTGGGAGGCTGAGACAGGAGGATCACGAATTGGTGGCCAACTTCGGAAACTTAGCAAGGCCCTCAAAAACTTAGTGAGATCCTGTTTCATAATAAAAACAAAAAGGGCCGGTGGTGTAGCTCTGAGGTAGAATGCCCCTGGGTCCAATCTCCAGTACCACATGCACGCAAGAATTCCTTTCTTGCCCTTGCGCACCTGAGAAGCACCCATCCTTCAAGGACCACCTCCAATGCCACCTTCCACACACCCAAAGGTTCCTAGACTCTTCCAGGAAGAATACTGTTGTGGTCAGACTCATCTCCTAGTTCCCACAACAGGGTGGCCGACCCCCGAGCCTCCACCCACCAGCCCCTCGGCACCAGCCTTCTCTCCCAGCCGCTCCTCTGGGTCCCTCCCATGAGGTCGAATTCCTATACTTCTTCCTCCTCTGAGACCTGGACTAAGAATGGTGGTGACCGAGGGTGACCTGACACAGTCCCTAAGAGAAACAGAAACAGCGGAAGAAGTTCAGTCTTTCCAGGCTGACGCCAGAGGGAAAGACGTCGCAGGATGGCCTCTCTGTGGTCTGGTTGCGGCACACCGTACCTCGCAGCCTGCAAAGTACTGGACTTAGAGCGGCTCACTCAACCCTCTCGCTGGCTTTGCTGGTACTGAAATTCTGGTTCACAAAGGAGAAACAAAGGCAGGGAGAAGTGGAGTCACTTGCCCAAAGACGAATGGCTGGTTAGTGGTAGAACTGGGATTTGAGCCTTGGGGGTCACGCTGCCTCCTGGGGGCAGTGAGGATGGTGAAGCCGAATCCCCCTAGAGTCCCCAACGTTGGGGGCAGAATCAGGTCTCTCCTCCCCAGGGCTCACGCCCGGGAGGGCGGCCCAGGCTCTCCCTAGACGTATTTATAACTTCCCCTTCTTCCTCACCACTTTCCTTCCCCAGCCTCTAGTGTCTGTCGGAGCCTCTCGCAGTGGGTGAGAAGCAGCGGGGGCGAGACAGAGAGAAACAGATTGGCACCGTTTCCAGCGCTTCCGGGGCAGAGCGGGGTCATGGCTGGGCGCAGGCAGCTGGCCTCCGCTTAGGCAGAGGGTCGGGCTGTTTTCTGTTTTGAGGTTATAAATATTCCGAGCTGCTTGGGCTTTTTCTGGAGATATTTCTGGACCTCCCTGCTCTTTGAGGAGGGAGACAGTGGCCCCACGTCCCAGGAGAGAGGGACAGGGGCTCATGCCACGAGGTGGCAAATGTTGGCACCACCTGTTTGCATTCTCCACTGCTTTTTAACCCACATCACCTTAGCATGGTGCTTACACGTGGATCTTATACTCAAGAAAGAAATACTTACTGGATGAACACACCCCCATTTTTGCAGAAAAAAGAACAGATTTTCAGATACGCCAGGCTTGAATCTAAGTAGGTCTGGCACCAAGAGCCGAGCTGTATCCACTCTACCTCCCAGTCCCATTTGATGGTGAACAAGGGCGCCTACAATCTCAACTTTTTCACAAAATTCTCCTACCATTTGGGTCTTAAATGAGGCCTGCCCCCCACCAGCTCATTGCTCCAGATATATAAACTTAAGTTAGCTCATTGTGTTTTGTTTTGTCTGTGGTGCTGGTGATTGAACCCAGGGGCATTCTAGCTCTGAACTACACCCCCAGCCGTGTTTTACTTTTGAGATAGGGTCTCGCTAGGTCGTGAGGGTCTTGCTAACATACGGAGGCTGGCCTTGAATCCTCTCTCTTCCTTGTCTCAGCCTCCCAAGGGCTGGGCTTACAGGCGTCTGTCCTCACGCCCACCAGCCCACTCTGTTTTTGCCCTCTTTCTTTCCCACCTGGGGCTCCTCTAATCTTTGATTGTTAAGAGGTTCAGGGCCTGGAGATGGATCAAACTCTAACATGGACTCCCCGCTGGCCCAGAGGAGGAACCAAGGCAGGGCTCGTTACTTAACCTCCCTGAGGTGCCTCATTTATAAAACAAGGATAATAGAAATTACTGCTCAGATGAAACGAAATGAAGTCTGTGATTACCGGGGCACAGTGCTGAGCAGAAGCAAGCCCTCCATAGGGCAGCGTCTTCTGCGATCAATTCTCATTATTACTCTTCCCTGGCCTGTCTTTCCTGGCCTTCCTGCCTCCAGGCTTTCCAGCTGCGATCCATTCTCCTCGCCACAGAGGCTGCAATCTTTCTGAAACATGTAGCTGACTATGCTGGTGCCCTGTCTCACGGTGGGGTCTGGCTCTCCAATATCCTCTTGCTGAGTTCTTACTCCTCAGCCTGGAATTCGAGACCCTTTTGCTTCTGGCTCCTCCTCTCCTCTTTAGCCTCATCTTTTTTTTTTTTTTTTTTGGTGGTACTGGGGTTCCTGGAAGCCCTTCTACCTCCGGGCTACACTCCCAGACCTATTTTATATTTTTGAAACAGAGTCTCTTACGCCAGTGCGGCTGGCTCCGAACCTGTGTGATCCTCCTGTCTCCGCCTCCCAAGCGCAGGGATTACAAGCGTGCGCCACCACGCCCGGCTAGCCTCATCTTTTAAGACTCCCAGTCTCTCCCTCTTTGCTGGATCCAAACAGGTTTCTGTCTACTCTTCTAACGCACTTACTTCCTCCTCCTTCACCCCCAAACTTTGTTTCTTTATTATTGGCCCAGGGAAGCTCTCCTCATCCTCTTGTGGTTTTATTATTTTTATTTTTTTATTTTTTGTGGTACTGGGGGTGGAACCCAGGGGCTTTGCTACCTCTGGGCTATACTCCCAGACCTATTTTATACTTATCTGGAAACGGTCTCACTAAGTTGCTGAGAGCCTCTCTAAATAGCTAAGGCTGGCTTCGAATCTGTGTGATTCTCCTGTCTCAGCCTCCCAAGCGCTGGGATTACAAGCATGCGCCACCACGCCCGGCAGTGGTTTGTAATTTTTAAGATGTCTTTTGTAGGACAGGCCTGCTTTGTCCTCTCCTCATGGCCTCTCAGTTACTCAGTAGCACAGATCCCCATGGCTATGACAGCCGGCTTTTTCCTGGGCCACCCCACTGGACCGTGTCAGTCCACAGTGATGGGGCACCCAGCACAAAGCCAGCCTCATTCAATGTGAAATGAGTGATGAGCCACAGCTCTAGTCTTTAAAATGGCAACATCGTCGGGCGTGGTGGTGCACACCTGTAATCCCAGTACTTGGGAGGCTGAGACAGGAGGACTGCAGGTTCATGACCAGCCTCAGAAGTTTAGCGAGGCTCTCAGCAATTTAGTGAGACCCTGTTTCAAAGTGAAAGAATAAACTTGGGCTGGAGGTGTACCAGAGGTAGGCTGCCCATGGGTTCCATTTCCAGTACCATAAATGAATGAATGAATGAATGAATGAATGGCAGCATCGACAGCCAAGCCTGGTTAATCCAGAGGAAGGGAAGAGCACTGGGGACTGGAGGAAGAGGAAGTCACAGATGTCTCTGTTGCAGTGGGGACTTAGAAATCTGAAGCATCTAAAAAGAAAAAAAATGAGCCTGGCGTGGTGGCGCACGCTTGTAATCCCCACGCTTGGGAGGCGGAGACAGGAGGATCACGCAGGTTTGAAGCCAACCTCGCTGGCTTAGGAGACCCTGTTTTCAAATAAAAATATAAAAAATAGGTGTCTAGGAGTATAGCCCAGAGGTAGAAGGGTTTCCAGGAATCCCAGTAGCACCGAAATAAATAAATAAATAAATAAATAAATAAATAAATAAATAAAATTTTTTTAATGAGCAGGAGAACAAGAGAGTGGGAGCCAGTGAGTGAGCTAGAGGGAGGGGAGCTTAGGGAACCCAATGGCTCTGTGCTCCTTACACTTGCTCTCTTAGCTTCAGAACACCCACAGCATCCCCAACAGCCAGTAGCACAGGCACTTTACCGCCGCACAGATTGTGTCATTGGTTGACACAGAAGCCAGACTGAGAATTAGCCAACTATGACTTCTGATCTGACTGGTCTTTGCATTGCTGTGTGATGGGCCAGTCTCTCTTTCCTCTGAGCCAGTTTCCTTAACAAGCATTGTTCAGTAGGTAGGACAGGCCCCAGAGACCATGAAGTTTTGTGTCCCAGTGAGGGACTATTAATATTGTTGTTCTGACTCTCAGCAAAGCCCAGTGGAGGCTGCTAACAAGGCACCTGGGAGCCACCCCAAAATGTCTCAGGGCCACCGTAGAGGGGATCTCTGGGGGTCAAGGCCCCAGCAGGCCTTGAGGGGAGAGCTATGGGGTTTAATGCAGTGAGGCTCAGCCCCGAGCGAGCGAGGCAGCACAGAACAGGGAGAGGAAGAGCGGTGACCTGGGTGGGCAGCTGGCTGGCCAAGCTGCAGAGGCTGAAGGTGAAGGCTCGCAGCCAGTCAGCACCAGCAGGGGCAAACAGGCAGGAAGCAAGGCCGTTCTCAGGAAGGAGAACAGGGCAGGTGCAGGCATCTTTCTGGCATCTGTTCAAAGGGGAGAAAATATTCCTTAGCAAACTGTGATGAAGACGCAGCACTTGAGCAGAACGGGGAGCATGAGCAGGGTGAGAGTGTCGGCAAATAACAGTGGGGCCTTCCTACATGATATTATGTCTAATTAAAATTAAGTGTATTTTTTACAACCATTTTAATCAACATTACAAAACAAGGCATTTTTAGTGAATTCTGGCCTCTGTTCCTGCCCCTCTACCTGCTTGCACCCCCCTATTTATATTAATCTTAAGTTTGTCTTTACATTTTAAAAAGCCCAAGACATATGTTTACAGATATATGTATAATACACAAATATGGCCACATGATACATAAATTTAACTATATAGCCATATTTTCTTAGAGAAACAGCATGTTATAACTCTGTTCTTTAGCTCAATTTTAAAATTTAATCAGCAGCTGATAAAATTATTTTTTCTAGCACTGGGAATTGAACCCAGGGCATTCTAACCTCCAACCTACACCCCAGCCAATTTATTTATTTATTTATTTATTTATTTATTCATTTATTTATTTATTTTGGTGGTACTGGGGTTCCTGGAAACCCTTCTACCTCTAGGCTATACTCCCAGACCTATTTTATATTATTTGTATTAAGAAAAAGGGTCTCTTAAGCCAGCGAGCTGACTCCAAACCTGCGTGATCCTCCTGTCTCCGCCTCCCAAGTGCAGGGATTACAACGGTGCGCCACCACGCCCAGCTATTTATTTATATATTTATATATTTATTTATTTATTAAGACAGAGTCTCATTAGATTGCTGAGAGTCTCATTAAGTTGCTGAGGCTGTCCTTGAACCTGTGACCCTCGCATCTCAGCCTCCCAAGTACTGGGATTACAGGCATATACCACCGTGCCCAGCTAAAGTTTTTGTTTCAGATGAGAGAAATAGTGGCATATTTGCACACTGATGGGAATTATTCAGAAGGGAGCGAAGCTTGGTGGTGGAGGAGACGGGGATTGATGGAGTGGCTGGTTGTGAGGAGAGCATGCAGAGTTTGTTCCTGGTACTGGGCAGGGAGGCAGGGTGTGCGGGCATGGAGGCAGGTGGGCAGGCTGGTGTGGAGTGGTGACTTATGGGAGTCCCTCCATCTGGTGGGAGTGGCATGGGAAGAGGAAATGGTGGACTGGGAAAGAGTTCATCTGGGAGAGGAGATGGTGGGGGGGGGCACAGAAGTGGGACATGCAGGCAGCACTAAGGTCCCGCTTGAGTTAGGTCTGTTGCCTGAAGAGCCTCTTGAAGTAAGCGCGGAGGAGGTACACTGTCACTGGGAAAACACTTTCTTGAAATTGACCTCCTTTGTACCTCAGAGTGCAGCACCCATCCCGAGTCATAGAGTGTCTGACTGATGGACCTGATTTCACTGATACTCCCCAGAGGGGAGTTTTTTTTTTTTTTTTTTAAGCATAAGTTAATTTATTTTACAGCAGCCATGGTCTGATTTTTTCCTAATAATTTATCTGTCCTCACAAGAAAACTTCTTGGCAAGAAAATAAAAACTATCAGCTAAATGATATAGCAGGTCATTCAGACATTAAGGATAAATATCATAAGCCTACTGTGCTATGGTTTTATCTGTGTGGCTAGAGGGATAGGAATAAGAAAAGTAAAAAGATGTCCTTTACCTGTCTTCATGGCTATTCCACAGAGATTGGAAATCACAGGAGGAAGACCACTTGATGGGGAAAGAAAAGTCTCTTTGTCAACTGATGCTAGAACAACTAAGTTTTCACCTGTGAAAAAATTAATTTTGACTTCTAGTTCATATTACATACAAAAATTAGTACAAAGAAGTGGTGGTTGCACCCATTGTGCTAAATGCCACTGAATTTTTATTCTAAAATGATTATGTTATGGGAATTTTACCTCAATAAATTAATTTTTAAGAAATAAAAGTATAGCCGGGCGTGGTGGTGCACACTTGTAATCCCCGCACTTGGGAGGTGGAGACAGGAGGATCATACAGGTTCAAAGCCAGCCGCGCTGGTTTAAGAGACCCTGTTTCCAAATTTAAAAGTATAAAATAGGTCTGGGAGTATAGCCTGGAGGTAGAGGGTTTCCAGGAACCCAGTACCACAAAAAAAAGTATAGCCAGACATGGTGGCGTACGCTTGTAATCCCAGTACTTGGGAGGCTGAGACCAGAGGATCGCAGTTCATGGCCAGCCTCAGCTACTTAGTGAGGCACTCTGTAACTTAGTAAGACCCTGTTTCAAAATAAAGAATAAAAAAATAGGGCTGGGAGTATAGCTCAGAGGTAGAATGCCCCTGGGTTCTACTCTCAGTACCTCAAATAAATAAATAAATAAATAAATAAATAAATAAATAAATAAGAACCAGGCATGGTGCCATATGCCTATAATTCCAGTACTTGAGAGTCTAGGACAGGGGGATCACAGGTTCAAGGACAGCATGAAAAACTTAATGAGACTCAGAAACTTAGTAAGGCTCTGTTTCAAAAATAACAGGGCTGAGGTTGTAGCTTGGAGGTAGACTAACCCCGGGTTCAATACCTAGTACCTCAAAACAAAACAAAACGATATGAATTCTAAGTAAAGTAGTTTGAAACACTTCTAAACTTAATAAAAATGTTGGGTTCTATCCGAGCTCAGTGACACACACAACTAATCCCAGTACTTGGAAGGATGATACAGAAGAATCACAGGTTCAAAGCCACCCTCAGCAACTTAGTGAGGCTGTTAGCAACATAGCAGCAACATAGCCTATTTTAAAAAATTAAAAATAGGGCTGGGAGATAGCTTGGAGATAAAATGCTCCTGGGTTCATTTTGCCTTCATGACACTGATTCTTTTGCAAAAATGATATTTATGGTGATACTATATTTTCAGCATATATTCTTATGGTAAATAAAGTACTCATCAAATTCTTATTTGGGCTCTCTGTTTATATTTTAAATAGCATAATTCACTTTAATTTTTATATTCTCCTTTTGTATTTTCTTCAAAATATTTTCTCAGGTTTTTGTGCTAACATTATCTGGTTTCACCTTTGAAGATCTTGTTATTTTTAAACTTGATTTTTTTGGTTTTAAGCAATATATGTTTTAAATAATCTTCCTACTATTTCTGTTATCTTTAAAGTTATAAAAGCTGTATCACTGAATGTTACTTCCACAAATATGTCGAAATCAGACAACAAACTCCTAAGTAACAAACGTATCAAAAAATAAATCACCAAAGAAATTATAAAATATTTTGAAGGAAATAAAAATAAAAACAACATGTCATTTAGCTGGGGTGCAGATAAAGTAGTGCTTAGAGGAAATTTATAGCTGTAAATGCCTGTATTAAAAAGGAGAAAAATTTCAAACCAGTAACTTAACCTAACTTTTCACCTTTAGGAAGTAAAAAAAAAAAAAAAACAAACAAAAACAAACTAAACTCAAACAAGAAGGCATAAAACTATAAATATTAGAGCAGATATATGTGAAACAAAAAATAGAAAAGTAATAGAAAGTAAATCAACAAAACCTACATTAGCTCTTTGAATATATCAACCTTTAGTTATACTGACCAAGAAAAAAAAAACAAACTCCAGTTACTAAAACAAGATGTAAAAAGAGAGGACATTATTACCGACCTTAAAGAAAAAGATAAGAGATAGTAAAGGAAAAAAAAAATCCCTCAATACCTGGAACAAAAGGCTGCATTTACCCCTAACTTAAATATAGGAATGCAGTGGCCTATGGCAGTTTGTTTCTGAGCAATGCAGGGATCTGATCTTGCACAAAGCTGTGAAAAATGTGGAGCTCTGGGGTTGGAGGGCCTTCGGGTGGACTTTAGAAACCGGTTTGCCTTCAGTTTCAGAAGTGTGGTTCCTGGAAGAAAGCTGGTCTGGGTGACCTTCATAGGTGGGTGTGCTGGCATGAAGCTGTCATCGAACAATTGAACAGGTTTTAGTTAAGTGTGGTGGCGCACGCACGCTTGTAATCTCAGCATTTGGCAGAGACCAGAGGAGCGCAGTTCACGGACAGCCTCGGCTATTTAGTGAGTGAGGTCCTTTGCTACTCAGTGAGACCCTGTTTCAAAAAATAAAAAATAAAAGCCGGGTGTGGTGACATACGCTTGTAATCCAGCTTGGGAGGTGGAGACAGGAGGATCATGCTGGTTTGGAGCCAGCAGTGCTGGCTTAAGAGACCCTGTTAAAAAAAAAAAAAAAAAAAAAAAGGTCTGGGAGTGTAGCCTGGAGGTAGAAGGGCTTCCAGGAACCCCAGTACCACCAAAAAATATATATATATAAATAAATAAGTAATAAAAATAAAAAATAAAAATTAGGGCTGGGCAGTGTAGCTTGGAGGTAGAATGCCCCTCCTGGATTTCATCCCTAGTAACACAAACAAACACACAAACAAACAAAAAACAGGTTTTAAACAGTCTGATGAGTTTCTTTTGTCATGGCTGTAGGAAAACCAGTCACTTTCTAGAACCATGAAAACAATTTTATTCTCAGAGGTAATAAAATACATTTATATTTTATCCCATAATATTATAATAGTAAGTCTTTAGAATGTTGACTTCATCAATGCATATCCCCCAATAATTTTACTCTATTTTGGTTCATTTCCTATGTAAAACAAAATAAAACAAGAAGCTCTTTCTTAAAGGAATTTAAATCTTGGTTTTTGTTTGTTTTCCCTACTTACCACAATTCTGCAAACTGTTATACTTTGTGTGGGTTCTTCGGGCCCAGATATCAAAGCTGTTTTATCAGTCAGCCACACATTCCCAAATGCTTTTAAGTCATTCTTGTGCTGCCAAAAGGTGGCTTTTAAAGGTTTACTAGGGACTTTTATAATGTCTGAGAAACAGGAAATAGAACAAGAGAATTCACCTATCAGTCTGGTAATCCTATAAGATTCTTTACTTTTAACTTGAGAATGGTTACATCTTTTACTCCAGAAACATCTTCAGTATTTACTTTTATGGTGCTAAAACAAAGATTCACATATGCAAATTTATTCTACACCAAAAATTCCTCTCTTTTATAAGAAGTGAGTATTCATAGAGAAACGGAGATGGTATGCATAATTTTTGCTGTTATTCAAAGAATCTTCCAAAACCATCACCAGCTTCTTCATGAAGAACATTAGATCAGGAGAGGGATACGATCTCTGTGCTCAGCTGCCAGTGACTTAGTCATACCATAGTTTGCAGTTGTAAACCTATGGTCTTCTGTGGGCTGAAATGAACCCCATGTGCATGGTTTTCCCTGGTTCTGGACAGAAGCATCAGGCCCTGGTGTAATCAAGTCATCATTACTGAAGCTCAGTGTTTCCAACACCTCTAGGTTTAGCATTGGGATGGTCCCTGCCCATGCATACTCTATGGCATTTTATTTTTGTGGTGCTGGAGATTTAAACCAAGGACATTCTATCTCCAAGCTATACCCTAAACTCTTTTTTATTTTTATTTTATTTATTTATTTATTTATTTATTTATTTATTTATTTATTTTTGGTGGTACTGGGGTTCCTGGAAGCCTTCCTACCTCCGGGCTACACTCCCAGACCTATTTTATACTTTTTATTTGGAAACAGGGTCTCTTAAGCCAGCGTGGCTGGCTTGGAACCTGCGCGATCCTCCTGTCTCCGCCTCCCAAGCGCGGGGATTACAAGCGTGCGCCACCACGCCCGGCTTACCCTAAACTCTTTTTATTTTTTAAATTTTGAAATAGAGTCTCGCTAAGTTGCTGATGCTGGTCTTGAAACTTCCCCATGTCATTTTAAAATATGTTGACTAGCCAGGCATGGCGGCACACAACTCAGTTGTTAGATTTATTTAAACCATATGAACTCAGAGGCATTAGTTTTATGTCTTTTTTATTTTATAAGCACTCATTTAATAATATGCTAATCTGTGGTACCATGTAGATAATATACGAAAACATTTCACACATAACACAACAAAGAACATCAATAGGTGGAGGACAAGAGAGTTACAGATGCGTATTGATCAGAGCAAAGCCAGATCTAGAGTTTCCATAAACCAAAACAGATCTTACCATAGATTGTATTGCATAACACAGGCACGGGGAAAACCTATACAGCTGGCAATGCTTGGTCAGTCTGCCAGGCATGGGCGATACTGAATCAGATTGGTTTAGGTGGCCACTTTGTCTCCCTATGGCAAGTAAACACACCAATTACCACCACTGTTTATCCTCTTTCTTAGGATATCAAAGAGAAAATTAACCTTTGAATAGCTGTTGAGTAAAGACAGAAGAGAGAGAGAAAAAAAGATAGAGACCAGAAAGCCTCTAGTTAGACCAAAGAACAGAAAATATATTCATACAAACAGAAGTAAAAATTCATGAGCTCAAAAAATAAAATGGCCATAGTTACTATAGTAACAAGCTGTATTCTGCTGTAAATTTGTTTAGGTGCTTGCTTAAGAAGACTTTTGCTTTTTCTTGCCAGAGAGGGATTAGAATGTGGAGCTCTAGAATCCTAGATTGACTTTTAGAGTGTAAGAGAACAAACAACACTAGAAAATAGAATTATCTTGCAGGCTTTTATAAGAAACATTTAAGCATAAGCATTTATTTACCTAGCACAGAAGTTCTTTATGAGTTTAACCAGAAGAAGCAAAGGCCTGTGTGTGAAATACTGTCAGTCGCACTAGTGAAGAGGTAGTTACCCTTCCCAGAACCAGCATGTAGGTGGACCCAAAAGGGTGGCTTTAAAGCAGACACCTCCCTTCTCATGCATATTAAATTTAGAGTGCTGGAGAGCTCAAATTTGTTCTCTTTCCTGCCATACCATGTGGTGTAGAAGTTTAAACTGGCCAATGGTAGCTGTCCCAGATTTTTAGAGAACCCAGCAGCTCAGTTCTGACTGGTCTCTAAGCAAGGCAACCTGAGCATGGGAAGCATGCTGCCGCAGCCGTACATTCTTATATAAAGTTAGCTGAGTTAGAAATAGCTTTCTGATTGCTCTCAGAGATTTGGGCTGGGGTCCCTGGCTGGGGTCTGGCTATGAGAGTCAAATTAGGTAGTGTGGAGATAAGTTAGGGGGTGAAGAGTCTCTTGGAGATGGTTCATGGGGTGTAGAAAAGATGGGAGCATCTGGGTAAGGTGGAGCCTTGTCAGCTGGATCAAAAGGATCAGGAGAGGTTTTTTCCTGGGAAGTTTTGGATTGAGGAGAAGGACTTGGGAGTGCAGTTTTTACAGAGTGAGGCCAGAAGCAGAGAAGAAAAAAACCTTAAATATAAAGGGCTTCCTGTCATTTGCTCTAGTGGACAATGACGTCATCTAAGTCTTGTAGGATTGGGGGGTCGACTGTGCCATTTTTAGGCCACTGGCTTCCATTATCTAATTTATGTTGTAGCCAGGCTGTGTTACAATAAGAAATGAGGAATTTTGCTCTAAGCTCCCTTTTTAATCCCAAAGTGGAAAGATGCTTTAAAATGCATGCTTGAGGGGACGCAGGAAGATTTCTTGAAATTTGGGAACCCGTGGGCATGTAAGACACAGTCCTGGAGGACAGACAAAGCATCCCAAGTGAAACTGGTGGGAGTCCAAATTATCCACTAAACAAGTGGGAGAAGCCAGAAACAGAAAGCCAGCCTTCCCAAGTTTCTAGTTCGGCAGAGGGAGAATCCCCAGGCCTATTTTGATGGAAGGGAAAATTATCCCCAGGCCTATTTTGTTGGAAGTGGGACATATCCTCAGGCCTATTTTGGTGGAAGGAGAATTCCCAAGATCTTCCTGGGTACTACAGGAGGCAGACAAGGGTAGAATTTACCAAATCCCAATCTGTGACTGGTGTGGGGCAACTGGATCTGGGTCAGCAAATGACCTTCAGGAGCTGGAGCCATGTGAAGAAATGAAAGGATGGGGGAGTGGGTAGAGCAGGCTAGCCAGAACACCCACTGGGTAGTCACGTATGCCTGGAGTTTTGGACGATCCACTGAAGAGTAGCCTCAGCCAGGATCTCCACAGTCCTCCTGGGGCTTTGTCTCACTCTCTCATGAGCCTTTTGGCCATACTTGGGGAGAGAGAATGAGGCTGGTTTGAACACCCTGATGGGAGGTTGGAGGGAGAGCCTGAACCCAGGAGTTTTGGGCATCTCACTGAGGGGTAGCCTCAGCCAGAGTACCCACACTCCTGCCTGGGTCTCATCTCACCCTCACATGATTGTGGCCCTGAAGAGAAATGGTACTGATCTATTAGAGGTTAGCAGAGCAGACACCTCTCAGGATCTGGGAGTTAGCCCGGGATGCGCTGCCACTGCCTACTGTTTCCCAGGTTGCAAGAGAGACCTGGGCGCCGACTTCCTCCTGGGTTTTGACACCAAATGTTAGAAAATGTAGAGACAAAGGAACACGGCTCGACAGTAAGAAACAGGCTTTATTTGGGCAAATGCCTGGGAGGGAGCCACTGACTGGGGAGAGAACCACTGGGATCAGAAGCCCACCCCCTCACAGGCTAGAGGCTTTTTATAAGGTTGAGAATGAGATGGGGTATGCAAGTGGTTGTATCAGTTACTGATTGGTGAGTTAGAAGCTTAGGAGTAGGGTAGGGGTATGAGATTGGTAAGTTTTAACTCATGTTGTATTTGGAAAAATCCTTGGCTGGGAGGCAGGGTGATGGTTAGGTAACAATTTCACATCATTAGTTTCATGCCATTTCTTCAGTTTCAGGTCTCAGGTGGCATCTGGCCAGATTACATAGCTTCCACAATAATTGTTCATATCCACTGAATGCTTAGTTAAGTGGCAGGCCATGCCCAGCAATCTGAGAATATAGGTAGCTTCATGAAACTCTTTCTACATGCAAAGAAATACGTCTCCATGAGACTCAGGTCTCAGCCCTTAGGTGGCATGCTGCTGACCCAGAGCTGGAGCCCTGTTCTGAATCCTAGCTCTACCACCGCGCACTATTGTCTTTGGGCAGGTCACTTTGCTTCTCCAGATCTCGGTGTCCTCAGATGTAAAGTAGTGCAAACCACCAACGACCAAGTTCTGGGCCCTGAGGGTTGCTAATAACTGTTTTCACCACCAGTGGAGCTCAGGGCCTAGTTCCACTACACCCTGGGAGCCTGCTCCCTGCTGGCTGGGCCTCTGTGGTCCCATAGGAGAGCGAGCTTCATGGGAGGGTCCCAGCAGGCCTGGCTGCAGGGAGGAGCCTGGGGCTTAATGATCTGTGGCTCAGCTCCCACTTGGCTCTTCCCACCAAGGCCAGTTGTGCCTGACTCCACAGAAGACACTCAGGTGAAGCAGGCTGACAGGTGAGTCAGGCTGGGGACAGTGTGCAGAAGCAGACATAGGCTGGTGGGAGAGAGGCTCATGGAGGCCAGTGTATACAGCCACGGTGTGGAGCTGGGGAGCACATGCCTGATGTCCTGATGTGTGAAAGTCAGGACCCCAGACTGCAGGTCAGCTGGGCACAGTCTGTGTGACCATTGGCCAGACATGGCGGTAGGCCAGGGCGGGCACGTGCAGTTATCAGCAGGAGGCTGAAAATCTGGGAGGAGAATCTCTAGAGGAGGCAAAGCCATGATGGTAAGCGGCATGAAGGTAATGAATGAGGCATCTGTCAACGCTCGAGAGTCACAAAGGAGGGAACTGCAGCCAGATGGGGAAGGTGGGAGGTGGCAAACTGTGCTGTGCCCCACGCACTCCGGCTCCTCTATGGAGCAGCGCACACGAGAGGACTGTGCAGCATTGGGGCTGGTAGTGAGGTGCAATGGCATGACAACAGCAGAGTCAGGCCTGCGACAGGGTCTTTAATGGGAGTGCCCTGGCCCTCCCTCCTGAGGGCTTGGGCTGTGTGAGACATCTCTGAATATCTCCCTTGTCCAGACACAGAAGTGATGCACAAAAATATTTATTGACCTGGAGGAGGTCATCTTTTCTAAAGCCCTCAATTCACAGATGGAAAAAACCCTGAGGCTCAGAGACCCAAAACACAGCTAACAAGCAGGTTTTTCTGATCTTCTCTCTCCTGCACTGGTATGGTAACTGGATCTTAGGCAATCTCAACAGGGAAAATCCTCCAAGGAAAAAGCCTCCAAACAATAGTAGTCTGAAGCACCAGAAACATTCCTGTAATTAAAAATAAAATCATGTATTCTAGCTAGGCGTGGTGGTACACACCTATAATCCCAGTACCTTAGGAGGCTGAGACAGGAGGGCTGTAGGTTTGAGGACAGCCTGAGCAACTTTCAAGACTCTGTTTCAAAATAAAAATAAATAAATTAAAAGGGCTGGGGGTGCTAGGAATGGTGGCACATGCTTGTAATCCCAGCATTCGGGAGGCTGAGACAAGAGAATTGTGGTTCGCGGACAGCTTCAGCTACTTAGTGAGGTCCTCTGCAACTCAGTGAGACCCTGTTTCAAAATAAAGAATAAAAAATAGGGCTGGGGGTAGAGTGCCCCTGAGTTCTATCTCCAGTACTGCAAAAAAAGAGAAGATGAAGGAGGAGGAGGAGGAGGAGGAGGAGGAGGATGAAGAAGAGGAGGAGGAGGAGGAAGAAGAAGAGGATGAGAAGGAGGAAGAGGAAAAGAAGGCAGCTGGGGGCATAGCTCAGAAGTAGAATACCCCTAGATTCAATTCCCAGTAACACACACACACACACACACACACACACACACACACACGCATGCACACACACAATCACTTATTTTTTTATTAATTTATTTTTTAAATTGGTGCATTGTAGTCATATATCAATCACATTGGAGTACAAGACTTGAGAGGATATACAAGCACACATCATCCAATTAGCCCTCCTCCAGCCCCCATCCCATTCCCTCCCCCTCCCTCCATCCCACACTTCTTTGGTGATTTACTTTGATACATTTGTTTATGTACCTCCTGCGTTTTAAAGAGGCTCCGTCCTCCAGTATTACATACCCTCTGATTGGTCACATTAGTTGCTTCACTATAGGGCCCTTTCTATAGCTCAACCTCTTCCTGTTGCCCTTTTCCTCCTAGTTATTGCTGATTAAGAGAAGTGTCTGATTGATATTTTCTGCGATATTTCTCTGTGCATGCTGCGTTGCAAGTACCGATCCCACTCTTGATGGTCCCAGTAGTGGCCTGGCTACTCAGTGGACTGATCCAGACCTCGCTGGCTCAAGCAGCGGCCTTGCCTCATGGGAGGCCCCAGTTCTGGTCTTGCTGGCCCCTGCACCGGTCTAACCCCTAAGCTGGCTTTGGTCCCAGCCTTGGAGGCCGCAGGAGTGAACTTGCCTCACGCCAGGCTCCAATGCTGGCCATTGGCCCCTGCACTGGCCTAACCCCTTGGCAGGATTCCAATCCCGGCCTCGGAGGCCCCAGTACCGGCCTAGCCTCACGGCAGGCTCCAATGCCAGCCTCGTTGACCCCAGCACCGGCCTAACCCCTCGGCAGGTTCCATTCCTGGGTTAGGAGGCCCCAGCACTGGCCATGTCTCACGGCAGGCTCCGATGCTGGCCTCACCTCACGGCAGGCTCCGATGCCGGCCTTGCTGGCCCCAGCACCGGTCTAGCCCTTCGGCAGGTTGTTATCCTGGCCTTGGAGGCCCCAGTACCGGCCTTGCCTCATGGCAGGCTCCGATGCTGGCCTCGCTGGCCCCAGCACCGGCCTAACCCCTCAACAGGCTCTTATCCCGGCCTCGGAGGTCCCAATACCAGCCTTGCCTCACGGCAGGCTCCGATGCCGGCCTCACTGGCCCCAGCACCAGCCTAACCCCTCGGCAGGCTCTTATCCTGGCCTCGGAGGCCCCAGTACTGGCCTTGCCTCAAGACAGGCTTCAATCCCGGCCTCGGAGGCCTCAGCACCGGCCTTGCCTCACGGCAGGCTCCAATGCCGGCCTCGCTGGCCCCAGCATCGGCCTCACCCCTCAGCAGGCTCCAATCCCAGCCTCGGAGGCCCCAGTACCGGCCTTGCCTCTCGGCAGGCTCCGATGCCGGCCTCGCTGGCCCCAGCACCAGCCTAACCCCTCAGCAGGCTCTTATCCTGGCCTCGGAGGTCCCAGTACCGGCCTTGCCTCACAGCAGGCTCCAATGCCGGCCTCGCTGGCCCCAGCATCGGCCTCACCCTTTGGCAGGCTCCGATCCTGGCCTCGGAGGCCCCAGTACCGGCCTTGCCTCATGGCAGGCTCCGGTGCCGGCCTCGCTGGCCCCAGCAACGGCCTAACCCCTCGGCCGGCTCTGATACTGGCCTCGGAGGTACCAGCACCAGCCACACCTCACGGCAGGCTGCGATGCCAGACTCACTGGCTCCAGCACCGGCCTAACCCCTCAGCAGGCTCTTATCCTGACCTCGGAGGCCCCAGTATCGGCCTTGCCTCACGGCAGGCTCCGATGCCGGCCTCGCTGGCCCCAGCACCGGCCTAACCCCTCAGCAGGCTCTTATCCTGGCCTCGGAGGCACCAGTACCGGCCTTGCCTCACGGCAGGCTCCGATGCTGGCCTCACTGGCCCCAGAACTGGCCTAACCCCTCGGCAGGCTCCGATCCCGGCCTCGGAGGCCCCAGCACTGGTCATGCCTCACGGCAGGCTCCGATGCCGGCCTCGCTGGCCCCAGCACCGGCCTAACCCCTCGGCAGGCTCTTATCCTAGCCTCGAGGCCTCAGTACTGGCCTTGCCTCAAGGCAGGCTCCAATGCCGGCCTCACTGGCACCAGCACCGGCCTAACCCCTCGGCAGGCTCCGATCCCGGCCTCGGAGGCCCCAGCACTGGTCATGCCTCACGGCAGGCTCCGATGCCAGCCTCGCTGGCCCCAGTACCGGCCTAACCCCTCGGCAGGCTCTTATCCTGGCCTCGGAGGCCCCAGCACCAGCCATGCCTCACGGCAGGCTCCGATGCCGGCCTCGCTGGCCCCAGCACTGGCCTAACCCCTCGGCAGACTCTTATCCCGGTCTCGGATGCCCCAGTACCGGCCTTGCCTCAAGGCAGGCTGATGCCGGCCTCGGAGGCCCCAGCACCGGCCTTGCCTTACAGCAGGCTCCGATGCCAGCCTCGCTGGCCCCAGCACTGGCCTAACCCCTCAGCAGGCTCTTATCCTGGCCTCGGAGGCCCCAGTACCGGCCTTGCCTCAAGGCAGGCTCCGATGCTGGCCTCGCTGGCCCCAACACCGGCCTAACCCCTCGGTAGGCTCCGATCCTGGCCTTGGAGGCCCCAGCACTGGTCATGCCTCATGGCAGGCTCCGATGCCGGCCTCGCTGGCCCCAGCACCGGCCTAACCCCTCGGCAGGCTCTTATCCTGGCCTCGGAGGCCCCAGTACCGGCCTTGCCTCAAGGCAGGCTCCGATCCCGGCCTCGGAGGCCCCAGCACTGGCCTTGCCTCACGGCAGGCTCCGATGCCGGCCTCGCTGGCCCCAGCACCAGCCTAACCCTCGGCAGGCTCTTATTCCGGCCTCGGAGGCCCCAGTACCAGCCATGTCTCATGGCAGGCTCCGATGCTGGCCTCACTGGCCCCAGCACCGGCCTAACCCTCGGCAGGCTCTTATCCCGGCCTCGGAGGCCCCAGTACTGGCCTTGCCTCATGGCAGGCTCTGATGCCGGCCTCGCTGGCCCCAGCACCGGCCTAACCCCTCAGCAGGCTCCGGTCCCGTCCTCGGAGGCCCCAGCACTGGCCTTGCCTCACGGCAGGCTCCGATGCCAGCCTTGCTGGCCCCAGCACCGGCCTAACCCCTCAGCAAGTTCTGGACCCGACCTTGGAGGCCCCAGCACAAGCCTTGCCTCATGGCAGGCTCCAATGCCGGCCTCGCTGGCCCCAGCATCGGTCTAACCCCTCGGCAGGTTCCAATCCCGGCCACGGAGGCCTCAGTAGTGGCCTTGCCTCACAGCAAGCTCCGATGTCGGCCACTGGCACCGGCGCCCGCCTAACCCCTCAGCAGGTTCCGATCACTGTCTCTGTGGTTATTATTTCAAAGGTTCCAGGTGTAATGTATCAGATCTCTGCCTCCCCTGAGTATTGGCCACTGGCATTGCCACTGCCTCCACCGTTTCAAATCCTTCCCAGGCTCTTTTTCCACTCTGAATGTTGTCCAGTGTTCCTAAGCATGCATGATGGTAGCATTCGACATTTGGTGTAATTTCTCCAAAAAAATAAAGTTGGTAAGATCCGGTTTCTGCTTCTCCTGAATACAAGTTCCACCACCATCGTGGAGAACTTTTTCAACACCGCATTTCTCCTTGGTCTCCGCTAAACTCTCTCCTTACATGTGATGTCTGAGATTTTTAACAATATAGAGAAATAGCAGTCCTCTTTCACGGCAAATTTTTCCATAAGTTCCAGTGGATTTAGATAAGTTTTGCCTGCATCTCCAGTGTCCTGGCATCCATAACAGCTTTCTTACCTCCTCTCCGATATTTTTCTTTATCTTTTTCTGTTCTGGGCCCGGTTTCTCCAGGGGTCTGGCGTGCTACTCGCAGTTCAGCTGGGGCCCAGAGTCCCGCGACCCGGGCCCCATCTGGCGTGCCCCGCGCGCGACCCCCGCCCAGAACCCAGCGTCTTACTGGACCCGGTTTCTTCAGAGGTCTGGCGTGCTATGCGCAGTTCAGCCCGGGGCCCAGACCAGGGCCCGGCTGGTGTGCGCCGCGCGCGACCCCCGCCCAGAACCCAGCGTCTTACTGGGCCGGGTTTCTCCAGGGGTCTGGCGTGCTAAGCGCAGTTCGGCCCGGGGCCCAGGGTCCCGCGACCCGGCCCCAGTTGGTGTGCACCGTGCGTGACCCCCGCCCAGAACCCAGCGTCTTACTGGACCCGGTTTCTCCAGAGGTCTGGCGTGCTACCCACAATCGCTTATTTTAAACTACAAAGTAAGTGTAAAGAAGTAAAAAATGTTCTGATTTTTACCATGATGCTGTATCCATGTTTTTAAAAAGCATCAAGTACTGAATTCTTTCAAAAACATGTTTTGGTGTTCCTGTCTAGTGCCCTAACCATATATTCTGCCCTCTTTTTGCAGCGGCCTGCTCTGTCAGAACAGCATGGGCAGAGCTGGGGCCTTTGGGGTGGCCTCGTCTGATTGGTCTGACCTGTGGTTCCCAGTAGGTGGGCAGCCTGGCCCCTGGCTGAGCTGCCCCTATCTCCAGGTGAACTGGTCAGCCTTGCTGCAAGTCTCCTTCTAGTTCTATCACCCACTTACTGTGGGACTTGGGCAAATCACAGCCCATTCCTGAGTGTCCCGTCTGCATCCCTATCTATGTAATAAAGGAGTTAGACTAAAACTATTTAAGCACTACTGGCTCCTTCATTCCTATTTTCTGATTCATCAGCAAACTGAGGAATGTGAGGGAGCTGCATTTGGCTCCTGCCTCGGCAGCAGGAGCTCCCGGGAAGGGCGGTGGTGCACTATGAAATAGACAATCGGCCCTTACTATCCTGAAAGTGCTCTTGATCTGGCAGAGCCATAGGCACATAAATAGACTGCGACAACCCAGTGTAACAGCAACAAAGGCAAACACAGGCCTTTGAGAGCCCAGAAAGAGGCTGCTGAGCCAGCCAGGTCCAGGGAAGGCCCCTCAGAAGAGGCTATATTTGAACTGAGTTTGGCAGAAGCACAAGGCAAGAGGGAGGAGTTGCTAGAATATGGGGGAAAGAGGCTGAAGGAGGAGGGCTTCGAGTGGCAGGCTTCCCTTGGGAAAACTGCGAATTCTACGTGGGAGCCAGGACTCTGGTAGGACGTACACCTCTGTGACGGATTGTTGGTTGACCTTGAAAAGCCACTTTCCATATGGACTTCAGAATCAGCATCTGTCTCCCCCACTGTTAATAGAACTGAAGCCAGGTGTGGTGGCACATGCCTATAATTCCAGTACTGGAAGACTGGAACAAGAGAATTGAAGGCTGAGGACAGCATCAGCAATATAGCAAGACTCTCAGCAACCTACTGAGACCCCAAAAATTTAAAACAAAAAATTTAAAGGACTGGGGGTGTAGCTCTGAGGTAGAATGCCCCTGGGTTCAATCTCCAGCAAAACACACACACACACACACACACACACACACACACACACAAATAAATTATAACTCAGAGGGGTGTTGATGGGGGTAGGAGGGTAAAATTGGACTCAGTGATTATGAACTTCTCCATCTCAAATACCAACTCAGCCCAACTCAGTGACATTCAATCCGTGTTCGATTTTTTGAGCTGTCATGACACTCCAGGAAAATGTAGCTTGCATCTGTTAGGAGGTTAGAAACATCTGGCCATGGACTATGGCAGGTTGGGTTTGATTAGCTGCAGGTTAAACCTCTTCAGTTGAGAATGTGGTACCCTACCTGGGTAATGTGGGCTGACCCCTGAAGCAATGTCTCAAGGGGCATTATTCAAGGGGCATTATTCACAGTGCCTGGCCCCTGTGTCGTTTTACCAGCCTTCACTGTGTGTGTGTGTGTGTGTGTGTGTGTGTGTGTGTGTGTGTTACTAGGGACTGGACCTAGGGGCGTTCTACCTCCCTTGAGTTGCTCCCCATCCCTTTTTATTTTTTTGTTTTGAAACAGGTTTTCAATAGGTGGCTGAGGGTTTTGCTAAGTTACCGAGGCTGTCCTCAAACTTCCTGTCTCAGCCTCCCAAAAACTGAGATTACAGGCATGTGCCACCATGCCCTGCTCCAGCTTAACTCTCTGATGGAGACAGGCCACCCCACAGACTTAAGACACTAAACAACAAGCTCTGAAATGGGAGAGAGCAAGCGAAAGGACACAGTCAGCCAAGGAAATGAAGAGAGAAAGAGACCTGTGCCCCAGTCTCTCCTCTCACGAAAAGCAGAGCTTCCAGATTCCCCAGGGAACAGACTGGAGAGGAGAGGGCTGATGGGGAGAGGCCTGGGTTCCAGTCCTAGATCTGGGACTGGATGTTCATGTGAGCTTGGGCAAACCCGTGACCTTTTTGTCTTTTTTTCTCTTTTGTAAAGAAAAAGCTAGCTCGAACTTTCCAGGTTTGGCAGTTTTACTGAAAATTGCAATTCAGCGGAATGAGAGATGTTTTATCAGAGGTAGAGATGTGAAACCATCCTGGGGAAACCAGGGATGGATCAATCTTAAACTCATCAGTGTTGAAGAGGCAGGGGAGTACATGAGAACATGAACTTGCTCCTGGTCATTTATTCAAAAGAATGCCCCAGTGTAGGAGAGGAGTCATAGTCTCCTTCAGTTAGACCCCGGTTCTGTGGTTGCTAAGGAACAACTTGTAGGGCAGAGGCTTCAGCCTCTGGACACTTGTGCCAAGAGGACTGTGTTCTTCCTCATCAACGATGGTTCTCAACACTTCCCCCTTACTGTAGTACAGTAAATACTGTAGTATTTATACACGTCGAACACTGTTTTGCATATTTATTGGCAATTCAGATTGTCTCTTTTATGAAGTACTGCCTAGTCAAGTCTTTTTCTCGTTTTTCTGTTAGATCATCTTTTTCTTATTTCCTCTGGAAGGTTTATATATGTGTTAGATACATGCCCTTTGATATATGCATTGAAATTATTTTTCCCAATCTACATCCTACCTTCTCACTCTTTGTTTTATTTTTATTGTATTTTTAGATAAAATTTACCCAGAAGATAATGCACAGATCTTGTGTATAAGTCAATGTGTTTTGATAAGTATAAAAATCCAGGTAACCACCACTCAAGACAATATAAAGAACATTTCTATTTCCCCAGAAAGGGTGTGTTCTTGCTGCTTCTTGGCAGTTCCCATCTCTGGCTGGGCACAGTACACAGGCCAATAATCCCAGAGATCCAGCAGGCTGAGGCAAGAGGATTGCAAGTTTGAGGTCAGCCAGTTCTCAAAATAAAAACTCAAAAGGGCTGGGGATATAGCTCAGGGGTAGAATACCCTTGGGTTTAATCTTTAGTACTGGGGAAAAAAATCTCACCACCACAGGCAATTACTATACTCATCTACAGGACTGCAGCTTAGTAGCTTTGCCTGCCAGCTCACCTAATATCAACTAAGTCACCCAGCATATGCTCTTTTATCTCTTTCTAGGCTTAACTTTTCTAGAAAATAGAAAAGTATTTTCTATTGATCCATTTTTTAGGTCTCTAACCCTGTCTTTCATTGTGTTCAGTTTGCTATTATACATATTCAATGAGTTCTTACTTTCCAAAATTGGCTATTTCAGTTCTAGAAGAATTGATTTTTTAAAATAGATTTCAATTTTCTATTGAAATTATTTTAATCCATTTTGTCAACATTTCCCTCTATTTCCTTTAACATATAAACATAATTATACTGAAGTTCTTATTTGCTAACTAGGGTATCTGGGTCATTTGTATGTCAACTTTTAGTTTTTTAATTTGATTTTTTGTGGTGCTGGGGATTGAACCCAAGGGCATTCTACTCCTGAGCTATACCCCCAGCCTGATATTTTATTCTTTATTTTGAAACAGGGTCTCACTAAGTTGCGAAGGGCCTGAGTAGCTGATGCTGTCCAAGAACCTGAATCTTCCTGTCTCAGCCTCCCAAGTACTGGGATTATAAGCATGCACCACCACACCCAGTTTAGTTTAATTTAATTTAATTTAATCTAATTTTTGTACTGGATATTGAAGCCAGTAGCTTTCTACCTCTGAGCTACACCTTCCAGCCCTTTTTTATTTTTACTTCTGAAACAGGATCTAGCTAAGTTGTTGCGAGTCTCACTAAGTTTCTGAGGCTGGCATCAAATCTGCAATCCTCCCATCTCAGCCTCCCAAGTAGTGGGATTTTAGGCCTGCATCACCATGCCTGGTTGTATGTCAACTTTTATAGCATATATTTCCACTTAATTATTGGTCACATTTCCCTCCCTTATGCATATCTAATAATTTTTATTATGGGCTGAACATTTCTTATAATCAACTCACAGATGTCACAGCCTATATAACATCTCTCACTAGATAGATGTCTCCCTTTTCTCCCTTAAAGATAGAGTAAGGACCTATTCACCTCAAGCCAATTAATGCTTGAGTTGGGTTAGGGATGAGTTTTAATTCCAGTAGAGTTTAGTCTAACTCTGGTTTGTTCCTATTATTATTATTATTATTTTTGGTGGTACTGGGGTTCCTGGAAGCCCTTCTACCTCTGGGCTCCACTCCCAGATACCTATTTTGTATTTTTATTTGGAAACAGGGTCTCTTAAGCCAGCGTGGCTGGCTTCGAACCTGCGCGATCCTCCTGTCTCTGCCTCCCAAGCGCAGGGATTACAAGCGTGCGCCACCACGCCCAGCTGGTTTGTTCCTATTATTAAGGTGTGGCCCTCCTGGATTTTGGATTGATGACCTGGTTGATCTCTGTGTCCTCATCCCTGAAAGATAATGGAACATTTGCTTTTTCCTTCGGGATTGCTCATGTAGGTCCTTAAGCTGTTTTTTCTACCCTTCTCCCATCCTCTCACGCCATACACATATAGTTTCAAATATTTGGGAAACATTTTGAGGGCAAGACAAGTGTGTTTGAGTCCATCCTTCCTCCTCTAGTCTTTTAAGCCTCAAAAGGTCATGGAAGATATCATCCTGTCCTTGAGAAGTTCTCCAGTCTCCCTTGCATAGAACCAAATTCAGGTGTCCATTAAGGAAAATGTGGCATACATTTAGGGTGCCTTAAATTTCTAATTTATTTTGAAAGCCTTTTTTGGATGACAAAAAAGGATGTCCCTCAGCCTGGTCCAAGTCCGAACCACACAATGGTGCCCAAATATTCCCAGAGAAGACAAGAGCTGGTGATGGTTAGCTACATCTGGAGGGTCTCCAACCTGTGGCACTCCATTGCGTCTCATCCTTATGGTGTTGATGTTTCTCCAATTTGTTAAGAAATGTGATTTCTGTCATTTATCCAGATTTTCCTTGTTACAGAGTACGCCCTGGCCTTACTATGGCTTCTAACATCCTGTGCAGAAGTAGAACTTCATACAAATGGTTCAGCTTAAATGGAACCAGGAAGAACCACAACTCCAGGATGACAAGGGAGGAAGAAGCTTATTGAGTATGTGAGCTGAAGCCCATTGCAGAGGACCTGGGAGAAAAGTAGCCCCTTCAAAGCCACATGGTGGAACTTTAAGTGAGATGCAAGCTTAAGAAATCCAACAACCCCAAAACCACACAGCGTGGAACTCAAGATGATAACCAGAAAAAAATATTTCCAAAGCATTTTCACAATCATAATTGAATAATCAATGGTTTAGACCTGATTTTCCCAATAAAATGTAAACCCTAGGCAAACAAGAATTTGGCCTTGCGTCTTCACTTTTATTATGACCACCTAAACACAGCATGAAGCTGCTCATTTACTAGGTTGTTAATTAGTGAATAATTAATATTTGAGAACTTTGGGGTTTGCATGGTAGAAATCAGTACCACAACCCCTCCGTCACACATCTAGAATTCTGCTTGGAAATGACTGTGCTCATATGAACTAAAGAGTAAAAATTACAGAATTATCACTCCAAAATTCCCTGTTGCTATGATTTCCAGATGTTCACGGTATCCAGATGTTCCAGCTGCTCATCTCCCGGAAATCCAGCTCTGTTTCACCATGGATGCCACGACCTGCAATGGATCAGTGGGTGGCTCACCTGTCTTCTACCTGATGGGCATCCCCTCTCTGCCAGAGTCCTTCTTCCTCCCTGTGTTTTTTATTTTCCTCCTCTTCTACCTTCTCATACTCATGGGTAACACGCTGATCCTGGTGGCCGTGGTGGCAGAGCCCAGCCTCCACAAGCCCATGTACTTCTTCTTGATCAACCTCTCAGCCCTAGACATCCTTTTCACCACAACCACCGTGCCCAAGATGCTGTCCTTATTCCTGCTTGGGGACCACTTCCTCAGCTTTCCTTCCTGCTTACTGCAGATGTACCTCTTCCAAGGCTTTACATGTTCAGAAGCGTTCATCCTGGTGGTCATGGCCTACTACCGCTATGTGGCCATCTGCCGCCCACTGCACTACCCCGTCCACATGACCCCGCAGACCAATGCTGCCCTGGCCGCCAGCGCCTGGCTCACTGCCCTCCTCCTGCCTGTCCCGGCTGTAATAAAGACCTCTCAGATGGCATATAACAACATTGCCTACATCTACCACTGCTTCTGTGACCACCTGGCCCTGGTCCAGTCCTCCTGCTCGGACACTGCTCCCCAGACCCTCATGGGCTTCTGCATCGCCATGGTGGTATCCTTCCTCCCCCTTCTCCTGGTGCTTCTGTCCTGTGCCCACATCCTGGCCTCGGTGCTCCGCATCAGCTCCCGAGAAGGACGTTCAAAGGCCTTCTCCACCTGCAGCTCCCACCTCCTGGTGGTGGGCACCTACTACTCATCCATAGCCGTGGCCTACGTGGCCTACAAGGCCGACCTGCCCCTCGACTTCCACATCATGGGCAACGTGGCCTATGCTATTCTCACACCGATCCTCAACCCCCTCATTTATACCCTGAGAAACAAGGATGTCAAGGCAGCCATCATCAAAATTGCCTGTCTCAAGAACCAGGCTGTGACAGGAGCATTTGACCTTTAAATACAGCTAATTCTGCTCCCAGGACACCAAGTAACAATGCTTAGCATGGAGCAGAAACTTGATAAATATTGTTCAGTGAAAAAACTAACAGATATGAAATATAGTGAAGGAAAACTCAGTTGAGCAGACAGCTTCAACAGTGGTTGCTATAGTTTGGTCCAGGACTTTCCCCTGGTATAATGGAATAATGTAGAAATCTTAATTTGCTACAAAACAATTCCATTACTGAATATATAATGAAGTAAAAACATCTTAATGACAAAAAAACCTTTATGGGGAAAGTAGAAAAAAGACATCACAGAAAAAAGAAAACTTTGTAATATTACAAAGAGCTCTTAAAACTTTAAAAATAAAGTCTAATGTTTTAATTATAAAAATGGGCAAGATATGTAAATAGATTAAGAAAAATGGCCTTTAAATAATTAAAATGTATTCTATCTACTATCTAAAAAGAATACAGCTAAGTACGGTAGTGCATGCCTGTAATCCCAGTACTAAAGAGCCTAAGACAGGAGGCTTGTAGGTTAGAGGACAGCCTCAGCAAATTAGTGGAAACTCTCAGCAACTTAGCAAGACCCTATTTCAAAGTAGAAAAAAATAGGGCTGAGGGTGTAGCTTGGAGGTAGAATGCCCCTGGGTTCAACTTCCAGTACCAAAAATTAAAAATAAAAAGAATACAATTAAAACTGTGACAAAATGACATTTTCACTTAATCAGATTAATAATAACTCTAATACTTTGACAACACCTGTGGGGAAAACAGAAGGTTCATAATTTGCCTGTGAGGATATAAACTAGCAGAATGCTGTTGCGATGCCCGCCCAAAGACATGTATGCACCGGCTCTCTGACTCGGTGATCTTACTTCTAGGAATCTCTCCAAAAGATTCACTGACAATCATTCCTTAGGTTACTCATTCATCGGCAAGGGGCTGGTTGAATAAACTATTAAGAAGTATGATGAAGAGACATCATACATTTTGATAAGGATAGGAGAAATCTAGACTGATACAGTGTCATCTCTAGGACGTGTCGTTAAGTAAGAAGAAGCTGCAGGACAGCGATTTCATAAGAAAAGATGAAACCTGCTTAAATTCTCAGGGAAAAAAACCCCTAAGCTAAAAAAGATGGTTACCAATAAGAAGAGGGAGGAAATCGAGCAAGGGTCAGGAATGGAAGCAGCATCAACTCACATGCACATTCTAACCACAGAAAGTATATGCACATACATTGGTCCTGGGGTTTGGGTTTTTTTTTTTTTTTTTTGGTGGTACTGGGGTTCCTGGAAGCCTTTCTACCTCCGGGCTACACTCCCAGACCTCTTTTTACATTTTATATTTGGAAACAGGGTCTCCTAAGCCAGCGCGCGCAGCTGGCTTCGAACCTGCGCGATCCTCCTGTCTCTGCCTCCCAAGCGCGGGGATTACAAGCGTGCGCCACCACGCCCGGCCAGGTCCTGGGGTTTGGACCCAGGGGCATTCTACTACTGAGATTACCCCTAGCCTGGTTTTATTTTTTATTTTGAAACAGGGTCTCATTCAATCACTGGGACTGGTCTCGAACCTGTGATCCTCGTTTCAGCCCCCTAAGTACTAGAATTACAGGTGTGTGCCACCATGCCCAGCAAGTTTATCATTTCAAGAATAACAGATACTTTGTAGAATATTCTTTGACTTGAAATTTTCTCATGAATTTACTGAGGTCATAGGTTCTGGAAAAGAGGTAATGTGGTCCTCTTTCCATACCCTCTCCATGGGCAAATGATATCAATATAACTTATTTATTGAGGACTGGTATTGCAGCTGTATTGTTAGCATGCATTTAGCTTAAGAAACTGTTTTTCCAAAGTGACTGTGCCATTTTGTATTCTCACCAGCAAATGGATGAGAGTTTTTGTTCTGTATTGTCACCATGATTTAGTATTGTCTCATTTATTATCATAATTGTTTAATTTTAGCCATTCTAATAGATATGTAGTGATACAACATTGTGACTTTAATTTAATTTAATTTGTTTTCCCTATAACTAATGATGTTGAGCATCTATCATGTGTTTGCTTCCCACCCATATATTTTCTTTGGTGAGGTCTGTTCAGATATTTTGGCTTGTTTTCATACTGTTACATATTTTTAGTTCATTGTAAATTGTAGGCTCAAGTCCTTTATCAGATATGTGACATGGGAATATTTTCTGCCAGACATTGACTGGTCTTTGCTTTCTCTAATCCCCCCATCCCACCCTTTTCTACTAGAGGTTGAACCCAGGGGACTCATCTCAGGAATACACCCCCAGCCCTATTTTATTTTTATTTTGAAAGAGAGTCTTGCTATTTACTGCTCACTGGATTTGAGCCTCCAAGTACTGGGATGACAAGTGCTTGCACCATGCCCAGTGGTCTTTGCACTCCTGTACAGTGTCTTTTGTAGAGCAAAGTTTAAAAAAATGAAGTTCAACTTATCAATTTTTTTCTTTATGAATCATTCTGGTTAATATACTCAAGTACGCATCCCTAGACTAGAAGTCATGTAGATTTGGCCCTAAGGGAAATTAAAGGTTTTGGGTTTTGTTTTGTTTTGTTTTGTTTTTGGTACTGGGGATGGAACCCAGAGGCATTCTACCTCCGAGCTACACCCCCTGCCATATTTTTCATTCTTTATTTTTTGAAACAGGGTCTCACTGAGTTGTAAAGGGCCTCACTAGGTAGCTGAGGCTGTCCGCGAACTGTGATCCTCCTGTCTCAGCCTCCCAGATTACAAGTGTGTGCCACCGCATCCAGCTAAAATATAAAACTTTAATAGCCAGTGTGTGCCACCGCATCCAGCTAAAATATGAAACTTTAATAGCCAATGCTGCTGATGCTGATGAAAAGGGAAGTGTTTTGGGAGGGGGCAAGAGTTATTTTCTCTAAAAGATTCTTTTGCACACTGACACCCTTCACCTTTGCCTACACACAACAGTTCCTGAGGTGGCCTCCTAAGGAGGAAAATTACAGATGTATCCAGTGAGGGATTTGAGGGGCAGAGACGGATGTTTCCAATGGGCTAAAAGTGTCAAGTGTTCTCTTGGATATCCACATCCCGATTGCCAGATTTTCTTTTTTTCTTTCTTTCTTTCTTTCTTTCTTTCTTTCTTTCTTTCTTTCTTTTTTTTTTTTTTTTTTTTTTTTGGTGGTACTGGGGTTCCTGGAAGCCCTTCTATATCCGGGCTACACTCCCAGACCTATTTTTTATTTTTTTTTGTAAACAGGGCCTCTTAAGCCAGCGTGGCTGGCTTCGAACATGCATGATCCTCCTGTCTCCGCCTCCCAAGCGCGAGGATTACAAGCGTGCGCCACCACGCCCGGCGTCAGATTTTCTGTCAAGAGATTAACACTGACCATAGAACACATCGTTTGGAGATGAACTCAGGCTGCAGTTTGATGATGCACATGGTGGGGTCTAGACTGGGCATTCTTCCTGCTGCACACTCCACGGCCAGTCTGGTTTCTTAATTACTTCCAATTGGCTAATCAACTGAAATTGGTAGTAAAACTTTCATATACTGCATTATCCCTTTTCATTTTCTTGAAGCTGTCACTTGAAGGGCAGAAGTTTTAAATTTCGGTAACATCTAATTTGTCATTTTTCCTCTCATGTCTCATGTTTCCTGTATCCTATTTAAGACATCTTTGTTTACCTTAAACTTCCAAAGATTTCCTTCCCGTGTTTTCATGATTGTTTTGTATATGGTGTGAGGTAAAGATCAAGCTTCACTTTTTTCCAAGAAGTTATTCTAAATTTCATGTCACCTATATCCTCCCAACTTATGCTTTTTTTAAAAAAAATCATTTTGGCTCTTCCCAGTTCTTTGCATTTTTATATGAGTTTTAGAATCAGTTCAGTTTCTGTAAAATGCCTAATCGGATTTGACAGTAAGTGCATCAATTCTATAAAACAATTTGGGTATAATTAACATCTAAACACTCGAATATTCTAAATCTATAATTATTGCTTATCTTTCCATTAATTTAGTGCTTAAGTTGTCTCCGCAGTGTTTTATAGTTTTGAGTACAGTCTTGCACATATTTTGTTAAATTGATCCCAAGGTATTTCATGGTTTTTACCATTGTAGATGATATTTTTATTGTCTATGAGGGACAATAAATATAAATCTAAATTTCCACTTCCAGTAGCTAATTTTGTATGTAGAAATAAAATATTTTGAGTGGTGATTTTGTATCCTGTTATCTGGCTAAACTCACATATAATTTTAGTGGCTATTAGAATTCTTAAAATTTTCAACATATTTGACTTGCATTTATGCCCTTCTATTATATATGCCTTTTATTCTTTTTATTGCCTGTTTTCACTGGTTAGGGTCTCCAGCATGACATTCAGTGACAGTGGTGAGAGAAGACATTGTGGTCTTGTTCCTAATCTTAGGGCAAAAGGTATTCAGTATTGCACCATTAAATATGGTGTTAGCTGTGGACTTTTCATAGATGTCCCTTATCAAGCTGAGGGCATTCTTTCCTGCCTCATACTTTGCTCACAGACTTTGTTATGAATTCTATGTTATGGAATATTTTCAGTGACTATATAGTTCTAAGCTGGCAGGTTTTTCCTTTTAGCATTACACATATGCCATCCCATAATTTGTTGGTTTCCATAGGTCCTATTAAAAAGATAGCTATCAGTCCCATGGTTGCTACAGTAAAGGAATTGCATCTTACTTTCTCTGGCTACTTTTAGTTAGTATCCCCCCCACCTTTGTGGAACTGGGGCTTGAATCCAGGGGCATTCTACCTCCAAGCTACATCCTTAGCCCTATTTTTTATTTTTCATTTTATTTTATTTTTTGCAGTAGTGGAGATGGAACCCAGGGGGCATTCTACCTCCTAGCTACACCCCCATCCCAATTTTTTATTCTTAATAATGAAAAAGGGTCTCACTAAGTTGAAGAGGGCCTCACTAAGTAGCTCAGGCTAGCCGTGAATCTGAGATCTTCCTGTCTCAGCCTCCCAAGTACTGGGGTTACCACGCCTGGCTTAGTTATTCCTTTTGTTGATAGTTTTCAGTAGTTTGACTATGATGTAACTTAGTTCCTTTGTTTGGTTTGGTTTGGCTTGGTCCAGAATTTACTGAGCTTCTTTAAGCTTATTAAAGGTTTAATAAAATGTAATTATTATTATTATTATTATTATTATTATTATTAATTTTGGTGGTACTGGGGTTCCTGGAAACCCTTCTCCCTCCAGGCTACACTCCCAGACCTATTTTATATTTTTTATTTGGAAACAGGGTCTCTTAAGCCAGCAAGGCTGACTTTGAACCTGCATGATCCTCCTGTTTCCGCCTCCCAAGCGAGGGGATTACAAGGGTGCGCCACCACGCCCGGTGATAAAATTTATTTTTAAAAATATGTTTTGGAAATTTCTCAGACATCATCTCTGTACAATTGTTTCTGCATTATTCATTCCTCTCTCTCTCTTCCCTCTCTCTCTCTCTCTCTCTCTCTCTCTCTCTCTCTCTCTCCCTCTCCCTCTCCCTCTCCCTCTCCCTCTCCCTCTCCCTCTCCCTCTCCCTCCCTCCCTCCCTCCCTCTGCTGGAAATCAAATCTGTGCATATGAGAACTTTTAGTCAGGTCCCACAATTTCTTTTAAATTATCTTCCCCTGTGATTCAGTTTAAATATTTTCTATCCATATGTTTTTCAGTTAATTCCTTGTTTCTTACTTATAACCATTCAGAAAGTTTCAAAGTTCACATAGTATATTTTTTTAGTTATGAAATGTTCATTCATTTTTGTAGATTCTAATTTTCTCTTTAAATTTCCCATTTCTTATATTGTCTATTTTTTGGGGGTGCTGGAAATGAAACCCAGGGGTCTTATATCTCCAGGCTACACTCAACCCTATTTTAATTTTTTATTTGGAAACAGGGTCTTGCTAGTCGCTGAAGCTAGCCTTGAACTTGCAAATCTCCTGTCTCAGACTCCCAAGTACTGGGATTACAGGTGTGCATCACCACACCCAGCCTATCTTTTCCTTTTTTGTAATAAATTAATCAAGCTATTATAAGGCCTCTGGATGATAATTAAGTCTGAATCATCTGTTTCTATTCTTTTTTCCTTCTTGTTTTTGCTCATTGGCTTGTTTGTGACCATGGCCCATAGTTTTTGATTGGGTACCAGGCACTGAAATTTTTTAAATTTCTTTTTTTAAATATATCTTTCTCCAGAAAGGGTTGTATTATTCTAGCAGTACAAATGGGTCATTCTTAACATTCTAGGTTTTAGATTATATTATGACTCATTTATTTTCATTTCGTTTTTACTTTTAGGGTTTAGCCCTTATGCTTGGAGCCTGGCATTTACAGTGTCTCAACTGAAATTCTCTCCATTCAAATGAGGCTTAACTCCAACTGCTGACTCTCCAACATCACAAGAATATTAAATTTTCTGCAGCTCTATAGCTTTCCACCTGCAGGATTCTTCTGAGTCCTTCAACTCTTAGGGGTTGGCCAATGAAAGGAATCTGTAGACAAATTTTGGTGTTTCTTCTCTGCATTTTCTTCCTTTTCATGAATTTGTCTTTAAAGTTCTAGTCACTTTGGCAACCCAATCCCCTCCCCCATTCAGCCCAGTAGAGTTTACGTTTATTTGTTTGTTCTTTAAAAGGTGTGTGTGTGTGTGTGTGTGTGTGTGTGTGTGTGTGTGTGTTACCTACGAACTACACCCCCAGCTCTATTTTTTATTCTCTGTTTTGAAACAGGGTCTCACTAAGTTGTGGAGGGCCTCATTAAATATCTGAGGCTGGCTGAGAACTTGTCATTCTTCTGGAATTACAAGCATGGGCCACCACTCCCAGCTACACAAAACATTTTTTTTAAGTAAATTAACCAGCTACCCCTTCGATAGAGGACTAATATCTAGAATATACAGAGAACTCAAGAAACTCAACACTAAAAACACAAATCATCCTATAACAAAATGGGCAAGCGAACTAAATAGACACTTCACAAAAGAAGAAATTCAAATGGCCAATAAATGCATGAAAAAATGCTCAACATCACGGGCAATCAGAGAGTTGCAAATCAAAACTACCCTGAGATTTCACCTAACTTCAACTAGAATGGCAGTCATTCAAAACACAAACAACAACAGATGCTGGCGAGGATGTGGAGAAGTGGGAACTCTAAGACATTGTTGGTGGGATTGCAAATTAGTGCAACCACTTTGGAAAATAGTATGGAGAATCCTCAGAAGAATGGGAACAAACCTACCACTTAATCCAGCAATACCACTTCTGGGTATCTACCCAAAAGAAAGGAACCAAACTACCAAACTAATGCATGTGTATCTATGTTCATAGCCACACAATTCACCATAGCCAAACTGTGGAACCAGCCAAGATGTCATCAACAGACGAATGGATTACAAAACTGTGGGATATGTACACAACGGAATTTTACTCAGCCATTAAAAAAAAACTCAATTACATCATTTTCAGGGAAATGGATGGAACTTGAGGACATTATGCTAAGTGAGATTAGTCAGTCACAAAAAATAAGAAATCAGATGCTTTCCCTAATATGTGAAAGCTAAGGAGAAATGGGTCATAGGAGGAACTCTAGATGAAAAAGGAAATTCTATAGAGGAGCAAACAAGACAACCTAAATGAGGGGATGGGAGGGGGGAAGAAGGAAATTCTCTAAAGCACACAATGTGCTTAAACATATCGAAGTTAACCACTAAGTCAAGCAAGGGAAGGAGGGATGAAGAGGGAATGGGGTGGGAATTGGGTAGGGGTTAAATTGGTGATGTGTACATGTAGGTACACACAAGATTTTTACCCCAATATGATGTATGAATATAATACACCAATAAAAAATTTAAAAAATAAATTAATATGGATCCCAGATGTCCCCTATGAATTGGTTATTAACTTGAACAATGTATAAAATTGGACCTATATGAAAACCTCACATCATCAAGTGAAAGTAAAGAATGGAGCCGGGCATGGTGGTGCACACTTGTAATCTCTGCACTAGGGAGGCTGGGACAGGAGGATCACGCAGATTCAAAGCCAGCCTAAGCTACTTAGTGAGGCTCTCAGCAACTTAGTGAGACCCTGTTTTCAAATAAAGTATAAAATAGGTCTGGAGGTGTAGCCCGGAGGCAGAAAAGCCCCTGGGTTCCACCCCCAGTACCACAAAAAAAGAAAGAAAGTAAAGAATGTTATATTAGGCTCAAGCAGATCAAGAAGATACAAGTTGCATAAGCAGGTGGCTCAGACTCCTGTGACACCTGTCCTGCTGCATGACATCTTTCCATGAACTGCAACATACAGCCTCGTGGGAAGGGTTGTATGCTTTCTTTCACATGTGGAAGCTGGAGAGAAAAAAAGGGCAGAAAAGGGATCTGGTGAAAATAGGAGAAAGACCAGTGGAGCAGTGGCAGAGGACTGAGAGAAGGAAAGGGGACAGAAATAGGAGGGAGGCATGGGAAAGGAAGCTGATAAAATTATGCTATGTGCATATGCAAACCAACTCAATGATGGTTTCAGTGTTATATGTAGTTATAAATGCACCAATACATTCTTTGAAAGAAAGAGCTCTCCACAATCAGCGAAAGTTGGCAAAATCTGCCAGGCGTGGTGGCGCATGCTTGTAATCCCCACGCTTGGGAGACGGAGACAGGAGGATCATGCAGGTTCGAAGCCAGCCGCGCTGGCTTAAGAGACCCTGTTTCCAAATAAAAATATAAAAATAGGTCTGGGAGTGTAACCGGAGATAGAAGGGCTTCCAGGAGCCCCAGTACCACCAAAAAAAAAAAAAAAAAAGTTGACAAAATCAAGCAGACAAGATAATCCATCCCATGGATATCCATCAGTCTCTTTCCCAGTCACCTCACTCTTTGCTCAACAGATTAATGAAAATATCGGCCCAGGGGCATGGAAGTTGCACATGGGTTCATCAAGCATGATCTGGCTTTGCTTCTGCTAAGTTCCCAACATGCAGCAACAAAGGCCAACACTGAGCACATGATAGGAACCACCGCTTAAGAAAACTGGCCCCTTTGGGTAGCAGGTTAACTGTATTGGATCTCTCTTATCACCTAGGGTGAGCTAGTTTGTCTTTGTTAGAATAGAAACCTATTTGGGGTATAAATGTTCCTTTCTTGCTCAGTTCAGAGTTTCTACTAGTATTACTTTCTAAGGATTTAGTAAATGCCTTATTCATCATGACAATATCCTATATGCCCTTGCCTGGTTGAGTGGAGGCTTAGTGTTGGGTGCTGGCTGGGTGACCATAACTGGTGGGGTAGGGGTGCAGCCCAAGTTGAGCTACAGACTCTTAATCAGCAGCTACTGTAGAGAGAGGAAGGGGTGCCCAGAGTGCACAGGGCAGAAAGGAGGAGGACTCCTCTCACCAGCCCTAAGAACCCAGTTTCAAAATACTCGCTTCTCCTCAGCTTTGGATTCTGCTGATTTATGCAATTTAGTTCCTAAAAGTAGAATATATCTACCAGAATAATCATTTCATTGAACTGGAAGCTGAGATTTCTGGGTGAATTTCTTGAGGCTTCCCATGCCACTGAATCAACAGGCAAAGAAGGGTACAGCTAATACATCTGCTTACAAAGAGGAAACCGGGTTGCAGCCGTGTAGGGGGAGGAAGGAGAACTATTTCTGGAACCAGAGACTTCTCTAGAGGGCATGTGAGTTCTTCTCTGCGCAACTGTAAAAGTTAATGGAAAACCAGCAATCCAATGCAGGAGGATGCTTAATAATTAATAGTACCAGGCCAGATCTTCTTGACAAGCCTTCAATCCTGTTGTAGAGGTCAAGGCACTGGGCAGGGAATAGACTTCTGGGTCTAAACATTTGTTCTGTATCCAGCCATCAGTGTTAAAATGCATGAGTTAGTTCACCTTCTCTTGGACTTCCTGTGTACCCGGCTGATACTTCCTCTTTCCCCTGCTATTGTGAGGATTGGAGGAGATAATGAAAATAAAGACTATATCATTAGTATAAGTTTCTGCACCCTTGAGGGCTTTTAACAATGATCTCCTCATTGTCATAAAAATATGGCACAAAGCTCACAACCCTCACATCAGTGTCTAGGAGATGCCAGGGAGTGATCCTGGAGGGATGATGGGTACGGTGCCAGGGGGGCACCATCTTTAAGGAAAGCACACCAAAAGGTCTGCCCCAAAGGAGGAGCCTGAGGGTTTAATGGGCCATGGCTCAGCCCCAGCCCCACACTACCAACAACACCTCCTGTGGAGAACTGCAGGAGGCACCTGTGTGGACCAGGCTCAACAGGTAAATGGTTCTGGGGAGATAACGCCCAGAGACAAGCAGAGACAGCTAGGAAAGGCAAACAAGAATGGGGCCTGGGAACTACACACCTGGCCAGAGGCAGGCACTCAGGATCCAGAGTGGCTATGCCTCTGTGAGCTCTGAGACCTTGGGTCAGGGCAAGGAGGTGTGTTCAGAAGTGGAATTTAAACCAATTGGCCAAGGCCTTCCCACAGAAAGCCAAAGCTGATCAGAGCAGGAACCACTGAAAACATGAGCTAACTCCGAGCCCTTATGTGTTCTGGGCTCTTTGGAAGCACTGTCTAAGCAGTCTCTTCATAAAGAAAACACTGCGAGATCACAGATGAAGAAAACAAGGTTCAGAGAGGGAAAATGACTGGCCCAAGGTCACACAGCTGAAGGTGAGAATGAGGACCAGAATCAGTCCTTTCTAACTCCCAAGTTAGAACCAGGAAGGGGCATGAAGGTAAAGAACTTGGCTTTGCACAAGGACCCACTAAGTAGAAGAGCCCTCTCTTTTTGGGGAAATGTGACAACTTGCTCTGAACCCCTTACTCTGCCAAACACAGAGAAAATACTCAGAAAATGGTGCGTTGGGTTGGAAACACTTCGGGAGCTTTTCCTCAAAGCCTTCACTGTACAGATGAGAAAAACCAAGGCGCTGAGGCTCAAAGTCACAGCAGGAGAGCCGCAGTGCGGTCCAGGAGCCAGGACTCTTGGTGGCCAGGTGGGGCTCAGACCTCTGCAGCAGGCTGGCTCCGGGAACAGCCTCTGCCATCACTGCTCACTTAGGGGAGGTCCATCCTCCTCTGGCCCTCAGTTTCCTCATTTGCTGGAGGAACATAATCACTCCTTGGCAGAGCTGTGTGTCCAGAGGAGATGATAAACATAAAAGTACAGACTGGACATTCAGGTGACTGGTTTTTCTGTCCTTTCCCCCCACCACCTCTGTAACTGTCTGATAGAAAATGCTTACAGGGAAGGTCCACTGGACAAGATCTGTGCCCTGAGAAACTGTGTTCTTTTAGCCCTAAGCACAGAGCAGCATTCTTAGAGATAACACATCAATCAGAATAAAACAACCCTGCACTTATGAGTCCAGTCAAATTCTATTTCCCACAGCAAATCAGTTGAATGTGTTTTGAAGTGTCAATTTTTTTTTTTTTTCAGTACTGGGGATTGAACCCAGAAGCATTCTACCTCTGAGCTACACCCCCGGCCCTATTTTTTATTCTTTATTTTGAAACAAGGTCTCACTAAGTTGCAGAGGACCTCACTAAGTAGCTGAGGCTGTCCATGAACCGCGATCCTCCAGTCTCTGCCTCCCGAGTACTAGGATTATAAGTGTGCACCACCATGCCTGTCTCCAATGTTAAATTCTTTCAAAAAGTAGTCTCAATGCCCCTGCTTCATTGGTGGCCAGTGCCTGTGCTGCCTGCTGGCTAGTCCAGCACCCCCTGGCGGTGGAAATCCACGGGCTGCCTTTCTACCCGGCCTCAGTGTCAATGTTTCCATCTGCAAAGCAGTGGACAAAGGAGGAGGGAAGACCAGCTGGACTTGATGGCCTTAGGGCTTCCCTGCTTTGACCTTCGGAATTTCTGCCCTCCAGTACCCTTAGTCAGCCTGACCTGAGAACAGCAGCCTGTGACTGCCGGGCTGAGTGGAGCTACAGCCAGGGAATCGCAGCCCTTTGAGGGTGAAGAAATCATAGCTACTAACCCCATTGGAATGGGGTCTGTTCAACTGAGGGAAAGCCCTCTTTATTTGGGAAAAAGCAGGTTCATTCTTTAGCCAGGTCCTGGGATGTTATTTTAAGGAAGCATTTGAATCGCCAGACACCGATTTAATATCTACCATAGAGACCAGGGAAAAACCTCCTATTTAGCTTTGTCTGATATTATTAATTGAAAATCAAGAAAGGAAATGAAAATCTTTGTCCTAATAGTTTCACCCTGGGAACTTAAACTTCTGGATTCTCCAGGAGAGAGGGAGAGAGAAGAGCCCTGTCCTAGGAATAAAAGAACCGGCACAGGGTTCCTGGCTGTGCAACCAGCCAGCTGTGGCACCTGAGAAAGCCCTACCTTCTTCTGTGTGCAGTTTCTGGCCTGCAGGGGAAAGTACTGAACATTTATCAAGTGCTTTCCAGTTTTTATATTGGTGGTTTTCTGCATAAGATTTTTGTTTGTTTGTTGTTAGAAAATAGAAAGTTAGAAGTGGCTCTAAATGGCCAGACATGGTGGCACATGCCTGTAATCCCAGAGACTCAAAAGGCTGAGGCAGGAGGATCATGAGCTTGAGGCCAGCCTCAACAATAGTGAGACCCTGTCTCAAAATGAATAATAAAAAGGTAGAGCGTCCTGGGAGTTCTCCTTCTCTTCTCTTCTCTTCTCTTCTCTTCTCTTCTCTTCTCTTCTCTTCTCTTCTCTTCTCTTCTCTCTCTCTCTCTCTCTCTCTCTCTCTCTCTCTCTCTCTCTCTCTCGCACGCTATAAGAAAAATAAGTAAAATAAGGGAAATCACTCATGTAATCACGGATTAAGGAGGCAATGATACCAATGTGAACATAGACTTGCCCTGAGGGTCACAAAGTCCAAGGGACAAACCTAAAATAGAAAATCAGTATTCCCCTTCGGCTCAAAATCCCCAGGTGTGTGGGTCAAGACACTCATCTGTGATCCTGTGGGAAGACTTCTTTTGCCTTAGAGCAGCTTCTGCAGGAGGATCTCAGTGCACCTCGATTAGCGATGCCTCCCGAGCCTTCCCAGGACCATCTGAGCAGGGGCCGGGAAGCCTGCTGAGTGGTGGCCCTGCAAGTAGATGAACAGGAGCACCGCGGGGCAGCCGCCGCCACAAGGGAGGGACTCCTGACATTGCAGTCATTGTCCTGGATTCTCTACTGTTACAGAATTGTGGGAGAGGCCATTATTAGGATCTCAGTCAGCAATGATTCTCTCCCCAAGATATCTTCAGTGTCGCTTCCTTCACTGTAACAGTGGCAAAGAGCCCAACGCTTAGGGACAGGGAACTGAGTGCTCAACTCAGACAGAGACAGCAGAACCGCGGCACCAAGCAAACAAGATAGGAGCCGGTCCCTGGTTGAGAACCATACTGGGCAGGCAGCACGTTGTAGTAAGCTTTGGGGAATCAGCTCTCCCAAGCTACATGGTGACAAAGACGTCATTTTTTTAAAGACTTGAAGCCATGCCAAAAGAGAAAGGAAATTAGGGCCCTGGTTTAAGAGATCTGATATCCTCAAAAGGGTCATATGGGGCATGGAAAAGAACAGAGATGTTCTTCCATAGCACTTAATACAATTGCAATTAAATAATTATGCGATTCATTGTTCAATGTCTTTCTTTACCACTAGAATTTCAGCCCCAAGAGGCTAGAAACCTTCTCCATCTTGTTCACCCTGTCTACTATATACCCAGCAGATGACATATGGTTTGTACTTTGTAGGCAGTTTTTCTATACTTGATTTTAAAAAGGAAAGAGGAAATTCTGGGATAGGATGAAGGATTTGGAGAGAGGACAGAGTCCATTAGCCATCCTGACTGTAAATAAATATGGTTATGTTAATTATACAGTGATTATTATGTAATTCTCATTCCAGAGTCTCTAGTTTTTCTGCTTCTGGAGGAGCCTGGTTCCCAGGTGTTCCTACTACCCACCTCCTGAGCATCTGGCTTAATACACTGTGGAGACCAGAACCTGCAATGTATTGGAGGACTCCCCCACCGTCTTCTACCTTGCAGGCAGCTTCTCTGCCCAAAGCCCTCTTCCCTCCTATTTCTCTCCTCCTCTGCCTGCTCTGCTTATCCTAGTGGGTAATGCACTAATCCTGGTAGGCATGATGACAGAGCCCAGCCTCCACAAGCCCATGTACTTCTCTTACTTAACCTCTCAGCCCTGGACAGTCTCTTCTCTAAAACCACCATCCCCAAGATGCTGTCCCTATTCCTACTGGGAGACCATTTCCTCAGTTTTCAGCAAATGTACCTATTTCACAGCCTCAATTGTTCAGAGACCATGAACAGGCCATGAGCTGTTCCAGTCATAGGTCATGGCCTACAACTGCTATGTGGCCATCTGCCGCCCACTGCACTACTCCGTCCACATGACCCCACAGACCAATGCTGCCCTGGCTGCCAGCGCCTGGCTCACTGCCCTCCTCCTGCCTGTCCCGGCTGTAATAAAGACCTCTCAGATGGCATATAACAACATTGCCTACATCTACCACTGCTTCTGCGACCACCTGGCCCTGGTCCAGTCCTCCTGCTCGGACACTGCCCCCCAGACCCTCATGGGCTTCTGCATCGCCATGGTGGTATCCTTCCTCCCCCTTCTCCTGGTGCTTCTGTCCTGTGCCCACATCCTGGACTTGGTGCTCCGCATCAGTTCCCAAGAAGGACGTTCGAAGGCCTTCTACACCTGCAGCTCCCACCTCCTGGTGGTGGGCACCTACTACTCATCCATAGCCGTGGCCTATGTGGCCTACAAGGCTGACCTGCCCCTCGACTTCCACATCCTGGGCAACGTGGCCTACGCTATTCTCACACCGATCCTCACCCCCCTCATTTATACCCTGAGAAACAAGGATGTCAAAGCAACTGTAAACAAAATGGCATGTTCCCCGGGGCTGAAAAAAGCTAAGAACCCTTGATTCAAAGGGGCAATTTGAGCCAGGCATGGTGGTGTGTGCCTGTAATCCCAGTTCTTGGAAGGCTGAGACAAGAGGATTGCAGGCTTGAGGATAGCCTCAGCAATTTAGCAAGACTCTCAGCAACCTAACAAGACCTGTTTCAAAACAAAACAATAAAAAAGAGCTGGGGGTGTGGTTCAGAGATAAAATACTTCTAAAAAGGGAAGAGAAGGGGGAATACCAATAGAAAGAAAAGTGGAAAATTCCAGCAGCCAGAAAGTTAGAACAGTACTTCTCACAGTATAGTTCTAGGTTTTCCTCCATCATAATTAAATAATAGTAACTTCCGGGAAGATGGCGACCGAGAAAAGCGGGGCTTAAGAGCCCCGCTAACAGCCAATCTCTATTACCACAAAATCAGCGCCTTTCATAGCCAGAAAACACCATCACCAGAGAAACAAAAAAATCACCAGGCTCCAGAGAGAAAGCAGACTGAGAACAGAGCTCAGAGCCACAGAGGAGATACACCGGCCTCACGCCCGAGGATGCAGCAGCAGCGCCATACTGCCGGCGGCAGCGGCGAGTTCACCGGACGGCTACAGCAAGCCGAGGTGAGCAGCTGCGGAACAGCCAGGCGGGATTTCTCGGCGCAGGGAGCATCTAAAGCTCCCAGTGGCTGAGCTCAGCACACGCTGCAGGGACTCAGAGTGAAACTCAAAACCAAGAAGAAATATGCCAGCCTCACGGCCGAGGCCGTAGCAGCAGCGCCATATTGCCACCGGCGGCGGCAGCAGCGAATTCACCAAGTCCAGTACAGCTACATCTGCGTACTCAAGAACAGTGAGTCAAATTGCGGGCCACAGAGGAGAAATCCCAGTACTGTACTCCCTGGGACTTGACCCAGTGGGGGAGTGGCGGTGGCAGAGATATCACACCATAGGAGAACGTGCAACCTGGCACCCCCCACAGTCTAAAGCAGCCTCTATCGACTCTCTGGGTCGGAGACTCTGTGATACAACCCAGTAAAGGAGTAGTGGGGTCTGAGATACCACAGAATCGAGATTCAGAATACCTTAAGTGAAGTCATAGTAACCCAAGGGAAGAACCCAGAGAAGGCACAAACTTCCGAAATCATGGGAAAGAGGAATAATACTGGAGCAATGAATGCCCACAACCCCATAACATCAGAACCCGATAAAACAGAAAATCAGAGATTTCTAGAAGATCAAATCAAGAAAATAACTATAGAAATAATAGAGGTGCTTCGAAAAGAACTTAGAGAGAGCCAAAAAGAGATAAAGGATGCAATTAATGAAGTAAAGGCCTCAATTCAAAGCACAAACAACCGATTAGACCACATGGAGAACAGAATCTCGCTCTTAGAAGATGAGCAATCCAAAAATGAACGCATAGTTTCTAATCTAGAAAAAAATATCCGACAACAGGAATCTGATATTGAAGAAATATGGGCCCATTTTAAGAGAGCTAACCTAAGAATAATTGGAATAGAGGAGGGAAAAGAAAGTGAAACCAAAGGGATCAACAATATCTTCAAGGAAGTAATAGCAGAAAATTTTCCAAACATAGAGCAAGAGGTTGATACACAGATCCAGGAAACTTATAGAACTCCCTTTAGACAGGATCGGAGAAGAGGATCCCAATGCCACATAATTGTAAAAATGGCCAATGTGGAAGCCAAGCAGAGAATCTTAAAGGCAACAAAAACAAAGGGCCAAGTGACATTCAGAGGCAAACCAATTAGAATCACTCCAGACTTCTCAAACCAAGTCATGAGAGCCAGAAGGGCTTGGAGTAACATATTCCAAACTCTGAAAGAAAACAACTTCCAGCCAAAAATTTCCTACCCAGCAAAACTTTCTATCAAATTAGATGGAGAAATAAGAAGCTTCCACGACAAACAGAAACTGAAGGAATTTATGTCTTCAAAACCAGCACTAGAGAAAATACTCAAAGAGATTAACTACAAAGAAGAAATAGGTAACACGCACCAGAACCAGAAAAAACAAGATTTTCCATTCAACAGACAACTAAGATTGGTTATCTGTGGAGATGCATTATTTATGTTAGTCTTTTACCTATCTCTAAATGGTATTGTTTGCCTTTATTGTTGTTAATTTTTAGGATTTTTAGTTGGAATATTAATATACCTTCAGATATAGCATTTGGAAATATTTTATCCCACTCTATTAGTAACTTTTAACTCTGTTTACATTGTCTTTGGATATACAATTTTTTTTTAGGGAGTTTGTATACTCTTCTGTTGCCTGTGCCATTGAAATCATATCCAAGAAAACACTGCCAATTTCAATGTTGTGAGGTTTTATGACCCAGATTTTCTCTTAAAAGTTTATAGTCTTAAGATTTATATTTAGGTCTTTTATCTATTTTGAGTTAATACTTGTATATGGGATTAGGTAAGGGTCCAATTTTATTCTTTTTCATGTAATTATTATTTTTCAACAATATTTAGTTAAAAGATTATTATTTCCACCACCAAATGTTCGTGGAAACCTTGTCAAAAATAACTTGACAATATAGGGAAGAATTTAGCTCTAGGCTTGTATTTAACTCCAATGGTTTATATATCTGCCTTTAGAACAATATTACACTGTTTCAATTATTGTAGCTTTATATGGTTTGAAATCAGAAAATATATATCTTCTAGCTTTGTTCTTTTTCAAGATTGTTTTGGGTATCTAGAGTCCATATTCCATATTAGGATAGATTTTTTTTCTGAAAAATAAATATATAAATATATGATAGTTTCACCTAAAAAAATAGAAAAAAAATTCTCTGGTAAGAAAGAAAGCAAAAAGAAATATTGAAATGTTATCTTTAAGTCATCAAAAGCTTGGTATCAGACAAATGAAACTGTTATGTGAGATTATCATTTTTAATTTTGGATAAATTGCTATAATACTAGATGTCAACCACTAAGCCAAGCATGGGAAGGAGGGATGAGGAGGGAATGGGGTGGGGATCGGGTGGGGGCTGACTGGGCGATGTATGGCTACAAAAGTTTGTGTCCCACTATGATGTATGAATACAATGCACCAATAAAAAAAATACAATGTCTTATATATATATATGACAAAAAATAATTAAATAATAGCATTTTCCTTAATGCATAGACAAAATGTTTATAAGCTATAACTCCTACATTTAACAAGACTGTAAATATAGTTGGGGTCATATTACCATTAATTATAACATTGTTGATTCTCAGAGACTCCAAGTGTTTGGCAAGAAATTCAGTCTTTTCTTTTGGATCTTTTTTTCTGAAAATCCCTAATATTTATGGTACATAGATGTGAATAACTCTTGCCACTTTTTGAGAAGTGGCTGCTTAGAAACACTCCTCAAAGGCAAAAAAAAATGAAACCACTATCTCAATCCTAGCTGCCTGAAAATTCATGCCACCAAAAATATTTCAAAGCCATCCCCACTGAAATTTGCCTCTGATCTCTAGACCCTCATGGTGCCTTGAAAGCAGGGCATGCTCCCTACGAAACTAATGTCCAGGCAATGGTGTCCCTTAGCACACTATTTGGACAAAGGGCATTATAGCCTTTCATTCTGGGCACACTGGAGTTTCCCTGCCATGGCACTGGGGGGCTGAGATTGCTCCTTATCAGTAGCATACTGTTCCCACAGTCAGCATTCTTTCTCAAAGTATGGTCTTTGTTGTTCCTCTTTCTGGCCTTAGCAGTCACCCCAGGCCCCTTATCCCTTTCTCCTATGGTAAGTTTCCTCTTAAAGACCTGTCAGGTTTGTCTAGCCAGGGAAACATAGAGCAGTAAAATTTGGTGGGGAGGGGGATGGCCCAGGTGATAGATAGCTCATCACAGTTGGTCCCATTCCAACTTCTAGACAATTTAGCTAATTGAAGCATTAAATTTAACCCTTTTCTCATTGCATAAAACCCAACATAAAGCTGGGTGTGGGGGTGCATGGTTGTAATCCTGGTACTTGGGAGGCCAGCCTCAGCAACTTAGTGAGGCCCTCTACAACTTAGTGAGATGCTTTTTCAAAATAAAGATGAAAATAGATCTGGGGGTGTAGCTCAGAGGTAGAGTGTCCCTGGATTCAATTCCCAGTACCACACACACACACACATACACACACACACACACACACACACACACACACACACACACACACCAGAGATGGGAACTTGATTCATGACACAGTTCAACAAAGGATCTGAGTTCCTAGACTCAGCTGCTCGTAATCTCACAAATCCTGCTATAGTCAGAAGGGGCTTCTTGAAGCAGAATAACATAAAGACTCTGAGTTTTCTTGTTTATTGACCCCATAAAACTGGGATTATGTTCTTCTATCTAAGTCTTACTCATTCTGCATTATGTCTGTTTCTCATTCTGTGAATGAGACCACAACCCTCAAGTCCTAAAAAAGACACATTAATAAGTTCCCTTGTCCCTGAGTTCTATGAGCTATTAGAATTTAACCTAAGGGTGTGGAGAGGGATTCTTTCTTGCTCTCCAATGTCATGCAATAAGCAATTCCAGAATCACCCCCATGTTACTATGTAAGTTTTGCTTTGAGCTTCTCTGTTCAGAACTTCTCTTTCGGTATCAATTTCAGTTTCGGGTGGATCTTTGGCTTCTCATGCCACTGGATCGTGCCATCTTTCTGTCTTCAGTTCCCCTTCTACAGTGAACAAAGAGTCCATCACATGGAGAGTGAATATAATAATGTGAAATCCCAGACTAGCTCTACTCCCACTCACTATTTTCTTGTGGCTCCTCCTAAACATCTAGTGTGAGTTGATATGAAATAATAGCAACAAAAACATTTTTTATCTATAGTCACACCAGATAACTGGTACAGTCTCTCTGTATTTTTTAGGTGAAAAAAAATTGTTTCAACTTTTGTGCACTACACAATACTACCAAGAGGGTGAAAAGACAACCACAGAATGGGGAAAAATATTTTCCAATGACAATATTTGATAAGAAATGAATATTCAGAATATATAAAGAATTCCTACAACTCAAATGCAAAAATACAAACAACCCAACTTAAAAGTGAGAAAAGACTTGAAGCCAGGCATGGTGGCGCATGCCTGTAATCTCAGTACTAGGGAGGCTGAGACAGAAGGATCGCAGATTTAAGGATAGCCTTAACAACATAGTGAGACTCTCAGCAGACTAGGGAAACTCTTTCAAAACAAAGAAAGTTTTTAAAAAGGCTGGGGGTGTAGTTTGAGGTAAAATACCTTGGGTTCAATCCCCAGTGCCACAGACAGGGGTCTTGAATAGATATTTCTCTGAAGAAGCGATATAAGTGGTCAATAAGCACAATAATCACTGACCATTAGAGAAATGCAAACCAAAACCACAAAGAGATACTACCACAAAGCCATTAGAATGGCTACCATAAACAAGGGAAAGAAGGAAGAAAGGAAGGAAAGGAGGTATTGGTGAGGACATGGAGAAACTGGAATCCTTGGGCACTGTTGGTGGGAATATACAATGTTGCAGCGATCATGGGAGACCAATAAGCAGTTCCTCTAGAAATTAAACAGAATTATTATATAATCTAACATTTCTACTTCTGGGTATATATCCCAAAAAGAACTGAAATCAGATCCCTGAAAAGATACTTCTTTGCCTATGTTCATAGCAGTATTATTCACAAGAGACAAAAGGTAAAAACAATTTAAATGTCCATCCACAGATTAATGGAGAATTTGTGATATATACACACAATGGAATATTATTCATCTATTAAAGGAATAAAATTTATTTACATTAGCATATGTGTTGTAGCCAACAGAGACAAACTTTAAAAACATTGTGCTAAATGAAATAAGCCAAACACAAAAGGGCAAATATTGCATAGTTTCACTTATGTGATATACCCAGAATAGTCAAATTCAAAGAGACAGAAAGTAGGACAATGGTTACCAGGAGCTGGAGGGATAGTGAGAAGTTACTTTTTATGGGTACATAGTTCTGTTTGGGATGATGGAAAAGTTTAATAAATAGATAATGATAATGATCTGGCAACATTGTGAATATACTTAATTTTTTGTGATACTGGGCATGGAACTTGGGGGCATTGTACCTCCAATCTACGCCCTCAGCCCTCTATTTTTTAGTCTTTTTTATTTTTGAAACAGTCTCACTGAGTTGTGAAGGGCCTTGCTAAGTAGCTGAGGCTGTCCGCAAACCATGATCCTCTGGTCTCAGCCTATGCCTGAGCCACAAATATACTTAACTTAAAAGGTGACTGCATGGTAAATTTTATGTTATTTTACCATAACTTTTAAAATATGTAAGTAGTTTCAAATCAGACCATAGATCATAGGTCATTGAGTAGCCGAGAGGTTGGCTGCCATATAGTCAGGTGTTCACCTCCACACCAACAAACTGTAGTTGGAGGGAGAGGGATAGAGTTCATCATATGGTTTAGCAAGGATACTTAGGAATCAGAAGAAGGGACTGGGTTGGGGAGTACTGGGGAGAAACCAGTCAAAGGTTACAAATTTTCAGTAAGATAGAAAAAATATATTCAGGATATTTATTATATATTATGGTCACAATAATTACTAACACAATAATTACAATAATTATTATAATTTATTATAATAATAAATTAGTATATGATGACACAAATGTATCATACACTTGAAAGTCACAAAGACAGTAGATTTTTTTTTTTTTTTTTGGTGGTGGTACTGGGGTTCCTGGAAGCCCTTCTACCTCTGGGCTACAGTCCCAGACCTATTTTATATTTTTAAAACAGGGTCTCTTACGCCAGCGCGGCTGGCTTCGAACCTGCGTGATCCTCCTGTCTCCGCCTTCCAAGCGTGGGGATTACAAGCGTGCGCCACCACGCCCGGCTCAAAGACAGTAGATTTTAAGGGTTCTATGTAAAAAAGAAAATGTGCTGTTTCCTTGGCCTTGCCTATGAAGGTGGCAGCCATCTCCTATTTGGCATCATGGCTGCCCTCAGACCTCTCATGAAGTCCAAGATCACCAGAAAGAGGACCAAGAAGTTCATCTGGCATCAGTCAGACTGATATGTCAAAATAAGCATAACTGGTAAAAACCTAGAGGTGTTGACAACAGGGTACAGAGAAGATTCAAGGGCCAACCTTGATATCTAACACTGGCTCTGGAGAAACAAGAAAGCAAAGCACATTCTGCCCAGTGACTGCCAGAAATTTCTGGTCTATAACACTGAGGAGTTGGAAGGGTCCTGATGTGCAATAAATACTACTATGCTGAGATTTCACAAACGTCTCCTCCAAGAACCAAAAAGCTAAGGATTAAAGATGGAAAAACAGAGGGAGACGTTGTGTTTCAGGCACTTTGAGACTCAAAACTCAACCAGCAGTAAGACTGCTTCTTGACAAGGGAAGAAAAGCAGCCCAAATTCAACAAAACGATGACAAAATGCAGTGGAATCAGAGGCAGAAGAGAGAGCAGAGAGATGTAAAGAGCTCCCCGCATCTCACCTGGCGAGCACAGAGCAGCAGTGGCAACGCCATCTTGGCCAGGTCATGCTAGGGCTGGTGGCTCCCAGAGACCTCTAGCCAAGAAGCAGCAGAATCTTGTGAAGCCAGTGACTGCAGACCATCATCAAGAGCAGTTGACTTTTTTCTCCTCACCTGACAATGACCTGACTACCCATACAGCCCAGCTAGATTGTGCAGCTGCAGCTGAGCTGATCTCTGCCTGCAGAGACCCAAGCAGTACTCATCAAGACCATGAGTTAACAAGTTGTCCCAGCAGGAGACCACACTGTGCAGCCACAGAGACTTGTGTGGAAATGAACAGACTTGCCAGATCTGTGACCTTGCAAACAACTTCTGCAGAGGTGGGGGTAGGGGCTACAGTCAGACACAGAAACATGAATTTACGGACAGCTCCTAGGGAAGGACCTAGAGTCGAAGTTCACCAAACCCTTGCAGAGTCTCCAGAGATCACCGCAAGATGGCCAGCCATGGTGTCCGTGGGGTTAAATAACTTAGTCTACCCAGATGCAGGCTCAGAAAGCTATAAACTTGTGCTCAGCTGTGTTTGTGTGCTACAAGCATAAATGCCAGAAGCCCACAAGAGCTCATGTTCTGGTAGCCTCCCAGAGCAGCAGCAGTGTCCTTGGGGCTAATAACTGGGCCACTTAAGTCCCAGGCTTAGAACTCTACAATCCCTGCCTGACCCAAGCAGGGAGGATAGGGGCTGGCAAGGCTATATGTGATCACAGTTACAAGCTGGAACTCAACATTCTCATTGCCAGCCGAGTTTGTGCCTGGCATGCGTGTATTCCAGTGACTGACAGTGCTGCATGTTATTGTAACCAGAGGATCATCAGTGGTGTCCCAGGGGTCATCAAAGCTCAGAGGGCCAGGCTATGAGGTCAGAACATAGCATGCTGGTCCCACTGAGCTTAAACCCACTGGCTACAGAAATCAGAGGTAGGTCAGCACTTTGCAGTTTCATGGGCTCAAAACAGAGCAGTGGTAGCGTCTATGGGGCATTAAATCCCACCAGTAGGCTGCAGTCTCTGAACAGAACATCATAGTCTCTGGCCCTACAAAGTTTGGGTCTGAAGAGCACAGTGGCCTGTAGCCAATCGGACTCCTGTCTACCTGCACTAAGAACTATACCTAGTTAGAGGCTCTGGGGGATAGGCTCAAAAACTTGAATATATGAGACAGATTTGTAGAGGCAAATAAATACCTTCAGCATAGACCTTATTATAAAGAGATAACACAGGACTCATACACAAAGAGGAAGATGCCAGGACAACAGAAATACAAACCTGAGAACTCTGAACATATGAGAATGAAGAACACTGAAGAAACAATAAACTTCCACAACTCAACAAGATAGATCACCAATAGTGATCTGCAGGAAATGCCAGAAAGAGAGATCTGAATTTCGATCTTAAATAATCAGGCTCCAAGGAAAGTGTAAAATGAAAGATTATATCAATGAGAAATTGAGGCCCTAAATAAGAACCAAAAAGAGGCTTTGAGCAAAATGAAAGAGTCAATAAATTAATTAAAGACTGCAATAGAAACCACTTCTGGAAGGCTAGATCACATGGAAAACAAGTATTACTCTTGGAGGACAGTTTATTCAAAACTAAAACTACAGTCAAGAGTATAGAGAAGACAGCACAACATGATTTGAACATCCAAGAAATATGAGATAATATGAAACATCCTAACTTGTGGATAAGCATCGAAGAAGGGCTAGAAGTGAAACAAGGGTATCAGAAATATCTTCAGAGAATTTCTAAAACATAGTGTTAGCTTCAGTGATGCACTGTTACCCTAGATGACCCCAAGGCACTAAATGTTTGTCAGCCTGAGAACTAACGTTCGTCACCAGGTACCTTGCTAGTCACACATAACTGCCTGTTTGGCTTATATAATTCTTGTTTAGCATGCACCTGCAGAGAGACAAAGGCTGTTAAAAAAACTTTCTATCCTTAAAACTATCAAAAGGTGGACAATAGAAAAGGGACTGACATGGGTTGTGAGCTCCTGCACAATGCTATTCCAGTTTCTGTACTTTCTGCCTGACTTGCACACCCACTGAAAGAAACTGTTAGGAATTGTCCATATCTGTGATAATCTAAACTCTTTACTCCTGAGCTTGTGATTTTGACATATAAAAGGAGCCCTGAGAAATAGCTCAGAGCTATACTGAGGTCTAAACACCCTGTAGTGTAGTTGCCAGCCAGCTAATAAAGACTTCTATTTGGCTTGAACTAAATCTGAGTGGTCTTCTCTGGTGGTCTCTCTATAACAATAGAAAAAGACATGGACATCCACATACACAAGACACTCAGAACACCATCAAGACAAGATCAAAGGACTTTTCCACCACACAAAATAGTCAAAATGATTAGAGAACAAGAAAAGAATCTTAAAAGCAGTGAGAACAGCACCAGGCATGGTGGCCCACGCTTGTAATCCCAGAATTTGGGAGGCTGAGACAGGAGGACTGCAGTTCGCAGACAGCCTCAGCTACTTAGTGAGGCCCTTTGAAACTCAGTGAGACACTGTTTCAAAATAAATAATAAAAAATAGGGCTGGGGGTGTTGCTCAGAGGTAGAATGCTCCTGGGTTCCATCCCCAGTACTGGGGAAAAAAAAAAAAAAGCAATGAGAACAAAGAACAGGTGGCATTTACGGGTGAAACAAGAATAATTACATACTTCTTAAACCAGTCATGAAAGCCAGGAGGGCCTAGTGTGACCCTGGAAGAAAACAAATTCCAAACAAAACTCCAATATCCAGCAAAGATATTATTCAATATTGATGGAGAAATAAAAACATTCCAAGACAAGCGGAAACTAAAAGAATTCATGATTACAAGAGAAAACACTTAACTATAATACAAAGAAGAAAAAAAGAAGGAAATACCAGAAACAATGAGGGGCAAATACCACCAGATGGGCAATGAAGCAAGGGAAAACTATTACATCCAACAGAAACTAGAACTCAAAATGATGTAAAAAAAATCATCTTTTTTTGTGTGTGTGGTACTGGGGTTTCTGGAAATCCTTCTACCTCCGGGCTACAGTACCAGACCTATTTTATATTTTTATTTGGAAACAGGGTCTCTTAAGCCAGAGCAGCTGGCTTCAAACCTGCAAGATCCTCCTGTCTCCACCTCCCAAGCACAGGGATTACAAGCGTGAACCATCACACCTGGCAAAATATCATATCTTAATAATAACAGTATATGTCAAAGTATCATGGGTCAGCATGATAATTTCTGTGGGTTCTTGGCTTTCATGACAAAAAGAATTTCAATATGTGCCAGTCAGAGATAAAGGCAAAAGTTTTAATTCAAGTAAAGTAAAGATATATGTTCAGGGGAACATATATCTTCAAAAAGCAGGAGAGCAGCTGTGGGGTGGGGGCAAAGAGCAGCCAAGAGTATCTATGAGCTGCCTCCTAATGCCCCTCAGATCTATCCTCTTTTGTAGGCCCCATTAGAGAGGTTGGCCAGGGGCACATGGGATGGTGAGCTCCTTCTTTGAAGCTTTGGATAACAAAAAGTGAGAATTCCTTTTAGATAAGTATTCCAATGAGTGGAGACAGGAAGCCAGGGTGCAGGGGGCTCTTTAACAAATGTATAACTTCTTCTGGAGACCTTCCTGAAGGCAAAAAGAACTTTGGCAAAAAGTGAAGCTCTCCCAGATTTAATCACCTCAGGAATTTCCCGAGCCAGTCCATTATGATTTAAAAGTATGGGGCTAGATTTTTTTTTAAAGAAAAAGTAAAGATTTCAGATTTAGAAAATTTTTATTTTCTTACATATTTTATTTTGTTCCCAATTTCTTTTCTACTAAAATTTATTTCTTCTATTCTATCTCATCAAAAGGTTTAAGTTCCCCAATTAAAAGACAGAATTCCAGGAAGATGGCAACTGAGAGAAACTGCACATATTAGTCCTGCCAACACTTGGTCTCCATTGCCATAAAAACAGCATCTTGACAAAAGAAAGAGAGCACATTAACTTATTTATTTATTTATTTATTTATTTATTTATTTATTTATTTTGGGTGGTACTGGGGTTCCTGGAAGCCCTTCTACCTCTGGGCTACACTCCCAGACCTATTTTATATTTTTGAAACAGGGTCTCTCATGCCAGCACAGCTGGCTTCGAACCTGTGCGATCCTCCTGTCTCCGCCTCCCAGGCTCGGGGATTACAAGCGTGCGCCAACACGCCTGGCAAGAGAGCACATTAACTTAAAAAAAAAAAAAAAAACATGATAAGTGAAAGGCAGCAGGGAAAAAAGCTAGAAGGCTAATCAGAGAGCAGAAAAGGGCCCCGCCTGCCTTGAACAGCTGTGGCCAGGGGTGCTGGCTGGTGCTGTCTTGCCTCACTGTGGCCAACTGCCAGAGACTCACAGGAAAACAACCAATGACTTGAAACAAAGTAAGTAGCAGCGCATTGGAATTGTAAGCCTGTGCAAACACCAGCTACAACTTGCAACGGTGGCAGCTGAGTTCACCACACTCTCCAGAGATCCAGAGCAGCACTCAACAACACTATAAGTGAACTCACTCTCCTCATGGGAGAATGCCTAATGCAGCCATGATAAACCTATGGGACTAAGACTTTACAGTTCAACCCAGCGAAGGTGGGGGTGGAGTCCGCTGTTGGACAAAGCAGAGGCTCTGGGAGACTCAGGCTCTGCATCAGTGGAAAGTATGGAGGGAGACTTACACTTAATGCTAGATACAACTAGTAGAATCTCTGAGAATACCACAGACCATCCGATCATGGTGAATGGGGAGAAGTCAGGCCAACCCAGTCCTAGCTGTGGAGAACAGAGAGTCTTATGTATACACTGGGTTTGGTCTCAGAGGCACCTGCTGCCTACGCAGGTAAGGAGAGACTCAGGCTTTGCATCCATGGAAAGTGTGGAGGGAGACCTACATTTAACACTAGATCCAGCCCCATTGATATCAGCCATCTGCATAGACTAAGAGAGACTCAGAGAATGAGGTTGGCAGCAGGAAAGATGCCAGTGACATCGGCATCTGCACAGAGAGAGACTGCAGAGGCCAAGTCTGCTGAATACTTATGTATTTGTAGGGTTGCATTATTTTGTTGTTGTTTTGTGTTTTTATGTCTGCATGTTTGTTTGTTTGCTCTCTTCTGCACCCCTTTCCCAAGCCTCTTCCCTTGTATATACCTATTCTCTTCTCTCTATCCCTTTCTTTTTTCCCCTCTCTTTTTTCCTCTTCTTTGTTTTGTATTAAATCAACTTCATAACACTATAATAAATACTCTACATTGGTTACTAGAATGTTACTAAATATTCACTATCTCTAATCTCTACTATATACTACCTTACCAAACTCATACTCTCACTCTATTTGATCCTATCTGTGGCTTTACACTATTCTTGCATTTATGACTTTACTTCCCTCCTTACTCAATCTTCAATGTTGAATACAACACTACTTGTCCTTGGATATACAAGCTGACACCTACAGACTGAGAGAAGTCTATCAAAAGCAACAGATACAAACTTCTGAAATCATGAGAGAGAGGAATAACAAGGAAGTAACGAGCTCCTGCAACCCCACAATAACAGAACCTGACAATACAGAATTGCAGTAATCATTAAAAGAACAAATCAGTAATTCAACATTAGAAATTATACAGGATTTCTGAAAAGAATTTAGAGAGAGTCTGAAAGAAATAAAGGATACAATCTTGAAGTGAAGGCATCAATACAAACTATAAACAATTGATTAGACCATATAGAGAATAGAATCTCACTCTTAAAAGATGATCACTCCAAAAATGAACGTATAGTATATAATTTAGGAAAAACAATTCAACAGTATGAATTGGACATTGAAGAGATATGGGCCCATATTAAAAGAGCTAATATAAGAATAATAGGCATAGAAGAGAAAATAGAAGGTGAAACCAAAGTCATCAACAATCTTTTCAAAGAAGTAATATCAGAGAAATTTCCAAACATAGAACAAAAAGTCAATATACAGGTACAGGAAACTCATAAAACCCCCTTTAAACAAGATCAGAGAAAAGGTTCATCACTCCACATAATCATCAAACTGACCAATGTAGAAGCCAAGAAGAGAATCTTAAAGGCAACAAAAACAAAAGGGAATTCTTCCAAACTTCTTCTATGAGTCCAGTATCACTTTAATACCAGAACCAAATAAATATCCCTCAAGAAAAGAAAAATACAGATCAATATCACTGATGAACAGAAATGCAAATATTCTAAACAAAATACTAGACATGTGCATTCAAACCACATCAAGTAAATTGTACACCATGACCAAGTTGGTTTTATCCCAGGAATATAAGGCTGGTTCAACATACATAAATCAACACATGTTATTCACTACATAAATAGAACTAAGGAGAAAGATCAAATGATCATCTCAATACATGCTAAAAAATATTTGACAAAATCCAAAATTCATTCATATTAAAGACACTGCAGAAAACAGAAATAGAAGGAACTTACCTCACCATCATTGAGGCAGTATACAATAATCCCAAAGTCAACATCATATTGAATGGGGAAAAACTGCAGGAATTCACTTTAAAATTAGAAATAAGACAAGGATGCCCACTATCATGACTCCTTTTCAGTATAGTACTTGAGACACTTCCCAGACTAATAAGACAAGAGAAGGATATCAAAGGAATTCAAATTTTAGAGGGAGGATTTAAATTATTTCTATTTGCAGATGATATGATCCTATATTTAGAAGACCCAAAAAACTCAATCAAAGACTACTAGAAGCCAGTCATGGTGGCACACACTTATAATCCCAGCATTTGGAGGTGGAGACAGGAGGATCCAGGTTCATGGCCAGCCTCAGCTATTTAGCAAGGCTCTTCACAACTCAGTGAGACCCTGTTTCAAAATAAAGAATAAAAAATAGGGTTGGGGGTGTAGCATGGATGTAGAATGCCCTTGAGTTCCATCCCCAGTACCACAAAAACAAATAAACAAACAAACAAACAAGACTACTAGAGGTGATTAACAAATTCAGCAAAGTAATGGGATATAAAATCAAACTAAAAAAATCAGTTGCTTTTCTATATGCCAATTATGAATCTACTGAACAAGAAATCCAGAAAACAATTCTATTCACAACAACCTCAAAACCAATAAAATACATAGAAATAAACCTAACCAAGGAGGTAAAGACCTTTGCAATGAAAATTATAAAACACTAGAGAAAGAAATTGAAGAAGATCTTAGAAGATGAAAAGATCTCCCTTGCTTATAAATAGGCAGAATAAATATTATCAAAATGGCCATTCTACCAAAAGTCAGTCAATGCAATTCTTATCAATATACCAATATCATTCTTCCTTTTTTGTGTGTGTGGTACTGGGGTTCCTGGAAACCCTTCTACCTCCAAGCTACACTTCCAGACCTATTTTTTATATATTTTTATTTGGAAACAGGATCTCTTAAGCTAGTGAGTCTGGCTTCGAACCTGCACGATCCTCCTGTCTCCACTCCCAAGCGTGGGGATTACAAGCGTGCACCACCACGCCCGGACCAATATTATTCTTCACAGACCTGGAATAATTAGACATAAATTTCATATGGAGAAACAAAATACTCAGATTAGCCAAAGCAACTCTCAGGAATAAGAACCATGCAGGAGACATCATAATTCCTGACTTCAAATTATACTACAGATCTATAGCAACAAAAACTGCATGGTATTGGCACAAAAACTGACACATAGACCAATGGAACAGAACAGAAGATACAGAAACAAATCAACACACTTATAGCCAACTGATTTTTTTACAAAGGCGCCAGACACATATGTTGGAGAAAAACAGCCCTTTCAACAAATGGTGCTGGGAAACTGATTATCCAGTTGTAGAAAAATGGAACTAAATCTTTACCTCTTACCTTGCAAAGGAGTTCACTTGAGATGACCTGAAAATTAGACCAGAGTCATTGAAGCTACTAGAGAAGGACATAGATTCAACCCTCCAACATAGAGACGCAGGTAGAAACTTCCTCAACAAGATCCCCAAAGTTCAGGAAATTAAGACAAGTATTAATAAATGAAATGGCATTAAACTAAAATATTTTGCTTATCAAAGGAAACCATCAAAAGTCTAAAGAGGAAGCCTATAGAATGGGATAATATCTTTGCCAGGTATCCTTCTAATAAAGGACTAATATCTAAAAAATACAAAGAACTTAAAAGACTTTACACTAAAAATAATAATAACCCAATCAAGAAATGGGAAATTGAATTGAATAGACATGTCACAAAAGAACATATAAAAATGGCCAATAAATACGTGAAAAATTGTTCAATGTCATTAGCAATCAGGAAGGTAGAAATAAAAACTATACTGTGATTCCCTCTAACCCAAATCAGAATGGCAATCATCAAGAAGTCAAAAAACAACAAATGTTTGCATGGATGTGGGGAAACTGGAACTCTTCTAAACTGTTGGTGGCATTGCAAATTAGTGCAGCTGCTGTGGAGATCAGTGTGGAGTTTCCTCAGAAAACTGGGAATGGATCCACTATATGATTCCTGCGTAACTTTCCAAAGGGACTGAAATCAGAGATGTACAGTAATATATGGCACACCCATGTTCATAGTACCACAATTCACAATAGCCAAATTATAAAACTAACCTAGATGTTTATCAGCAGATGAGTGGATTACAAAATTATGAGATATCCACACAATGAAATTCTACTCAGCAATAAAAAAAAAAACCAAAATTATGTCATTTGCAAGAAAATGGAAGGACCCGGAAAACATTACGTTAAGTGAGATTAGCTAGTCACAGAAAGTGAAGGGTCAAGCCAGGCATGGTGGCGCATGCGTGCAATCCCAGTACTTGGGAGGCTGAGGCAGAAGGATCTGGGTTTGCAGCTAGCCTCAGCTACTTAGTGAGGCCCTCTGTAGAATCTCCCTGGGTTCAATCCCCAACACAAGAAAGAAAGAAAGAAAGAAAGAAAGAAAGAAAGAAAGAAAGAAAGAGAAGGGCCATATGTGTTCTCTAATATTTGGAAGCTAGGAGTAATGGGGACACCAAAGGACTCTAGATAATGGAGGAGAAATCTCAGTGGAGCCAGGGAAGTGTTCTAGGGGAAGGGGAAAGGGAAGAGTGAGATTTACTGACAGAATTACTATCACCAGCTTTGTGTACATATGTGAAAATCCCAATGTCAATCTCAGTACTCTGGGAGAGGTGGGAGATGGAAAGGGATGGTGGGTACCAAGTGCTGCGTGCGTGTAATATCACTGTCAACATTATTTACATTGTGATGTGAGACTATAAGGCACCAATAAAAGCATAAAAAGAAACTGAAAGGCTGCTATGGAAAGAGCCACACAGCTGGCCATCAGTGTCAGCAGCCCCCGCCCAGTCCATGCAGCAAAGAAAGTGAATAGATGGCTCACATGCATGTAGTTTGTATTTGCTTAAATAAATCTGCAAAAACTGTGTGTGTGTGTGTGTGTGTGTGTGTGTGTGTGTGGTGTGTGTGTGTGTGTGTGTGTGAGAGAGAGAGAGAGAGAGAGATAATAAGTATGTTAAATTAGCTTAATTTAGTCATTCTACAATGTACATATGTTTTATTTTATTTTATTTTATTTTATTTTATTTTTTGGTGGTACAGGGGTGGAACCCAGAGGCTTTCTACCTCCAGGCTACACTCCCAGAACTATTTTGTATTTTATTTGGAAACAGGGTTTCACTAAGTTGCTGAGAGCCTCACTAAGTAGCTGAGGCTGGCTTCGAACCTGTGCGATCCTCCTGTCTCAGCTTCCCAAGTACTGGGATTACAAGCGTGTGCCACCACGCCTGGCTTTACTATGTACATATATTTTAAAACATTATATCGAACATGATGAATCTGTACAATTCTTATTTGTTGGGAGTGCTCGGAGTACAGTGCTCTGTAGTCCATGCAGGCCCCTGCTCATTTTACTCATTTTCCCCTTTCAACATTCATCTCCACATAAGCACTCTAATGTGCTGGATATATGTTCATAACTGTAAGTGTATTTTTGTCAAATATGTAGTGTTGTTTTGTGCATGTAGAAATACTTCAAACTTTCATAAAAAGACATATCATGACTCAATTTATTTTTTACCTTTTCCACCCATTTTATCTTTTGGATCTAACTATGTTGCTATTTTTTGCATTTAGTTTTATTGATTCCAACTGATGCATAATCCACTGGAAGATTCCATCACACTTTGCTTTCTCCAAAATTGCCTCCAACTCTTTCCCACCACCAGGTGTTGATGGCCTGAGTATATCCCCTATAGACCTGTGGAGGACTAAAATAGATTAGCGATAGTGTGCATAACCTGGAGCCAAGTACTGGCCATCCTCATTATTTGCAGAGTTCATACTTACAAGTTTGCCTGCTCACTAACCCAACGCTGAGGCTCACAAAACTTTCAGGGCCATTTTTTTTTTTTTTTTTTTTTTGGCGGGTCTGGGGATGGAACCCAGAGGCATTTGACCTCCAAGTTATACCCCCTGCCCAATTTTTTATTCTTTATTTTGAAACCAGGTCTCACTGAGTTGCAGAGGGCCTCACTAAGTAGCTGAGGCTGTCCGTGAATCACGATCTGCCAGTCTCAGCCTCCCAAATGCTGGGATTACAAGCGTGCGCCACCATGCCCGGCTTTCAGGGCAATTCTTAAACATGCACAGAGCAGCCAGACTGAGCCACCCTACGGGCAGGTTCCCAGCTGAGACCAAACAAGATGACACTCTGCCTTCAAGTTTAGCTCTTGTGCTTTAAACAAGTGTCCTTTCAGTGGTCTAATTTTCAATGTTGACTTAGCTATTTGCTTGTCTTTACTACTCTATTTAAATTTTGGAATGAGTTTGTAAGCTCTCTCAAAAGTCTAGCAATAGCTGGTCATGGTGGTATATATCTATAATCTCAGTTCTTGAGAGGGTGAGTCAGGAGGATCGCAAGTTCAAAGACAGCCTCAGCAACTTAGCAAGACTCCCAGCAACTCAGTGAGACCCTGTTTCAAAACTACTACCACTACTACTACTAATAATAATAATGATGGGCTGGGGGTGAAGTTCAGAGGTAGAATGCCCCTGGGTTTAATCCCCAGTACCAAAACAAATCAAATCTAGAAATAATTTGCGGGGATTAGATTATGCTGGCCCTCCCACGTACTGGACACATCTCCCCATTCATTCAAATCCTTTTATATATATATATATATATTTCTCATTCAAGTATTTAATGTTTCAACAAACATAACAGTGACTTTGGGTAGCATAAATTTCATTCTTGATACTACTATTATGCAAAGCATTTAAAATTTTATTTCTAGTTATACTAGAAAAAAGAAAACCAGTTTCTAGCTAATACAGAGGTTCCCAACCATAGTCTCATGGCATTGCGTTACAATGATCTCGTTGTTTGGAGGTTCTAGCAGGGGAGCTACTCGTATACCCTTGACCAAAGACTGGTCCTCCTCTATGCAGGGAAGATGTCCTCTTTGAGGAGCACGCAGCTTCGAGAGGGATGCACATGGAGCGGTGAGGGAGGAAGGGGACACCCGCCTAGCCAGCCAGATCAGCCGAATCAACCCTGGTGATCAATGGGGTGACATGTCGCAGCCAGATCGCCCTCACATCCTCTAATATGCCCAAGCTAGGGAGTAGTGGTAATACCAGAAGGATTCCAGATGATGGAGGGGAAATCTCAGCAAAGCTTGAATGGAAGGATAGGAGAGGAAGAAAGCTGAGGTTGTTCAATGGAGGAGCTACATACGAATATGTGTAATAGTATAAATATAACATGGTTAACCTGGACACTCTCTATTGGGAGGGGGGAAGGGAAAAGGGGGGAAGGGCATGAAGCACAATCTAAATGTACATCACTTTCAATATGTTCCACTTATAAAAAAAATAAAAATTAAAAATTAAAAAAAACCAATGACTTCGTTGTTGCCTTGCACATTCTTTATTCGTGGAGGGAAGTGGCGTGAAGGTGGGAGCGGGACCTGCCTCCTCACTCTGCCTCCCCCTGGCAGCTTACTGGATAGTTCAGCCATTGGGACATAGTGTCGCTCCGCCTTCCTCCCCCCCCCCTTAAATGATCATCTTATCAGATCCTCCACTGCATAAAGAGACATAAACATGTCCCATAAAAAGAGAGTGTGCATTTCCTAAGGTCTCAGAGTGAAGGAAAGAAAAAACAGAGCTGCAGCCCAGGTCTCCTGGCCCAGATCCATTTCATTTCCATTAAGCTGTCTCTGCTCGTTAAGTGCCTCTCCCTTAACCTTTCAGGAGGAACAGATGGCAGATTCGCACTCAATGGGTAAAAACAGAGTCAAGGGTCAATTTTCCTCAAAAGGCTAAAGGACTTGATTCATGGTGACAGGACTACCAAGCTGCTCCTTCCCTTCCCTTATTCTCCAGTCAGTCCTCTCGACCAGTGGTTCCCAAACTTCAGTGTGCATGGAAATCTTACTGAGAGCTTGCTAAAACACAGGTGCCTGGGCTCCACTGTGAGTTTCTGATCTAGCAGATCTTGGATGGGGCTCAAAGATGAGCAATTCTAACACAAATAAGTATCCAGTAGGTATTTGCTTTTAATAATATTGTGCAGAAGCCAGGTGTGGTGGTGCATCCCTGTAATCCCAGTGCTTGGAAGGCTGCGACGGGAGAATTGTAGGTTTGAAGCCAGCTTCAGCAATTTAGCTAGACCCCCAACAACTTAGTGAGACCGTGTTTCAAAATAAAAAAGGGGGGTTGGTGGCATAGCTCAGAGGTAGAATGCCCCTGGGCTCAATCCCCAGGGCAAATGATGATGATGATGATCATCATCAGAACTGCAAGTTGAATATACTTCCCAATATATTACTCAGCACTCCCCTATAACTTTGTCCTGAAATGCAGTGGAAGAAAGGCATTTTATCTAAAAGTAAACTACTCTCCTTTCTCTTGCCAGGTAATGAAATGCTTTGTATGCAGTCAGATTCTTTTTTGCCTTGGCTGACAGGAACTCAGAGCCTCTTTCTCATATTTTGCACCTCTCTTTTTTGAGTGCTTAAAAATACCTATTGCTATTCTCCCTTCCTCTAAATTATTTTTGTTATGTTTTGCCCTATTTTACATTGTCTTCAGTTTCTAAAGCTGTCTTCTTACACAGAGAATGTAAGTAAACATACATATATTATACATTAAGTGCATAGGTATAATTATGAAGACAGCTGCTTAAAACAAACAAAATAAAAAGACTAAGTGTTATTTTGTGTTACTTTTTTTTTGTGTGGTGGTGGTACTAGAGATTGAACTCAGGGGAATCCTATCTCTGAGCTATATCTCCAGCCCTTTTTATTTTTTATTTTAAAACAAGGTCTCAGCCAGGCATGGCGGCACATGCTTGTAATCCCAGCATTTGGGAGTCTGAGACAGGAGGATTGTGGCTCGCGGCCAGCCTTAGCTACTTAGTGATGCCCTTGCAATTCAGTGAGACCCTGTTTCAAAATAAAGAATAAAAAATAGGACTGGGACTGTCACTTGGAGGTAGAATGCCCCTGGGTTCCATCCCCAGTCCCCCAAAAAACAAAAAACAAAAAAACCCCAAGGTCTCACTAGTTTGTTGAGAGTCTCACAATATTGCTGGAAGTGTCCTTGAACCTGTGATCCTCCTCTTTAAGCACCTTAAACACTGAGATTATAGGTATGAGCCACCACGCCCAGCTTGCTCTTTGGTACTAGAGACTGAACCCAGGACATTCTACCTCCAAGCTATACCCTAGCCCTTTTTATTTTTCATTTTGAAACAGTATCTCACTAAGCTGCTGAGGCTGGCCTTGAACCTGAAATCCCTTTGTCTCAGCCTCTCTAGTATTGGGATTACAGTAACACATTGTGTTACTTCTTCTTTTCAGTAGATTGTCTTGGATAATCTCCAGTTTACAGGAATTTTCCTATTCCCCAACTGCTTAATTAATGTTCAGCCTGGAGAGGTAGCTATCAGGCCTCAGAGACATGAAGGAAGTGTTGGGATTATATGAACACCAGGGCCTAGACAAGCCATCGGTTGCTCCTACAGTTATTGAAAGAGCCTCATGAGATTTCACTGGTATCTCTATCTCCCTGGAGGCCTCCTGGGCTGAGCTCCTCTCCATTTAGTTGCCATTGGGCCAATATTCAGAGAGAAAGCTCAGAGGGCCCTGGGAAACAGTCTGGAAGGCTACTGCCCTTTCCTATTGGCTCATCCGCCCAGTTTCGTCTCTTATTCATGTGAGTGATTGTGTGAGTCCTCAGATCAGCCATTTCAGAAGCCAAACCATTCCCGTGGGTTCCCCAGTCATGTGAACAACTAAATTCTCTATTTACATAAGCCAGTGTTTGGGCATCATTATGTTGGTTGCCCAGGACCCTCCTTTGTTTGAGGAATTTTCCTTCCTCTACTCCCACAATGAAGGCTTTTCCTGCTTTTACAAACAGAACCTAAGCATATGACCTAGATTCTCCAGCACCACAGAGATTTTGTAAGCTATGGATATACTTTAGGAAAATTCTTTGCTCATTAAGCTAGCCAGACTTATTTTCTGATATTTGCGGTTAAGACCCTGACAGGTACAGCTGGTTGGAATGAGGCTTCTCTCACTTGCACCAAAAGTGTTTTGGTGAATACATAGCAGAGCCCTCTTCTGCGCCTGCACCTTCCTTTGAGGTCACAGCCAGACAGCGCTCAGATCTTCCCAATGACCCAGCTCTGCTCCCTGGCGCGGGCGTGGGTCAGCCTGACACCCATCCAGGCGGCGTCCCAGGGACCAGGGTAGCTACAGAACACAGCATGGAAGCTCAGTGTGACTTCAGGACCCCTTCGTCTTTCCTCTCCTGACTCCAGCCTCTTCTTTACCTAGGACCTTTCCTCTGATTCCATCTTCAGGAGGTGGGATGCAAAGAAAATTATTTTGTGTGGTGCTTCCTCCCACCCACAAGGACCACAGACATTCTCCCAGAGAGAAATGTAAGAGAAGTAGCTCTGGAGCTGCCTGAATCGATAGACTTAGGGATAAAATCAGGACCGGCTCCAAGGGCAGGGCTGCCAGGACAGGCAACTGCTGGAGAAGGAGAAAAATGTGAGAACAGGAGATGCAGCCTAAGAAGGATGTGGAGGGAGGACAGGGAAGGGGCCCAGGAGACCCAGACCTACACTTAATCTAAGCACCTGCGGGGTGGCCTCGTCTGCCCCCTTGTCACACAGCCAGCACCATCACCTCATCCACAACTATTACCTCAATCTCTTCTCCCCAAACCCTGTCACGTATCCCCAGCTGGATTCTAGTATCCTGGAAATACTAGCACCTCATTTTTTTTTGTACTGACATTTTTTTTTTCTTTTCTTTTTGCAGTACTGGAGATGAAACCCAGGGGCATTCTACCTCCAAGCTACACCTCCAGCCCTATTTTTTATTCTTTATTTTGAAGCAGGGTCTCACTGAGTTATGGAGGGCCTCAAAAGTTGCTGAGGCTGGCCGTGAACCTATAATCCCAAGTACTGGGATTACAAGCATGAGCCACCACACCTAGCTCTACTGATATTCTTGTATTCCCCCTTATGAATGTAACACTACATATCTGGACCAACTTCCTTCTTATTCTTTTTTACTTCTTGGTACTGGTAATTGGACTCAGGGGTGTTCTACCTCTGAGCTATACCCCCAGTACTATTTATTTTTTGCTTTTTAAACAGAGTCTTGCTAGGTTGCTGACAGTCTCACTATTTGCCAAGACTATCTATCCTCAGACCTGTGATCCTGGTGTCTCAGCCTCCCAAGTACTAGGATTACAGGTGTGCCATCACACACAGCCCAACTTCCTTCTTGGATTGCACTCCTCCCTTTCCTCTAGGACTACTTGCTTCTCTCAATTTGGCTTCATCTTCTGACTGTCCTCTGTCTTCCTGTCGTCCTCCAAGGCCGGGAGGTAGAGACCAAGCATGACTCATCTCAGTTCTCAGGGCTTAGCAAAGTCCAACATAGATCAAGGGCTGAATGTTGTCACTGAAGAAGTTGCTGGTGGATAGCAGCTAATCAGTGGGTGTTGACTGATTGCTTTTCCAACTCTGTTCCTTTAGTAAAGATGTTTCTTGGATTAATTTACTGATGACTTTCGGGTTTGGGAGGGAGAACTAAGTAAGATCAGCCAGTCTCAGCAAGTGAAAGGTTGTATGTTTCCTCTCATATGTGGAAGCTAGAGAGAAATTGAGAAACAAAAGGAACTTCTGAAAAAGGAGGAGAAACTCCAGTGGAGCGATGAAGGGGTCCTCGAGCAGGCAGGTGAGCGGGAGGAGGCCTGATGAAGGAAACATCAAATAATGCTATGTGCGTCTACAAAATTATTAACACCAATCTCAAGAGCATGCAGGAAGTGGAGGAAGAGGGGTGGGATCTGAAGGGAAACACACCAAGGGCGGGGGGCATGTATATTCCTATCACTCTGAATCTCATTATGATCTGTAAGCACAATGCACCAATAAAAGTATTAAAACAACTACGTAAAATAGAATGAAAAAAGAGAAAAAATTATTTTTAAAAGAACAACAACCAGAAAAGAATGGCATAGGAACATTATCTATCTACATATTTTTAATTTAACCAGAGAAGAAAAAAAGGCCCAAGAAAAGATTGTATGTAATCACATATTAAAGAGAGAGAGAAGGAGAGGAGGAGGAGGAGGAGGAGGAGGAGGAGGAGGAGGAGGAGGAGGAGAAGGAGGAGGAGGAGGAGGAGGAGGAAGGAGGAGGAGAGGGGAGAGGAGAAGGGCAGGGAGAGGAGAGGGGAGAAGAGGGAAGAGAGAGAGAGAGAGAGAGAGAGAGAGAGAGAGAGAGAGAGAGAGAGAGAGAGAGAGAGACTGTCCCTCTTCCTAGTCTAAATGGAGGGAAGATAATAAGTATGGAAGAAAATATTTATCATAGTGCATTTTGATGTCCTTGGAGTAGAGATGCCAAGGAATACAATGGAAAGAGTATTCAAAGATAAATAGCAGGAAAGTTCCACAAAACAAAGAACTAACTCTGCAGCATTAAAGAGTAGAGCACATTTCAAGAAAAATTGGTGTAGGGAAATCAGTACCTATACATACCTTAAGTCATCAAACTTCAAGGATAAAGAAAAATATTTCAAGCATATAGGGAAACGCCTTCTCTTCAGCACCATTCAGTGTCCCCACATGATGGGCCATGTGTCTGAAGTCACTCAGTCTATGGACAACAGGCAAGTACTCTCACAGACATGAAGGCTCTCAGGCAGTAGAGCACCTATGGGATCTTGATTAAAAATCTACAACACAAAGCCGGGCGTGGTGGCGCACGCTTGTAATTCCCATGCTTGGGAGGCGGAGACAGGAGGATCGCGCAGGTTCAAAGCCAGCCGCGTGCGCTGGCTTAGGAGACCCTGTTTCCAAATAAAAATATAAATAGGTCTCGGAGTGTAGCCCGGAGGTTCAAGGGCTTCCAGGAACCCCAGTATCACCAAAAAAATAAAATAAAATAAAATAAAATAAAAAATCTACAACACAGCCTATAGTCCCAGCTACTCAGGAGGCTAAAGGGGAAGATTGAACGTTCTAGGCTAGCCTGGGCAACTTAGTGAGCACTGTCTCAAAGTGAAAAAAAATAAAAAGTACTGGGGGTGTAGCTCAGTGGTAGAGTGGCCCTGGTTTGATCCCCAGTACCATGCACACAGACAGAAACAGACAAACATTGGGAGACTCTCAGCAGCCCAGTGAGACCTTGTTTCAAAAAAAAAAAAAATTAAAAGGCTGGGTATGTAACTTGTATAACTCAGGTTCAATCCCCAGTACTGCACACACGTGCACATGAATACACACACATACCCTACTACATAAAGAAATCCAGACAACTAATAGATAAATCAAAATAAATAATTACAGTGTCTTTGTCCTGATCTGCTGAGGAGATGGGGACTGAGAGGTCCCGCAGTATCCTTTGTTCACTTTCTCTAGCCCAACCTTGGACTTGGGTGGTGAGACTAGAGACTCAACCCCTTGCTCCCTACCCTTCCATCCAGCCTGTTTCCATTAGCAGACCCTTCCTAGGGGGGGGGGAAGCCACAGGTTGCAAACCCAAGGGCTCCTTTTTAATTCTTTCTAAAACTCCTTTATATTCTCAGCCCAAAAGGCAATGCTCCCCAACCCTGCCACCTCCAAGCCTGGAATTGTGCATAATCCTATCTTGTATCTTTGTGTAAACGATGTTATTTGTACAAAGGGCAGTTCATAAACAGTACTTGTTCTTTCAATAAAAGAATGCTTTACAATCAATAAATAAATAATTGTAAGTATGTAATGATAAAATGCCAAATCCATTTAAATATAGAATCAAGACTAAAGAACTTTGGGGAATATCATTACAAAATAGAAATTAATGTTCTAAACTTTGACAAAGTAAAATTAATGATGTAACTAACATTTCTAAGGTTCTAAGGGAAGTCAGAACAAGTGGGCAAAGTTAATATCCTCTAAAATTAAAATGAGAAATTAAAAAGTAATGACTCTGATCTCCTAAAGCTTTTCATAATCTTTTTATTTCTTAATCCTTATGCTTCTTTTAGGTGCTAATATCTCTTGGGCTGAAGATACATTTATCTTAACTTCATGGATTTCTTCAATTTAACTTCAGTTTCCCTTTCTTTTATTAAATTTAAGTAATATAAAATTCAACTATTTGTGTGTGTGTGTGTGTGTGTGTGTGTGTGTGTGTGTGCGCGTGCACGCGCACGTTGCTGAGGATGGAACACAGAAGTATTCTACCTCCAAACTACACCCCCAGCTCTATTTTATTTTGAAACAGGGTCACACTAAGTTGCTGAGGCTGGCCGCAAACCTATAATCCTCCTGTCTCAGCCACCCAAGTACTAGAATTAGATGTGCATGCCACCACACTTAAGTAACTCTTTATAGTTTATGGGACTTGCTTATGTATTAATAATAAAAAAGAAGAGAAACCTTATTTTGAAACTAAAGGTGTTGGACCTAATCATTGAACGGGCATAATGCTGGCATCTCCTGTAACCACAGGGAAGACGACGGGATGCCAGGAGATGGAGAGCCATTCCTGGTATGGAGGGGCTGCCCGAGCTGGTGCATTAGAGGGCGGCAGCATTGGCTCTAGACAGAGGGTAGATTGGAAGAATCAAAGGAGGATGAAACAAGAGGGCAAGGACTGGGGCTCTGCTTTGACTTTGTCCCCTGTCCGCTTGTCTTAGGACAAACAACTCCTGCTCCCTACAACAGCAGCTGTTTGGAGCTCAATTCCAGGTGACCGCAGGAGCAAAAACAAGAGCATTACAGAACCATTTCTGAGAAACTGAGACATGGAAGCAAGGACAACAGTGTGGGCATTTGTGCAGCCTTCTCCAAAACTCTCCAAATGGGTAATTACCATCTAATTACAGTTTGATCCTAATGCTGCTCCTCCCTGTGGGGCAGGGCTGATAACGCGGCCTCCTGAGGAGTTATTGTCTCAGGGATAAAGTGATTGAGAATGATATTTTCATCTGCTGTCCTCATCTTGAGCTAATTGGGACTTACACTGTTTGGGTTTGACCTTCCCTCAGATGTAATGCCAGATACTAGTAAGCCAATGTCTCTAGGGGGAAAACTAATAAGAAAGCTAAAATGACAAAACTTTTGATGAATACACCATTTTTTATTGATGCATTTTAGTCTCACATCATAATGTATTTCACAGCAATAGTGACACATGCACACAGCACTTGGTGGGCTGTCCCTCAGCTCCCTCCCTGTTCTCTCTTTCCCGTACAGTGAGAATGCCACTGGCATTCTCAGGTATGTTCACAAGGTCAGTGGAAGTGATTCCTTCACTGATCCTCGCTCTTCCCCTATACCTCCTTCCTGGCTCCACTGAGGTTTCCCCTTCATTGTCTGCAGTGCCCCTGCTAGGCCCATTACCCCAGAGCTTCCGCATGTGAGAGGAAACATGTGACCCTTCACACTCTGTAACTGAATAATCTCATTTAACCTAAAGCTCTCCAGGTCCATCACTTTCCCGCAAATGACATTATTTTGTTCTTTATTGCTGAGTAGAATTTCACCGTGTGTCTATCCCATAACTCTATAATCCATTCATCTGCTGATGGACACCTAGGTTGATTCCATATTTTGGCTATCGTGAATTAGGTTGCTATAAACATGAATATGCACATATTACTATAATTTTCTGATTTCAGTCCTGAAAGATACCCAGGAGTGGTGTAGCCAGATTATATAGTGGATCCCTTCTCAACTTTCTGAAGAATCTCCTCACTGATCTCCAAAGTGGCTGCACTAATTTGCAATCCCACCAACAGTGTAGAAGAGTTCCTATTTCCTCACATCCTTGCCAGCATTTATTGTTGCTAAACTTCTTGATGACTGCCATTCTGATTGGGGTTAGATGAAATCTCAGCGTAGTTTTGATTTGCATCTCCCTGATTGCTAATGATGTTGAGCATTTTTTCATGTGTTTATCAGCCATTTGTATTTCTTCTTTTGGGAAGTGTCTATTCAATTTAATTGCCCATTTTATGATTGGGTTATTTGGTTGTTGGTTTTTTTTAGTGTTAAGTCTTTTAAGTTCTTTGTATATTCTAGATATTAGTCCTCTGCCAGGGGGATAACTGGCAAAGATCTTCTTCCATTCTGTACTCATTCTCTTTAGACTCTTGATGGGTTTCCTTTGATGAGCAAAAACTTTTTAGTTTAATGTCATCCCATTTATTAATTCTTGTTTTAATTTCTTGAACTTTGGGGGTCTTGTTGAAGAAATTTCTACCTGTGTCTATATTTTGGAGTGTTGGACCTAATAACTTCAAGGTCTCTTGTCTAATTTTTAGGTCCTTGATCCAGTGTGTGTGTGTGTGTGTGTGTGTGTGTGTGTGTGTGTGTGTGTGTGTGTTTTACCAGGGATTTAACCCAGGGTCATTCTACATCCCAGCCATATTTTATTTTTTATTTTGAAACAGAGTCATAATAAGTTGTGGAGGGCCTCACAAGTTGCTAAGGCTGGCCACAAACCTGCAATCCCCCTGTCTCAGCCTCTGATCCATCTTGAGTTGACTCTTGCACAGAGTGAGAAGTAAGGATATAATTTTCTACAAATAAATAACCAGTTTTCCCAACACTATTTGTTGAAAAGGTTGTCTTTTTTCCAACACATGTGTTCTGTACCTATGCAACATCCTGGGCTATAGATTTCAACAGTAGCAGCAATATTGAAGAAGAAAGATCAAGAATCAAGGTTATCTTTTTAAAATGTTAAGACGTCAGCAATGCTATACCACTCCGTGGCCTCTTTCCAAAATAATTAAAGTCAGAATATAATAGCAAAACATGCATATCCATGTTTATAGCAGCGCAATTACAATAGCCAAATTATGGAACCAACCTAGGTGTCTGCCAGCAGGTGAAAGGACAAAGGGAATATGGTAGATACACATAATGGAATTTTACTCAGCCATAAAGAAGAGCAAAATCATATCATTTGCAGAAAAAATGAATGGAACTAGAAAATATTATGCTAAGTAAGATCAGCCAGTCTCAGAAAGTCAAAGGCCATATGTGTTCTCTCATAAGTGGAAGCTAGAGAGAAAATAGGAAAAACAAAGGATTTTAGGCAAATGAGAAGAAACAGTAGGGAAGGTGATGGGGGACAGCAATGGGGAAGGAATGAAGGAGGACTGAGGAAGAAAACAGTTCAAATAATGCCATGTGCATATATGAAGGTATCACTACCTCACTAACATGAAGGGGGAGGAAAACGGGACAGTGGGAGGGATGTGGAGGGAAATACACCAACTGCTGTGTGCATAAATGCTTGGATCACTTTGAATCTCACTATGATGTATAGTTACAAGGAACTAATAAAGCATTTTAAAAGACATTAGCAATATATAGCACAAACAAGGAAACAAAAAAGATTCAAGCAGAAATATTAAAGATGAAAACCTCGATAGAAATAAAGATGATTCATGAAATTATCAACAGAACTGCTACAACTAAGTAACAAATTAGAAAATTATAAAACAACATTAAAATGAGCTTCTATAGTAATGAAAGAAGCAATAAAGAAAAAGGTGCATTTAATGTTAAATATGTTTAAGCCTACTTAGAGAAGTGAAGAATTTCAATAGAGAAACTATGATAAAGAGTCAAATAATAATTCCAAAATTTAAAAATACAACAATCAAAACTAAAATTCAATAGGTGGGTTTAACAGAAATCAGATGGCTAAAAAAGAAAAGTGAGGACTTCTGGGAAGATGGCGACCGAGAAAAGCAGCGCTTATGAGTCCCGCTAACACTTGATCTCTATTGCCACAAAATTAGCACTTTTCATAGTGAGAAAACACTATCAGCAGAGAAATAAAAACTGTAAATACAAGGGACAGAGAAAAAGAAGGCTAGAAGAACAACCAGAGACCAAAAAAACCCAGCTCGCATTGCAGCGGCAGAGCCACGCCAGCGCCATCTTCTCTCCCAACACCAATTTCCAAAGAGGAAAGGTAAACAAGGAGCTGAAGTGAGCAGCTGCAGATCATTTGGGTGTAATTCAGCAGTTTTTTCAGCACAAAGAACAACTAAAACTCCCAGTGGCCAAGCTCAGCACGCCCTCCAGGGACTCAGAACAGAGGTCAAAACCAGAAAAGAAATACGCCAGCCTCACAGTCGAGGGCATGGCAGCAGTGCCATATTGCCAGCAGCAGCGGCAAGCTCACCACCCACAACAGCTCCAGATCAGCACACTCAACAACAGTAAGTGAAACTGTGTCCCCTAGAGGAGAAATCCCAGCACTGCACCACGGACATGCGGAGCTTTGATAATCTCCCTGGGTCTGAGATTTTGCAGTCCAGCCAGCGAAGGAGTAGCAGTGGCAGAGATACCACACCCTAGTCACAGCTCCCCATGGGAAAACACCCACCCTGCCACCCCCATGGTCTTGCACAGCCTCAACTAACTCCCTGGGTCTGAGACTTTGGGATACAACCCAGTAAAGGAGTAGTGGTGACTGAGATTACAAGATCCAGACTCAAGATCCAGAGCACCCTAAGTGAAGTCATAGTGACCCAGAGAAGAACCCAGAGGAGACACAAACTTCTGAAATCATGGGAAAGAGGATTAACATTGGAGCAATGAACACCCACAACCCCACAGCATCAGCACCTGATAACACAGAAATTCAGAGATTTCCAGAAGATCAAATCAGGACTATAACTGTAAAAATAATACAGGACCTTCAAAAAGAATTTAAAGGGACTTCCGGAAAGATGGTGACTGAGAAAAGCAGTGTTTACAAGCCCTGCTAACACTCAATCTCTATCACCACAAAATCAGCGCTTTTCATAGCCAGAAAACACTATTAGCAGAGAAATAAAAAATGTAAACACAAGGGACAGAGAAAAAGAAGACTAGAAGAACAACCAGAGACCAAAAAAGAAACCAGCCTGCATTGTGGAGCCGCACCAGCACCATCATGCCTCACAGTATCAGGCTCCAGGGAGGAAAGGTAAACAAGGAGCTGAAGTGAGTAGCTGCAGATCATTTGGGTGTAATTCAGCAGTTCTTTCAGTGCAAAGAACGTCTAAAACTCCCAGTGGCCAAGCTCATCATGACTTCCAGGGATTCAAAACGGAGCTCAAAACCAACAAAGAAATATACCAGCCTCACAGCTGAGGGCATGGCAGCGGTGCCATATTGCCAGCAGTGGCAGCGAATTCACCACGCCCACTACAGCTCCAAATCAGCGCACACAACAACGGTAAATGAAACTACAGCCCCTACAGGAGAAATCCCAGTACTGCACCCCCAGGGATTTGTGCAACTTTGATAATCTCCCTGGGTCTGAGATTTTGCAGTCCAACTCAGTGAAGGAGCAGTGGTGGCAAAGATACCACACACTAGTCGCAGGTCCCCATGGGAAAACGCCCAGCTCGGCACCACCACAGTCTCGTGCAGCCTCAACTAAATGCCTGGGTCTGAGACTTTACGATACAACCCAGTAAAGAGGTAGTGGTGGCTGAAATTACCACAAACTCCAGATACAGAGCACCCTAAGTGAAGTTGTGGTGACCGGGGAAGAACCCAGAGAAGCCACAAACTTCTGAAATCATGGGAAAGAGGAACAACAATAGAGCAATTAATGCCCTCAACCCCATAACATCAGAACCTGATAACACAGAAATTCAGAGATCTCCAGAAGATCAGATCAGGAATATAACTGTAGAAATAATATAGAACTTTCAAAAAGAATTTAGAGAGAGTCTAAAAGAAATAAAGGATGCATTCATTGAAGTTAAGGCATCAATTCAAACTATAAACAATCGATTAGACCACATGGAGAACAGAATTGTGCTCCTAGAAGATGATCGCTCCAAAAATGAACACATAATTTATAACTTAGAAAAAAAATCATACAGCAGGAATCTAACATTGAAGAAATATGGGCCCATTTTAATAGAGCTAACCTAAGAATAATAGGAATAGAAGAGGGAAAAGAAGGTGAAACCAAAGGGATAAACAATCTCTTCAAAGAAATAATAGCAGAAAAATTTCCAAACATAGAGCACAAGGTTGATACACAGGTCCAGGAAATGTATAGAACTCCCTTTAGACAGGATCAGAGAAAAGGTTCCCCATGCCACATAATTGTCAAAATGACTAATGTAGAATCCAAGCAGAGTATCTTAAAGGCAACAAAAACAAAAGGCCAAGTGACATTCAGAGGCAGACCAATTAGAATCACTCCAGACTTCCCAAACCAAGTCATGAAAGCCAGAAGGGCTTGGAATAACATATTCCAAACTCTGAAAGAAAACAATTTCCAGCCAAAAATTTTATACCCAGCAAAACTGTCTATCAAATTAGATGGGGAAATGAGAAGTTGACATGACCAACAGAAACTGAAGGAATTTATGTCTTCAAAACCAGCACTAGAGAAAATCCTCAAGGAGATTAACTGCAAAGAAGAAATAAGTAATACACACCAGAACCAGAGAAACAAGATTTTCCATCCATCAGACAACTAAGCAAAGAAGAATAAAAAGTATTTCAACAGAAATAAAATCTTAACATGTTAGGAATTAAAAATTATCTCTCTATAATCACACTGAATGTAAATGGCCTCACCTCCCCAAAAAAAGACATAAAGTGGCAAAATGGATTAAAAGCCAGAATCCATCCATCTGCTGCTTACAAGAAACACACCTCACAAGTAAAGATAGGAACAAACTCAAGGTAAAGGGCTGGAGCAAGGTAATCCATGCTACTGGTACTCGAAGACAAGCAGGAGTAGCAACTATGATATCAGACAAGTTAGACTTCAAACCCAAACTTATTAGAAGAGACAAAGTAGGTCATATTTTACTGGTAAATGGAATAATCCAGTAAGGGGAAATAACAATAATCAACATTTATGCCCCAAACATAGGTACAGCTACTTTCATAAATCAAACTCTTTGCGACATGAACTCACACATAAATCCCAATAAAATAATACTGGGAGACTTCAACACAACTCTCACACATTAGACTGATCTAACAGAAAAAAGGTCAGCAAAGATGCCTCAGAACTAAATAACACCATTAATCAAATGGAGCTGTTGGACACATAGAATATTTCACCCAACTACAGTGGAGTTTACATTTTTTTTTTTTTTAGCTGCTCATGGAACCTTCTCCAAAATAGATCACATCCTGGGACACAAAATTCAAAAAGTGTTATATACTTCCTTGTGTCATCTCAGACCATAAGGGCATGAAACTAGAAATCAACTATAAGAAGACCCAGAGAAACAACATAAACATGTGGAGACTGAACACTACACTTCTGAATGAAGAATGGGTCATAGAAGATGTAAGAAGTGAAATCAAGAAATTTCTAGAAACAACTGAAAATAAAGATACAACATATCAAAACCTCTGGGACACTTTGAAGGCAGTATTAAGAGGAAAATTTAAAGCACTGAGTGCTCATATAAGAAAAACAGAAAATCTTCAAATAAATAACCTAACGACATACCTCAAAGCCCTTGAAAAGTAGGAACAATTGAACCCCAAAGCCAGTAGAAGACAGGAAATTATTAAAATTGGAGCAGAAATTAATGAAATAGAGAATGAAAAAATACAGAAAATCAACAAAAATGAAAGCTGGTTTCTTAAAAAATTTAACAAGCTAGATAAACCACTAGCCAACCTAACTTAAAAAAAAGACAGAATCAACCCAAATTATGAAGATAAGAGATGAAAAAGGAGACATTACTACTGACAGTATAGAAATCCAGAGGATTATCAGAAACTACTTTGAAAAACTATACTCCAACAAAATGGAAAATCTGGAGGAAAATGACAACTTCCTAGATAAATACAACCTTCCTAAACTGAGTCAAGAAGATATAGAACACTTAAACCAACCAATAACAATCAAAGAGATTGAAACAGCAATAAAGAGCTTACCATCAAAGAAAAGCCCAGGACCAGATGGTTTCCCAAGTGAATTCTATAAAACCTTTATAGAAGAGCTAACCCCAATACTCCTCAAACTATTTCGTGAAATAGAAAAAACCGGGACTCTCCCAAATACATTCTATGAAGCCAACATCACACTAATACCCAAACGAATAAAGACAGTTCAGGAACAGAAAACTACAGGCCTATATCTCTGATGAACTTGGATGCAAAACTATTAAACAAAATACTAGCAACATACATCCAAAACCACATCAAGAAAATCATACACCATGACCAGGTAGGGTTCATCCCAGGGATGCAAGGCTGGTTCAGTATACAAAAATCAATCCATGTAATTCATCAAATAAACAGAATCAAAGACAAAAACCACATGATCATCTCAGTAGATGCTGAAAAAGCATTTGATAAAATCCAACATCCATTTATGATAAAAACACTGCAGAGAATTGGAATAGAAGGAACATATCTCAACATCATAAAGGCAATCTACAATAAGTCCACCACCAACATCATATTAAATGAGGAAAAACTTCAAGAATTCCCCCTAAAAACAGGAACAAGACAAAGATGTCCATTATTACCACTTCTCTTCAATATAGTACTAGAGACTCTAGCCAGAGCAATAAGGCAAGAAAAGGAAATCAAAGGAGTACAAATAGGAAAAGAAGAACTCAAACTTTCACTATTTGCAGATGATATGATACTATATTTAGAAAAACCAACAAACTCAACCAAAAGGCTTATAGAACTGATCAACAAATTCAGCAAAGTGTCTGGATACAAATCCAATCTTAAAAAATCAGAAGCTTTCCTGTACACCAACCATAAATCCACTGAAAAACAAATTCAGAAAACACTTCCACTCAGGATCTCCCACAAAAAAAAATAAAATAGGAATAAACTTAACCAAGGAGGTAAAAGATCTCTACAAAGAAAATTATAAAACAATGAAAAAAGAAATTGAAGATCTTAGAAGATGGAAAGATCTTTCATGTTCATGGATTGGCAGAATAAATAACATTAAAATGGCCATCCTCCAAAAAGTGATCTACAGATTCAGTGCAATGTCCATTAAACTACCAAGATCATTCCTCACAGACATAGAAAAATCAGTCCTTAAATTTATCTGGAAAAACAAAAATCCCAGAATAGCCAAGGTAGTTCTCAGCAACAAAAACCACGCAGGAGGAATCATAATACCTGACTTTAAACTATACTACAAAGCCATTGTAATAAAAACAGCATGGTACTGGCACAAAAACAGATACATAGACCAATGGAACAGAATAGAAGACTCAGAAACAAGCTCACACACTTTCAGCCAATTGATTTTTGACAAAGGGGCCAAAAACATACACTGGAAAAAAGATAGCCCGTTCAACAAATGGTGTTGGCAAAATTAACCATATGAAGAAAATTGGAAATTAATCCCACTTTCTCACCCAATCCCACTTTCTGCACAAGAGTCAATTCAAGATGGACCAAAGGCTTAGAAATTAAACCAGAGAGCTTGAAGCTCTTGAAGAAGGCATAGGTCTAACACTGCAACACATTAGGCACAGATAAACACTTTCTCAACAAGACCCCAAAGGCACAACAAATTAAAAGCCAAGTCAATACATGGGATTGCATGAAACTGAAGAGCTTCTGTTCAGCAAAGGAAACAGTCAAGAACCTCAATTGAGAGCCAAAAGAATGGGAGAAGATTTTTGCTACCTACCCCTCCAATAGAAGACTAATATCTAGAATATACAGAGAACTCAAGAAACTCAACACTAAGAAAATAAAGCATCCAATAACAAAATGAGCAAGCAAACTAAATAGACACTTCATGAAAGAAGACATTCAAATGGCCAATAAATGCATGAAAAAATGCTCAACATCACTGGCAATCAGAGAGATGCAAATCAAAACTACCCTGAGATTTCACCTAACTCCAACTAGAATGGCAATCATTCAAAACACAAACAACAACAGATGCTGGCAAGGATGTGGAGAAGTGGGAACTCTAAGACATTGTTGGTGGGATTGCAAATTAGTGCAACCACTTTGGAAAACAGTATGGAGAATCCTCAGAAGAATGGGAACAAATCTACCATTTAATCCAGCAATACCCCTTCTGGGTATCTACCCAAAAGATAGGAAACCAAACTACCAAACTAATGCATGTGTATCTATGTTCATAGCTGCACAATTCACCATAGCCAAACTATGGAACCAGCCAAGATGTCCATCAACAGATGAATGGATTACAAAACTGCGGGATATGTACACAATGGAATTTTACTCAGCCATCAAAAAAAACAAACAAACCTGAATTACATCATTTTCAGGGAAATGGATGGAACTGGAGGACATTATGCTAAGTGAGATTAGTCAGTCACAAAAAATAAGAAATCAGATGCTTTCCCTAATATGTGAAAGCCAAGGAGAAATGGGTCATAGGAGGAACTCTAGATGAGAAAGGAAATCCTATAAAGGAGCAAACAAGACAAACTAAATGAGGGGATGGGAGGGGGGAAGAAGTAAATTCTCTAAAACATGCAATGTACTTAAACATATTGAAGTCAACCACTAAACCAAGCAAGAGAGGGAGGGATGAGGAGGGAATGGGGTGGGAATTGGGTAGGGGTAAATTGGTGATGTGTACATGCATGTCCACACAAGATTTTACCCCAATATGATGTATGAATATAATGCACCAATAAACAATTTTAAAAATATAAAAAAAGAAAAGTGAGCTTTAACATTTGCTAAAATAAAATACCAAGAATTAAATGCAGTGCAACAAATGCATGGAAAGTACAGAAGACAGTGTAAGAAATATATTGAATGGAGAACAAACTTATAACATGGTGCTCACTGAATCAACTGAATAAATGGAGAAAATATAATATTCAAAGAGCTAATGATTAATAATTTTTCACATTTTAACTAAAGACACCAATCCACGTATTCAAGTAAAACTACAAACTCAAATCAGGATAAATAGGCATATAGCAGTGAAATTGTTAAAACCCCCAAAATAATAAAAAAAAAACTCTTAATAAAACAATCAGAGAAAAAGACAAATTCCCTTCTCTCAATGATTTTTATATACTGGCATCATATCTCATAGAAACCATGGAAACAGAAGATGGTGTAATAATATTTTCAAATAGAAATGGAAAATAATTGCCAACTAAAAATTGCCTATACATGGAAAACATCCTTTAAAAAAGACAAAAATATGTCAATGGACATGATGTACACACACAAACTTACCAGTGCCAGTCACTGCGTCAAGCACAGGAAGGTGGGGAGGAATCGGGAGTGGGGTGAGAAATAGGGGAGGGCTCACCGACTTCTATTTGAATCTATCTGGATCATATATGCCTCTATTACCCAAAATTTAGTCAAGATGTATTATTACGATGCACCAATTTAAAAAAAAAAAACTGAATTGACCTATAACAAGAGGTTGAAGAGGCAATTAAAAATCTTTCAAGGGGTGAAAAAAGACAAAAATAAATTTCTGACAAGCAAAAACTGAAAGATCTCATCATCACCAGACCTACACCAAAGAGCACTTCAGGCAAGAGATAACTACATTCAGATAGAAGCCCACGGATAAGCCGGATATGGTGGCACATGCCTATAATCCCAGTACTTGGGAGGCTGACATAGGAGGACTGCAGGTTCAAAGCCAGCCTCAGCAATTGAGTGAGACCCTGTTTCAAAATAAAAAATAAAATGGAGATCAGAGGTAGAGTACCCTTGGATTCAATCCCTGGTACCAAGGTGCGGGGAAAGCGTCTAGATGCAGGAAAAATTAATCTCAATGAAAAAGATAAATATGTAGGTAAATTATATGTATGTTGTTGTACAAAATTCCTACCTTGCTGTCTGATGCAGTAATTTTATCAGACTTGCCTCTGACAGTGCTGCCATCTGCCTTCAGCAGTTCCACAACTCTACCATCCTAGATGATATCAGGGAACATAGTTCCACAACAGCATTTGCTACTCCTGGGTAGCAGGAGGCCAGGAGTTCAACCAAGCTTTGTCACAGCCTTGCCATCCATCCCTCCCCCACCTCTGAACTTGGTTCTCTCTCTATCAAAGACCTGGACCAAAGTGTCTCTTGGATTAGGGGAGACACTGAGATGCTCTCTGAGTATTACTGAGTTGCTTTTAGATTAACTCATCTTGATGCTCCTAAAAAGAGCTTCCTTCCTCTGAGTGTGGTGGCACATGCCTGTTATCCCAGTACTTAGCAGTCTAAGACAGGAGGATTATAGGTTCGAGGCCAGCCTCAACAACTTAACAAGACCCTGTTTCAAAATAAAAAATAAAACAGGGCTGGAGGTATAGCTTGGAGTTAGAATGACCCTAGGTTCAACCTTCAGTATCAAAAAGAAAAAGAGAGAGAGAAGAAGGAAGGAAGGAAGGAAGGAAGGAAGGAAGGAAGGAAGGGAGGGAGGAAGGAAGGAAGGGAGGGAGGGGAAAAGGCCTGCCTTCAGGGAACATTCTGGCTTAACTACTTTCCCCACTTAATTTTTATTTGAATCAAATTGGTAAGGGTTCACTCATCCAACAGACACCTCTGGGAAAAAAAAAAAAACTATAAGCTAGCCATAGGAAATCTATGACTAAGACAGAATTCATGCCCTTGTGGAGTCTATATTCAGAAAAAGCTCAGAGAACAAATAAGCAAATAAATAAGTGAGATAATTACAGTTGATGTGGTGCTATTAATGAAGTAAACAAGGGTGGCAGACCCAGCTCTTGGTGTGACCTCAGTGTCACTTTCCCCTTCTTTCCTGTAGCAGGAGGATAGCAACCTTGAGGCGGGACTGGGGAGGCTGCCCACAGGTGGTTTTCCAGCTGCACTGCCATGACACTGGGACTCCGCTGCCCTGTAAGAGGGGACACACTGTGCCCTGGCTGAGGAGAGCACACTTCTATAATACGGAGCTTCCGCATTCTGTAGGAAGAAAAGGGAAAGGAAAGGAAGGAAAAGGGAAAGGTGTGTCAAAGGCGAGGTTGGGGAGATCTTACTAGAGAAAGAATCAATGACCATGGAGACAGGGCAATTGAGATAACCCAAGCTGAAGAGCAGAAAGGAAAAAGTCTAAAAGAACTGTGGGACGCCATCAAGCACACCCACATATACGTGGCAAGAGTTCTAGAAGGGAAAATGGTACAAAGTGCATATTTGAAGGAATAATGCCAAACACTTCCCAAATTTGATAAAAGTACATGAAGCTAAACATCCAGGAATGTAAACAAATCCCAAGGAAAATAAGCTCAAAGGCATCTACACCAAATATCTTATAATCAATTATAACCAAATTGTCCAAAGACAGAGAATCTTGAAAGGAGTGAGAGAGAAGTGACTGGTCACGTTGCTTTTTTTTTTTTTTTTTTTTTTTAAGTACTGAGGATTGAACCCAGGGGCACTTTACCACTGAGCAAAATGCCTGGCCCTTTTATTTATCTATTTTTTATATTTTAGAAAGTCTTTACTAAGTTTCCAAAGCCAGCCTCAAACTTCTGATTCTCTTGCCTTAGCCTCCAGAGTAGCAGGAATTACAGGTATGAGCCACCACACCCAAGGGCTCTTAAATAAGAGCTCTAGATGATTTCACATTAGAAACTATGGAAACTAGTAAACTATAGAACAACATATTCAAAGTGATAGAAAGTTCTGTCAGTCATGAATTCTGTGGGGGGGGGGGGTTACTGGGGGTGGAACTCAGGGGCTTTACGACCTCTAGGCTATACTCCCAGACCTATTTTATACTTTATTTGGAAACAGGGTCTCGCTGAGTTGCTAAGAGCCTCACTAAGTAGCTGAGGCTGGCTTCGAACCTGTGCGACCCTCCTGTCTCAGCCTCACAAGCGCGGGGATTATAAGTGTGCGCCACCACGCTCAGCTCATGAATTCTATATATTGCAAAATAATTCTTCAAAATGAAATAAAAATTAAGGTATTAAAAATCCCAGGCAATCAAAAACTGAGCTTTTCACTAGCAAGCTTTTCCTATAAGAAATACTAGAGGACTTCCGGGAAGATGGCGACCGAGAAAAGCGGGGCTTAAGAGTCCCGCTAACAACCAATCTCCATTACCACAAAAAGAGCGCCTTTCATAGCCAGAAAACAACATCACCAGAAAAACAAAAAAACCACCAGGCTCCAGAGAGAAAGCGGACTGAGAACAGAGCTCAGGGCCACAGAGGAGACACACACGCCCGAGGACGCGGCAGCAGCGCCATACTGCCGGCGGCAGCGGCGAACTCAACGGACGGCTACAGCAAGCCCAGGTGAGCCAATGCGGAACAGCCAGGCGGGATCTTTCGGCGCAGACAGCATTTAAAGCTCCCAGTGGCTGAGCTCAGCACACGCTGCAGGGATTCAGAGTGGAAATCAAAACCAGAGAAGAAAAAATACGCCAGCCTCATGGCCGAGGGCGTGGCAGAGGCGCCATATTGCCACCGGCGGCAGCAGCAGCAGTGAATTCACCGAGTCCAGTACAGCTACATCTACGTACTCAAGAACAGTGAGTCAAATTGCGGGCCACAGAGGAGAAATCCCAGTATTGTGCCTCCTGGGACTTGACCTAGTGAGGGAGTGGTGGTGGCAGAGATATCACACCATAGGAGAGCGTGCAACCTGGCACCCCCCATAGTTTAAAGCAGCCTCTATCGACTCCCTGGGTCGGAGACTCTGTGATACAACCCAGTAAAGGAGTAGTAGGGTCTGAGATAATACAGACTCGAGATCCAGAGCACCTTAAGTGAAGCCATAGTGACCCAAGGGAAGAACCCAGAGAAGGCACAAACCTCCGAAATCATGGGAAAGAGGAATAACACTGAAGTAATGAATGTGCACAACCCCACAACATCAGAACCTGATAAAACAGAAAATCAGAGATTTCTAGAAGATCAAATCAGGAAAATAACTGTAGAAATAATAGAGGTGCTTCGAAAAGAACTCAGAGAGAGCCAAAAAGAGATAAAGGATGCAATTAATGAAGTAAAGGCCTCAATTCAAAGCACAAACAACTGATTAGACCACATGGAGAACAGAATCTCGCTCATAGTTTCTAATCTAGAAAAAGATATCCAACAGCAGGAATCTGACATTGAAGAAATATGGGCCCATCTTAAGAGAGCTAACCTAAGAATAATTGGAATAGAGGAGGGAAAAGAAAGTGATACCAAAGGGATCAACAATCTCTTCAAGGAAGTAATAGCAGAAAATTTTCCAAATATAGAGCAAGAGGTTGATACACAGATCCAGGAAACTTATAGAACTCCCTTTAGACAGGATCCGAGAAGAGGATCCCCACGCCATATAATTGTCAAAATGACCAATGTGGAAGCCAAGCAGAGAATCTTAAAGGCAACAAAAACAAAGGGCCAAGTGACATTCAGAGGCAAACCAATTAGAATCACTCCAGACTTCCCAAACCAAGTCATGAGAGCCAGAAGGGCTTGGAGTAACATATTCCAAACTCTGAAAGAAAACAACTTCCAGCCAAAAATTTCCTATCCAGCAAAACTTTCTATCAAATTAGATGGAGAAATAAGAAGCTTCCATGACATACAGAAACTGAAGGAATTTATGTCTTCAAAACCAGCGCTAGAGAAAATACTCAAAGAGATTAACTACAAAGAAGAAATAGGTAACACTCACCAGAACCAGAGAAACAAGAGTTTCCATCCAACAGACAACTAAGATTGGTTATCTGTGGAGATTCATTATTTATGTTAGTCTTTTACCTATCTCTAAATTGTATTGTTTGCCTTTATTGTTGTTAATTTTTAGGATTTCTAGTTGGAATATTAATATACCTTCAGATATAGCATTTGGAAATATTTTATCCAATTCTATTAGTAACTTTTAACTCTGTTTACATTGTCTTTGGATATACAATATTTTCTTTTATTTTTTAGGGAGTTTGTATATTCTTCTGTTGCCTGTGCCATTGAAATCATATCCAAGAAATCACTGCCAATTTCAATGTTGTGAGGTTTTATGACCCAGATTTTCTCCTAAAAGTTTATAGTCTTAAGATTTATATTTAGGTCTTTTATCTAGTTTGAGTTAATACTTGTATATGGGATTAGGTAAGGGTCCAATTTTATTCTTTTCCATGTAATTATTATTTTTCAACAATATTTAGTTAAAAGATTATTATTTCCACCACCAAATCTTCGTGGAAACCTTGTCAAAAATAACTTGACAATATAGGGAAGAAGTTAGCTCTAGGCTTGTATTTAACTCCAATGGTCTATATATCTGCCTTTAGAACAGTACTACACTGTTTCAATTATTGTAGCTTTATATGGTTTGAAATCAGAAAATATATATCTGCTAGCTTTGTTCTTTTTCAAGATCGTTTTGGGTATCTAGAATTCATATTCCATATTAGGATAGATTTTTTTTCTGAAAAATAAATATATAAATATATGATAGTTTCACCTAAAAAAACAGAAAAAAATATGCTCTGGTAAGAAAGAAAGCAAAAAGAAATATTGAAATGTTATCTTTAAATCATCAAACGCTTGGTATCAGACAAATGAAACTGTTATGTGAGATTATCATTTTTAATTTTGGATAAATTGCTATAATACTAGATGTCAACCACTAAGCCAAGCATGGGAAGGAGGGATGGGGAGAGAATGGGGTGGGGATCGGGTGGGGGCTGACTTGGTGATGTGTGCATGTATGTCTACAAAAGTATGTATCCCACTATGATGTATGAATACAGTGCGCCAATAAAATAAAATTAAAAAAAAAAAAAAAAAAAAAAAAAAAAAAAAAGAAATACTAAAGAGAGCCCACTGGGCTGAAATGAAAGGACACCAAACAGTACATCAATGCCACAAGAATAAGAAAAGATAAGGTCTCTGGAAGAGGTCACTTCAGAGATAAATATAAAATCCAGCACAGATGCACCTTGTTTTGTTGTGCTTTACTGTGTGACACTTTTTGTAACGTGCTTTTTAACAAATTGTGACAACCTTGCAAGGAGCAAGTCTATCACTGACAGTTCCCAATAGTTTAGAGAATTATTAGTATTTTTGGCAATAAAGCATTTTAAATTAAGCTATATTTTTAAACATAGTCTATTTTACACCTAATAGACTATGGTGCAGTATAATCATAACTTTTATATTCATCAGGAAGCCAAAAATTTTATTTCAGTATTTGCTTTATTGTGGTAGTCTGACACTAAACCTGCAATCTCTCCAAGGTACTGTTATAGTATATATTGTACATTTAAATTGTAATGATTATTTTCCTATATTTGAAAGACAAGTGAACAAAATAATAATTATTCACCTATGTTACTAGGCATGAAACTCTAAAAGGTATAATTTGTCAAGATTTCTTAAGAGGAGAGGGGACAAAGATAAACAGGAGTAGAATGAAGTTATGTTACCAAAGTTAGGGTGATATCAATTCCTTCTGGATTTATAAACAGTAGCTCTCCAGTTTAGGAGAACCACTATGAAAATATCTTTTTTTATACTGGGGTTGAGCCTAGAGGCATTCTACCTCCAATCTACACCCTCAGCCCTTTTTATTTTTTATTTTGAAACAGGATCTCACTAAATTGCTGAAGGTCTCACTAAATTTCTGAGGCTGGCCTCAAACCTATAATCCTCCTGTCTCAGCCTCTCAGGCATTTGGATTACAGGCATGTACTACTGTGCCCAGCTTTAAAAGAATCATAAAAGGAAATGAGATGAGAATCAAAATGGTACAATACAAAAAGTATCAACTAAACACAAAAGAAGGCAGTAATGAAGGAACTGAGGATCAAAAAAGATGTAAGACAAATAGGAAATAGGAAACAAATCACATCTAATCAAAATCCCAGTGGTATTTTTGTATATATAGACAAGCTAAAGCAAAGGAAATGTAAAACAATTTTTAAAACAAAGGAGAATGGAGAAATCACATAAAAAGAGGAAACAAATTACAAAATGACAAAATAAATCTTCTTTACCAGTAATTCCTTTAAATGTAAATAGATTATACTCTTCACTTAAAAAGCAGAGATTAGAAGTGTGCGTGTGTGTGTGTGTGTGTGTGTGTGTGTGTGTGTGTGTGTTGCTGGCGATTGGGTGCATTCTGTTTCTGAGATATACCCTCAGCCCTATTTTATTTTTTAATTTTTGAAACAGGGTCTCATCCTAATGTGGAGGGCCTCGTGAAGTTGCTGAGGCTGGACTGGAACCTATGATCCTTCTGTCTCAGTCTCCCTAGTGCTGGGATTGCAGGCATGAACCACCATACCTGCCTGAAGAGTATGTTAAATAAATATGATCCAAAATATGTACAAAACCCTTATTATTTTAGCTCTAAAGATATAAGCATATTGAATATAAAAGGATGGAAAAATATTTGTAAATAGTAAGTAAAAGAGACTGGGATAACTATACAAAAAAGACCTTAAGTCAAACACTGTTGCGCTTGACAAAGAACATTATAAGAAGATATAATAATTCTAAACATATACATACCCAGAAAAAAGCTTCAAAATATAAGAAGCAAAACTGAAGGGAGAAATAGACGAGCAGTAATGATTATCCAGGTGTGGTGGCACACACCTGTAATCCCAGTACTCAAGGGGCTGAGACAGAAGAATCAAAGGTTTGGGGACAGCCTCAGCAACTTGGCAAGATTCTCAGCAACCTATTGAGATCCAGTTTCAAAACAAAAATGAAATAGGCTGGGGGTGTACCTCAGAGGTAGAATGACCTCAATCCCAGTACCACAAAAAATAAAAGATAAAAGTTAAAAATAATGATTGAAAACTTCAATGTAGCCAGGCATGGTGGTGCACGCTTGTAATCCCCACGCTTGGGAGGCTGAGACATGAGGATCACACAGGTTCGAAGCCAGCCTCAGCTACTTAGCGAGGCTCTCAGCAACTAAGTGAGACCCTGTTTCCAAGTAAAGTATAAAATAGGTCTGGGGGTATAGCCCGGATGTAGAAAGCCTCTGGGTTCCATCCCCAGTACCACACACACACAAAAAAAGAAAACTTCACTGTATCACAGGTTAGCTAGACAGAAGATCAATAAGGAAGCAGAGGACTTGAACAAACTATGAACAAGCTAGAACTCATAACCACATAGCACACGCCACCCCACAACAGCAGAACACACATGCTTCCCAAGTGCATATAGATTATTCTCCATGATAAAGGAAACAGTAAACCACAAAATAAGTATCAAGAAATTTATTAAGAAGCTGGGTGTGGTGGTACATGCCTGTAATCCCAGTACTTGGGAAGCAGAAACAAGAAGATCACAGATTTGAGACCAGCTTCAGCAATTTAGCAAGACTTTCAGCAACCTAGTGAGACTCTGTTTCGAAATAAAAAAATAAAATAGGGCTGGAGGTGTAGCTCAGAGGTAGAATGCCCCGAGTTCCATCCCTAGTACAACAAAACAACAAAAAAAAAATTTTTTAAAGATTAAAGTCATATGAGTATGATTTCTTTGCCCACAATAGAATGAGCTAGAAATCAACAGAAAAAAAAGGAAAATCTACAACTATATCGAAATTAAACATACTCCTGTGTGTGGGGAAGGGGTATAAACATGGATTGTCTTCTTACTATGTGAATAATGTCATAAAAGCACAACATTTTTCTGGACGTGGTGGTGCACACTTGTAATCCCAGTACTTGGAAGGCTGAGACAGGAGGATCTCGAGTTCGTGGCCAGCCTCAGCTACTCAGTGAGGCCCTCTACAACTTAATGAGGCCATATTTCAAAATAATGAATAAAAAATAGGGCTGGGAGCCAAGCATGGTGGCCATACACTTGTAATCCCAGAATTTGGGAGGCTGAGACAAGAGGATCGTGGTTCATGGACAGCCTTAGCTACTTAGTGAGGCCCTTTGTAACTCAGTGAGAGCCTGTTTCCAAATAAAGAATAAAAATACGGCTGGGAGTGTAGCTCGGAGATAGAATATACCTGAGTTCCATACCCAGTGCTGCAAAAGAAAGAAAGAAAGAAAGAAAGAAAGAAAGAAAGAAAGAAAGAAAGAAAGAAAGAAAGGGAAGAAAGGAAGAAAGAAAAGGAAAAAGAAAATTAGGGCTGGGGGTATAGGTTGGAGGTAGAATGCCCCTGGGTTCAATTCCCAGTACTGCAAAAACACAAAGCAAAACAAACAAACAAAAAAGCACATTTTAAGTTTTTGATGAGAGCATTGCCATCTTAGCAATATTAAGTTGCCCAATTTCTTTTTCTTTTTGCTGTGTGTGTGTGTGTGTGTGTGTGTGTGACCAAATTTAAGGTTATAAAAATGTATCTGTATGTTTTCTCTCCGATTTTTATGGTTTTAGTTCTCACGTTTAGATCTCAGATCCATTTTGTATATAGTACAATTTTTATGTACAGAGTAGAAGGGTCCATGTTCCTCTTACCCTGTGGTTATCCAGGTCCCAGCACCATTCGTTGAAGAGATGCTATTCTTTCTTCATTGAATGGATGCCTAGGGCCAGACACTGGGGAGGAAAAGAGAAGTGACTTCTAAAGGTGTCTTTTGAAGGGGTGATGAACATGTCCTAAAAGTGATTTGGGCAATGGTTGCATAATTTTATGAATATACAAAAAAACCCACTGTAAATGAATGTCTGGATCACTTGCATGACATGTGAAATTACAACCCAATAAAGCTGTTTTTAAATTAGATGGTGACTGCAAAGGCCCAGGCCAGGCCCCTCATGAGGGCAGTAGAGACAGTTACTATGGAGATGAGGGAGATTTCTGCACTTCATACCATGCAGCACTGAAGTCTCACTCCTAGAGGATGAAAACAGTTCTGGGATTATGTTTGCATTTTACTGTTGCTGTAAATGGTCAGGGTGCCCCCGAGGTCTCCTCATCCCTGAGGGGCCCAGCCCAGCCGAGGACCCATGGGTCTTTCTCCAGCATGCATGTGCGCGCACACAAACACACACACACACACACACACACACACACACACACACACACTCACACACTCACACACCTCCATTCTCCCCACCTCCCAAGCTTCCAGTTGCTTTAATTGGCCTCCAAAGGGGAAACAGACCTGATTGCAGGGCCCTAATTAATCCCTAGGAATCTGGGCCCCCACATTCTCCTCTCATTCCACCCTGACTCCCTAGTTATTTGTTCCAGACAAGAACAAACTTTGCAGACTCTCCTGGGAAAAGAAAGACCTCGGGAGAGGGCCGCGTGCATGGCCCGTGCCGACTGTCACGAGCAGGCCCGGGAGACCCTGGCTCTTCCAGGCCCACTCAGCTCTTACAAGTTAACGCACTGCCCTTCCCCAGCACCTGCAGCTGGGGTCTGGCCCACACCCACGTTGCCTCACGTTAGAGCCCCTGGAGTTCTCAGCCGGCATCCTCATGTCCACATCTGTTCACACAGCTGTCTACATTCTTGCGCGCGCGCGTGTGTGTGTGCGCGCGCGCGCACGCGCACGCGCATGATTCTGGGGACTAAGGCTAGGGGCACTCTATGACAAAGCTACATCCCTAGCCTGTTTTATTTTATTTATTTTATTTATTTATTTTTGCAGTAGTGAGGTTTGAACCATTAAATATTTTACATCTGAGCTACACCCCCAGCCCTATTTTATTTAATTTTATTATTTAATTTTACTTATTTTGGTACTGGGGATCACACCCAGGGGCATTTACCTTCCAGCTATACCCCCAGCTCTTTTTATTTTTTGTTTTGAAACAGGGTCTCATTAGGTTGCTGAGAGCCTCACTACATTGCTGAGAGTGGTCTCAAACCTGCAATCTTCCTGTCGGGCTCCAAAGTACTGGGATTACAAGCATGTGCCAACATACCCAGCTTTACTTATTTATTTGTTATTTATTTATTTATTTATTTATTTATTTATTTATTTATTTATTGGTGGTACTGGGGTTCCGGGAAACCCTTCTACCTCTGGGCTACACTCCCAGACCTAATTTTTTATACTTTTTTATTTGGAAACAGGGTACCCTAAGCCAGCGCAGCTAGCTTTGAACCTGAGCGCCACCACGCCTGGCTACTTTTTTATTTTGAAATAGGATCTCACTAAGTTGCTGAAGGCCTCATCGCCGAGGCTGGCCTCAAACCAGCAATCCTCCTGTCTCAGCCTCCCAAGTACTGGGATAACAGGCAGGCACCACTGTGCCTGGTTTTGTTTTTATTTTAAAACAAAATAAAAATGAAATGATTGCCCCTCCATTGGTCTGGGTACATGTGAGTTGTCATCTAGTCAGAATTTTCCATAATATTACTCCCGTAAGATACTCAGGGGTAAAAAAGATTTTTAGAAAATTTTAGGAACTATTGCATACCCATGACTTCCTCAGAGATTTTTAAAAACATGTCTTGCTGAGTTACTGCATGCTGATATCTAATGATTTTAAGGTGTGGTCTGTGCCTAGGAAGAGAGTCCCCCATGGAAGTCCTTCCCTCACAAGAGCCACCTCACACACTTCTGCCCACCCTTTGAGGCCCAAGGCAGATGCTCCTTGTAAGGTCTCAGTCAAGTGTCAGGCAGACCTCCTGCCGCGCCTGGGGCGCCGTGGGTATGGCTCCTGGAAGAGCTCTTTGCACCACAGGCCCTGCCACAGACTGCTCAGGTGCAGAAGCCGCATCAGAGGCAGAGGAGGCCACAATCCCGGCGCTGCCCCGGAGTCATCTTCCCTCCAAAGTGCAGCCCTCTGCACTCGTCCACAGCTGTTACCTAAAACTGGCGCACACCCGTCATCCCAGTACTTGGGAGGCCAAGACAGGAGGATTGCAGGTTTGAGGCCAGCCTTGGCGACTTAGGCCCTCCGCAACTCAGTGAGACCCTGTTTCAAAATAAAAGAATAAAATAGGACTGGAGGTACAGCTCAGAGGTAGAATGCCCCAGGGTTCAATCCTGTACCAAAAAAAGTACTCATGGATGAACACAGGGTTTATAATAGCGCTGCCAGACATGCTGTGTAGGGCTGGCAGTCAAATAAAACTACAAGCAAGGCATAAAGCTTTCCTTACTCAAGACTCCTTAGAGCCTTTACTATAACATACACTATGGATCTCTGAGGAGGCTGTGTGTGCAACAGTTCCTAAACTCTTCTAAGAATCTTTATCCCTCCTGAGCATCTTATGAGAGTGATATTCTATAGAATCACTCTGGACAATACTGACAGTTCTGGACGACGGTTCACATGTAATCAGACCCCTTGAGAGGGACTCATTTCAGACCTCACCTCGTACCATATACCCCAATGAACCCGAGGTGAGTGAAATAATTAAATGCAAAAACAAAACTGGAAACACTAAAGAGGCAAAACAAAGGCAAAAGGAAAATGTAGGCCATGCCTTCGGACCCCCGAGCCTGGCACGGAGCCTCGCGCGCAGCGCTCTGTAAGGACTCGTGGCGTGGACACAGGGTTCGAGGTGTCATTGACAGACGTGCTGTGTAGGTAACTGCTTTAGTCAGCATTTTTGTCACTGTGACGAAATATCTGACAAGTACACTTTAGAGGAAGTCAGGTTTATTAGTGCACAGTGTCGCCATTTTAGAGGTTTCCAAGGCTTCAGTCCATGAGTGGCTGACTCCAAGGCAGAAATGGGTAGGGCGTGACAGAGGGAAGCCACTCTCAGCTCACACTGGCCAAAAAGGAGGGCGGGAGGGGGAGAGAGAGGAGATAAGACAGAGGAGGAAGAGGAGGAGGAGGGGGAAGAGGGGGAGGAGGGAGGGAGGGGGGGAGGAGGAGGAGGAGGAACAGGAGGAATAAGAGGAGGAGGAACAGGAGGAACAGGAGGGAGAGGAGGAGGAGGGAGAGGAGGAAGAGGAGGAAGAGGAAGAGGAGGAGGAGGAAGAGGAGGAGGAGGAGGAGGAGGGGCCAGGACCAGATACAGCTCCAATGCCCATACTTCTTGTAACCCACCTCCTCCAGCTGTGTCCCACCTCTGAAACTGACTGCATTGTCTAACACATGAGCTTCTTGGGGGCATTTTGCATCCAAACCCTAACAATAACATTCTATTTTGCTCCCACCCCCTCAGGCTGGCCTCAAACTCTTGGTCCTCCCGCCTTAGCCTTCCAAGTTGCTGTGGGATTACAAGGGCACACTATGGCTCTCAGCTCTCAGTTTTGCATATTTATTTATTTAGTACTAGGGATTGAATCCAAGGACATTCTACCACTTGAGAGATATCCTCAGTCCATTTTGTAAAAAAGAAAAATTTTTTTTGAAATAGAGTCTCACTAAGTTGATGAGAGTCTCACTAAGTCATGAGAGTGACCTTCAATCTATGATCCTCCTGTCTCAGCCTCCCAGGTATTAGAATTGCAGGCATGTGCCACAATGCCTAGCTCAATTTTGCATTTTTAATAGGTTGTTTCAGCTGTCAGACTAACTAGCTTCCATTTTGGACAATTTTTCCAGGAAGTTACATTTAGGACACTAATAGCCTCATGCTTGGAAAAGCTCCATTGCAGGGACCACCTCACGCAGCCCTCACATTGGGGCTGCCCTCCCCATGGAGACCTAAACCAGCCTTTCATCCAGAGCATGATTTCAACCTGAGATGCCTGTCCTGATGGCTGCTTAAGAGGTCCCTTCCCTACCCCCCACCAAACCTGAGCCCTACCCTCTACTCCTCTTCCTTACCCTATAACCTAGGAAGATTCAGGCAGGTCATTCTCCCAGTAGGAGCCAGTCTTTTTGGCTCATCCAGTCTTTCAAGACTCATCTTCTTAAAGGATGCTGTGGGCCCCAGAAACAACCTGTAAGGTCAGATGCATCCTAAGCTCCCATCTGGCCACCTGTACCCCTGGGTACCCAGAGCCTTGGACATCACATGCCTTATCCAGTGATTCCTGCCATTTCCATCTCTCTTGCACCTTCCCTTCTCTCCACTCACCACCACTGCAATGATGTAGTCTCTTCTACTTCCTCTCAAGGGTCCCTGTCTCCTGTTTCCAGGCCTGTGTGCTGTGAGAGGGTGAGAGCCAGTGTCCCCAGCACCCAGCAGAGGGGCTCGTGCTGCTGAATAGGTGACTGTACCTGACAGGACCAAGGCTTCACCAGAGATGGGAATCGGGTTGAGAGACTCAGCAAGGGCGGACCCAAGAAGAGCACCAGGGGAAGGAAGCCAGGCCCCTTACCAGTCCAGGTACCCACACAGTATCATAGTCAGGATGGACACTCTCTCCAGTCCTAAGCCTATATGACTAATAACTAATAACTTTCTAGGAAGAAAGGCCAGCATGTCATATTCAACATCCTCCCCCATGAGCAGAGAACAAGAAGAGGGCAAGAGAAAGCAGAGCTCTCTCTCTGCTCTTACAGAGGCAGGGGTCTTCATGGGTCATTTTCTGGAACTTCACCATGTAGAAGACTAGCAAGGAGAAAGCTTTGATGAGGGATGGATGGATTGATGGATGGATAGATAGATGGATAAAAGAGAAAAGAGGTGAATGAGGTGGCTTCAAGGTCGGTCACAGAACACTGTCCAAAAAAGCCTGCTTTCTAGCACCCTTCTAGCCACCACTCCAGTCCCCAGGCCAAAGCTAAACTAATGTCCTTGATTTCTCTGTTTTTCCTAACAACCTACTGTTTACCTTGGGTTTGGCCCAACCTTCAAATGATCTCTCAGCTCCATCCCTATGACCTCTGTCCACACTGAACCCCTGGTGCCATGGCCCCAGCCTCCTCCTGTCTTATTTGGCTTCCCCCATCCACCTTCCTTGCTATAGCTCTTTCCAGAACACAAGTGCCATGCCATTATTTACCTGAAAACCTCATTGCATCCCTGTCTCTTGTGGAATGAAGTCCAAGCTCCTTGGGCTCACACTCAGGGCGCAGTCAGACCTGGCTTCTAACTGCTAATCTACAGGTGTTCACAAAGCCCAAGCCTAACCCAGAGTCACTCTGACTGGAGTGTGGAGAGGGGTGGGCAGAGGCAGAGAGACCAGAGAAGAGGCCGCTACACTCGTTTGCAAAAGAGAAATGAGTCTGCGTGAGGCCGGAGCATAGTTGGAATAGAGGGTCAGAAGGACTGGATTTAGGAGACAGATGGAGAGAGGACAGAACTTGGCAACAGACTGAAACTAGCTTGGGGACTCTGTTTCATAGATCACATACGCAGATCTTACAGATGAAGCAACAGACCTGGCAATGATCAAGGACCTGCTCAAGGTCACAGAGGAAGACAGTGGTGAGGTTGGTCCAGAACCCAGGCTTCCCGCTCCCAGACACACAATGCCACAAATAGTAGAGGTAGGACTCTGCAGTTTTCCCAGAGCCTTGAATGCCAAACCTGGGAATTTGGCCATTTCCAGAGCCATTGGGAGCCATGACAGGTTCTTAATATTTGGCAACATTTCTTGTTTCTTTGCCTTCCCCCAGCAGGGAGCTTCCCAGTTCTGTTACTGAATGGCACAACCCAGCTCTTTCTAAGCCAACCCAATACCCTTGACCATTGTATAGAAGAGGGAGGCATCCTATTCTCTTTACAAGGAGAAAACACAAAGCCCAGAGAGGTGAAGAAATTTACTTGAATCCACACGGTGAATAGCCCAGATTTTTCCAAATCTCAAACCAGTTTTCTTATGCCCTGGTAATGATATCCAGAAGTCTGAAGTTATGGGCCTTGTGGAAGACAGAGTCAGTCCCAAGGTTGTCACAAGTGGGTGGTATAGCAGGATCTTGAACCTGAGTGGGGCCCCAGGAGCCAGTGCAGTGATCAGCTAACTACCTCCCCTCTGTGTCTGAAGTTCTGTGAGAAAGCCTATGTCCTGACTCCCTCCCTCAGCAGCCATTGTACCCCCATCTGTCTTGCCGGGACCAGTGCCTGGACATCTCCTGGCTGCCTTCAATTATGAGGCAATAAATATGAAATGTGCTGCCAGCCCCACCCCCGCCACACCATCCTCCGCACCAAGGAAGATTGGATTTTGTATCATTCATTTTTTATCTCTAGTCCATGTCGGATGAGGAGATACAGGACATGAGCAGTGGATAATTTTATCCTTCCCCCACTTATTGGGTACAGCACTGAGATGGGACATTGCCTGCTGCCCCCACCCCACCAGCCCTGGGCTCCTGGGTTCCTGATACAAAATGGCCAGTGTAGAGGACGGGCAGAAGACAAAAGACCTGAGTTTAAGTCTCGACTCTGCTGCAGACCCACTGTGTGACCTTGGGCAAGTGTCTAAAAATATTCTGTGAGGCCTTGCTCTCTGCCAGACTCTGTGCCTACAAGCAGCATCCACACAGAAGAATTGGACCTGTTCCTGGTTCCCAAGGAGCTGGCAGTTAACTTCAAATAAATGGACATCCCCATGGAGAGGTGGCCACCCCAGCACTGGTATGAAGATGCAAGTTTGCCAGTAGAGTGTGGGGGAGGGAAGCGAGAGCCTAGGTTGAAGCAGGGGGAATTGAATAAAACATGGCATGAGCCGGGCAAGGTGGTGTATGCTTGTAATCCCAGTACTTGAGAGGCTGTGACAGGAAGATCGAAGGTTCACAGCCAGCCTCAGCTACTTAGTAAAACCCTCTGCAACTTAGTGAACCTGTTTCAAAATAAAAAAATTAAAAATAGGGGTGGGGGTGTATGTTGGAAGTAGGATGCCCCCTAGGTTAAATCCTCAGTACCAAACAAGCAGAACAAAACAGCATGAGGGAGGTGTGACCCATGTGTGCATACAAGCCCACAGGTATGGCTGGGAGTAGAGTAGATAGAAGAGGAGGAGAGAGTTTTAAGTGGGTTAGTGTCATAAACAAAATTGCATTCTAGAAACACCTCTCTGACTACCATCTGGAAAGCAGATCTGGCAGTAGGAATGGAGAGTGATGGAGGGAGACCAGTGAGGAAGCTGTTGGCAGTGGTCCAGGAGGGAGAAGGTGCTGTCCTAAGTCAGACCAATAACAGTGGATCCAGAAACAATACTTCTTATCATTATAAGGAAAACTAGCATTAAGTGTTAATATGGGACAGGCACAGTGCTAGGTAGGTATTTATATAATTATTTCTAATCTTCATGATTATTCTTCAGAGTAGATTGTTATTTCCCTTTGGTAGATAAGGAAAGTAACACTTGGGCAAATTAAGGGAATTGCCCAAAATTATAGTTAATAAGTGGTAGAGGCAGGATCTCAACACAAGTGTGTCTGATCCCAAAGTCCATACCCTGTGCAACCCAGGTCTATGTCTATCTATAGTGTTTTACTTCCTGCAAAGGAAGATAAAGCTTCCCCAGTGTCTGTGGGGCATAGATTTCGTCTGTGTTTTGTGATTGTTTGGATGTGGATAGCAAAGGACCACATGCATCCAGGAAGAGTGGATGGGCGAGGAAAGCATAGAAACAGCAGGTCTCTTGAGAGCAGCACATGAGTTTGGTCTTGGCCACCTAGGTGTGGATCAAGACCTAGCCTGGAGATGAAGATTCAGAAGTTGTTGATAAATGGTAGTTGAGGTGGCGGGAGTAAATGAGGTCATTGGAGGAAGTATATATGGAGGATGGAAGAGCAATTTGGCATCTTGGAGCACTCCAGCCCGCAGAAGATGTGTACGAGAGAGACAGGGAGTCAGAGCAGTGCAATGGCTGCAGTGCAATAGCAAGTCAGCCAGGGAGGGATGGAATTTTTTTGAGAGGTCCAAGATTAAGTGATCCCCGATGCTGCTAAGGAGTCGGTAAAGTGAAAGCTAAAGACTTTGCCTGGATTTAGGGACCAGCAGGCAGTGCTGGAGTAGAGGTGCCCTATGTAGCAGCCACTGGGAACCTAGGCAATCTTCATGGGCACAGTGTTACCAGACAGTTTGAGGGGACTATAACACCCCATTTGTGGCTTTGAATTATCTCCATGCACTAGGCATGGGGAGTCTCTTAGCCCTGGCATAACAATGACTCCTATACAACCATAATAGTTTGGATTTATAATGTCTTACAAGACCTCATGGAGGGTGGGCAGTCATATTGGTAGTGGGGCTTGGTTGCTGAGGAAGTGTCTTTAGGGGTATGACCTTGGGTATTATACAAGGTCCCTCCTCCTCTTGTTCTTTCTCTGGTTTTTAGCCTCCATGATGTGTTTCCTATTGCCATGCCCTAAGCTTTGTAGACCTGGCCTGACATGGACTGAAACTCTGAAATCTCCAAAACTGTGAGTAAATAAATAAATATTTCTTCCTCTAAGTTGTATGGTCAATGTTTTGGATTATAGCAGTGAGAATGTTGACCAAAACATCAATCTTCTTCAAAAATCCTAAATTATGTGGGGGAATCAGCAGCATTAAGAAGGGAGGCAGAGAAAAGATGGGAAAGGAAGCAGAAAGAGGCTTGTAGGAGGAAGAGAGAAAGGATGAGAAATGCACAAAGATCGATCATTAAGAGAAGTATGATCATTGAAAACCATGAAAAAAAGATTTATTTTGATACTGTTTTCAAATAATTGTGTTTACCAAGAAAGAAGTCACAACCCACGATGGCTGAAATGTTAAATGAGCAAAGAAGAATACAGTCTGTGCATACCAAGTGAGGTGAACAGTGCAGGGGTAGGTCTGGTGCCTTGAAGGATACTTTGAATGTCGTCTTTACACTTGAAAGGCCCTTTGGCTGGGTATGAAGTTAGAGCACATGTGAGCAGAAAAGGAAAACTTTAGCTGTAAGAGAAGGCTCAAAACTGAGTCAGACCAAAACACAGTGTTTTTTCTCATCTTTTTAATCTTGATAAAAGATCTTGCAGACCTATACGAGCTGTAACATGTCTTTCAATTTACAAAGCTGAAGCTTTGTCTGTGATTCCAATACTTTGGAGACTAATAGAGGAGGATAATAGTTTTGAGATCAGCCTCAGCAACTGAGTGAGACCCTGTTTCAAAATAAAAAATGCAAAGGGCTGGGCCTGTAGCTCAGAGGTAAAGAACCCTTCAATTCAATCCCTAGTACCATGAAAGAAAAACTAGTAAGAAGAGGGAAAATATCATCATGGGCTGTGGAAACTCCACTTGGAAGGGTAAAATGAAAAGAACTCAGTTTTGCTCCTGAGCAAAAAATTTCGAGTTAGACAGAGCTGAGTTCACATCACTTCGCCATGCTAAATCTGTTTTTCCATGTGGAAAAAGTTGCCTCTCATGAGGGGATTGTGAAGAGTTCATAACATAAATGGTGAAACACTGTGTACAGGGCCAGGCATGGAGAGGTGCTCAGCCAAAGATCTCATCTGTTCCCTTCCCAGCGCTGCACACCTTGGCAGGAGGTCTTCTTGGGAGAAAGAGGGGAGCTGGGGTTGGGACCTTTAAGTAGGGTTTGCTGAGGTGTGGAGTGCTGGAGAGGGTCCACATGGGAGGTTCACCCCACTCCAAGTCCCATCAGTCCAGGGAAGGAAGAGAGACCAAGGCAAGTGGCAAGGGTAAGGCAGGCCCCAGGCTGGAAAGAAGAGAAGCATCCTCAGTAGAAGAGGAGGATTTCTGAGTTTCATTCAATCAAACTTCTTTGAGCACCTTGGGAGGACAGGTGTTACATGTGGCACTTCATCACTGTGAGCTAATCCAGCTCATCCCACACCCCATTTAGTACTAGGCATGTCGACCCAGGGCTCTGTCCCTCCCACATATCAGTGAAGGCCTTGTGACCCCTGGTCAGGTGCAGACCATAAATGGTTCTACAATCTCTGGTGTGGTTGGGCAGGGAGAAGGAGCAGGGCCGATCAGATTCCTGTGTATGCATGGAACTGGGGAGCATGGGAGCCACTGGTGGCAGGAAGGGGACATCACCAGGAATCCAGGGAAAGGAGACATGGAGCTGGAGCTGAGTTGTAGCCATGAGCACATGAAGCACTGGAGCAGTGATTCTGAGGAAGGAGAAGCCATGATATGGGGAGGGGAGGTGCAGGGGACGGGGAGGAATCTGCCTCTGAGCAGCCAGCAACAAAGAGCCGCTGAGAGGGATGGAGAGGGGCTGCCCTCAGGTGGCCTCTGCTCCCCCCAGTGTTTAGGTCCCAGTGCCTGCCTCTGGCCCAGTACTCAACCCCACTGTCAAAACAGGAGCAAGTGATTTTCTGTTGTTTGCAATTAAAGTTTAAACAAAATCTATTCCTATGTTGCAGATGAGAAAACTAAGGCTGAGAGAGAAAATGACCTGCGAGAAGTCACAGTTAGCTAGCTACATGGCAGAGGTGGAACTGGAATCCAAGAGCCTTCTTTGTCCAGAGCCTGCTCCTTCTTCCTCAGCCGCAGTAGGTTGGGGCCCCTCCTCTACATCACTAGCTCTTACCTTCAGGCCCCAGTCCCCCTGAGAAAGAGCTCTGCCAAATGCAAGTAGAGGCAGACACCAGCTAGAGGCTCTGCTAGCCTCTTGGGGGAGGTGGTCTTCCTGGGACCTCCAGCTCCTAGCTACCTTTATATTTTCCCCATCCTACTAGGGAAACTTGACATTCATGCAGAAAGTGCCCAAAGTAAATTTGAATATTGTTTCATGTTTGGATGATTCAAGCATATTCTACTCCATGAACCTCTACCAAGAGGTGTATGCTCTGCATTTTGAGATACACATGGACTATTTCCATGTGTTTAAAAGAACTGTAAGGTTTACTTGTATTTTGTCTGGAAGGTGATTTTTATTTCAATAAACTTTACTGTAAGTACAATTTGGGGAAAAAAAGAAAAAAAAAAAAGAAAGTGCCCAAAGTGGCTAGTCATCAAGTTTTAGGGCTCCAAGGAGGGATGAAAGAGTTCTTGGGACTCGGACAGAAAGAACAAGGCTGGACCTGAGTGGTCAGAGTGAGAATGAAGGGCCTCAGGTCAAAATAGCAGCAAATCATCTCTGAGCCTCACAACTTCCCAAGTCAGCAGCAGCAGCACCCTCATTGCACAGCTGGGGAAATGGAGACTCAGAGACCAAGTCACCTTCCACCTCCCCAAGGCCACATAGGCAGTAAGAGACAAAGTCAGGGATTCCCCCCTCGGCCTCAGACTCCACATCCAGCCGCTGCCGCTGCGCACCTTTCTTGGGAAAGCAGCTCCCCTGGAGAACAGCCTTGGTCCCGCTCTGCTGCAGCCCTCCCTCTCTGGGTCTCTGGCCAGTGGGGAGGGGTCCACCCGGTTTGCAGGCCCGCTGCTGCTCTTGCAGTAGGCTGCCTCCCTCCCTGCCGGGCTTCACCAGGCCGCCCCGCCCCACCTTCTCCCCTAATAATTAATCTACAGCCCTCACTCCCAGCTGCAGTGCTTCCACCATCCAATTACCAGAGCTGCTGGCACAATAAATCTTGGTCACAAACGCAGGCAAATGTGCAGCTATTTTCATGGCCATTACTGTGCATAGGACATTGGGACTTGGGTCATTTGCTTTTCTGACGTGGCAGCCTGCCCCCCACCCGTCTTCCCTGCTTTCTTTCATTTCACATTGGCAGCTGCCCCCGTCCCTGTCCTCCCTTCCCCAGGCTGTGGAGCTAAGATCAGAGACTCTGTGTGACCTTGGCCAAGTTAGTTCACCTCTCTGAGCTCCTCTAAAACAAATACAACATTAGGGATTGTAGAGGCTTTTGTGAAAATTAAATAACCCAAGCATGGTATATGCCCTTCTGGTGATGGTGCCTCCAATGTTTGTCAGTAATCTTTGCTATTTTCTTAAATAGCTATTTATATATTTTATTTTGGTACTGAAGATTGAACCCAGCATTCTACTTCTGAGCTGCACTCCCAGACCTTTTTAATTTTTTTAAAATATTGAAACAGGGTCTTGTTAAGTTGCTGAGGCTGGCTTCCAACCTGCGATCTTCCTGTCCCAGCATCACAAGTACTAGGATTGCAGGCTATACCACCAAGTCTGGCTATGTATTTATTTTAATATATTATACATATATATATTATATATATTATATAGTGTATTAGAAAAAAGTACACCAAATCTGTTAGTATCATTGCTTAAGAGACCATGACATTAGATATTTACAGAAAGTATGCTAGAGAAAAAGATTAATAATGATGTAGATTTAGCAAAACTCACAAGCCTGCATGTGAATGAGAAGCCAGGGAAGCCTGAGATGAAGGCCTTGTGGCGCTCCTCCTCGTCTACATAAACATTTGCTCTGTTCTCCAGCTCACCCACTTCCTGTAGAGGGAACGTGGGCCCTTCAGAGGCACAGCTGACCTCATGCCGGGGCCAGGGTCCCGAGGCCCGTTCCACACAGGCCCTGTGCTTGGCACTGGGTCCACAGAAACCAGACGGCAGTGCCTCCCTCAGGGAGCCCCCGGTCTTCTTCCTTCTAAACTAAACCCTTTCATGGCCAGGCAAGGCAGCTGTTGCTTTTGCCTGACAGGATGTCAAGCAGGATTTCCCCTGAGGTCTCCAGTTTGTGAAATTGCAATGGGGCCTCAACTCGGGAGAAGAGGCCCTAAACCATCCGTGGAGGGCCCTGGAGGAGCGCATGTACGCACACGAAGGACTCAGGAGAGAGATGGGGAGATGGGGAGACAGCCACGGCCTGTGAGGAGTCTCTGTAGGGAGAAGCTACTGCCATGACGGAGAGTGGTGAGTAGTCTTCATGGAACATACCAGAAAGGAAGCCTTGCCCTCACGTCCCTGTGGAAAGCTTGCTGAGCAGAAAACTCACAGGCCCACGCTGGGGCAGAACAGCAGAAATTTCCAGTAAGGATAATAGGGAAGGAACTGGCTGAGGGGGTTCATTCCGCCCAGCAGTGCTTAAAGGGAGTCAGGTGAGATATTCCAAGAAGAACTCAAACTCCCTCCCACTTCTTCCCAGCTGGAGGCAGGCATGGAAGAACACAGAAGTTCCCAGGGCGCCAAGTGAAAAGGCCTAGGTTAGCACACAGGAAGGCTCCGCAGTGCTATTCTGATGGCTGCAGACCAGGAAAACCCAACTCTGCCTAAACCAGGGTTTAGGCCTTAGGTGTCTGGCAGCATCAAAGGAAAAACTCAGCCGCTTGTGTCCGGCAACAGAGGGGGCAGAGAGAAGCTGAGCATTGAGCCCAGAAAATCAGGCCCACCAATTCCCAGCTAACAACAGCTCAGCAGACTCACCAGTCCAGCATGGAAACAGAAGCAGATCCCACACTCCTGAGCACACGCAGCACACAGACCCTTCTGGAAAGCCATCGTCCCACTCTGGGTGCAAAATTCCCTTTGGGGACACTAGAGCTCATAAATGATGCCTCGGGCAGTTTTGTAAGCCCAGGCAGTGGTCTCTGTTCTATTCCAAGTTGTAGGCAGCCTGAAGGAATCTGGGGAAAGACTGCCACCTGGTGGTTAGTGGAGCTGCTGTCACTGACTTCTCGGATCTGTTCTGCCATCTCCAGGTGATCTTACAGATAACATATTCTAATTTCTGGAAACAAATTACTACTTAATATCCTTTGGCAAAAAGGACCAATTTCATGAGTTCTAGACTCTGTATCCGGTCCAGTTGACCCTCTGAGGCTTGGGGATAGGGCAACCTGCCACTTCCCTGCAGCTGCCCACTGTTCCTATAATTTTTTCACATATGCACAGGCATCCCACAAGCTCTTAGGTGTCCATACTCTGTGCCAGGCCCCAGGCTGGACACTGGGGATATAGAAAGGGCCGGATGTGGTCCCTGCCCTGAGGGAGCTCACAGTTTAGACTGTGAGGAAAAAAAGGACATATACCTTTTCCTGTTCTCGAAAGGAACATCTACCCGGTGTGGTGGCGCAAGTCTGTGATCCCAGGACTTGGGAAGCTAAGACAAGGAAGATCACAGGTTCAAGGCCAGCCTCAGCAACTTAGTGAGACCCTGTTTCAAAATAAAAAGTAAAATAGGACTGGAGATGTAGAGCAGCAGTAGATCACCCTGGGGTTCAATCCCTAGTACCACAAGGAAAAAAATAAAGATATGCAGTGGAATGAAATGAGAAGGGCACACAGGCAGTAGCAGAACATTTCACACAGCATGATCAGTGCTGTGTTCGAGGGGCCATGGCAGATCAGAGCAGGTCCTATCCTGATCTGGGGACAGGGAAAGCTCTTCAGTGAATGGAACGATTAAGCTAGACCCTAAAAGGAAACTGAGAATTTTCTTTTCAGAAGAGGGAGGAAGGGTATTCCAGGCCAGAACAACACAGAGGCATTAACACTGGCCTGTTCAGGAATAGTGTGTGTATAAGACTGTTGTGAGAGATGGGTAGATAGAATGGAATCTAAACACCAAGATAACGATTTTATCTTTTTGGTGAAGGATTCATACAGTGTGCAGAATCAACTAGAAGGAATAGGGACTGGGGAGGGGGCAGAGAAGAAGCTGGCTGCAATCCCAATGAGATGGCAATCACATCTGCAGGTCTGTCCTTGGCCAGTAGTCAGGTCTCACTGGGCCACTGCGACCTTCTCAGATGCAAGAGAGATTCCTCATGGCCCCACACTCAATGACACATTCTGCCTTCCACGCCCTCTGCCCCAGCCAGGTGTGAGCACGGGAACTTGTCTGTATCTGTGAACACCTCACAGATGCAGCCTAAATCCTTGCAACAACAAAGTGCTGTTGTAACCACTTCCCAGAGGACGAAAGGCAGGCTCAGAGCTCAATAAATCTCCCAAGTGTTCACTCATCTGGTTTTAAAAAGCAGGGTAGCCGGGCGTGGTGGCGCACGCTTGTAATCCCCGCGCTTGGGAGGCGGAGACAGGAGGATCATGCAGGTTTGAAGCCAGCCGCACTGGCTTAAGAGACCCTGTTTCCAAATAAAAAAGTATGAAAATAGGTCTGGGGGTGTATCCCAGAAGTAGAAGGGTTTCCATGAACCCAGTTCCACAAAAAAAAAAAAGCAGGTTAAGGAGGGTGAGAAGAAAAAGAGGGGAGAGATTTTTTAAAAATGAAAAAAGAAAAAGTTAAAACTAGAACATTAGGAATAAATCCTTTTACTTTTGCTCCAAACTTTTTAAAAATTATGGTTGGTACTGGAGATTAAACCCAGGAGCATTCTAGCTACAAGCTATACTCCCAGCCCCCCTTTTTTTATTTTTGAAACAGGGTCTCACTAAATTGCTGAGGCTGGCCTTTAACCTGTGATTCTCCCATCTCAGCCTCCCAAGTACTGGGATTATAGGCACGTGCCACCATGCCTGGCTTAGAATATATATTTTTATGGCTGGGGATGGTGGCACATGCCTGTATTTCCTAGTAGTTGGGAGAATGAAACAGGAGGATCACAGGTGAAGGCCAACCTCAGCAACTTAGTGATGCCCTCCTCAACTTAGTGAGATCCAGTTTCAAAATAAAATATAAAATAGATCTGGGGATGTATTGTAGTACAGAGGTAGAAAGCCCCTGAGTTCAATCCCCAATAACACACAAAAAAGAAAATATATTTTACTAATCCCTGCCCTATACCACAGGTCCCAGGTCAAGTCCAGAGGCCTCTTTAAGAGTGATCTAGCTAGGTGGAGTAATACACACCTATAAACCCATTACTTGGGAGGCTGAGATATGAGAATTACAAATTCAAGGTCAGTCACAACAACTTAGCAAGACCCTGCTTCAAAAAAATAAAATAAAATAGGGCTGGGGTATAGTTTAGAAGCAGAATGCCCCCAGGTTCAATTTCTAGTACCACACACAAAAAATTTTATTTCAAAAGGGGCCAGGGAGCCAAACATAGTGGTGCATGTTTATAATCCCAGTAGTTAGGAGGCTGGGATGGAAGGAACACAGGTTTAGGGACAGCCAGGCACAGACTCCTCAGCCCAGAGTTCTCCCTGTGTTTCCTGTGTCCCACTCTATGCTAATAGAAAAGGGTGCTCCTCTGGGCAGTCTCAGCCTCCAAGGGCAAGGCTTTGGGAGCTCTGCTTTTTGCTGCATTTTGCTGCATTTCAAGCTTCTATTTGCCCCTTGGCCAGACCCTTTGGAACAGTACACCAAAACCAGCAGCCCTACCCAAATGTAGCCACTGACCGGAGGTCTTGAAGCTGGAACCCATCTGTCCCTAGCTGGCAGGGTCATCCCTTACTCCCCAGCAGGGAAGCATGTGCCGGCAGCTCTGCATCTTCATTAGGATGGTCCCACTGAGCCCAGGGAAGCCTGTGAGGATCTGCCCCAACTCCTGGCTCTTAATACGAGGTCTGTGCCCTCCCACAGGAACTCCTGGAACTGGGATGCCTGCTGGCCTGAAAAGCAAAGATGGGCCTCTCCCCTCAAAAGCCTCCCCTCCCCTCTCCAGGGTGGTAAGGAGGCTATAACTGTCCTCCAAGGGAGCATTTTCACGATCAGAGGAGGGCAGTTGACCCATCAGGCTCTGGCCTCCAGAGTCATCTTCCCCCGTAGGCCTTCTCTCACAGATTCCACTACCATGCTGGCCTTTCAAAGTCTTGCTGTCCACTTTCAGGGCTCAGTCCAAATATACTCATTGGCCATTCCTTAATGCTGACTACACAGCAGATGCTGGGGCTGGAGTACTCAGATCAGGCTTCAGGAAAGGTTTGTGAGTGGCAGAAAAGTTCATGGCATGAACCGGGATTTCTGGAATGGCAAAGTAAGTCTTCCTCAGCTCCAGCTTGGGGTCCTCTTGGTGGTGCCACCATGAATACAGGACTACCAGGGACCATCATCTGGGCCACTTCAATGCCATGAAGTCTCAAACAACTGAAGTTAAAAAGGATAGTAGGAGAGCTGGGCGTGGTGGCGCACGCTTGTAATCCCAGCATTCAGGAGGCTGTTCGTGGACAGCCTCAGCTACTATTTAGTGAGGCCCTCTGAAACTCAGTGAGACCCTGTTTCAAAATAAAGAATAAAAGGACCCCGTGGTCTGGGCCCCCCGGCCCTGACCCTGGGCGGGTGGGCAGGCACTGGTGGGGCACCCCTAGGCGACCCCCCTCTCCACCCGGAAGGACCCTGTAAAAAAAGGAAAAGAAAAAGAAAAAAGGAAAATACCGGAGAGGGGTCAAGGAGGTGGCGAATGCCAGGATGCTGGAGATGCAGACAAAATGTATCCAAATGAACTGGAATTATTGGAAAAATTCCCCGCTAAGGAGGACTGCTTCTTCTCTACATTGTTAAGAATCTTGGACATCACCTGTAAGGAGAGAGACTTTAGCGGAGACCAAGAAGAAAGGCGGTGCTGAAAGCAGTCTCCACATTGGCGGTGGAGACTTGTATTCAGGAGAAGGAGAAATTGGAGCCTACCAACCTTATTATTATTATTATTATTTTTGGAGAAATTACACCAAATGTGGAATGCTACCATCGCGCATGCTTAGGAAGACTGGACAACATTCAGAGTGGAAAAAGAGCTTGAGAAAGATTTGAAATGATGGAGGCAGTGGCAATGGCAATGGCCAGTACTCAGGGGAGGCAGAGATCTGATGCATTACACCTGGAACCTTTGAAGTAATGACTCCAGAGGCAGAATGCTACCACCACGCACCCTTGAGAACATGGGACAAATAATTGGGCGAAGAGGGTGCTCGGATTAGAGCCTGCCGAGGGGTGAGACCGGCGATGGACACAGCAAAGCTGGTATTGGAGCCTGCTATGAGGCAAGGCTGGTGCTGGGGCCTCCGAGGTCGGGATCGGAGCCTGCCGAGGGGTTAGGCCGGAGCCGGGGCCAACGGCCGGCATCAGAGCCTTCCATGAAGCAAGGCCGTTATTGAGGCCTCCGAGGCCGGGATCAGAGCCTGCCGAGGGGTTAGGCCGGTGCTGGGGCCAGCGAGGCCGGGATCGAAGCCTGCCGCAAGGCAAGGCTGGTGCTGGGGCCTCCAAGGCCAGGATCAGAGCCTGCTGAGGGGTTAGGCCGGTGCCGGGGCCACTGGTCGGCATCAGAGCCTTCCTTGAGGCAAGGCCGCTATTGAGGCCTCTGAGGCTGGGATCGGAGCCTGCTGAGGGGTTAGGCTGGTGCTGGGGCCAGCGAGGCCGGGATCAGAGTCTGCCGAGGGGTTAGGCTGGTGCCGGGGCCAGCGAGGCCAGGATCGGAGCCTGCCATGAGGCAAGGCCAGTGCTGGGGCCTCCAAGGCCGGGATCGGAGCCTGCCGAGGGGTTAGGCCGGTGCTGGGGCCAGCGAGGCCGGGATCGGAGCCTGCCACGAGGCAAGGCCGATGCTGGGGCCTCCAAGGTCGGGATCAGAGCCTGCTGAGGGGTTAGGCCTGTGCCAGGGCCACTGGCCGGCATCGGAGCCTTCCATGAGGCAAAGCCGTTATTGAGGCCTCTGAGGCCAGGATCAGAGCCTGCTGAGGGGTTAGGCTGGTGCTGGGACCAGCAAGGCCGGGATCGGAGCCTGCCATGAGGCAAGGCTGGTGCTGGGGCCTCCAAAGCCGGGATCGGAGCCTGCCGAGGGGTTAGGCCGATGCTGGGGCCAGCGAGGCCGGGATCGGAGCCTGCCAAGGGGTTAGGCCAGTGCTGGGGCCAACGGCCGGCATCGGAGCCTTCCATGAGGCAAGGCCATTATTGAGGCCTCCAAGGCCAGGATCGGAGCCTGCTGAGGGGTTAGGCCAGTGCTGGGGCCAGTGAGGCCGGGATTGGAGCCTGCCATGAGGCAAGGCCGGTGCTGGGGCCAGCAAGGCCGGGATCGGAGCCTGCCGAGGGGTTAGGCCAGTGCTGGGGCCAGTGAGGCTGGGATCGGAGCCTGCCATGAGGCAAAGCCGGTGCTGGGGTCTCCGAGGCCGGGATCGGAGCCTGCTGAGAGGTTAGGCCGGTGCTGGGGCCACTGGCTGGCATCAGAGCCTTCCATGAGGCAAGGCCGCTACTGAGGCCTCTGAGGCCTGGATCGGAGCCTGCCGAGGGGTTAGGCCGATGCCGGGGCCATCGGCTAACATCGGAGCCTGCTGTGAGGAAGGCCAGTGCTGGGGCCTCCGAGGCCGGGATCGGAGCCAGCTGAGGGGTTAGGCCAGTGTCGGGGCCAGCGAGGCCAGAACCAGGGCCTCCCATGAAGCAAGGCCGCTGCTTGAGCCAGCGAGGTCTGGATCAGTCCACCGGGTAGTCAGGCCACAACTGGGGCCATCAAGAGTGGGATCGGTATTTGCAACGCGGCATGCACAGAGAAATATCGCAGAAAATTAAAACCAGATGCTTCCCCTAATCAGCAATAACTAGGAGGAAACGGGCAACAGGAAGTGGTCGAGCTATAGAAAGGGCCTATAGTGAAGCAATTAAGGTGACCAATCAGTGGGTATGGAATAGGGGAGGATGGAGCCTCTTTAAAAAGCAGGCGGTACATAAACATATGTATCAAAGTTAATCACCAAACAAGCATGGGATCGAGGGAGGGGGAGGGAATGGGATGGGGACTGGATGAGGGCTAATTGGATGATGTGTGCTTGTATATCCTCTCAAGTCTTATATTCCAATGTGATGTATGATTACAATGCACCAATAAAAATAAATTTAAAAAAACAACAAAATAAGCCGGGCGTGGTGGCGCACGCTTGTAATCCCCGCGCTTGGGAGGCGGAGACAGGAGGATCGCGCAGGTTCGAAGCCAGCCGCGCGCGCTGGCTTAGGAGACCCTGTTTCTAAATAAAAATATAAAATAGGTCTGGGAGTGTAGCCCGGAGGTAGAAGGGCTTCCAGGAACCCCAGTACCACAAAAAATAATAATAATAATAATAATAATAATAATAATAATAATAAGAATAAAAAATAGGGCTGAGGGTGTAGCTCGAAGGTAGAATGCCCCTGGGTTCCATCCCCAGTACCACACACGTGCGCGTGCGCACACACACACACACACACACACACACACAAATAGGAGTGTTCTAGTCTGCCTAAAATCCACCTTTGAGTTTCCAAGTTTAAAGGATTTCTATTCTCCAAGTGACTGAAAATTAAATGGCCATTAATTCATCTATTTAGTAAATATTTATCCAGTCCCCACTATGCTAGGGGCATAATATGATGAATAAGTAGACTTGGTATCCTGTCCTCAAAGCTCATACCAGCTCATAGGCCAAACTCCATGGCCTCAATCCGTACTTCATTTTCAGTACAGAAACCTGAGCTTTCCAACCAGGCACAAGTAGCAGCAAGGACGGTGCTGCTGCTTGATGACTTCCCAGTGCCTTGACCCCAGAGACGGGAGCCAGGGCCCCTGAAGGGAGGCAGCTGAGGAGAGAGATGTCAAGAGGCACCTTCTTTTTTTTTGCAGGTCTGGGGATGGAACCCAGGGGCATTCTACCTCTGAGCTACACCCCCAGCCTTATTGTTTCAAAACAGGGTCTCACTGAGTTGCAAAGGGCATAAGTAGTAGCTGAGGCTGTCCGCGAACCTGGATCCTCCTGTCTCAGCCTCCCAAATGCTGGGATTACAAGCATACACCACCATGCCCGGCTTTAGGAGGACCTTTATCTTATGGCCACACAGTGTGACCACCAAGGGCAGATGACAGTCCAGACCAGACATATGCTCAGGTTATTATCTGACTGATAGCAATCAGGTAACCTCATCCTTTTGACTCCTGAATCTTTGATCCACAAACCTATGGAGCTCGGAAATCTCTAGGTTGGCACCTGTCCAGACAGCTCATGCTCTGTGCTTTGACCCTTGTTCTCCCTTTTACAGGCATACAAAGTCCTTTTTCACAGAGCTGAATCCTCAGCAGCCCATATACCTCAGCCTCCCAGTCCTTGGCTGAGTCCCTAGGTTGTGTAAACCTTCTACAGATAGAAAAGCACCCTGTGCCACAGGCCCAGGTCTGTGTCAAGCTATGTTGTCATCTTTCACCTCCAAATTTGACAGGACTATTGTTAAGAATCCCAGGGAAAACTGAATTTCTGACCTGGCAAGGATATAGTGGACTGGCAGACTAGGGACCTAAGTTAGACAGCTACTTGCAAATGAAGCTTGGTTCCACTAGGACATCAAATTAAAAGTCTCCATGGGGTGTGTGAACAGGAGGAGGTGAGGCAACAGATGGAGGGGTAAACATTGCCTCTCAGAGTATTTTGTAAATGTTCAGCATCAGCATTACTTGACAGCTTGTTAGAAATTCTCAGGCCCTACCCTAGACCTACTGAATTAGATTCTTGTGGAAGGAAGCTTGAGGAGGATGAAGAGCTGAGAATCCTTTTTTTTAAACTTTTCCAGGTGATCATATGCATGTATAAGTTTGAAAAGTACTACTAATTGCACTATTTTAGTTCAAATTGCTATAACAGAAACACCATAGACTGGGTAGTTTATGAACAACAAATTTATTTTTCACAGTTCCAGAGGCTGAGAAATCAACAATCAAGACCAGGTGATGGTTTGGTGAAGGCTTGCTTTCTGCCACATAGATGGCACATAGATGGCTGCATCCTCACCTGCCCGAAGGAAAAAGGGGCTAACCAGCTCCTTTAGACCTTTTATAGGGGAACTAATCCCATTCATGAGGTTGGGTCCTCATGACCAAATTACTGCCCAAATGCCCCACCTCTTAATATCATCACCTTGGGTATTAGATTTCAACATAAGAACTTAAGGGGGTACATATATATTTAGACTCTAGCACACAGTGTGATAAGCTAATATGATTCCTATAGGAAAAATAATTATGGCAGCTCCCATTCTCTAGACATCTATGTACTAGGCACTTTTTTAAGTTTAAATGTTATCTCACTTCATCTTCACAACAACTCTGAGGTACTTTCGTTATCCTACTTTTTATAGATGTAGAAACTAAAGCTACTTGCCCAAGTTACTTTACCTTTCCAATGCTGTTTCCTCATGTGACAGTTGGAGACAATGTCTTGCTTCTTCAGTTGTCGTGAGGACTTCTCAGAGAGCACATGTGGAGGGCCACCCACATTGCTTGAGGGAGCTTAGACCCAGCTACTGGGTGCAGCTCCAGAGACTGGCCCACAGTGGGGAAGGACCCAAACCAAAATCTCCAACCAGTGGCTCAGAGAGTTGCCTGGTGCCTGCAGATCCCTGGGCTTCCCATTTGGCACCATGTCAGCTTGACCTGCTATCAAGTTCCATGTTTACTCCTTCAGGGAACACATGCTCTCATTTCAGATTTTATTTCTAGTTGATGACAACAAAATCTATGTTTAGAATGACTCTGAGTCATGGAAGGCAGCTACTCTAAAGGTTGGGGGCACTGGAAAATGATTCTACTAGGTCTGGACTTCCAAGGAGAGAAACTAGTGTATTTCTTTTGAAATAGAAGGGAAAGACCTTTGAGAGGCAACTCTATTATTCCAGGATCATCATTAGCCTCTACCAGCTGCTGAATGTCCACCATGTTCCAAGGGCTTAAGAGGCACGATCTCTGTTGCATATCAACGTAAAGGTGAATATCACCCACTTCTGTCTCTTCTTTGATGGATGACAAAAACAAGTTTTAAATTAGGGTTGTCTTCATCATTTCCTGGTTGCATGACATTGAAACATCTAACCTTATTGAATTTCATCTTTCCTATCTCTAAAATAGAGTTGAGTTAAATGAGAGAATGTTTATGTAACTCAAAGCATGCAGTAGGCACTTTACAAATGTCTCTTTGCACCCTTCTTTCCTATATTGTAATATGCTGGGCTTGTAGTAGACACAGAGGACAGAGATAACTCAGACCAAGTCCCTTCTTGACTACCTGGGACCTATTCCATACCCAGGCCAGGTCATTCCTCATAGTGAGAGAGCAAAAGATCTGGGGGAAAAAAAAAAACAGGAAGCTGGCCAAATCCATGGGGCCTGCAGTTTGCTCAGGGGATGGCTGTCTACCTTGGAGCATCCTCTTCAGTGGACCCTGCCTTCATCCCTTCTTCTCCACCATTCTTACTCTCAACAATTAACTAATCAGATATTGACAGTGCTGAGGATAATGGAGACTGAAGGTAGGACACATTTATTTTCCTATTTATATAAAACATCACTGTTTGCTAAGCCCTTTTGAGGAGTTACTAGTCTATCAGACCCACACAACCTCCTGGTGAGGTGGCAGGAAAAGGATGTGCTCATGCAATAGCTAAAGAAACTGCTTCCCAGAGGGGGCCAGTAGCTTGCAAAGTCATCCATGAACTTAGTAAAAAGCTCTAGGACAAGGACCCCTGATTCCTCTTAGTAAAGTCCTCTTCTCCATTTTGTCCAACATCTCTCTTGATAATTTATCTTTTAGATCATGCTGTCAATCAAAATTTAGTAGACTATATTGAAAGTTATTTCTCATGGCTTGTATTTTAGTTCCAGGTAGTAATGAACAGGCTGTGTTACCAATTAATGCACTTTTCAGTGAGTATAATTAAATTCTTTCAGTTGCAAACTATATACATCCAACTCAAACTTGCTTAATAAGTAAATAACATAAAGGCTAAAGGGTCATTGGTTCTCATAACAATAGTGGGCCCTCCTAAATGGCATCAGAATTCTTCTACCTAGCTCCCTTCTCAGCTTTCTCCTGCCTCTTGGCATTCTCCACTGGTCAAGGATGTTTGTATTCTAGGACAATAACCTCTTAGTTTAGTGCTCCCAGTGGAAAGAGAGCTTGTCTAAAATGGTACTCATTTTTTCCCTTTGGTACTGCTATTACTAAATCCCTAGAGAAGGTAGGGAAAGCCTAGTAAAGTTACTAAATACCTAAAGAAGTTTTAAACTTCCAATTACCAAAAGTCCAGGGTATCAACTTTTTGTGTGTATGGTATTAGGGATTGAACCCAGGGGCATTCTACCTCCAAGCTACACCCCCAAACCCTATTTTTTATTCTTTATTTTGAAACAGGGTTTCACTAAGTTGCAAAGGGCCTAAGTAGTTGAGGCTGCCTGAGAACCCTGATCCTCCTGTCTCAGCCTCCCAAGTACTGGGATTACAAATGCGCACCACCATCCTCGGTGTATCAACTCTTTTGTACTCCATTTTGGTATGGGGTATGGTTTATAACAATTGTTTTAGTTATATTTTATCTACTCCTTACAGTATTTGAAATGTTCAAAAAGATCAGCTCTACTAGTTTTATAATTGGCATTTATGTTTAAGGCAGTTTAGTCAAATTTGTTATTGTTTAAATATTTAAGAGGTTTTAATGTTTTGATATGAGCTTAATAAATTAAGCACTTAAGTTTAGATAGCAGACTTGAGTATTCCTCTCAAGCTCAAATGCCCTTCAGACATTAAGCAATCTAATAAAGCATGTAAAAATAAAATACATCACTGGATTTTTAAAAAATGATTATATAATTATTGTAAAACTATTTTAGGAGGTAAGTTAGCAGTTCTTTGAACTTCACTTATTTTTCAACATTATAAACTCTTGGTACTATGACAAAAAGATTTGCCCATTTGAAACCTTTTCAAAAATGAATTTAAGAAAATAGGCAACTCCAATGACAGAACATAGGAGTGTGCTAAAACATCTGGCCAATTCAGTATTGCCTGTAAGCATCCCAAGAGAATAAACAGAAGTTAAACCCATTCCCCATAGGTAAATACTGTGTGCTTTTCAGCTACAATTTGGTACTAACTTCAAGGTACTCTGAAAAGCATAAAACATGCAGCAACAAGCACAAGAGCTAAAGTGAGTGGTGATTCTGTGCTCCTCCTTAGAACCTAGTTTGTGCCATGCTATCAAACCAGTCGCAGTCATCCCTGCCTGGCTTCCCTAACAGGCAACTATGCTCAAATGGCAATGTGTAAAGGCACAATGGGTTATTATCAGTAAAGCTTTCTGAAAGTAAAAGTTCTTATGAAAAGAAGAAACCACTTCAAATTCATTTTTTGGAGAGAACTGGGTATAAACTAGATACTAGGAATGAAAATCATCTCAGTTTCCTTAAAAATAAAAACAGTAGCCACTAAAATTAAGCTTTTTATTCATCTTTCTTGTTTCTAAGAGTCTTTTTTATGGTGGGGAAAATATTTCTGGTACTTGGCATCACAGAGTTAAACCACACTCAGAACATGCTGAGCCTTGGTATCTCCTCTTGGAGTCCTAGAGGAGTGGCAGTTATAGAAAATCCAAGTGGGGACAGAGAGGAAATACCAGTGAAATGAGAACCCCAAATCACAGCGTGGCTTTAGGCTCGGGTAAAGCCAAAGAAAAGCCCATTCCTAGGACATAATGTGACTAACCTGGAGGCAGGCCAGCACAGACAGCACTCATTTAGAATGCTCAGCCGGCTTTGGATGCTAGGCAAGCTACAGAGGGACGTGACATCCTCCCCGTGGCAGAACTCCCCAGGGCCTTCTTTGCTAGCTCCAGGAGGCCAGGGGTCTTCTCATTCATTCACTCAACATTTCTTTTCCACTGTCTAATTCTGTTCCAGACCCAATGCTGAATGCAGAGGACAAAGAGAGGAATCAGACAGTCCTGACCTCCAGGGAATCAAGAAAACAAGAGAAAACACATATATTTATAGATTAGTCATTGTGATTCACTGTAAAAAGGACAGAAAGGAGTGAAGCAGGTTTAGCTCTCAAGGAGTCCCTAGCCTAGCAGAGACCTAGAGGACACAAAACAGATTCAACAGAGCAGCCTGTGGAAAGGACCAGAGGGAGGCTCAGTCTGTGGACTCTGGCAGCACAGAGATGGATGGCATAACATCTCTATGAATAATGCAGTTGGGAAAGTATACAGTCTACTGGAGAAGAATGAGTAGCTGAATCCAGCCAAAATGGAGATACCAAATCTTACATTCTCAGGCTGACCTCTATGGGTCCTTTGGTCCCATCAGGCAGAGTGCAAAGCTCTTACCCAGCTATCTGAAGGGAAAGCAGAAACTGGTGATTGGAATTCAGAGCAAAATAAAGTACAAAACAACAGGGCCTGAGGCAAATGTAAGGAGCACATACAGGACCAACAGTGTGGATGGCTGGGAGGCTGATCAGGGTCCACATCGCAGCAGGAGGCCCCTTTCATGAGTGGGCCATGTGTGCTGAATGGATCCATTTGAGGCCCCCAAGGGACAGGGTGGTGGCGCCTAATGGCAAAGGATCACGTGGTCCTTCATGCATAAAGAGTAGAGGCCTATCTGCTTCCTCTTTTCTTCACAGCTGTCATCACCTGTCTATCTTTCCCATTCTGGCAACCAGAGGGTGGCTGAAATGAGCTGTTTGGGATGCAGTAGCATGGTACAGGTTCCAGGGCTGAGGGCCTTGGGTGACTGGCACCAGAGTTGGAATGTCTATAGTTTTTCTTATTGATCACTTAGAACATGGCTAAGTTAAGCTAGTTTATACAGGGTTGGGTTGCTCTTCATGCCAAGCTGCAGGCCTGTGCAGGTCTCTCTTTCTTCCCACAGGTTTCAGGGAACAGTCCCAGCTGTTCTTCACAGCAACTACCATCTACCCCATCTCTCTGGTCTGGGCTTCACATCAGTGCCACATTCTCTTCCCCACAAAAGTGCCAGGACTCGTATCTGCTGTTCTTTTCTTCACAGCTGCTATCACCCACTCTATTCCTCTCTCTAGCCTCATTCTAGATTTCCTATGTCCCCAACCCTCTGTCATTCTTGGAGCACAAAGGCCCTTTCCCAGGTAAGAGTTTCACTGCCAGTCAATAAGGAGAAATGAACATGAGGCAATGGGGAAGGAGAAAGGGAGGGCAATTTCGAGATGGCTGGCTATCTTTAATTACTGGTATTAGACATCTCTGGCCTACATGAGTATGTGGCTGAGGTCTCTTCCTTGACTCCTTTCTTGGGTAGTAATAAAAAAGTCTGGATATTCTCATTTTAAACTCCTTTAGCCCTGGTTATAGAACTTAGCTGTCTTCCCTTTCCCTATCTTGTTGGGTATAGTGCTCAGGAAAGGTTTGCCAAACAAGTTTTGACTTTTTAGAAGGGGCTATCTTTTTAATCCTCTCCCTTTCCCCAACTCCTCCCTGTACCACCAACCTTGCCCATTCCTGGACCCATGCCATCTTTCATTTGCCAATTCGACAGAGGTCATCTCTTATAGTAGGCATCATAGAAGGAAGTAAAGGACTTTACCCAAAAATGAAAGGTTCTGCATGTCAGGCTAAATGTAAATAATGTTTAGTAAGCAGTGAAGAGCCACAAATAATTTTGAACTAAGAATTGGCAATAGTACCTGGCATTATGCACAATGTCAAGAAAAGTTTAGATAAAGGTATACATGAGTGAATGAATGATCATAACTGTGTACTGGAAAGATTACTTTGGAAAATGTAATAAAAATGAGTCTAAGGGAATTTTTAAAAAAACTTCTCTAAGCTACAATCTTAAGCAATCTGCTAAAGTGTACGTACAGGTGATCTCCACTTTCATCCTGTAGGATGCGCGGCTCTAACTGGCATAACTGCAACCCTAGTTTTCTAGGCTGCATTCCATGACTAAGCTTGCTCTCCATGATCACTATTCAGCAACAAATACATTTAGCTTATGCCAGTTTAAGGCATTATCCTCCTAAAATAGGGATAAAACCTAAACCTCCCATGAAAGAATTGTCATGATAACAGGCACCTAGGGAAACAATTTAAGATAGAAGCAACCACTCTGGTATCATCTGAGAAACCAATCACTGGCTAAGTTCAGCCCCAAGGGTGTTAGATGGGGAAGCACTCCTGTTTCACAAGTAATGATTCCAGTAGGTCCTAACAAATTAGACTGATTCTGAGGTTTGGTGGCTCAGAGACCTTCCGAATGAAGACCTTCTCCATTGGTAAAAAAGTAATATTAGACCACAACATTCTGAGTAAAAACAATTGGGAAAAACCCAGCAGCCTGGAGAAGCCCTTGGACAGATGATTCCAGGTGTACCGGAGATGCAACAGAAACAGTGACATCAGGAGCCACTATCACTCCAACATCTATAACCACCACCAGCACTTTCCCCCTCAGATCTTATTCCTCTTCTAGCTCCATAAACTGTGATCTCTTTGAAGGCAGGAACAATGAGGAATTTTGTCCAGTTTTTGTTTGTTTGGGTTTTAGAGGTGAGGTCTCGTTACTCAGATCTCCTGGGCTCAAATGATCCTCTTGCCTCAGCCTCCTGAGTAGCTGGGACTACAGGCACATGCCACCATGTCTGGTTTGTCCAACATTTTTTTTGTGTGTGTGTGTGGTACTGGGAGTGGAACCCAGAGGATTTCTACCTCCGTGCTATACTCCAGATCTATTTTATATTTTATTTGGAAACAGAGTCTAAGTTGCTGAGAGCCTCACTAAGTAGCTGAGGCTGGCTTCGAACCTGTGCAATCAGCCTCCCAAGCGCGGGGATTACAAGCCTGCGCCACCACGCCTGGCTAGTTTGTCCAACATTTTAAAGTCCTGACCTATATCCTTTTCCCATTAGTAATCATCCTAATTAATGAACTTCAGGCTCATCTTTCATTGAGGTAATAACATCAGAAACAATAAGCACCATTAACAAGGGTTGCTGGCACTGAACTTCTCATTTTTCTTCCTAGAAAATGATATTTTCTGAATGAGGAGGAAAGATTGAACAGAGATACAAAGCTGGAGAAGGTAAGCAACCTCACGATTCTGCTGCCTTGTTCAATTCCTCTAGAACAGACAGCTTGAGAGTTCTGAGCATGATTAGAAAGATGAGTTTTTTGTTTTTTTTTTTTAACTAAAAGTGGGAAAAAAATCCAGAACTTTCTTCTTGCTTTGACACAATGCCCAAGCATGTATGTAACCTCGTACCTGGATGAGAGTGAGTCGTCTGATAGTCCTGTAACTTTCATTTTGTGCAGAGTCTGAATGTAGCCTGGAGGACTTGCTGTCATAGAGCATGTAGGCACTCTGCTTCTCCTAGTAATGGGAAGGTGAGATATCACAGAACCAATTCTCTCATTTTACATATGAAGACCAAAGGCCCAGAAAGTTCAGGCAACACATCCAAGATCCTAAAGCAAACCAGTTCAGTGATTTTTCCACTGCAGTAGCTATGGCAAAAGTCATTTTGCTCTTTGGAAGAAGACAAAAAAAAGCAGAAAGCAGAATATTAAGTTTTTGAATTCTCTATAGAGTTATGTAAACTCTCTTATCTGGACTGTGTCTGCTATCCTCTTCTATGGAAAGCCAGGTCCTTAGCCAATTAATTAGTATTGAAATGGCTCAGGTTCCTACCAGGGTTGGTGCAGTCCTCCAGTATGTAAATCAGGATCTCTTGGTGTGAAAACAGCCGGAAGGCAATCTGCTCACACTCCTGCTTGGTCCCACATTCAAATAAACATCCAAACAAGCCCTCCTCCTCCAGAGCAGCCAGGTCTGAGTAGCCACAGGGCCCATGGTGCAAGATCCAGGGGCGAGACCATGAGGTTGTCTCCAAAGGGCTCTGGTTGAGATAGATGCCTAGGTCAATTCTCCGTCTCTTACAGGCTGGGTGTGAGTATAAGAGCCATGTTTCTGATGGTATTTCAGCTCCTTCCTCCAGCTTCAGTGAACTGCCCAGCAGAGAGCTCCGCTGAATATCTTTGTCAGTAGGCTCCTGAAGATTCCGTAAGATCTCCAGAGGCTGGAAACTCACTACACTGCCTTGGCAGCCATGTGGGGGCTCAGAGAGCTGTTGGCACAGGGCCTGTCTCTGGAAGCATTCACCATGATCAGTGCTAAAAGCCTCTGCCCGGTACCTGTTTGGTGTTCGGGCATTACAATAGAGCACAGGGTGAGCAGCCTTCCCAGTCACTTCTGCCACTTGGCACTCCACTGTCACCAGAGGCTGAATGAGACTACCACGGTGCCATGTGACCCCAAAGTCATCACTGTAGATCATCAGGGAGTGAGGCTTTACTCTACATGGTGACGGGACACAAAATAAGCGGTAAGGGAAATAGTATGCATATGCAGGGATGATCAGCCTCCCTGACTGCAGCTGGATGCCATGGCCCGGGCCCACAGCAAATGTAGCCCAGTACTTCAGCTCGGGGCCAATGACATCTTCAGTCAAGTCCCTCACCTCACTCCATGAGTATCCAGCATCCTGACTGCAGATGAAGCAGAGGCGGGCAGCATTCCTCCCTGACACAATCTGTTGACGTTCAGTGACACAGTTCCGCACACAGATGAAGAACAGGTACACAGAGCCACTCTTCTGCTCCCACACAGGACATGGGTTCATAGTACGATGCCCAGGTAATGTGGCTTCCATCAATGGCTTCAAGGGCCCCCACTGGTCAAGGGGAAGGAAGAGAGACAGTGAGAATGAGATACTAATAGGAAAACCTGAGGCTCGTTAAAGGCAATAGTAATTTTCATAAGCAAGAAATGTTATGGAATCTACAAAACTGTGAAGGGCCAAACATTAATTACATCTTAAAATATTATAGGATGGCCGGGCGTGGTGGTGCACGCTTGTAATCCCCGCGCTTGGGAGGCGGAGACAGGAGGATCATGCAGGTTCAAAGCCAGCCGCGCTGGCTTTTAGAGACCCTGTTTCTAAATTTAAAAAAAATAATAATATAAAATAGGTCTGGGCCGGGCGTGGTGGCACACGCTTGTAATCCCCACGCTTGGGAGGCGGAGACAGGAGGATCGTGCAGGTTCGAAGCCAGCCGCGCTGGCTTTTAGAGACCCTGTTTCTAAATTAAAAAAAAATAATAATATAAAATAGGTCTGGGACGGGCATGGTGGCACACGCTTGTAATCCCCACACTTGGGAGGCGGAGACAGGAGGATCGTGCAGGTTCGAAGCCAGCCGCGCTGCATTAAGAGACCCTGTTTCCAAAAATAAAAAAATAGGTCTGGGAGTGTAGCCCAGATGTAGAAGGGCTTCCAGGAACCCCAGTACTACCAAAAAATAAAAAATAAATAGGTCTGGGAGTGTAGCCCGGAGGTAGAAGGGTTTCCAGGAACCCCAGTACCACTGACAGATATTGTACATGCTGTCCTCTTTGTCTGGAATGTTCTTACTCATTTCCTCTGGACTTCCAAATCATGCACCAATACACAACTCTAAAGTCATTTACTTTTTTAAACCTGTGAAACTACCTCTCCTTCCCTAATTAGTTATAGCACAACTGTGTGTGTGTGTGTGTGTGTGTGTGTGTGTGGTACTGGGGATGGAACCCTTCTACCTCCGGGCAACACTCCCAGACCTATTTTGTATTTTTATTTGGAAACAGGGTCTCTTAAGCCAGCACGGCTGGCTTCAAACCTGCGCAATCCTCCTGTCTCCACCTCCCAAGCGTGGGGATTACAAGTGTGCGCCACCACGCCCAGCTATAGCATAACTTTTTTTTTTTTGGTGGTACTGGGAGTGGAGCCCAGGGGCTTTCAACCTCTGGGCTATACTCCCAGACCTATTTTATATTCTTTTATTTGGAAACAGGGTCTCACTAAGTTGCTGAGAGCCTCACTAAGTAGCTGAGGCTTGCTTCAAACCTGTGCTATCCTCCTGTCTCAGCCTTCCAAGTGCGGGGATTACAAGCATGCGCCACCATGCCCATCTTATAGCATAACTTTTATAAAAATTTTAACAAGCCAGGTGGCACACACTGGTAATCCCAGCATTTACCTGGAGCATTTACTGGAGGATCGTGGTTTGTGGACAGCTACTTAGTGAGGCCCTTTGCAACTCAGTAAAACCTTGATTCAAAATAAAGAATAAAAAATTGGGCTAGGAGTGTAGCTCAGAGGTAGAATACCACTGGGTTCCAACCCTAGTATTCTAGTATTGTAAAAAAAAAAAAATTATAACAATTTTTTTTTGTAACTGTTTTCTTCCAAAATTATGAGATTTGGGGGAACATAAACCAAATTTTACTAATTTTGTTATCTCCAGTGTCTGGCACATAATAGTAACTAAATAACATTTTACAAAGAGGAGGAGGGGTGTAGTCATTCGAGTCACCCCTCCGTGCCAGTTTGGAATGGAGCTGTTCCTATTCTCTGTATTTCTATCTCCTGTATTTCTATCTTTTCCTCTTTTTCTGTTTTTCTCTTTTTTTGTTTCTTTGGGGAGTTTTTGGGAAATTATTCCCAGGGGTCTAACAAAGATCCCTGGGGACAGTTCCCCAAATCTGTAACATATTTGGTGCCCACGCTGGGCTGACTTTGTTTTGGGTGCTAACCATATCGTATTTGGCGCCCCAACGTCTTTTTAAACATGAAGCATGTGGCTCTGTATTTTTCACGGGACTTTTTGTCCACTGAGCCAGTGGGGAACAGCAGCAGCTTTAGCTCCAACTGGTGAGCTGTCGAGCTTTTAAAAAACTGTAGAGCAGCCTCTGCAACACGGCATCTCTGAAAGTGAGTTCCAGGGCATCTCGTCAGTGGTCCTAGTACCACTGCACCCCAAAAGGTATGTACCTTCCTGGAGCGATAAGGAGTTCCACCAGAATGACCGTGATTGTCCGGAGGAGTCTGGTAGGCAATTCTGGTTCCCGGGGAACCCTCAGCCAAGGGAGTAGCCCGCGGCTGAATCCCCTCCAGGAAGAAATTCCTTTAAATAGGTAGGCTTGATAGGCCCAATGAGTGCCCATCCATTCTGCCCACATCACAGATGGGACACTTTTAAAAGCCCTATACAAGGTTAAATCTATGAGAAATGCCCATGGCCCACCTCCAGAAAAAATCCCAAACAGGACAGGAGACACTAGCCAGCAACCATTTCTAAATAGCAGTGAGTTTTTCCCCAGCAATGGGAAACAAGTTCTAGGGAGATACGCTAAAGGAGGGTAAATGGACAGAGAAAGCTCCCCAAACAGGAGACGCAAGCCAGCAAATGTTAATAAGCTTTTTTTGGTGGTTAAAAACAGGTTTTCGGAAGATAGGCTAGTTTGTTTTTAGCGGCAGGGTCTAGGAAGCGTGGCCATTAGCAACTGCGGCCACGTGCACCCTGTTGGTCACTATGGCAGGTCGTAGTCACCGGCAACTAGTGGAAGCCATAATGGGTAAGTTTTTACAAAAGCTCAAAAGGAAAAAAAAAAAACCTAGTAAAAGTTTCAGCCATGCAGGTCTGCTAGGTGATGGCCACACCTGGGACACATTGTCTGGCATTCAAAAGGCAGCTACAGCTCCATTTGCATAAGAAAAGCCCTCAGGGAGGAGACAGCTCAAGGAGGCCACACCAGGCTGCTGGAGGCTGGGAGCTTGGAGGCCCCTCAGAAGTGAAATAGATACAAGGAAGCAAATTGATAAGACCATTTTTTTGGGGGGGGGGGAATGGCAATCTTTTCAGCTAGAAAACCTCATTGAGAGACGGGATAAGCACTGTGAATTCTGTGGGCAGAACAGGAGGGAGGTGGCTTTTAACTCCATATCTGCCCTGGCTTTCTGGTGGACAGTGACGCCACTAAACTGCTCCATGCGGTCCACGCTGGACATTCCCAGCTGGACCACTGGCTTTAGGAGTAATATCCTAAATGCTAGGCAAATCCATCGGGTTTTGAGTGGTAAGCTCTAGGGAGGCGGAGGCGACCTTTCCCAGACAGGGCACTAAAACCCCACCCTTTCTCTCTCAAGGGGATCCCAGAAGTGTCAGATCTCCACTTGCATGTGTTCTCCAAAGCGGAGGTAAAAGCTAGATCCCAAACGCTAAAGAAAGCTCTCGTTTTTTTTTTCTGCACCCAAGTATGGCTACAGTATGCGCTGGGGAACAAAGACACGTGGCCCAGCCAAGGAGGTTTAAAGTAGCTTATCTTCAGCTATTCTTTAACTTCAGAGACCACCCAGATTTCTTTAATGATTGCAGGGTTGAGACAATTGTGGCAGCCTTGGCTACAGTAGTATGGGGAGGAGAGTTTAAAGTTCAATCTGTCCATATGCAGTTCTTTCTTAAGGGTTGAGTGTAAGGCTATATCACCAACTCAAACAATACGGTAGAGCGGGAGGCCATCCTCAGTCTGCAGGTTGCCAATTTGGTTTAACAGGGACTTGAAAAGGGAAAGAGAGACAGACAAAAGCCATTTAAGAACTCTGGCTGAGCACAGAAGCCTAGGCTCAAGTCTGTTTAAGGATGGAAAGCAAGGGCATCACTGGAGTAATGCTCTCAACCAGGAGGCCAAATAGGCCCGCTGAGGCCTGGCTCACGGTGCAAAGGGGGACCATTAAATGGCTGAGCGCCCCCAGTTCCGAAGGGAACTGGGGTCCCCAGACCTAAGTTCCCAGTAAATTACCACCACCTGAGTTGACTAAAAGAGCCTTAGGCGATAACGCAGTGAGATCTCAGAGGCCAGTTCTAAGGCATTGCCCTTCTTTCCCAGCCCAAGATCCAAAAGCTTAGCCAGGGTGGGGGGGCTTAAGAGGCCAGCTCTGAGCCATCTCTTTAATCAAGATTCAGCCTGAGGCGTCCAAGGTGACCTTCCCATTCTCCCATTCCTAGCCATACCTGAGATGTCAGCTCTTCTGCTAACAAAAGTTTTTTCCTTTTTTCTGGCTACACTAAAGTTATTGCTTAAAAATACATATTTTTTATCTCAGTCTTAGCTAAAATGGTTACTTCAGAAAAGTTGTCCAATTAGACTCCTGTGAGATGTGATTAAATAAAGTTATTTTCTTCTTTGACAAAATCAATGTTTTAAGACACTAGGGATGCTTTTATGATGTCGTGGATTTCTGTGGTAATTTACAATACAGTTTTTAAGGTGTGTGGTCAAATAAGATATGTATTGTCTTTAATATTACTCCTTTTGCAAAATTAAGGTTTTAAGGCACTAGTGGTATTTATCTAATATCTTAATTTTCCATCTAATTTATAGTTCATTTATTAAGTTAAGAAAATGCCAAATGCAATACTTTAAAAGGCTCTTAACTTCATATGGTTTAAAGTAACACAAGTATTTTAAATGGGTTTCCTTAACTGTTGGTATATGAACATCATTATTAAATGGTATGCTTTTTTGGGGTTTGCTTGTATGTAACAACAAAAGACAGATTTAGAGAGACTATAGATGTATTTCTTTATATGTTGGTAAATACAGAGAAAGGAAATGTTGTGAGACTAAGAAAGCATGTTGTAAGGTTTATCCTGATTGTCCGAAATGGGAAACAAAGGACCAAGATAGAAAAATCAGAAGGTTAAAGTAAGTTGTAAAGCATTGGTGGAATATTTATTTGTTTGTAAGTTTTATCCTAAGATTGTCCCAAATGGAAAAGAGAGGACCAGGATTAAAAAAAAAAAAAAAAAATCAAGAGGGTTAAAGCAAGTTGGCAGAAGGTTTGTGTTAAGTTGCAGAGGGTTTGTGGTATGTTTGTTTGCATATGTGATGAAGATGGATTATTAAAAGGGTGTAGGTTTCTAATAAGCCTACCACTTGTGTATTCCCAAGAGAAAAGCGCTAGAGTTCAGCAGGGGTGTACTATGGATAGAAAGGCTAGAGGATTACTTTTGGCAATGAAATCGGGAGACCCCAAAGTCTGTAATAATTCTTTAAAACTGGCTTCAAGGTTGTTTACCGGAAAAAAAGTTACAGGAGACTAAACCGTATCATACAGGGATTTGAAATTTGCTTTAGAAATTAATTCCAAAAGCTTGTTAAGTCTACCAGGCAAGCAATCTAGAGACACATGTCCAGGTGTGAAGATTAGCAGCTTGGTTTCACTCATCCCAAGAGAAACTTTTAGATCTTTTCTGACTGGAACATAGTCCTAGATAACAATGTTACCCTATTGTCAGCATACCAGCAAGTTTTAAGTAAACTTCAAACAGTGCCAGAGGAAAAGGATAAATTCTGTTTTGTCCAGGTGACCTGGTGCTCATCAAATCATCTAAAATCTTTATTCCAAAGCCTATTTCAGGTCTCCACAGCACTAATTTCTGGATTCACGTGGTGCAAAATAAACTTAATACATCCCACTTTTGTGTGTTTCAGTCTAAGAAAAAAAAACATTTTTAATTTCATTTAAGTGTTATCTTTTGGGTTTCATGGTTAACCTGTATTGTAAGTGTTGTCTCTTAGGGTTAAAGCTTTCTGACAGACAGAACCTGACAGACATCTGTTGAGGCCCTTTGGGTCGTCATAGACGCACACAGCACGGACCCATCTGATTCCCCCATGCCAACTACATGCATGAATGTTACCCTAAAGGTGGGGCCCCCCAACTTCGCCCCTGTACAGCTTGAAGCAGTTTATGACCGACTCGATGTCCTTATTCCTTTACTGGAGGGGTACATACATGCAATAGAAATGGGGGAAAAATTAATGGGAATTGAGCTCATGTTAAATGTTTGTACAATTGTAAATGTCAAAATGTATTTTCTGTATCTACCTTTGGCCTGACAGGTGTCAGGAAGTTACTAGACAAAGGGGGGAATGTATCAGTATTAGGAACAGCCTGGGAAAATTTGGGAAAGCTCTGATTATTAATATATTTCAAAAGAAAATAATTGATATATTTCAAAATACTTGTGTCAAAATGGCGGCAGACATGGGTAAAGAAAGGACTTGATTTCTGCCTAAAATAGGCAGCTATTCCAATGTAAATTAACCTAGCTCAAAGTAATTAACCAGTCAATAGGAGAGGAGAACTAGGCCTGTCTCTATCTAAAGACAGATCTTAAGAGAGGAGAACTAGGCCTTTCTCTAAAGATAGATCTACATGATTGGATAAGCTAGCTAAGATGGTAGGAGGGGTCGACCTTCATGAAAGGAGACACCTCACCACACCTTGCTAGGGGAGGTACCTTACAGGGTTAGGGGAGGTACCTTACAGGGATGTTCACTACATCAGAATTATGTAAACAAGATGGAGGTCATGGGTATAAAAAGTCCGGTCCACGTGTAATCCCTTTGGTGTATTCATTTCGAGTCACCCCCACCCCATGCCATTTTGGCATGGGGCTGTATTTCTATCTTTCTAATAAACTTCTTTAAATCTTAAAAAAAAAAGAGGAGGAGGAGGAGGAGGAAGAGAAAGAGAAAAAGAAGAAAAGCAAGGCCGATGCATGGTGCATACCTATAATCCCAGCTACTGGGAGACTGAGGCAGGAGGAACCCAAGTTTGATTGCTAGCCTCAGCAACTCAGCAAGATATTGCCTCAAAATATAAAAAATAACTGAAGATGTTGCTCAGTGTTATAGAGTGCCCCTGGGTTCCATCCCCAGTACTGATAAAGAAGGAGAAAAAGGAGGGGAAAGAGTGGAGAAAGAAGAAAAAAAGAAAAAAAGGGAGGTGGAAGAATGTGAGGAGGAAAAAGAAAAGCAAGGCAGGCAAAATAAAGTTTTAGGTGAATATAAGAAAATGTGTGTGTGTGTGTGTGTGTGTGTGTGTGTGTGTGTGTGTGTGTGTGTGTGTGTGTGTGTGTGTTTCTGGGGGTGGAACCCAGGGGCTTTTCTACCTCTGGGCTATATTCCCAGACCTATTTTATATTTTATTTGGAAACAGAGTGTCACTAAGTTGCTAAGAGCCTCACTCAGTAGCTGAGGCTGGCTTCAAACCTGTGCGATCCTCCTGTCTCAGCCTCCCAAGCGCGGGGATTACAAGTGTGCGCCACCACGCCCAGTGAATATAAGAAAATTTAAGACAATTCTTTTCCTTCCTGTGCTACCCTCAGGAGGCAATTCCCCAAGGGTAACACGAGCTTTTTTTTTTCTTTTTCTTTTTTCTTTCCAGTACTGATGATGAAACCCAGGAGCATTCTATCTCTGAGCTATACCCCCAGCTCTATTTTTTAGTCTCCACGCCCGGCTATTTTTTATTTTTGAAACAGGGTCTCACTGAGTTGCAAAGGGCCTCACTAAGTAGCTGAGGCAAACAGCGATCCTCCTGCCTCATCGTCCCAAATGCTGGGAACAGGCATTTTAACCAAAGCAGTGTGTAAAGCCCAAGCGTGGACTCAGAGACACGGCCTTCAAACCAGCCCACAGCACTACTGTGAGACACTGAGCAAGTTACTCAGTCTTACCTTCCTTCAGTTTCCTCACTGAATAACATTCTCACAGAGGAGTTGCTGTAAGGATACCATGAGATAATGCCTATTCAAATATATCACAAAGAAAGGCCTAATCTCATTAATATTTTAAAACACTGCTAGAAATTGGAATGAAAATTTCCAGAACCCTAATAGAAATGGACAAAGGGCAAGATCAACAATACATAGAAAGAGAAAAGAGAACAAAAGCTGGGCAACCTATAATCCCAGTACTTGGGAAGCTGAGACAGGAAGATCACAGGTTCAAGGCCAGTGAGTGCAAGACCCTGTTTCAAAATTTATAAAAGAGCTGGGGTGTAGCTCAGAGGCAGAATGTCCCAGGTTCAATCTCTAGTACTACAAAGACTCAAAAATCACTGTCTTTGAGTCTCACTTTAGTCATTCTAAGAGTAAAAAAGGCAACAATAAGAAATATACAATATGAAATAACCCAGGCCCCAAAGCAGTAACCATTCTTTCCACACTAAACATTCAGTAAAAAAGAGCTACTTTAGGGCAAGGGCTCCAAACACAGTTGAACCACTAATTACATGGGTGTTTTAATTCTTGGGCCCAGTTTCCTCCTATAAAATGGGAATACTGATGCATCCTCACATAAAGCATTTAGTAGTAGTAATAATATGGTTATTACTGCCATCTCCACTTAGCTGTCTACTAAATGTGGTTTCAAACAAGTTACTTACCTCATAAAGCACCAGGATCCCTCACTAGCAAAACTGGACTAACAGTTACTTCCCTGGGTGACTTATAAGGATTAGAAGGAAATGAAAAGCACACTACATGTTAGCTAAATATGAATGAGCCATGGAGGACTCTGGAGTTTGAAACCAAGTTTGAAACCTGACTCTACTGCTGAATTATAGCTGCTTGACCTTGAACACATGACTTCTCTGAGCCTCCGTTTCCTCATATATAAAACTTGACTGACATAGGTACCTATGACACAGTGGTTGTGAAGATCCAGTGTACCCCTGGCGCATAATAAGCACTGAGAGCCACTATTTTTGTTGCTTTTTCCTCCTCAATTTTCCCAATGGGGCTTTCCAAGGGCTGAAAGGAAAAGGCACAGACTCCAAAGTACACTGAGCTCTGTGGAGAGAAAATGAGGCCCAGGGCCAGACCCAGATCTGGGATGAATCACCTGTACTGAGTGCCCAGTCCTCAGCCCTCGCCTCAGCACCAGGTGGAGAGCATCCTCATCCCTGCAAGTGGAACGCTTCTCTGCAAAGGCCAGGAAGGTGTGGGCAGAAGGCATGTAGAGCAGGGCTGGAATCCTGTAGGTAACCCCATTGTCTTCCTGCTGGAACAGAGGGCTGTTGAACGAGGATGATGTCACTTCTTCCATGACCTCTGCAAGGACAGGAGTCAGTTCAATGTGTCAGAACCCAAATACTGGCCTGCATACAAGTTCTCTATCACTCCACTGCTGGAAGGCACAGAGGAGACACAGGTGCACTCAAATATTTTTGGTTTTGTTTTTCATAAGAAGTAAACATCATGGTCTCAATAGCACAGAGCAAACATTACTCATTCTCATTTATTTTTTCTTTGTGCTGGGAATTAAACCCAGGGACATACTACCTTCAAGCTACACCCTACCCCTTTTAAATATTTTTTATTTTAAAACAGAGCCTCACTAAATTGCAGAGGCAGGCCCTGAACCTGCAGTCCTTCTATCTCAGCCTCCCAAGTACTGGAATTACAGGTGTGCCCCATCACACCCAGAATGCATTCTCATTTACAAAATCTATTCTCCAAACTCTGTAGGAATCCTATGCAGCCTGTCAAGAGTGTGACTCTCCAGAGAGGTTCTGCATTTGCTTCTGCCCAGAATCCAGGAGTCTTACCAGCCTGGGATGATTTTAATGTCAATTTCTTGGCTTGGGGTTTTTAGGCTATTGGGTAATATAAATATAAACCCAAATCCATTTGAGTGAATGTCCATGGTTAAAATTCTCTAAGAAAACTTACTTCTGTACAGAAGCCTAGGATAAAAGGCAATCTTCTTTTCTCTTTTAAATTGGTACATTATAATTACACATAATTGTGGGATTGTGACATATTCATATATGCACCTAACAATTCATTTCATTCCTTGGGACTTCCCCTCCCTTCCCCTACCCTCCGACCTCCTTTCTCTACCCTGTTGGTCTCCATTCTATTTTCATGAGACCTTTTGTTTTCCTTTTTTGTCTCTAGCTTCCACATATGCACAAAAACATATGCAGAGAGCACTTGAACTTCTTCATGCTGAGAATAAAAACTTCCTCATGCTGAGGACAGTTCCTAAGAAAGTTAAAACTGACATTTTCCAGCTAAGCACAGCCTAGCTAAATCTACAGTATGTATATCACCTGGCTTTTTCTTTTTTCCCCCCTGTAACCACTTCCTTAGGACCAGCTGAGAAACTGCTTAGCCACTTCTCCCCAGTTTGATCAAATCGCATAAAATTTCTTTTTCCTTTTTACATCGTTTGCCTATTTCTTACATGGGCAGGCAGCTGAATCCAACCAGCTGGGATCCAAGCATATTCCCTGGCTTGGCTGACAGAAACAAAACGACCTTTGGCTTTCTGAATCTGGCTTATGTCACTTAACATGATGCTCTCCAGCTCCATCCATTTTCCTGTAAATGACATAATTTTTCTTTATGACAATAAAATTCCATTGTGTATAAAACCATATTTTATTTATCTAATCATCTGTTGATAAACACCTACACTGGTTCTACGACTTGGCTTCTGTGAATCACACTGCTATAAATATGGGTATGCATGTATCTCTATAATAGGTTGACTTTAATTCATATGCATAAACACAGAGAAGTGCTATAGCCATATATTCCATATTAGTTATACTAACAATGTTTGAGTTAAAAGGGAGCCAGGTGTGGTGGTGCATGATTGTAATCCCAGTACTTGAAAGGCTGAGACTGGAGGATCGCAGGTTTGCAGCCAGCCTCAGCTATTTGGTGAGGCCCTTGCAACTTAGTGAGATCTTGTTTCCAAACAAAGAAAAATAGGGATAGGGGTATATCTTGGAGTTAGAATGCCCCTGGGTTCAACCCCCAGTACTGGAAAAAAAAAAAAGAGTTAAAGGTAATCTTCTAGCCAGGTGTAGCTGTGCATACATGTAATTCTACTACTTGGGAGGCTGAGACAGGAGGATCACAGGGAAAGACCAATCTCAGCAACTTAGCAAGACCCTCAGCAACCTAGTGAGACCCTGTTTCAAAACAGAAAATAAAAAGAGCTGGAGGTGTGTAGCTCAGAGGAAGAATGCCCCAGAGAATGAACCCAGGGTTCAATTCTCAGTAACACACACAAAAATAGGCAACCTTCTTTGTCATCGCTCTGTGTGAGTAGGGAGATTTCTTCCCCCCATAGCCCACTCTATCAGAGGGTATACTCCCAATAAGGGGTGTCGATTTTCAAAGGACATTGTTTTATGTAGAGATTTCAATTCCAGCTAGAGTGTAACCCATGTGTAGCTATAACTTTGCTTACTGCAACAGCAATCTTCTTAAAGTCCACGAGTATAGGAAAGAAACACCTAGGGCAGCCTAGGAAAGGTTAGGGACTACCTCTAGTTAGAGGGAAACTCCGGTTTGCAGTTTGCTCTCAGCTTAGAGGCCCCTAGGAATTTTTCTTACTTTCTTGCAAATTCGGCCACAAAAGACTTTGTTATATTCAATTTGGGAATTTTATAGGCTAGCTAACCTGTCACAATGCTGATAATGGATGCCTCTAAGTACTCTTCATAAAGAAAACTAGACATTCCATTTATACAAGGAACAATAAGGGAATCAAGCCAGAGATTTAAGGTTTTTTTTTTTTATTAGTCACTTGCTATCCAAGGCCTATCTTAAAATCATCTATAAACATTATCAGTCTGTAAGAACTAGGCATGTAAGGTCCTCTTCATTTATTCTATGAGTATTTCTGGGTCAGGTGCTTACTCATGTCAGGCCATAAGGTGTTTGTTTTGTTGGTGGTACTGAGGGTTAAACTCAGGGGCATTCTACCTCCAATTCTACACACCCAGCCTTATTTATTATTTTTAAACAGAATCTCATACTAAGTTGTTGAGGGCCTTGCTAAGTTGCCAAGGTTGGCTTTGAACCTGTAATCCTCCTGTTTCAGCCTCCCAAGTACTGGGATTACAGTCATGTGCTACCATGCCTGGCTAAGGCCATAAGGTTTTAGAGACATAAAAAAAACTTCACAGGTCCTTATTCCAACAACCCCCCCCCCATCCAGGTGAGGGAAACAGACATACAAATAAGCAAATAACCATCTGATATCTTAAGTGCTACTTTAGAGATAAACACAAGAGCAAGTAGGAAATCAGAGAAGCAACACCTGTCCAGATCAAGGCCTCAGAGAAGGACTTTTGGAGAGGGTCATAATAGACCTGGGTGAGCACCTGCCTCATATAGTTACATCTTCTGCCCAAAACTCTTTTTCAGATAGTCACATAACCCACTCCCTTACCTCCTTCAGTTATTTAAACACCAACCAAGTAGTGAGGCCTTCCCTGACAATTCCTTTGCCCTCTCTATCCCTTTTCCTGCTCTTTTCTTACCCTTTGATGTTTCAAGTATCAGTTGTTCAATACACAGTACATAAGAGAAACTCCCAAAAGGTGAAGGATATGTGTATACTTTATTCACAGCGACACCTTCCTATCTAGACCCATGCCTGGTTCATGATAGGAACTCAACAAATATTTGTTGACTGACTGAATGAGTGAACTGGTTCTTAAAGAACAAAGAATGGGTTAGTCAACTGAGGGAGAAAAGGAGAAAAGAAGTGGATGTGAAAAGCCTGTAAATAACAGAAAACAGCTGTGGGGACTTTCAGCGGCATGATAGGCACGACGGTCAGGTGGAGTACAAAAGCTGTGAGCAGAGATGGATCTTCTGAAGGGGTCGGCAGAGTCCTGATCATGGAAGGCTTTGCCACCTTATTAAGTAAGGGATTCATCCCACAGTCAGGGACCCACCTGAGTTTTTGCCAGAGGAATGATGTGATCATTTTAGATCAATCTCTCGGGCAGCTTTCTGGGCAATGAGCTATAGTGCAAAGGTACACTGCCTTTAGCTACAGCCTCCTGGTTGATCAAGACAAACATCCAGTAGCAAATGAATGATTCATTTAGTCACTTGTTTCTAACTGAAACTATGGGTCAATATCATGAGGTCAGTGTGGGAAGTGGCCACAATGAGTCAGAAAAAAAGCCTCCCTCACACCAATCTTGGGGTTTCAACAGCACAATCAAAGACAGGCATGATAGACTGTTATCTTCACACACCTCTCCCCCAGTTCAGGCCCTCCTGTTTTCTTCTAAGTACACCTGTCCCTGAGCCAGGCTAGTGTAATGGTCAATAAAGGATCTAGACCAACAGCACATGCCCTTAGGCATGTTACTTAATTTCTCTATGCTTCAGAATCCTCACCTATAAAATAAAGAGCTTTAAGTGGCACAACTTATTTATTTTTAGACTACCAATCACTGCATTTTATTCCTTGAACCCTATGAATGATCATGATCAATAATAGTCATGTACTTCATAACAATATATAAGCTAATAACAGACCACCTATACACCGGTGGTCCTATAGGTTATAGTGGCACTGAAAAAATCCTATTGCCCAGTGACATCTTATCTGTCTTAATGTCATAGTACAATATGTTATTCACATGTTTGCAGTGATGCTGGAGTAAAAAAAAAACATACTGTTCTGCCAGCTGCATAAAAGTATAGCACAACTGGGCATGTTGATAAGGGCCTGTAATCTCCACAACTCACAGGGCTGAGGCAAGAGGATACCAGGTTTGGCCAGCCTGGGCTATATAGCAGACCACATTAAAAAAGAGAAAAGAGCACATACAGTTGTGTTACTACTGGTTTATGTATTTACTATATTCTACCTTCTACTGTTACTTTTTGTGTGTGTGTGTGTGTGTGGTACTGGGGATGGAACCCTTTTACCTCCAGGTTACACTCCCAGACCTATTTTTATATTCTTTATTTGGAAACAGGGTCTCTTAAGCCAGTGTGGCTGGCTTCGAACCTGCGCGATCCTCCTGTCTCCGCTTCCCAAGCATGGGGATTACAAGTGTGCGCCACCACGCCCAGTCTGTTACTTCATTTTCTTTTTTTTTTTATAAAAAAGGTTATATTGGGGATTGAACCCTAGAGGCATTCTACCTCTGAGCTACACCCCCAGTCATTTTTACTTTATGTGTTTTTGAAACAGGGTCTCACTAGGCTGCTGAGCATCTCTCTACTTACTGAGGCTATCCTCAAACCTATGATCTTCCTTTCTCAGCCTCCCAAGTACTGGGGATTACAAGTATGTACCACCATGCCCAGCTTTATTGTTAATTAAGAGTGTATTCCTACTTACTAATAAAAGAAAAGTTTATTGTTAAGACAGTGTGCCATGTTAGCTGACAGCAGCCTCACATATCTTATGTTTACTGTGTCTTGGATCGCACCATTTTCTCTTGTTTGATTTAACCTCATGTTTTATCACAGCCCTAGAAGCAACAAGCAATACCATATACACACATTACATATAGTCAAGATGTATAAAAGATTATATCATCTAGGTTTGTGTATATTTACTCAATGTTTGCAAAATGAAATCACCTAATGACATATTTTCAGTAGGTATTAACACAGGACATTTGACTGTAATAACAGTTACAATCCTCCCCCATTTTTTTTTTTTTTTTTTTTTTGCATACTGGGGATTGAACCCAGAGAAATTCTACCTCTAAGCTATGCCTCTAGTCCTATTGTTTCTTAATTTTGAATCAGGGTCTAAGTTGCAGAGGGCCTCACAAGTTGCTGAGGCTGGCTGCGAACCTGCGATCCTCCTGTCTAAGGCTCCCAAGTACTGAGATTACAAGTGTGTGCCACCACCACACCAGGCTACAACTCCCTTTCTAAGAACAGCTGAATCCCTTTTCATCCCCAGGAAAGATTATACTTTAGACTCTAAGAAGTTAGCACTTTAATTATGAGTTATGTTAACAGTATTAATCATCAGGCAACACCTATCAGTTAACATGTAAATAGGAATCCTCAAGGTGAAAAGAATGGAATCAGAATGGGCATGGAGTGGATGAAAGGAAAGCAAGAGCAGTGGAGAGCTTAGGGAGACATACAATTTGTCACATGGCTAGATTCACATCACACTTCACACTGTGACCTAATTCTAATTACTGAACCTCTCTGGGTCTTTAAGATTCCTTGTTTGTAAAAATATAAATAATACCTACCTAAAAGGGCCAAGATGAAAAATCACTTAAATGTTTCTTATAAACCTTAAAGCACTATACAAATAGAAACCCTTATTATAAATTTTTATGGTCTTTATAGTTTCAGTGATAGCTTTGCTATCACTATGAGTTGTTAATTATTATTATTTTTTTGGTGGTACTGGGGGTGGAACCCAGAGGCCTTCTACCTCTGGGCTATACTCCCAGACCTATTTTATATTTTTATTTGGAAACAGGGTCTCACTAAGTTGCTGAGAGCCTCACTAAGTAGCTGAGGCTGGCTTCGAACCTGTGCGATCCTCCTGTCTCAGCTTCCCAAGCGCGGGGATTACAAGCGTGCGCCACCACACCCGGCTGTTAATTATCATTTTTATTAGCTGTAATTATACTGATCCTGTTGACAGTGATAATGCTGATTGCGGTTCTGATAGTGACACCTAAACTATTTTACACAAATCATATGCTGGGAGCTAGAGATGGAGAAGAGTCAGATATAGGACTGTGTTGAAGTTGTTCAACAGAGAATGCAAATTGATTGCTGCTACAAGATAACCCTCCAGTCCAGTCCTCCCGGTTCTTACTGGGAAATGGTACAGGGTAGCATGGACTCTCAAGTTTGCTTTGGCTTTGAGGTGGGGAAAAGCTTATATAAGACCATTCAGTAGCCAAAGCTGGGGCAAGTCCCGGGTCTCCTAAGTTCCAGCTGAGGACTGCGCCGCCCACAGACCCCTCGTAGTGTGAGGGGTGTTCCCAGGCTCAGTTCCTCTTCATCTCCTCAAAGTTAATCTAAGGTTTAAGTGTGGCTTCAGGGGGCGGGAAATAAAAGCCAAGAATACCCTGGTGGCTCTGACTCAATGTCCTCTCGTGCGGTGTTCCCTAAGCCTGTGGGGCTGAGCCGCTCCCACGGGCTCACAGGCCCCCTTTTCAGGGGCGGTCTCACCTGCGCGGGGCCCCGGCTCCTCCACGTCTCTGGCGGCAGAGCTGGGCGCCCCCTCCATGGGGCGTGGGGACAGCCTCTCAGGCTGGCGCCTGGGCTGGGAAACAGAGGAGAGAGACAAGAAACCGACGGAGAACACGGAGATGAACCCCGAGAAGTGAAGATCGAGGTGCTGGCCGGAAGGGGACAGCGGAGACGGAGACCCGGGACTGAAGGCCGCTCGCTGCACCGGCTGCGCGAGGCTCGGCCGCGGCGGTTAAGAGCAGCCGTTGGCCGCCTCCCGCCCGGCCCCGCCCCGCCCCGCCCCCGGCCCCGCCCCCGGCCCCGCCCCCGGCCCCGCCCCCGGCGCGCAGTTTCGGGCGTTCCCCCTCCCCGCAGCGGTCCCCACAACAATCGCATCTATCGGTTGGTCTACGGGTAGGGATCACCGCCTAAAACTTCCCTCGACAACCTGAAAGATGTGCAAAGGTTCCGAGCCTGAGAGAGAACTACAACAAGGACTGGCTGGAAGGGGTGGGGTCAGAGCCTTGGGCATACCCCCAGCAAAAAACAAAAAAAAAATTTATATAATTTTATTTTATTTTGGCGTCTGTATATGTACATATATTTGTCACAGAACAAACACTAAGTTCATTCTCTTATTTCACAGTCATGGAGACTAAAGATGCCTTACCCTAATAGTCACTTTTAGTTGGAACCAAATTTGGAATTAGGCAAACGCCAATAAAAGGATGTAAAAATTTTAAACTTCTTTAAGTTTGAATTCATGGTGCAGTGAAAATCCTGGACGGGTCTGGAATTTTTGGTGGTGCCACGTAGAAAGAACTCACAAAAGAATGGGGTTTTCTCAAACACAAGAGCCAAACTGAATACAACCTGATGTATATTTCCTTAAGGGGTGGGAGGTAGAATCAAAGTCTAACCCAAGTCCTACTCCCTCCTTAAAGGAACCAGGATTCCATGGAAAAGTGACTGTATCCTGCTCCACCAGAAAGCAAAGAAGTCATAAAAGGCTACTAGAATCATGTCACAAAAATCAACTTGAAAGCAATCACATTTCCCTAATTTTTAAAAAAAAACAACTGAGTATCTAAAAGAATCATTAAAGGCTGGGAATGTGGCTCTGTGATAGAGTGCTTACTTGGAAAAGGTAGAGGAGGAGGAGGAGGAAGAAGAGGAGGAGGACAGCTGACAGCTGGGCACAGTGGCACACACCTAAAATCTCAGTACTTGGGAGGCTGAGACAGGAAGATCACTTAGGGAGAGCTTCTTTCAAAATCAAAAATAAAAAGAAGTTGGGGTGGTGGCACATGCCTGCAATCTCAGGACTTAGGAGGGTGAGACAGGAGGATTGCTCGTTCAAGGCCACTCTCAGCAATTTAGGCCCTCCACAATTTAGTGAGACCCTGTTTCAAAATAAAAGAATAAGCCAGGCATGGTGGTGCACACTTGTAATCCCAGCATTCAGGAGACTGATTGGAGGATCACAGTTCGCGGACAGCCTCCGCTACTTAGTGAGGCCCTCTGTAACTTAGTGAGACTCTGTTTCAAAATAAAGAATAAGAAATAGAGCAGGGGGTGTAGCTTGGAGGTCAAATGCTCCTGGGTTCCATCCCCAAACCCGCAAAATAAAAGAATAAAATAGCGCTGGGGATGTAGCTCAGAACTACAATGCCCCCTGGGTTTCATCCCCAGTACCACAAAAATAAATAAATAAATTGATCAATCGATCTGGGGGTGTAACTCAGAGATAGAGCATCCCGAGTTTAATCTCCAGTACCAATAAATAAAAAATAAATAAACAAGTGACTGCATATGATTACGTTATATCATAAAATTGATGAGTTCATATCAACAAATTGAGAAAAAAGTCTCTTTGGTCACTTCAGATGCTGCTAAGGAAAGAACCAAGCTTTTATTCTGCCTTCCCTATACACACCGTATTTCAGGGTAAATATATACTTAATAGAGAAAAGTTCTCTTTTATGAAGCAATCAATTATAAGTGCTGAAGAAATGATAGACTCTCGTCACTTTGCAACTTTTTTTTTTTTTTTTTGGTGGTCCTGGGGTTCCTGGAAGCCCTTCTACCTCCGGGTTACTCTCCCAGACCTATTTTATACTTTGTATTTGGAAACAGGGTCTCTTAAGCCAGCGCAGCTGGCTTCGAACCTGCGCGATCCTCCTGTCTCCGCCTCCCAAGCACGGGGATTACAAGCGTGCACCACCACACCCGGCTTACTTTGCAACTTTTAATAAAATAATGAATCTATACAATAATTATCAGTGGCTGCTAAAATCATTAAATGAAAGGTTGGTACAAGACTATAAATAAAAGGATCAAACCAAAACCATCTGAACCCACTGAATGATTATCACAAATGAAAGGCAAGCAGATCTTATGTGGCCTTTTAATGTGATGCCATTAAAACTACACAGCTTTCTCTATGGAATGTTCTTGCAAAAAAATAAAATCAAACCTAAATCAGGAATAGAAAACATGTTAAATTGTACCACTGGGGTGCAATCAGCCAAATCCCTAAGATGGGAAATTCTACAGGAAAAGACGTGGTTTCTCAACAAATGGCAAGGGTAAAAAAAAAAAAAAAAAAAAAAAAAAAAAAAAAAAAAAAAGGAGCAGGGAAACTATTATAGATTAAAAATTTTTAAATCAACTTAAAGAAAAACTGTGCACCTTGTTTGTATCTTGATTTGAATAAATCATCTCTAAAAAAAAGACACTGAGATATGAGGCAATTTTACCACTGCTAGGTATCATGTGATATTCAGGAATTGCTACTCTTTTAAGAATGGTAAAGACACTGTAATTATGGTTTAAGAAAATCTTCCCAAGAAATGATTAGCACAAAGACTCCAGATTTTGGGTTTTAACATTGTTTCTTAATAAAAATAACCAGGATTCCGTAGAAAAATGGTTGAGTCCAGAGCTGGAAAAGACAAGTGGTGCTATAAAGTAAGAAAAAAAAACCTCTCACAAATAGAATAGGATTTTCTCACACAAGAACCAACTTAGAGGAGCTCCTAATGGCCAAAGCTGGAACAAAGTAGATGAGAAAACATTGGTCGTATTAAGATTATAACTCAGAGAATTTTAAAAAAATACTGCCTATATAATAAATATATAAATACATAAATAAATAGGGGAGAAAGGATAGCTCTTTCTGATAGTAGAATTCCAATGAATAAACACAGAAGGAGCAAATAGAAAATTGCCATTAGCTTCTTTTAAAGGCTGGCAAAAGGACTTTATCCTGACAAGATGATATAGAAATAAAATTTTATCTCTAAAATACCATAAAAGGATTCGTAGCTATTTTTCAGTTCTTCATTCTGAGTCTGAGGCTCTGCCACAAGGATAGGTCAATTCTGCTTCCTGGCCTGATGGATACTGAGGCATACCTCCCAAGTCCTCTGTCAGCTATGGCCATAGCTGCAGAGAGTACTGTCAGGAGACTCCTTGGCTGTCAGATCTTCTTTGATCACAATTGTACACAGCTGCTTCACCCAAGGGCGTTACCTTGGGTAACATCCCAGGCTGGCCCACATCCAACAATGAGTGAGTAATCAGTGTGAGGCCATAAAGTTCTGGCCATTCTGGCCCAACTTAATTCCAGACCAACCCATGCAAGTCAAGGTTGTCATCGGGCATGCATCATATCTCAACTCTCCCTGCACTATCTTGCTTGCCTGCCCCTCTATTCCATAAGGGTTGGGGGCTAGCCTTTAAAATATTACAGTATTTTAGCCAGGCATGGTGGTGCATGCTTGTAATCCCAGCATTCGGGAGGCTGAGACAGGAATATCACGGTTCACGGACAGCCTCAGCTACTTAGTGAGGCCCTCCGCAGCTTAGGGAGACCCCGTTTCAAAATAAAGAATAAAAAGTCGGGCAGGGAGTGTAACTCGGAGGTCAAATGCTCCTGGGTTCCATGTATAGACCCACAAAAATAAATAAATAAAAAGTAAATTTAAAAATAAAATACTGCAGTATTTTAAACATCACACTAAACTTTATCAGTCTGCTTCCTGAGTAACCCAACTGAAACACCCTGAATGTTAACTGTGGGCTGATTCAAAATTCTTAAATATATTTTCTAGACTCAGAGAGTTGTCTGAGCACCTGGCTGATGTACCACAAACCTACTTAGAAGAAACTACAGGTACAGGGTGCTCTAGGTGGTTCTTTCTGCTGCTTGGGGCAGGGAAGCAGGGGGCTTTGTTTTGAGTTTTGAGACTGTCAATAAAACTAAAGGCTAAGCTGGGCGTGGTGGCGCCCACTTGTAATCCCAGCATTCTGGAGGCTGAGACAGGATTGCAGTTCGAGGACAACCTCAGCTACTTAGTGAGCCCCTTTGCAACCCAGTGAGACCCTGTTTCATAATAAAGAATAAAAACTAGGGCTGGGGGTGTAGCTCAGAGGTAGAATGTCCCTGGGTTCCATCTCTGTACCCAATAAATAAATAAATAAATAAATAAATAAATAAATGGCTCAAATCTAATTGGAGTCTGCAACCATCTTCTGGTCATTTTCATACTAAAGATCACAGCTGAGGTTTAATAAAAGGGGTGGGGGTGGGGGGCCTTCAAGGACCAAAAAGTGAAAACCAGAGTCAAACATAAGGAATGAAGCCACAGATACATAAGGGTATTTGCTGGTGTCCTAAAATTATCAGACCTTTATAGTTTATATATGGGTTTTTAACAGCCATTTTACTATCCTGAAATGAAATTCATAAGTCTACCATAAATTCTTTTATCAGTGAAATAATAGTAATAAAAGAAATATCATTTATGACAAACATACCTCTCAATATATAAATTCTCCACCATGGCTACACTAGAGAACATCATGATGCTGTCTGATGTTTGCATCTAAACAGAATCAATATGAATTTGACAATATGAATGCGACAGGAAATGCTGGGGCGTTTTTCAGGAACTGGGTAGTTTCCTCACCCTTCAAGTCTGATTAGCTTGAAATATTTTGTACCACTCCCCAACAGAACTAAAGAGCCGTTTCCTACAGTGGTAAACTTGCTTGATTATATTCCTGTTATTGACCACCTCCTTCCTATCTCCACTTTCTCGCTTCCTTCCTTTCGGCTCTCCCTGCATCTCCCAAACAGACTATTTGCACTCACATTCTTTTCATGAGTCTCCCTTTGAGAACAAGGCCTCACTCTGGGCTTCTATGTGACTGACCTAGATGTTTCAGTCAACAGCTAAAATCATTTCCAGTTTGTGGGCCCCAAGAAGAGGATCTTTGAGTCTTTAGTCTTCCAACTTTAGTGAACCAGACCAAGATATTTGATTAGAAAGTCTGCACAAATAAGGGATCCCAGTGAGCCAGTGGCTTTGTCTTAGGTGGCAGAATTAGACATACGTTTTCTCCAAAGTAGCAGCTGCTACTTTTTCTTAGATAGGATCCTGCTATGTTGCCCAGGCTGGCCTCAAACTCAAACTTCTCTTGCTCAGCTTCCTCAGTAGCTGGGTTTACAGGTATGTGCAATCACACCCAGCTTAAATGGTTTTACTCATTTATATTTTTTATTTATAGACAAGATCTATCTTGTCCAGGCTGGTCTTAAACTCTTGGGCTCAAGCAATCTTTGTCTCAGACTCCTAAGTAGCTGTGACTATAGGCACACACCACTATGCCCCATTTGCTACTTTTTTCAAGTAAAATTAGAATGACTGTATCCCTAAACACACCACTTTCATGTGACTAGCAGAGCCTGCTAGGCTTGTTAGTCTGCATTAAACTGGGTCAAAATGGGGATCTTGGGCCAGAGCTACAAGGCTTCCATGAGTCAGATATGCAGTTTCAACAAGAGCTCAGTACCAGCCTAAGGGCTGTTCACCTTTTTTTAATAGTGTACATAGTTTCTGCAAAGCATCAAGTAGCCCCACTGTACTGGGAAAGTCCTAGTTCTCAGGAGACCACTTCTAAGTAAAGCCGAGACTTTCTCTTTCCTCTTGGGATTCTATATTGTTTCCTCTGGGCCACACTTCTCTACATGAAGTAGTGTCTGAATGAGAGACCTGGCAGCATTCCCAGTTCAAACAAATGTATACTGGATATCCATAGTACACTTTGATGTGAAAGTCATGAAACAGCAGCATATTTCATCAGTTTAGTGAGCTGAGCCTGGTGGAACACACTTGTAATCCCAGTTCTTGGGAGGCTGAGATAGGAAGATTGCAGGTTCACAGCCAGCCTCAGCTACTTAGGCCCTCCACAACTTAGTGAGATCCTGTTTCAAAATAAAGGACAAAGCCGGCAGTGGTGGCAAACACGTGTAATCCCCTTACTTGGAAGGCCAAGACAGAAAGATCCCAGGTTTGTGGCCAGCCTCAGCTACTTAGTGAGGCCCTCTGCAACTTAGTGAGACACTGTTTCAAAATAAAGAATAAAAAATAGGGCTGGGGGTATTGCTTAGAGGCAGAATAGCCCTGGGTTCAATCCCCAGTACCACAAAAAAAAAAAAAAAAAAAAGGAAGAAAGGAAGGAAGTTTCTCTTTGCTGGGCATGGTGGCACACGCTTGTAATCCCAGTGCTTGAGAAGCTGAGACAGGAGGATCGCACAGGTTCAAAGCCAGCCTCAGCTACTTAGTGAGGCTCTCAGCAACTTATTGAGACCCTGTTTCCAAATAAAATATAAAAAAGGTCTGGAAGTATAGCCTGGAAGTAGAAAAGCCCTAGGTTCCACTCCCAGTACCACACACACACACAAAAAAAGTAGGGCTGGGGGGGTCTAGCTTGAAAGTAAAATGCCCCTAGGTTCAATCCCCAGTAAAAAAGAGAAATAAGTAAATCAGACACATCACCTTAATTTCTTTTCCCCATCAAAAACCTTGCCCCAAAGTTTGGGAAATGTACTAGTAGCACTCAGATGCCTTCTCTCCCCTATGGGAACCTAACCCATGCAAATTAAGATAGGTTATGTTGGAGACCATGGCCACCGTCACCAAGAAACCAAGTTAGACTCCTACCTAGGCATGTCAACATCAAAGAAAACAGGAGAGACTATCCTGCAGGGGGCAGTTGTGCTAATGAGAATGGCTTTACCTCTCACTCCTGGGCCACAGCTGTCTCTTCTGCAGGAGGCCTCAAAAGCTATTTTTAATTTTTGCTTCCCTGCCTGCCACTGTGCATCTGTTCGAGTCAGTTTTTTTTTGTTGTTGTTGTTTGTTTGTTTACCATTCCCAAGAACAAGCATTCCCCCTCCATAGGATCAAGATACAGAGCTACAATGGGAGATCCTCTCCTCCCCCAAATACACAGCTTTCCCCCTTAAAGCAGTAGAGGGAGTACAAAGAAGACAATGGTTTTGTCAGTCAGCAAGGCTATGTATTTATTTTTAAGTGGCTGCCTCCTTGCACTCAATAACCACTTTGTTTGGCCCATTCAAAGCCCTAAATCCTTTACTGCTGTAATTATATATTTCATTTCAGGGAACTCTTTACTTATCAGCCACAGCACCTTTCAGCAGAGACCACAGATTCACTGCCTCACTGTCAAAACAGTCTTTCCACCTCCCTCCTAGAGACTGAGCAACAACCCAAGTACTACTATTTGGGAAATGTTTCAGTCTTATCTCTTTCTGCCTCACCCCCTCCCACCTTTTCTTGACAGCCCTTGATACCAGATCCTGGGAAAACCTCCCATATGCCCTGAACTGGGCCATGAAGACTCCTGTCCTTTCTCTTCTAAAAAACTATGTTGGAGTGCCATTCTTGTTAACAAAACTTTTAGAGGCTATGAAGGGTTTAGAACTTTACCCTTTCTGCAAGCTAGTAAGTTAGACTGCTATTCTTTCATGAATACTAGCATGAGACTGCTGGATCAGAGACCAAGAATTACAGTACAACAGCCAACACGAGCATGTTGTTTGTGCGGGCGGTTCCTCATGGCCCCCTCCCAAAAGTGCAGCAGGGTAGGCCTAGATGGCTGCCTCTACACACAGACCTCAGCAATGCAAAAACCTCTTCAGCTCAGGTAGCTTACAGCCAACAGAATATAGAAGTAGGACCCAGGCAGTGGTTAGGGTCTTCCTTTCTTACCAAGCAAGAATGCGCAAGGACACTTGGGACCCATGCACACTGCCTCTCCAGGTTCTTTCTCCAATAGGTCATTTTTTTTTAGTTTAGTTTTTTTTTTTTTTTTTTTTTGGAGGGGGTCTGGGGATGGAACTCAGGGGCATTTGACCTCTGAGCTACACCCCCTTTCTTATTTTTTATTCTTTATTTTGAAACCGGGTCTGAGTTGCAGAGGGCCTCACTAAGTAGCTGAGGCTGTCCGCGAACCGCAATCCTCCAGGTCTCAGCCTCCCGAATGCTGGGATTACAAGCATGCGCCACCACGCCCGGCTTTTTTTTTTTTTTTTTTTTTTTTGCGGGTCTGGGGGTGGAACCCAGGGGCATTTGACCTCCGAGCTATATCTCCTGCCCTATTTTTTAATCTTTATTTTGAAACCGGGTCTCACTGAATTGCAGAGGGCCTCACTAAGTAGCTGAGGCTGTCCGTGAACCGTGATCCTCCAGGCCTCAGCCTCCCGAATGCTGGGATTACAAGCGTGCGCCACCACGCCCGGCTCACAGGTCACTTTTGACCACATCATAAATCCAGGAACCACCCACGAGTCTGAACTTCTCAGCTCTCATCAATGGTTTTCCAGAGTCACAGGAAAATCTCTAAGGACCAAAGCTACTTTATGGCAACCAAGAACCACAAAAAATTCTGAGACCTTCCCTATTTATGTCGTCACAGGTCTAAAGCTTTGATAAACCAAAGGAGGGGCTGGCAGTAAGACAGACCAACAGTTGCCATTCTTCCTTAACAAGTATTATGCACTCTAAATTGCTCTTTTTCCAAGCAAATCAGCCAAAGTTCTAACAATTCACCTGATTTCTGCCCATAGCAGAAAGGAATTTCTCTTCTCGTGCTCATATAAGTATATGTTTCTGTAACTGAAAAGAGAAACCTGTTGCCCATCAAAATAATAATTGTTTTTATTATTATTATTATTATTATTATTATTATTATTATTATTACCAGATCAGGAAGTCCTACTTCCCAGAGGAGAGTAAGCAATAACCAAGGCACCTTTTGAACTACTACTTGATTAGCTTTCTATTGTGTAACAAAATACCTGACACAGGTTGAAGAGGAAATATTTGGGCTCATGGATTCAGAGATTTCAGTTCATGGTTGTTTGGCCCTGTGGCAAGGCAGAAAATCATGGTGGGAAATATAGAGTGGAGTAAAGCTGCTCACCTCACGGCCTGGGTAGCAAAGAGAAGGAGGGCTCAGAGTCACAGAATTCTCTTGGAGGGCACACCTCCAAAGATTAACTTCCTTCCATTAGGCCCTACATTCTAAAGGTTCCACCACTTCCCAACAGCGCCACAGGCTGGGGAACCAAGCCTTCAGCACACGGGCCTTTAGGGGTCATTCCAGATCCAAGTTATGGTAACCTTTTAACCTACTTCCCACTACTCAGAATGTGCAACCACCTCCCCAGTACTCCATTAATAACAACACTATACTGGTGTATTCAAAACATTATTCTGAGAAGGGGGCCATAGACAATGCAAGAATATCAAAAAGATCCACAGCATGAACAAAGGTTAAGAATCTCTTCCAATTCTTAAGGTAGTATGGATATCAGAGTCACCTAAGCACATGTGCTTTTTCATCTGGGTTGATAACATTCTATTGAATAACAGAGGAGGCTGTTGGAGGGAACAAGATATACTCTATAAAATCAGAATTACTGTGGTGAGGAGGCTGTTGGAGGGAACAAGATATACTCTATAAAATCAGAATTACTGTGGTGATATTAACAGCTTTTCCTGATGATCTTCATCATGGAGACGAAGCTTAGGGTGCATGGTACAGTTAGTCAGGGGTAGGGATGAGAGAGAGCTCGTGAGAGAAAGCTCTAATCTGGGAAGGATCTCAGGTCTCAAGAAAAATATAACTTTTAAGTATGCAAAGAGAGATTTTACATCCTCCATTCCCTAAGGTTGTTCTGAAGCAGAAAGTATCATTTCTATATACACATTATATATACATTATATACACATTAGCAGCTAAAATTTTTAAATAATGAAAAAAATTGGTAATCGATCTTTCTCTTTACTTCAGTGATACTAGACTCAGCTGGAATTGTACTTTCTAAGGCTAAGAAGCAATATTCTTGAAGGCTATAGGATCTGTGCAAGTGTCCAGAAAAGATGTTGGTTCTCTTTTTTTAATTGTAATACTGAGGATTAAACCCAGGGCTTCATGCATGCTAGGTGAGTATTCTACCACTGACCTGTATCTTCAGCTCTTTTTATTTTCTTATAGGATCTCATTAAGTTGCCCTGGTTAGCCCTGACCTGCCTCAGCTTCCCAGGTAGAAGACAATGGGCATGCATCACCACACCCAGCAATGCTATTGCTTTGTCTCTGCAAGAACACATACTCCAGAGGCCAACTACCTAGTTAGATCCCCACTCTATTACCTGCTATGAGACAATTTATACAAGCTTTTGGTCTCAGCTTCCTAATTAGTAAAATGGGGATAATAACAGTATCTACCTGCTAGCACTGCTGTGAGCATTAGTGAGTTAATACATGTGAAGTGTTGGGAGCACTTCCTGGAACAGGGTACTGAGTGCTGTTACTGCAGCTGTCAACACTGGAGAGCTAAGAGTTCCTCAGCTCGAGGTTCTCAGGGCTCTCTGGACAGCGGAACACCCTAGACATGAAAGAAACGAATGATAGTTGGTTTCTCTTGCTGCTCTGTTTTTCCCATCAAGACTATGACTCCATTTTTTCACATCTTCTGTCCTTTTATTGAAAAAAATTTTAGAAAATGGCAGTTAATAAAGGGCACACACAAATCAAGAAGAATATACTAGTGGAACATACAGACAATATAAAACTAAAAATGCCACTGGCTTCTTTAATTGGTTAAGAGCATAAAATGTAACAGGCAGTTCTGTTTTAAACAAATTAAAAAGCTGTTTCTTTTTTTAATTTTCTCCAAGTCACCACAAAAATGGTGTGTGAAGGAAAGCGGTCATACACAAGAAGTTGTATCCTGAATTCTTCAGGGAAACAGTTGTTAAAACAGAAATTAACAAAAAGTCAGCAACAGGTTAATAATTTTTAAAAAGTGAGTCTTTAAATGCTGCATGGCACAAAGCTATACTATAGAAAGTACTGCTAGGTACAAAGGGAAAACGTCCGTACAGCTTTTAGCAGGAATGCTTTCCCAGAAAAGCAAGTCAAAATAACACAATCAGCAGACCAAGGAAGCTACAGCTAGACATCAGAGCTACAACTTCTCATATCTGTGCTAGAAAATCCTATGTATTCAGAAAGGACTAAAATTTCAGGACAAAACAGGGATTTTTTTTTTTTAACATTTCTTACTTTACGCATTTTTAGCTGTCTCTTCTTCCCCCCACCCATCCAGTAATTTAGCATGATCCAGCAGAAAGAGGGCTGCTTTTAGAATTGGCTATTTTATTTTTCTTTCTGTGGCAAGACTGTCATGGAGCCTGGATATTTCAGGCTCATATGCATCCATGACCAGTGTTCCGCTGTGGTCAAAAAACTTAGCAATGGACTTGGTGAACTCGGCTTCCCGCTGCTGCTTTGTTCTCCCACTGATGAAGGTCAGCTTCAGGGTGTATTTGTCATCGAACCTAAGCATGAGGGCAAAGATAACAGGTCAAAAACCAACCAATAACAATATATTCTGATACAGTTTCTGGAGGGATAAGGTGATCACTAGTGACACAGGGAACATACACACACACACACACATACCCTTTTCTGGTGGCAATGGGGACTGAATCTAGAGGCATTAAGCCTTTGAGCTATACCCCACTTTTTATATTAAAACACAGGGCCTCACTAAGATGCTGAGGCTAGCTTCAAACCTGTGATCCTCCTGTCTCAACCTCCCAAGGAACATGCACATCCTATAAGAAAAAAATAACCCAGGGTTATTCTCACTGCCTTTGAGATATAGTTCTGATTCTTAAGTGTTGACACATCTTCCCTGCTTTAATTACAGTATACTTTCATTACCTTGTCATAGACTTTTGAGCCAAATGGATTATCTCCTCTCACCTCTCGAGTTTGCACTAGCCATGCTAGAAAAATCTTCCTAGTAGGCTCTTTTCTCATAGCTCACACAACTAGTTCCTATTTGTTAAAAATATACTTGAGCATAAAGCTGGGCGTTGGTGGCGTACACTTGTAATCCCAGCATTTAGGAGGCTGAGACCGGAGGATTGCAGTTCACAGACAGCCTCAGGTACTTAGGCCCTCCACAACTTAGGGAGACCCTGTTTCAAAAATAAAGAATAAAAATAGGGCAGGGGGTGTAGCTTGGAGGTCAAATGCCCCTGGGTGCCATCCCCAGACCCGCCAAAAAAATACACACACACACACACACACACACACACACGCATAAAACTTTTCTGGAAAAGCCCTCCCAAGCCCCCCAATGTAGGTCGCAGGTGTCGTCTTTGTCTTTCACTGCACCAACAATCAATATTCAACTCAAATACTGAATGCCTATTATGTGACAGGTCTAATGTCAGCTCCCATGCTATCAATAAAACTATCTTTACTGAAATGGTGTTTGTGTTTTACACTAGAGTGGGAAGTTCTTGAAGGCAAGGACTATTGTTCTAAGTGCTCTCTACACTTACCGTGGCACCTGACAGGCTATCACATTTTTACAAATAACTATTTTCTTTTTTTCTTTCTTTTCTTTCTTTCTTTTTTTTTGGGGGGGGGTGTGGTACTGGGATTCCTGGAAGCCCTTCTACCTCCGGGCTACACTCCCAGACCTATTTTTACATTTTTATTTGGAAACAGGGTCTCCTAAGCCAGCGCACGCGGCTGGCTTTGAACCTGTGCAATCCTCCTGTCTCTGCCTCCCAAGTGCGGGGATTACAAGCGTGCGCCACCACGCCTGACGTCAAATAACTATTTTCAAGGAAGTTTCCAACTCTAGGCTGCTTAGTCTTTATAATCTATAAACATTTGAGAGCTCCAGGTTCTATGCTGACCCCAGACTTGGATACCTGTTGCTTTACTACCTGAACTCCAGAGAGTCCTTAGTCACATAAGGTGGTACCTCAAAGGCTTTTTACTATCTCCACCAATTCAAAAGGAGTTTAAAGACACCCCCTTGTTTCTGCCTCCATTTATTAGGGCATATTTAGTAGGTCGCCATGTAGTTATCATCTTTAGATGAGCAGTTTCTTGAGCCTTTACTGTACCATGTTCCACTTTTAGGATTGCTATCATGGTTAGATTGGTGCCTATTCTAACTAGTGCTCAAAGAATTATAGCTTCTCAATAAGGTGTACGTCTAGGGAATAACTCCCAACTTTGGAAACTAGTAGTGAGGGTCCCTGAACTATTTCAACACCTCAAAAGATTTTTCTCAAGCTCTGACCACTTGCTGCTTACTGATATCACAGTAATTTGTGGCCTTCTGGGCCCAGTTTTATTGACAGTTACACAGTATTTTGATGGCAGGATAGATCTGATGAATTATGGCCTGATGCATTTTAGAAATAGTTGAGCATTAATTCAAATATTTATTGTACTCCCCCTATATGGATCAGGCAGTTTTAGATGCCAAGAATAAACAGCAGTAAACATCACAAATATCTGCCTGTTGTCACTTTCATTTTAGTTTGTGTGAGGAAATGCAATTAATAAAAAATATTCTTTTAAATGTGGTAAGCTGGGCTTGGTGACACATGCTTATAATCCCAGTACTTGGGAGGCTAAGACAAGAGGATCACAAGTTTGAGGCCAGCCTCAGCCACTTAAGTGAGGCCCTCTGCAACTTAGTGAGACCCTGTTTCAAAATAAAGAATAAAAATAGGGCTGGGGGTGTGGCTTGGAGGTAGAAAACCTCTGGTTTCAATCCCCAGTACTGCAAAAAATAAAAAATAAATACATAAATATGGTGAACAGGAAAGGTTTCACTAAGTACTATCTGAGAACCCTAAAGATCGTGGAAGAACAGGCTATCTGGGAAAAGTATTCCAAGCAGAGGAAATGGCAAGCGCAAGGACTGGCCCTGAAGCAAGAACATGGCCGAAATGTTGAAGAACAGAAAAGAGTCAGTGTGAAGTGGGATTCACAACCATAGGAGATAAGCGGTGTGTGTGCCTATCTGTATGGAGCACAGAGGACAAACATGTAAGACATCCTTGAGATATCAGCTTTTCATCTGAATGAGCTTTGGTCAGAAGACTATGTTTTAAAAGGATCACTTTGCCTACTGTGCAGGGAATAGACTATGAGCAGGGAGAACAGCTGCAGAGGTCCGTTAGATCATTACTATAGTAACCTAAGTGAGAGATGATGGTAGTCATGGAGGTGGCAAATGATCAGACTGAATACATTTAGACAGCAGAGTAACAAGATTTATTATGAACTAGCGACACTCTGCAGTCAAAATTATTCCAGAGCTGTAATCCCAGTACTTGGGAGCCTGTGACAGGAGGGTTGCAGGTTTAAGGCCAGTCTCAACAACTTAGTGAGGCCATCCACAACTTAGAGAGACCATGTTTCAAAAAAAATAGGGTTGGGGTTTAACTTGCAGGTAGAACACTCATGGGTTGAATCCCCACTACCACAAAATAAATGAATAAACAAATCTAGAGTTTTGTAAGAATGAAATTGTATTTACTGAGAGGGAAAAATTGAGGGAAGAGCAAGTTTGGATGAAGGAGAGCAGAGTTAGGTTTGGGATATGTTAATCTTGAGATGCTTATTAGGCTCCAATGGCAAAGAGAAAGCTTGCATATTTCTGGAGTTCAGAGAAGAGGTCTAGGATGAAAATACAGACTTAAAGTCTTTAAGGTCTTGAAAATCTACATTAAGATTAGCAAGTGAATATAAAGAAGAGTTACAGGAACAAGCCCTCGTAGCATTTGAAATTAAAGAAAGGGAAGATGAAAGGTCACAGAGAAGATTGAGAAAAAGATGCTAAGGTAAGAAGCTTAAGGAAAAGAGTAGGAGACTGTAACCAACTGTGTCAAATGCTGGTGATTCGTGAAGCAAGATAAGACTGGTAAGAAAACATCAGGTCCAAGTCATAATAAAAAAAAAAAAAAGAGAGAGAGAAAGGGAGGAAGAAACAAACGAGAAGGCTCTGGGAGGCATAAAAACATGACTTTTTTTTTTTTTAAAGGAGAAGTTATATTATGCTTAAATGCCTGAAGGAATCCAGCAGTGACAAAAACATCAAGTGAGAAGGAACAGAATTCAGTAGACTAGGAGGCTGAGACAGAGGACTGCAGATTTGAATCCAGACTCAACAACTTCGTAAGGTCTTCAACAACATAGTAAGACCCCTTTGAAACTAAAAAATAAAATAGGGCTAGGGGTGTAGTTCAGAGGTAGAACACCCCTGGGTTCAATCCCCAGTCCCACCAAAACCAAAAGAGAGCAAAATCTAGTGGAATAATGGAGAAAAAGCTTTAGAGGGGTACTTGGAAAGAAGGGAGAATAGATGGGCACCGGAGTAGGTGAGCAATGGTGGGAACTTCTCATTCCTTCTGCTCAACAACAAGAAAACTGAAGGCAAAGATGGGAAAGGAGGCACAGGAATTTTAAGGATAGAGGACAAGGTGTGAAAGGTACCCCAGGAGAGTGACAATGAAATAGTAACTAGCTAGACTAAACAAATGTCACAGAATCTAAGCCATTTCTAAAGAAAGGGAAGGCAGGGCAAGGGTAACAGGTTAAAAGAATTAGAGATGGCACTATGGCTAAAGAACTGTTAGAACAAGAGAAGTAGAAGAACTAAAACACTGGGAGCAATGATCAGAGAAGAAAAGTAGTCAGTTATTAGTAAGGTCATGATCAGGGGTATGTCCATGGAAATAAGTGTTTACGACATGGTAGCTGGGTGTGGTGGCACAGGCCTATAACCCCAGTAACTTAGGAGGCTGAGACAGGAGAATCACGAGTTTGAGAACAGCCTCAGCAACAAAGCGAGACTCTGAGCAAAGTAGCAAGAATCTATTTCAAGCCATCAAATAAAAAGAGCTAGGGGTGCAGCTTGGATACAGAATGCTCTTGGGTTCAATCCCCAGTAAACAAACACACACACACACACACACACACACACACACACACACACACACACTAGAAAACAAGGTAATTGGAGGAGAGGAAGTGAAACAGAGGACAGGGGACCACTAAGATTTATGAAACAATATATGTTACAGCATTATCTTCATATAAGAGTGTGTCTATAGTTAGCTTCACTGAGAAAAAACAGAAGTGACAAAGTGTGAGCTGGACTGGTGCTGCACGCTTGTAATCCCAGCGCTTGGGAGGCTGAGACAGGAGGATCACACAAGTTCAAAGCCAGCCTAAGCTACTTAGTGAGGCTCTCAGCAACTTAGTGAGACCCTGTTTCCAAATAAAGTATAAAACAGGTGTAGGAGTATAGCCCGGAGGCAGAAAAGACCCTGGGTCCCACCCCCAGTACCACAAAGTATGAAAAACATGCACATTAAAAGTGAGTGTTTTAGGGAGGAGGAGTGATGAACAGGAAGCAGCTAAGTAGAGAAAAGAGAGACCTATCCCTTCCCCCAGTACCAGGATAATGAAGGCTATGAGGGAAGCATCAGCCACCACTTATATTGTGCAGGGGAAGTATGTCTTTTATTTTATTTTAAGCTATTATGGAAGAAGATGGGCCTGGAAGGATGCATAGTCAAGTAATTACAGCTACATGTGACCAGAGGTGACAGAGATGGGCATAAATGCTTGACAACACCTAGGCATATCTAACCCAGACTAAGGTACACCAGGGAAGGAAGACTTCTTAGAAGAGACAAGTAGGAGTCAGGTGACAGAAACATAGTCAAGTCAGAGAGAAAAGCCTATTTAAAGGCATAAGGCCAACTGAGCAATCTAGAGAACTCAGCAAATTATAAATTCTATAAGACTGCTAGAATAAAAACATGTTCTGGGAAGGACATGGAAGAAAATCAGAGAGGTCCCTTGTAGACAAATGCTGAAAGGTTTTTACATGCAAATGGAGCTTAAGAGTATATAATAAATGTGCTGAGAAGCAAATAAATTGAAGACTTCTTATACCAGTCACACAATTTGTGATAATATGAAAATGTTAGTCTATGAAATCATTCACTGCCACTTTACAGTGTAGCAATGGAACAAGAGAGTTGGGCTAAAAAGGTTAATATAGTTGAAATTATAATTAGAGTTATTAAAATCAGAGGCCGGGTGTGGTGGCGCACGATTGTAATCCCCACGCTTGGGAGGCGGAGACAGGAGGATCATGCAGGTCTGAAGCCAGCCTTGCTGGCTTAAGAGACACCGTTTCCAAATAAAAGTATAAAATAGGTCTGGGAGTGTAGCCCGATGATGGATTTCCAGGAACCCCAGTATCACCAAAAAAAAAAAAAGAAAAAAAAAGAAAGCGTACAAGAGTTACTAAAATCAGAAAAAAAATCCTACTTATCAGAAGCAAGCACTATTAAACTTCACAGTCACTCCATGAGGAGAGGAAGGGAAGGCACTTGGGTTGGGAGGAAAGAGCAAGAATGTTCCTACTTCCTTTCCACCAACAATATGGCAGTTTGTGAAAATAAGCAGGGAGTATGGAAAAATCAGAGCCTCTGCACACCGTTAGTGGAACTGTAAAATGGTACAACTACTCAGTTAAATAGGCTGACAATTCCTCATAGAATTAAAGAGAGTTAAGGATGACCATTAACTCCTCTCCTAGGCATACTACCCAAGAGAAATGAAAACACCCACAAAAAAACTTAAACATAAATGTTTACAGCAGCCTTATTCATAATTGTCAAAAGATGGAAACAAACCAAATGCCACCCATTGGCTGATGACAAAACAGTACATCTATGCAATGGATTATTATTCAAGCATAAAAATTAATGAAGTACCAAAATAAGCTGCAATATGGATAAACTTCAAACACATTATGCTAAGTGGAAGAAGCCGGTCACAAAAAGTCATATATTTTATGATTCCATTCACATAAAATGTTCATAAAATATTTATATATAAAGTAGACTGGTAGTTGCTTAGGGTTTGGAGAAATAGGGAGATAGGGAAATAAAAAGTAAAGTGTAAAAGGTTTTGTTTTGAGATGATAAAATGTTCTCAGGTTGACTATAGTAATGGTGGCAAATAACTGTAAATATACTAGCAACTATTGAACTGTACATTTTTTAAATGGGTGAATTACATGGTTGGTGAACTATATAACTTTATCTCAGTAAAGTCAAAAAACATAAGAATGAGAATAACAAAATCAGGATGTGGCTAGATTCTAAAATTATGCAACTTTATTTCAGTGCCCTGGTGGAAAAGTTCAGATTCATAATGGCTGGGGCCAAAAAGCAGCTAGGAACCCTGTTAAGAAATAAACAAGAACTCAGCTGCAACATGAGAATGAAGCTCTGCTTCCCCTCCTCATGGGCACCTGCAAAAATCAACAATGAGACAAGTGCTGAGACTATAGTTAGCTCCATTTATGTAAATATACATAATCTGAGGGCCTACTATGTGCTGGGAAGTATACCACGTGTTTATAGTTAGTGACTATAGCTTAAATTCTAGACTCAAACTTGAGGTGGAATTCCTACTTCACTTTTGGGCTACATGATCCTCAAAGAATTAATTTCACCTTTTTATGGGGTCTGTATTCTTATCTGTAAGTGGAGTGTTCTACAGTTTAAATGAGATAATGCAGTTAGTACAATACCCGATTGATAAACAGCCAAATGTTTCACTGACGTTACTGTTTTAATGGATATCTCATCTTCCCAACAACTCTAAGAAGTCATTTTTTACCTAACTGAAGCTCATATAATTTACATGATTTAACAAAAATTATACTCTAAAGAGATTGAGCTAGAACATGAACCCAGTTTGGGCTATTTACAAAGAACGATGTGTCAGCTGTAGAAAGTTATACCCACTTCTGATCAAAAACAGACTCTAGATTGTGCCTATTTTCTTTTTTCTTTTTTTTTTTCTGGTATGTTGGGGGTACTGGAGATTGAAGCCAGTGACGTTCTACCTCCAAGCTACATCCCCAGCCCTATTTTATTTTTTGCAGTGTTGGGAATTGAATTCAGGAGCATTCTACCTCTGAGCTACACCAGCCCTGTTTTTTATTTTTTATTTTTTGGTGGTACTGGGGTTCCTGGAAGCCCTTCTACCTCTGGGATACACTCCCACGGGCTACACTCCCAGACCTATTTTTTACTTTTTTATGTGGAAACAGTCTCTTAAGCCAGCTTGGCCGGCTCAGAACCTGCGCGATCCTCCTATCTCTGCCTCCCAAGCGCGGGGATTACAAGCGTGCGCCACCACGCCCGGCTGTTTTATTCTTTATTTTGAAACAGGGTCTCACAAAGGTACAGAGGGCCTAAGTAGCTGAGGCTGGCCACAACCCCACTACCCTCCTCTCTCTGCCTTCCAAGTACTGCAATTATAAGCATGCACCACCATGCCTGGCTTTTATTTTCATTTTGAAAAAGTTTCGCTAGGATGATGAGAATCTCCCTACTTGCTGAGACTCTTCTTGAACCTGTAATCCTCCTGTCTCAGACTCCCAAGTAGTGAGATTATAGGCATGTGTCACCATGCCTGGCTGGAATGTACTTCTTTCTTTTTGCAGTACTGGGGTTGGAACTTAGGGGCATTCTACCTTCAAGCTACACCTCCAGCCCTATTTTTTATTCTTTATTTTGAAACAGGGTCTCATGGAGTTGCAAAGAACTCACTAAGTAGCTGAGGCTGTCCACAAACCACGATCTTCCTGCTCAGCCTCTCAAATACTGGGATTACAAGTGTCCACCACCATGCCTGGCTTACTGGATTGTGCTTTTTAAAGTTGTACAGAAGCTGGGAGTAGTGGTGCATGCTTGTGATCCCAGTACTTGGGAGAAAGAGACAGGGGGATTGCAGGTTAGTGGCCAGCCTCAGAAACTTGTGAGGCCCTCTGCAACTTAGTGAGACCTTGTTTCAAAATACAAAATAAAGGGTCGGCTTTGGCTCAGCAGTTACTTCCTCAGATGGTTTCCAAAATACAGAATAAAATAGGGTTGGGGGTGTAGCTTGGAGGTAGAATTCCCCTGGATTCAATCTGGAGAGCACAAAAATATAAATAAGTTGTACAGAGCACCACTCCAGAGATTCTGGACTGCATTCACAGTGCAGTCCAGATCACAGAAGACAGAGAAGCTAAAGGTTCTTCAAAGATAACTGACCTCACACCTTTGGCTTGTTAACTGGCCACAAAGAAAGAATCACTATTTCTCACATGGTTTGCCCTCAGAACATTTCTGTGATAAGACAACCTCATAGAGCTGGAAAAAGCCTTCCACATTATTCACACCCTTGTGTTCAATGTACATGACCAGCACTAAGATCTGCACAAAGTAGGCATAAGCAGCTTGCTACTAGTAACACCCCACAGCAAATCCAACACTAGGATTAAAAAATCTGTAAGGCGAGTCATTACCTTTTGAGACTGGAGGACAGCTGCCAAACATCGTCAGGATCCATCCCTGTAGGATCTTTCCTGTGAGCCACAAGAAAGATGCTCTTCTCCTTATATGAGGTATAAATGGTCAGAATGCCCATCATCACAAAATAGGTTCAAATAAAGTTAAGGGGAAAACACACAAACAAAAGAGAAGTAACACAAATCGACAAGCAAGAGCCACAAACATTTTCATGACAGTCCCAAAGAGGATAGTCAGATACTTCATTTCCACCCTTATGTTTATATCCTGAGAGAAACAAGGCTCTCGCTGGCTAATTCTCTAAACACCTCGGAAAGGAAGACAAAAGGTACATGGCACAAACTAGCTTTCATCTTTACGTTCAATGGCAAGAGCTTTAAGATCTATTAAATGATCCATCAAGACTTTGTTGTAATGTGTGCTTACTTCTCCTTTAAAAAATACAACTAAGCTGGGTGAAGTGGCGCACACTTGTAATCTCAGCATTCGGGAGGCTGAGACAGAAGGATCGCAGTTCTTGGACAGCCTCAGCTACTTAGGGAGGTCCTTTGCAACTCAGTGAGATCCTGTTTTAAAAAATAAAAGGACTAAAAAATAGGGCTGGGGGTGTAGCTTGGAGGTACAATGCCCTAGGGTTCCATCCCCAGTACCGCAAAAAAAAAAAAAAAAAGATAAAAAAGTAAAAATTACAATAATCACAGTGGATTTGACCATGATCAGCTAATTTCAAAGGTCATTAGGAAGACATGCCTGTGCTCCTAGAACTTGGAACGCTAAGAGAGGAGAATTGCAGGTTCCCAGCCAGCCTTAGCAACTTAGTGAGGCTCTTAGCTGCTCAGTGAAACTCTGTTTCAAAATAAGAAATAAAAAATTAGGGCTGGGGATGTGGCTCAGAGGAAGAACACACCCCTGGGTTCATTCCTAAGGGCCCTCCCACCATAAAAAGGTCATTAGAAGAAATCATTTCAAATTAATTTACTTCCTATAGACAATTACTTCCCATAGACAAAACTTCCTATTACACTGAGATTCTAACAATGTTAACCACCATATAAGAACACTTTATACCAAAATCCAGTTTAAGAAATATGCCACAGCCGGGCGTGGTGGCGCACGCTTGTAAGACCTGCACTTGGGAGGCGGAGACAGGAGGATCACACAGGTTCAAAGACAGCCACACTGGCTTAAGAGACCCTGTTTCTAAATTAAAAAAAAAAAAGTATAAAATAGGTCTGGGAGTGTAGCCCGGAGGTAGAAGGGTTTTCAGGAACCCCAGTACCACAAAAAAAAAAAAAAAAAAAACTGCCACAGAGTTGAACCTCCAAAATCTGAAGCTTTTTTAATACCCTGGAATGAGTGGCTGACAGCAGTCCATCTAAAGGGAAAGTTCTGAGTTAGAAGTGAGAAGAGCTGACTCTCACTATTCTTGTGTTTTGCTATAAAGTGCTCACATTGCCATTATCATAACTTCTACATTAACAAAGTAAATTACAGATAAAAGAGACACGTTAAACTAATAGATGCCCACAACTTATAATAGTACATTGTAATAACAGCAAACCGCAAGATGAAAGTTTTTGTGGAGAGCACAGAGGAGTAGCAATAGAGATCTGTAAAGATTGTTTCTAGAAATTACAAACCTGAGCACAAATAAAGGATATGATATAACACACAAAGCCAAAACCGGCTTGGACTCTGGAAAGGGATGCATATAATCCCAAATCAAAGCCACTATGGCGAAGAAACAGGAGATGGTACAGATGGTGAGGCGCCCATCAATTAGCCCAAAATTCTCCACATACTTGTACTTTTCCAGAAGTACCTAGTGAGAAGAACAAGGAATCAAGCCAAAAGAAATGTTTTCTTCCTAGTATCTGCTTTTATTCTTGATCTCCATTTAAAAGTTATTTTAAGAATTATATGAATTAAATAGTGCTCTCCAACTAGAGTATTTTACCACTCTAAGAAGACTTGAGTCTCGTATACATATGGATCTCAGAGAAAAGAGCAACTCCTTAAGTTAAAAAAAAAAAATTAAGCCCTAACCATTTCCTACAGGATACAGCTAAAATTTCCTTTATCCTTTTCAAATGGAGAAATGGTAAATCACAGATGCAAGTTCTATCTTCCCTCAACCTTCTATGCTCTAAGCAACAAATGACCAACTTTATTGAAAGAGCCAATAATTACATTTTAACATGTTTCTCCCTACTTAGTCCTCACTTAAATACTCTGAGAATTTTAGAAATTGCTTTCTGGCTAAATGCCTACGGTCATTCTAAGTAATAGAAAAAAAAAATTCTCCAAGAGAAGGGCTACCAGCCATATATAGGCGCATGGACCCTTCCTCGAGAAAGTACCTTTTTGGCAGAATCATCCAAGGAGTTTTTAACAGCTGATCCATCCCACTTGTCAATTTTTACAGGCTTATCATCAATCTTCCACTGTAAAACAAATAGAAAAGTTGTGCATCAAGAAACTTGGCACCTTACTGAAAATAAAATGATCTACTTTCTTAGGAATATTCTCAAGTATACCTAAGATTTACTCTTCATCTTCTGATGTTGGAAAGCTAAAAGACAAACGAAAAAATGGGTCAAAGGAGACTAAATCACTAAAATCAAGTGGTAACTGATATGGAGACTATAGCCTTCAATTACCCATTCATCTTCCAGCTTTAAATGCAGGAGAGGGGGCCAAATAGGAACAAAATCACTGGTCATTAGGGAATGTCCAGCAAAAGAAAACTATCTTGAGTATGACATAACAGCATAAACATTTTCTGCTTTTCTTGTTTTATAACAGTGAAAACATGTGTTATTTTTTTTACTTTTATTTATAAGTGGAACATATTGAAAATGGCACACATTTAGACTGTGCTTGGTGTGCTCTCCCCCTTATTCCCCTTTCCCCCTCCCACCAGTGAGTGTCCAGATTAACCATGCTATATTCATACTTTTACACATATTCAGATGTAGCTCCTCCATTACTCAACCTCAGCCTTCTTCCTCTTCTATCCTTCCATTCTAGTTTTGCTGAGATTTCCCCTCCATTATCTGGAGCCCCTCTGGTATCCCCAACGCTTCTTAGATTGGGCATATTAGAGAAAACATATGTCCCTTCTCTTTCTGTGCTTGGCTGATCTAACTTAACATAATGTTCTCTAGATCTTTCCATCTTCTTGCAAATGCCATGATTTTGTTCTTCTTTATAGCTGAATACAATTCCATTGTATTTCCCATAATTTTGCAATCCATTCATCTGTTGATGGGAGACCTGGGTTGGTTCCATATTTTGGCTATTACAAATTGTGCTGCTATGAACATAGGTATGCATATGTTGCTGTAGTTCTCTGATTTCAACCGCTTTGGAAAAATACCCAGGAGTGGTAGAGCTGGATCATATGGTGGATCTATTCCCAGGAAAACACAAGTTATGCAGTGACATCAAAGGCCTCAGTGGACTGCCTCATAAAATTTCTTAGCTTGACATCTGGGCAGTAAAATGCAAAGGAGTTACCAATTCCCACTGGAGAGATGAAGGAGACCAGGGATGAGTGTGCTCAGTGTAAGGAATTAAGCAGGACTCTATTAAAACTCAATAATGTTTTTCTTTCCCTTCTTTGGTCTATCTTCAGAAAGTGAATATAAGCTACAAGAGGGAAAAGTAGTATGAAATAGGCAATGAAGCCAGGTATGGTGGTGTATAATTGTCATCCCAGTACTTGCAAGGGTGACACAGGAGGACTGCAAGTCATAGGCCAGCCTCAGCAATTTAGCAAAACCCTCAGCAACTTAACAAGATTTGTTTCAAAAAATGTAAAAGGGCTAAGGTATAGCCTGGAGGCAGAAACCCCTGGGTTCAATCCCCAGTACCAAGAAAAAGGAAAAAAAAAGGGCAAATGAGAGAATGATCACCTCCTAGACAATATTGTTTACAAGCCTGAAGAATTTGAACTTTGTTTTAAGACAGGCAATGGAGAATATAGCAATCAAATATTTGTGTGTATATACACACATTTCTTTTTTTAAAAAGAGTCATTTTAGTGGCAACCTTGCAGATGATCTGTAGGGGAGGAACACTAGAAACATATCAGATAGTGTCTGATGTAAATGCAGAACCTGAATGTTCACCAGAACGGCACAAAAAGTCTGAAAAGGGAATACTGATAATGTAGAACTGGCAGGACTTAAGTGACACGCTGTGAGGAACATGACAGAAAAGTAGAGATGACCACCTATTAAGAATTAGGGCTTGGATGACTTGTTTGAGCCATTATGTCATTTTTCAAGAAAAAAGACAAAAAACAATTCTTTTCATGGAAGAAAGAGGATAAATACCCCCTTGTATATGCTGAGTTTGAGATGGTTACACTTGACAGTTACTTTTACTTCCCTTTGACTTTAGAATTTTCTAAACCAAAATAAGGAGATAATGAAAACTGATGGTCGACTTAGAAGCTGGGATTACTAGTTGAGTTGGAAATATATACTGTGCTACTTCCAATATGGACAGATTTAACAAGAAAATATCAGAAATAGTAAGTTCAAAAATAAGAAAGAAATGTTCAATTTAGAAGAAAATATCTATTTTGAGAATATTCAGTCACCAAATTTAGATTTCAATTCAGAAATCCCATGCTATCTCAAAGAGAGAGATTAGAGCTCTTAGCAAAACACTGAACCTTCCATTTCAATCTATTTTTTAAATAAAAATGGCCACAAAATACTGCAAAGGGAATTACTGGCTTACTAGTGCTTATTAGTGGTTGCGTTTATGACTGGAGTTAGCTGGAAGCTAGAAATTTCCGCATGTCAATTAAATTATGAACATGCGCATTAGTGAATACTCCAGAGAAACTGATTTCCCACTGCTTTCTCTACTCTGTCACACATACATTAGCACCGACCAGGCTGTGTCTATACCAGCCTGGCCCCAACTCAAGAAACCTACATTTTTGCAGTTCTTCGAGGGCCAGCTCTAGATACTGGATCCATGGCTTAAATAATCCACAACTGGTTCTAAGGTATGTGAAGTCTAAGACTGAAAATGACTCAAAGTGAAGTAGTTGTAAAGGTGTTGAGGTGAGTCTTTGTTCAATGGAGATGGCAGGTCATACACCCCATTTAGAGCAACTTGTCAGCAGTTCAGAAAAATGCAGCTGTATTGTAAATTGCTCCATACACTCCTAGTGAGAGCCAGCATCAGCAAGAGCCTATAAAGGGCTGGGGGTGTAGCTTGGAGGTAGAATGTCCCTGGGCTCAATCCCCAGCACCACGAAAGAAAGAAAAGAAAAGAAAGAAGGAAGGAAGGAAGGAAGGGAGGGAGGGAGGGAGGGAGGGAAGGAAGGAAGGAAGGAGAAAGAGAGAGAAAGAAAGGGAAAGTAAGTAAGTTAGTTAGTTCAACTTAAAAGTTATCTTACAGCAATTCTACTCCTGGGTATATAATAGAGAGAACTGAGTCTGGGCATGGTGGGGTAGACCTGTAATTCCAGTCCTTAGGAAGCTGAGACAGGAGGAGGCAGGTTGAACCTAGCCTCAGCAACTTAGCAATACCTATTTCAAGATAAAAAAATAAAGTAAAATAAAACAATCCCCAGTACACTAAACACACATACACACACACACAAAAGTTAAGAGTAGAGCTCAGAAGTAGAAAGCCCCTCAGTTCAATTCCCAATACCACACAAAAAAGAGAAAATTGAAAACACATATCCACATATTTATAGCTCAAAGGTAGAAACAACCCAAAAGTCAACTGTATGAAAAGTGTTGTATCTATGCAATGGAATATAATTTGGCCATAAAAAGAATGAAGTATAGTTACATGCTATATCTTTTTTTTTTTTTTTTAGTTATGGAGATTGAACTCTGGTCCTCACACATGCTAGACAAGTGCTCTGCCACTCAACTACATCTCCTGCTGGATACATGCTACATGAAACAAGCCAGTCACAAAGGGTCATATATTTTATAAGTCCATTTAAATGAAATGTCCAGAATAGACAAATCCCTGTAGAAAGTAGAATTGGGGGGATGGGAAGTATAACTCAGTGGTAGCACATCTGCCTCACGTGTGAGGCCCTGGGTTCAAACCCAACATGGACAGAGATAGGGTAAGACCTGTGGCTGCCACGAGAAAATTTCTATCAGATCCCAATTCAGAACACCCATGTTTTCTCAAAGAGAGATTATAGCTTTTAGCAAAATACTGAATCTTCGATTTTAATCTATTTTAAGAGCTAGGAGGAGGGGGAGGGAATAGGATGTGATTGCTAATGGATATGAAGATTCTTTAGGGGGTTATAAAAATATTCTGAAATCAGATAATAGTGATGGTTGTATAACCTTGTGAGTATACTAAAAATCACTGGATTGTGAACTTTAGAAGGTTAGATTTAATGGTATGTGAATTTTATCTAATTTTTTTTTTTTTTTTTTGGTAGTACTGGGGGTGGAACCCAGGCTTTCTACCTCCAGGCTATACTCCCAGACCTTTTTTATATTTTATTTGGAAACAGGGTCTCACTAAGTTGCTGAGAGCCTCACTAAGTAGCTGAGGCTGGCTTCAAACCCGTGCGATCCTCCTGTCTCAGCCTCCTAAGCATGGGGATTACAAACGTGCACCACCACTCCCGGCTTTATCTAAATTTTGAAAAACTTTTTTTCTCTTCATGTTCATGAAGAGAAAACTTAAAACTTCCAATTATTTGATTTTTTCACAACTTATTTACCATTATATAACATTGATATCATAGGTACTAACTACTTTTACTTTATTAGTTATTAATTAAAAGACTCACTTCGCCTCCAACTGCCCAGGTCCCTTTTATCTTCTCCCTGAGTTCCACTTTGTCAAATCTCAACATTAGTTTCTCATTACTTAACCTTTCAATAGTATTTGACTCATCACTTCTTTTTTGAAATATTTTCTTTACTTGGCTTCTAGAACATCACTTGCCTCTGATTTTCTTCCTCCTTTAAGGACCACTGTCTTTTTCATTAAATTTTGTCTTCCTCCTGACTTGTAAATATTGGCAAGCTCCTGAGCTCATCCTTGGCCCTCTTCTGTGTTTATTTTCATCCCAGGTTGATACCAAACATCATGGCTTATATAGCATGTTAAAGTTGATGAGTTCCACATTTTTACTTACAAAATGGACTTCTCCTATGCATCACTTATATGTCCCCCTACCTACTTGCCACCTCCACTTAAATGTCTAGTAAGTACATTCAGACTTAAATGGCCATCAGCCAGATTCCTTTCTTTTCTTTGGAGTTCTAGGGATAAAACCCCAGGGCGTAGGCAAGCATTCTATCATTGAGCTATATTCCCAGTGCCCCCACACCTCTTTTGTGGTACTGGAGACTGAAATCAGGGGCATTCCACCTCCAAACTACACCTCAGCCTCTTCTGTTTTTAGAAATGGACTCACTATGTTGCCAAGAGCCTAACTACTTTCCTGAGATTGACCATGTGTAATCTGTTGATCATCTTATCCCAAGTGCTAGGATTACAGTCATGCACCATCATGTCCAGCTTCCCCAGCCCCTTTCAAAAATGTTTTAAAATTCTGCCGGTTGTGGTAGCACACACTTGTAATCCCAGCATTTGGGAAGATCGCAGTTCACAGACAGCCTCAGCTACTTAGTGAGGCCCTTTGCAACTCAGTGAGACCCTGTTTCAAATTAAAGAATTTGTACCTGGAAGAACCAAAATTTTTATTTCTGCTTAGTCCTTAAAACCTCAAAGTGCTTTTCTCCCAATCTTCATTTCAATAAATTATGCCTCTATTTAGCCAATTTATTGGAACAGAACTCAAAAGTTATTTTTTCTTTTCTTTTTATACTATGGATTGAACTGCAGAGCATTCTACCTGAGTTAAACCCCAGTCTTTTTTATTTTGAAACAGAGTCTCAGGAAGTTGCTGAGGCTGGACCTGAACCTGCAATTCTCCTTTCTCAGCATCCCAAGTACTGTATCACCACACCCAGCTAAGAGTTATTCTGGATTCTTCACTTTGCCCTGTATTGTACATTTAGCCCATCATATTTTGGAGGCTGTATTCATAACATACCTAATTTAACCACTACTTTATTATTAAAATGTAGAACAGATAGAGACATAGGTAAAATGCAGATATCCGGGCCTCAACAACAGAATTTGACTCAGGTCTGAGAAGTACAGAAATCTCTTAGTTTTTAACTAATACCCAAGGGAATTTGACATAGTTTTCACATTATGTACTGAAAAATATTTATTTAAGGAGGCTAAACCCCAGATTAATCAGCTGTTAAGTAACAATACACACATGCACGCACCACATGTGTGTGTGTGGGGGGGGTAACTGGGGATAAATCCCAGGGGCCTTCTACCTCTGGGCTACATTTCCAGGCAGGCCTATTTTATTTTGTTTTGGAAACAGGGTCTAAGTTGCTGAGGGCCTCACTGTAATGCCCTAACAAGAGCCAAGCCAAAATTGTTTAGTAGTTTGAACCTTTTGCTAATGCTCCTCCAGAGTTTTTCAGGGGGTTAAAGTAACATCAACAGGAGAGTAAATATAACAAGCATAGACCAACATCCTGCTTACCCTAGGATCAACATCTAGGAACACCATGCCCCACTCCAAAAATGTTGGAGTTTTGTCAACGTTCCAATTTTGTCAGACTTTTATTGGCTGTTCCTCCCCCTACCCTCAGCCACCTGTGGTGGCTTTAGCCTTGAAAAACTTTTTGTAAGTTGGCTAGTCTGTTTTTTTCTGTGGTTAAATAAACTGATCTTCCAAGTTCAGTCGGTGCACTCTTTCTCCGTTCCTGCAACATCAGCCTGGGCACAACATCACTAAGTAGCCGAGGCAGGTTTCGAAAATCCTGTCTCAGCCTCCCAAGTACTAGGCTGACTTCAAACCTATGGGATCCTTCTGTTTCAGCCTCCCAAGTACTAGGGTTACAAGCTTGTGCCACTACACCCAGCTAGCAATACATATATTTTGATGAGTGTTTACTATGATCCAGACACTACCTTTTAAGACAAATACTACTATTATCCCCACTTTACAGATGAGGTAACTGAGATATCAGATATGCATTCCTGGCAGGTTAGTAAACCTCTGTATATCTCAATTACCTCTTGCCAGGAATGCATTGTCTGATAAGTGGCAGAGCCCCAAATCAATGCTAGACAGACAAGCCTAGCCCCAAAGCTTGTTCTTAACTAAGATATAAAAGCTGTGCTTTAAGATCAAGCTGAGCCACGTGTGGAGGCATGCACTTATAATCCCAGTACTTGGGAGGCTGCGACATGAGGATCACAGGTTCGAGGACAGCCTCAGCAAGTAGTGAGACTCATCAACCTAGTGAGATCCTGTTTCAAAATAAAAATAAAATAGGGCTGGGGGTATAGCTCAGAGTTAGAATGTTCCTGGGTTCAATCCCCAGTACTCCCCAAGACACACACAAAATCAAAATCAAGCTGACAACCCAACCAGAAGACAGAGTTCAGGTATGAGGTTAAAAAGGTTTGGGATACAGCTTCAGGAAAATATAGTTTAACATTACTAATTACTGAAACAACTTAAGCAGACAGTTTTTCTTTATAGCTGCCAAGTAGAGCAAAATGTTATATTTTGGGCAAAGTGTCATTATATTTTGGGCAAAATAACAGTGCAATGAAGTAAGTTAGGTCATTCTGTGGAGGAGGCTGGAAGATTAGATTTGCATATTTAATTTTAAAAGCAGGAAACAAGAATTGCTGTGTTCTTAAAGTCAATTTCAGAGGAGCAGAAATTCACATCTGTTTAAAGAAGGCTTGAAGCACATTTGCATCTTTTTATTTCTTTATGGCAGATGAAACTATAGCTACAGAAAAAAAATCCTCGAAAAAAAATCAAGACCAATCAAATTAAAGAGACTGTACCAAATGCAAGAGCTTCTCATTCCCATTGAGCAAAAGGCTCTCTTCATTCAGACACTGCTCCACTGAGAACAACTTTCTTTCAGGGTTTTCACACAATTAGAGGAACCATGCTGTAAGCTGTTTCTGAAGACTAAGATTTTTTTCTCTACTAAATTCAATGCTATAAGTAGTTACTCTGCAATGATCACTACCAAGAAGTCCTCAGGGGAAACAGGACAAATGCAAATGGGGGGGGAGGAATATAAGACACATTAAGTGACAGCTTAATTGCCCTGTGTAGCCAGAGAAATTCAGAGTTCAATGTAAGGCTGAAATGAAGTTAAAAAAAAAATTTAAACAGCTCTTGACTATTTTCCCTCTCTTCTGTCCCTTCTGTCCCTCACTTCTTGAGAAAACTTTCAAGTGCTCCTGTGTGAAGACTTTTTATCTATTTCGACTACTCAAGTTGGGGTTCTTTACAACAAACTACATGTATGAGTGTCCACAATTTTTTTTTTTTTTTTTTTTTTTTGCAGGTCTGGGGATGGAACCCAGGGGCATTCAACCTCTGAGCTGTGTTTTATTCTTTATTTTGAAAGAGGGTCTAAGTTACGGAAGGCCTCACTATGTAGCTGAGGCCGCGATCCTCCAGTCTCAGCCTCCCAAATGCTGGGATTACAAGCGTGCGTCACCACGTCCAGCTTGTGTCCACAATTTTTACCATGACAAGGAAATTTTAAGTCTGGAAATATAACTTATCCAAGACCATAAACCTTAACATTCTACACTAGAATTCAAACTTAACCTTTTTTTTTTCATGAAATCCTATACACTAGTATGACACGTATAATTGTTAGAAAGCTTCTAATTTCTACCTCTTCAAACTACCTGAATTTTTTTCCTAAAACTACTCTTGTCTCAAGAACCTCCAGTAATTTCTTACTCTAACTTTGAGCATCCCATGCCCTCTCCAATCTGAATCTACTTATTTGTCATAATTCCCTTAGAGGACCTTCTAGTTAACACACTACCTGAGAAACCTCAGGCACCATCACATTCTGTGACCTTTGCTCAAGGAAATGTTCTTACCTGACATACGTTTCCCCCCTCCCTCAAAATATGGTCTGACCTCCACTTTCAGAAATGAGGCCTTCCCCTGAGGCCCTCGTTCTTATCAATTACATCTATAGATCATTCTCTCTTTCATGTGAGCTTCTGTAAAAAGTACACATTTGAATACACCATAAACTTCTTTAAGAAGATTTAATATTTTGAGTATACCATCTCCTATATATTTAGCTAGTTTGAACACTTCCTGCTAATAGGATTCGTGTGTGTGTGTGTGTGTGTGTGTGTGTGTGTGTGTGTGTGTGTGTGTGAGAGACTAGGGACATTTTACCCCTGAGCTACACTCCCAGCCCTGTTTTATTTTATTTCGAAACAGGGTCTCCCTAATTTGCAGAAGGCCTAAGTTGTGAGGCTGGCCACAAACCTGTGATTCTCCTGTATCAGCCTCCAAAGAATTGAGATTACAAATGTGTGCCACAACACCTGGCTTAATAGGATTCTCGATATATTCTTCTAACTTCATACATTTATACTGAACATGACAGTATAAAAATTATTAGCTGGGAGTGGTGGTGCATGCTTGTAATCCAGCATTTGGGAGGCTGAGACAAGAGGATGATCCGGTTCGCCGACAGCCTCAGCTACTTAGTGAGGCCCTTTGCAACTCAGTGAGACCTTGTTTCAAAATAAAAAATAAAAAATAGGGCTGGGGGGTGTAGCTCTGATGTAAAATGCCCCTGGGTTCAATCCCCAGTACTGCCAAAAAAAAAAAAATTATTAATTTACATTGACTCCAATTCTCCTCCAAACCCTACAATTTAGGTTCTAGAGATCCTAATATTTCAGATGAGAAAGGAAAGCTTACTGAAGTGAACTGACTTGAGAGTCTTCATGTTTCCAAGTAGCAGGGATACTTTAAAATGCAGGTTCTTTTAATAACACAATGATGCCATATAGTACAGTTGACCCTTCAAATCCATGGATTGCACACTTACAGATTAGACAACCATGGATCAAAAATATTTAAGGGGAAAAAATGCATCTGTCCTAAATATGGACAGGCTTTTTTGATAATCTTTCTCCAAAGAGTGCAGTATAACAACTATTTACATATCACTTACAGTATATTAGACACTATAAGTAATCTGTAGGTGATTTAACATATGCTGGAAGTTGCGTAACTTATGTGCAAATTGTGCACCATTTTATAATAGCTATTTAGTGAGGCCCTTTGCAACTCAATGAGACCCTGTTTCAAAATAAAGAATTAAAAAATAGGGCTGGGGGTGTAGCAGAGGTAAAATGCCCCTGGGCTCAATCCCCAGTACTACCAAAAAAAAAAAAATCATTAATTTACACTGTCTCTGATTCTCACAAATACACTTTGTGCATTCTAGATTCCAAAATTCATAAGGGCTCTTGGAACCAAATCCCAGGTGCCATACATATTCAGTAATCTCTGCCTTAGCAAAAGGCCCACGCTTAATGTTTGCTAATAATGATGCAAGTGGAGGTTGAGAAAGAATGGTCAGTAGGAAAAGACTAGCATAGGCTGTGAGGTGCTGGCCAGCGGGAAGGCAGAATCTGTATACTGTAAGACCCTAGCAAGAGCCAAGCCAAAATTGTTTAGTAGTTTGAACCTTTTGTTAAAACAACATCAATGGAGAGTAAATGTAATAAGCATAGACCAACATCCTGCTTACCCTATGGTCAACACCCTATGGTCAACATCCTAGAACACTGAGCCCACTAACATCAGTAGAGGGTATTAAATATAGCAAGCATAGACCAACATTCTGCTTACATCCTAGAACACAGCAAAGCTGCAATTTTGTCAGACTTTCATCTGCTCTTCCTCTCCCTACCCTCAGCCACCTGAGAGCGGCTTTTGCCTTTAAAAACCCCTTGTAAATTGAGCTAGGGGGTCTTAGGTCTGGACCGAGTGCTGGACTGTGTCCCTAGCCTGGCCAGTCTGTCTTTTTTTCTGCGGTTAAATAAATTGATCTTCCAAGTTCAGTTGGTGCAGTCTTTCTCTGTTCCTGTGACATCGGCCTGGGCACAACATATACAACATGTCTATCATTCCCATGCTCTCTCAAATCTTGAAGCAATTTACCATCCCAACCTCCAGGAGACATATCTGTCTCAGAAAAAGGGCTAAGAGTGTGAGAACCTTGCAATTCAAGATCAATGAATTAGTGAGACCAGCAACTTAGTGAGACCCTGTTTCAAAACAAAGTAAAGAAATAAAAAGGTCTGGGAGTGTAGCTCTGAGGTGGAATGCCCCTGAGATAAAGCTCCAGTACCACAAAACAAAACAACCCACCAACCATATGTTAGGCACAGGGAAGTCTGAAAACTGTTTTCAGTTCAAATTAAAATGTCTGCTTATGCAGGGCGTGGTGGCACACACTTGTAATCCCCGCACTTGGGAGATGGAGACAGGAGGATGGCGCAGGTTGGAAGCCAGCCTTGCTGGCTTAAGAGACCCTGTTTCCAAATAAAAAGTATAAAGTAGGTCTGGGAGTGTAGCCCGGAGGGAGAAAGGTTTCCAGGACCTCCAGTACCCCCCCCAACAAAAAACGTCTGCTTACTATATTAAAGACTTCTCATAAAGTCAGCCCAGGGCCCTACAATGCGAGAACTAAAAGAGACCTTAAGGTACATTAAAGTTAAATCTTCATTTTGTAGATGAATAAACAGGCAGAGAGAGCAAGCATATTTCATGGTCACAGAACTAGAAGCAGAACCAATACTGGACCATACTTTTCCTGCAACTTTTCTATCAAGATGTATGCAAAGGCCAATCCAGGAGCAGCCCCCTCCCCGCTTTTTTCCCCCTTTGCCCTTGTTGTAAGGACTGCAGCGTTTTGTTGTGGTTTTCGCTTTTTAATAGGAGGGGCAGAGGAGGAAGAGGGCCAGCAGCAGGCAGTAGTGTGTTTGATTGACAAGTGGGGGACAATGGAAGGGTAACAGCAAGAAAGGCACAATGAAAAAAGAAAAATCTTAACGCTTTCCAGAGCTCAGCACCATAGGTCAACACTCAAATGTGTTCATTATTCGGCCTATCCTGATAAAAATGCTTAGAAACGTCGGTACGGTAGCCAAAAGGACAAGGGAGCACTTTGAAATCTGTAGCAGCACCGAGGTAATCTAGGCACTACTTTGGGTAGATTCCTTAATTCCTTTGCCCTAAGTTTTCCCCGTTAGCCAAACGGACAGTTTGAACAGTGCCCCTCCCCACCTCCAAGCACAAGGGAAAATCCATGGCCACGCTGAAATGTGGGAGTAATTAAATTATGCGAAGACGCTGCGGTAGCCAGCGTGAAGGACCAGGCCCACTTCTGAGAAGGAAAGGCGACTTGAAGAGGTGCAGACTCGGGACTGAAGTGCGGAGAGGACGGGCGACAAGCGTGCGCCGAAGGGCTAGACAAGGATTCCCCTCAGGCCGCAGAAAATCAGGGGGCGGGGATGAGCAGGTGGGCCCGGCGCGTCCCAGGCCTCCCCGGGGCTCGACTGTCCCCCAAGAACCGACCCCCTCACCTTATCCAACAAGCCGCTGCGAGTGTTGCCTGTCCCGCAGCTGGGGCCCCCGCCAGCCCCACTGCTGCCCCCGCCACCGCCGCCTCTCCCTCCCTGCGTCCCCGCCGCCGCCATCTTGTCTGTCTCAGAGTCTCCCTCCCCTCCGACTTGTCAGCAGCCGATTGGCTGCAGCTGCCGGCGTGACGCAGAGCCCGGAGCCTGTCGGGATCCGTAGTTCAGGGCGCGCTGACGCAAGGGTGTCAGCGGAAGTGGCCGCGGAGCTTGCCGGGACTCGTAGTTAGAAGCTCCGGACGCCGGTTGCGTACACGGCCCGCCGCGGCGTCGCGGTTACTAAGGAGTAGAGAGGGTAGTGGCAAGCGCCAAAGTGGAGCGGCCCAGAGCTCCCCGGGAGGCTCGCAGGCGCTCATTCCGCCTGAGCGGGACGTCGCCTCCGCCGACGGCTCGGAGGCGGAAGCGGCGCCGGAGGCAGGTGCGGTGGAAAGTTAGTTGGAGTGAGTCTCCTCCGCTCCAGATGTGGAGTCTGGGAAGGGGTGGGGAAGAGCTCGTCCTCATCCTTGTCTAACCCTTAGGACCTTTACCCGATTATTCTCTCAAGCGACTTTGCCTTAAATGGGAGCATTGAGTCGTGTAGAACTCACATTTACAGTATGCCTACTGTCTACCAGGCAGTGTCGGACGCGCATCTATATCCGTCCTCTCTCACATTTAGTCCCTGAACAACCCCGTTGGATGAGAAAACTAAGTAATGTACCTAAGCCCAGACAGTATGTGTCAGAACCCAGTTTGAAGCCAGGTTTTACTCTTGTTGTTTCCTGTCTTGTTTTAACTTCAAAAGCCATGTTATTTCCCCTCTGGCATTCTGCTTTTACAGTTTTAGGATGTAGTTCTAGATTTTAATTACAAATTCACTTTCCCACAAATACTTGTTGAGCACCAATGTTGCCTGGCCCTGTGCAAAAGAAAAAAAAAAAGATTAAGTTTGACCTGGTTACTACTTTAGCAACCTAGAGTTATCCCATAGTAGTATACTTTGCTGTTATATTGTATTTTTTTGTCCCCCACCCCTTTTTTGGCAGTACTGGGTATGGAACCCAGGGGCATTCTACCTCGAGCTACACCCCCAGCACTATTTTTTAAGTCTTTATTTTGTTTAGTCTTTTTATTTTTTATTTTTTGCGGGTCTGGGGATGGAACCCAGGGGCACTTGACCTCCAAGCTACACCCTCTGCCCTATTTTTTATTCTTTATTTTGAAACAGGGTCTCACTGACTTATGAAGGGCTGGAATGCTCTTGGGATTACAAGCGTGCACCAGCACACCTGGCCATTTTTTTTTTTTTTTAATCCTGGAGTACCTGATGTTAAAAATTGGAATTTCTAGAGCCGGGCATGGTGGCGCACACTTGTAATTACAGCGCCTGGGAAGCTGAAACAGGAAGATAGCACAGGTTCAAAGCCAGCCTCAGCTACTTAGTGAGACTCTCAGCAACTTAGTGAGACCCTGTTTCCAAATAAAATATAAAATAGGTCTGGGAGTATAGGCTGTGTACCAGTATTGGGAATGGCCTAGGAAGATTTGAGAAAGCTTTGATTATTAATAGATATACTTCAAAAATAATTGTGTCAAAATGGCGGCAGACCTGGGGAAAGAAAGACTTGGTTTCAGTTTCAGTCAGGAAGCAAACAGCTATCGAAACTTAAATTAACCTAGCTAAAGTTAATTAGCAAGTCTATAGGAGAGGGGAACTAGGACTTCCTCATCCTCATTCTAAAGACAGGTTTACATAATAATTGGATAATCCAGCTAGGATAGGAGGAGGGCTCCACCTTCATGAAAGGAGACACCTTGGTGGGGGAGGAAACTTACAGGGTTTTTACTATGTCAGAATTACGTGAACAAAATGGAGGTCATGGGTATAAAAAAGTCTGGTCCACATGTTATATCTGGGTGAATTCATTCGAACCCCCCCCCCCAATTGCCTGAATGGCATGGGGCTGTAACTATCTTCTGTATTTCTATCTTTTTAATAAACTTCTTTAAATCTCCAGCAAGAGTCCGGGCTAATGTGTATTTATCCTTAGCTCAGGAGAAGAACCGCGTTTTTCTGTTTTGTTGTGGTTTGAGGGAAATTGTGTCCAGGACCCTAACAGAGGCCCCTGGGGACAGTTTCCTCAAACCATAACAGGCCAGAGGTAGAAAGCCTCTGGGTTCCACCCCCAGTACCACCAAAAAAAAAAAAAAAAAAAAAAAATTGGAATTGCTATGATTAGTTAAGTCCAGGTCTGTATACTTGAGTTTGATTTATATTTTGTCCAAATAATGGAACAAATACCTACCAAGTTGCTTAGTATGTTGTGGGCCTGTTCTAATCAGTCAGGATATATTCCTGAATAAAACAGACAAAAACCTGTCTTGACAAATCTAACATTTAAGCTTACAATCTAACATTCAAGCTTACAGGGTCATTTTTCTATTCCCAAACACACCAAACACATTCAATCTTCCCAGCCTTTGTTATTCATGAAGAAGGCCTTGGAAGATGGAAAGAGCTCCCTTCTCATGGATAGGCAGAACAAATATCATCAAAATGGCCATTCTGCCAAAAGTTATCTACAGATTCAATGCAATTCCTATAAAAATACCAATTACATTCTTCATAGAACTAGAAAAATCAGTCATGAATTTTATATGAAGAAAGAAAAGACCTAGAATAACCAAAGCAATTCACAGCAATAAGAACCCTAACAGGAGGCATCACAATCCCTAACTTTAAATTATACTACAGAGCAATAGTAGTAAAAACAACCTGGTATTGGCAAAACAACAGGCATACAGACCAATGGGACAGAATAGAAGATACAGAAACAAACCCACACACCTATAGTCAATTGATCTTTGGCAAAAGGGCCAAACTCATACGCTAGAAAAAAGGCAGCCTTTTCAACAAATGGTGCTGGGAGAACTGGGTATCCATTTGTAGAAAGATGGAACTAAATCCTTTTTTAATCTTTTTTAAGCAATTCAACCACACTCTGTTATCATAAAGCAATTCTTCTATACTTCTCATTCTGTCTTTATCTCTCTCTGCCAAGACATCCTGCTGCCTCGGCATCTATGTGTTGAGACCCCACTCCACATAGGTAATCTGGCAAGAACGCCCCGAGAAAGAGGTATCGTCTATGGCAAAAAAATATCCCCCACTTTAGATATTCTTCATAACTATTATTCTCTTGGTATTCTTTTAACTCTCTACATGAATTGCTCCAGTGATGTGAAATTAGGACTATGAGAGAAATTGAGTCTGAGGAAATAAATTTTCTAATAATTTGCCTAAACGTCCTTGGCTCTGCTCAATAAAAAACTGGCCGGAATTCAGATGTTGTGATAAGCACGAGAACTGAGCTAGTCGGTAACATCTCTCTCTCTTTCTCTCTCTCTCTCTCTCTCTCTCTCTCTCTATATATATATATATATATATATATATATATATATATATACAGCTATTTCTTGGATCCTTTGTCCTAAAGGGTTTTTTCCCTAGGCCCTGGCAAGACAAATTTTGGAACAGAAGGCTCTCACAGTAGGATATAATTTAGGAGAAAGTTCAAAAACTCTGAATGGTGGACTAAGAAGGATTATAATCTCTGTTTTACAGGTGAAGAAACAGATCAAGAAACAAAAAAAAAAGGAAACCAAGGGGCCATTCTCAAAGTTAAAGATGAAGTAAGTATTATGTAAAACTGAAGCCAGACCTCCAATATGCTGTAAGTTGCTGAAACTTTCTCCAATAGTCATTATTTCTAACATTTCCTTGCCAGTGATTTACTCATTCATTTATCTAGCAGGTAGGTATGGTTGGTAACCAAAGAGATTTCCTGAAAGATTGACTGAATGGGAATCAATCTTTCTCTAGCCACCTGTTTATTAATCTTCCCAACATATTCATAGTGAATTCTAGACTCTGTGCCAGGTGCCAAGGTTACATAGTTGGATAAAGTAATCATAGGCCCTATAGGGGGAAGTTGGTGAGGGAAATAAACAATTATAATAAAATAATAAGCTTTTATAATACTAATATAATAATAACAAGCTTGTGGTGACACAAGCTTGTAATCCCAGCATTTGGGAGGCTGAGACAGGAGGATCATGGTTTGCAGACAGCCTCACCTACTTAGTGAGGTCCTTGCAACTCAGTGAGACCCTGTTTCAAAATAAAGAATAAAAAATAGGGCTAGGAGCTGGGCATGGTGGTGCACGCTTGTAATCCCAGCATTTAGGAGGCTGAGACTGTAGAATCGCGGTTCACGGACAGCCTCAGCTACTTAGCAAGGCCCTTTGCAACTCAGTGAGACCCTATTTCAAAAATAAATAGACTAGCCGGGCGTGGTGGCGCACGCTTGTAATCCCCGCGCTTGGGAGGCAGAGACAGGAGGATCGCGCAGGTTCAAAGCCAGCCGTGCGCGCTGGCTTAGGAGACCCTGTTTCCAAATGAAAATGTAAAAATAGGTCTGGGAGTGTAGCCCGGAGGTAGAAGGGCTTCCAGGAACCCCAGTACCACCAAAATAAATAAATAAATAAATAAATAGACTAAAAAATAGGGCTGGGGGTGTAGCTCAGAGGTACAATGCCCCTGGGTTCCATCCCCAGCACTGAAAAAAAAAAATAGGGCTGGGGGTGTAGCTCAGAGATAGAATGCCCCTGGGTTCCATTCCCAGTACCATAATAATAATAATAATAATTATTATTATTACTATTATTATTATTTCAAAATAAAGAATAAAAATAGGGCTAGGAGCTGGGTGATAGTAATAATAATAGTTATTATTACTATCACTATTATTGCTGTTTACACTGGGAGAAGTATGTGGTGTTGTAGGAATATATGAGAAGAGCCTTCAACTCCTTACAGAAGGGATTAAGGATCAGATAATTCATAGTACCCATATTGAACCAAAAGAGATACCAACATTCATTGATTCCTCCCACAGATATTTATGAAATCTGTTAGGTACCAGGTGCTGTGTTTACCAGAGTAAGCTATTAAATACCATAGATATATCCTTTCCCTTGAGGAACTTGGGGTCTAATTAGAGAGATCAGGTATACATACAACATGAGTTCTAGGAGTGCCATCATATCCTTATTTGGCTCACACATATATACTGGGTACTTATTTTTTATTGCAGTACTAAAGATGAAACCCAGGGACCTTCTACCTTCGAGCTATACTCCCGGCCCTATTTTTTATTCTTTATTTTGAAACAGAGTCTCACTGAGTTGCAAAGGGCTTCACTAAGTAGCTGGGGCTGGCCACAAACCAGGATCCTCCTGTCTCAGCTTCCCGAATGCTGGGATTAAAAGCGTGCGCCACCACGCCTGGCTTACTGGGTACTTCTTATGAGCTAGGTCCTAAGGGTGGAAGAGAAACAATAAATTGAATATATTTCCAAACTTTGAGGATTGTAGTCCCTTGAAGGAGCCCCTCTTGGTTTTTATTCATTTTTTATGGTACCCAGGGGAGTTCTATCACTCAGCTACACAACCAGCCCTTTTTATTTTTTATTTTGAAACAGAGTCTTGTTGATTACCACATACTGGCCTCTAACCTGCAATACTCCTGTCTCAACCTCCCAAGTACTGGGATTACGGCATGTTCCCTTGTGCCCAGCAACTTTTAGTAATTTTATGATAGAAAACACTCAAGCCAGAGAAACTGAAGAAATAACTCTAGAGCTGAGCAAAAAGTACAGTTGTTTCCCCAAATGAAAGTTTTGTGGAAAGGGTGGCATCTGGACTGGGTCTAGAAAGATACTTTTTTCCTATGCATTTTACTTTTTTGTTTCATTTAACTATTACTACAGTTTTCTGAGGCATAGAATTTTTATGTGTGGGAAATATGAGGTACAAAAAGGTAGATGATTTACCCAGTGTCATTCAGCTTAGTAGAAAATAAATAGAGACTTTCCGGGCGTGGTGGCGCACACTTGTAATCCCCGTGCTTGGGAGGCTGAGACAGAAGGATTGCGCAGGTTCGAAGCCAGCCTCAGCTACTGAGTGAGGCTCTCAGCAAGTTAGTGAGACCCTGTTTCCAAATAAAGTATAAAATAGGTCTGGGAGTAGAAAGGGGGTAGAAAGCCCCTGGGTTCCACCCCCAGTACCACCAAAAAAAAAAAAAAAAAAAAAAAGTAAAGTAAAGAAAATTAGTAGAGACTTAAGCTTCCTGTCTCCTAAATTGCTTCCCTTCCTGCTGTATACACACACACACACACACACACACACACCTCTCACATCTCTCTCTTACCTCTTTCTCTCTTTCTCTCTCCCTCTCTCTCCATTCTTTCTTTCTTTCTGAAGTACTGGAGCTTGAACCCAGGAGCATTCCACCTTTGAGCTACAGCTCTATTTTATTTTATTATTATTTTGTGTGTGATACTGTGGATTGAACCTATGGGCATTCTTATCTGTAAGCTACACCCCCAGGCCTATTTTTTTCTTTTCTTTCTTTCTTTCTTTCTTTCTTTCTTTCTTTCTTTCTTTCTTTCTTTCTTTCTTTTTTTTTTTTTTGGTGGTACTGGGGTTCCTGGAAGCCCTTCTACCACTCCCAGACCTATTTTTACATTTTTATTTGGAAACAGGGTCTCCTAAGCCAGTGAGCGCGGCTGGCTTCGAACCTGCGCGATCCTCCTGTCTCTGCCTCCCAAGCGCGGGGATTACAAGCATGCGCCACCATGCCCGGCTTTTTTTTTTTTTTTAATTTTGAAACAGGGCTTCACTAAGTTGCTAAGGCTGGCCCAAACCCTGAGATCCTCCTGTCTCAGCCTCCCAAGTACTGGGATTGCAGGCCTGGGTCACCACACTCGGCTCCTGTTGCACCATTTGCTTTTCATATTCGTCACTTCCACGACATTTTTTTGAGACACCTTGATCCCAGTTCTCTACACTGCTCCTGATTTTTACTGAACTCATCCCAAACTCTTTATGGCATTTTCCCACCTTCTTTGTATGACCTCCCTTCTCCCAGCCAGGGGCTTGCAGATTCCCAAATCTCTGCTACCTTGAATTGTCTAACACTGTCCTACAGCAGATTTAGAGATGGCAGGAGCCCTTTTAAAAAGAAGTTTCTGAGCCGGGCATGGTGGCGCACACTTGTAATACCAGCATTTGGGAGGCCGAGACTGGAGGATCGCAGTTCGAGGACAGCCTCAGATACTTAGTAAGGGTGACGCACACTTGTAATCCCCACGCTTGGGAGGCGGAGATAGGAGGATAGTGCAGGTTCGAAGCCAGCCTTGCTGGCTTCAGAGACCCTGTTTCCAAATAAAAAAATATAAAAATAGGTCTGGGAGTGTAGCTCAGAGGTAGAAGGGTTCCATCCCCAGTACCACGAAAAAAAAAAAAAAAGAATAAAAAATGGGGATGGGGGTGTATCTCAGAGGTAGAATGCCACTGGCTCCCACAAAACAAAAAATAAATAAATAATGCCAGGCGTGGTTGTGCACACTTGTAATCCCAGTGCTTGGGAGGCTGAGACAGGAGGATCGCAGAGGTTGAAAGCCAACCTCAGCTACTGAGTGAGGCTCTCAGCAACTTAGTGAGACCCTGTTTCCCAATAAAATATAAAATAGGTCTGGGAGTATAGCCTGGAGGGAGAAAAGCCCCTGGGTTCCACCCCTAGTACCACTAATTAATTAATTAATTTAATTAATTAATTAATTAATTAATTTAAAAAACAAAGTTTCTGAGAGATCAAGGTTTAAGAAACTTAGGCCTTTGAGGTGGCACTGGAGTGGAGTCTTAAAGGGTGAGATCAACCAGGTGGACGACATGAACAAGGTTATTTCAGGCTGAAGGAACATGAATAACAAAGGCTGGGAAGACCGAATGTGTATGGTGTGCTTTGGGAATAGAAAAATGACCGTGTGAGCTTGAGTGGACAGGACTGGCTGGAGCTGGAAAAGTTAGGATTCTGGACACTACGGACCTTCAAGGCCAGGCTGAGAAGGCTTAGAGTATAGCTCAGTGATGGAGCTGGGTTTGATCCTCAGTACTGAAAGGGTTATAAAAGGCTCATGCATCTGCCCTTCCTCCTAGTGGGCACATAGTCAAAAGACTGTTGCAGTAGTCTACATGGGAGACAAAAGATGTGATGAAAGCAGGGAAGCTAGAGGACCATTGAAATAGTATTTCTGAGTGAAAATCATCACAACTCAGTGACCAGTTAGAGGCATGGGAGAAAAGGAGCTCGGGGTCTAGGATGACATCCAGGCTGCATTGGGGAGTGCCCAACTGTGCATTTCCAGACAAAAGGAAATGTTTGACATTGAAGTTGAAAAGCCAAGTAGTGGGAATTAGTTGTTTTGAATAGAACTTATTATTTGATTCCCACACCATGAAAATAAAAGAATTCCAATCAGAAAAAAAAAACAACAATGTGGTAGTCTGTGAGTTGAATCTGGTTCCCAGATATGTTTAGTTTGGCCTGTACATTGTTTCAAAATGACAGATTATTTGAGGACAATCAGGTAATCAAGAGATTTCACATAAAAGACAGACTTCTCTTGAAAAACTGGGAAGATCTGGCAACACTGACTTACATCATTTCTACATAGCAGCTATTGGTAAAAGCTGGATAGTAACTGCCTCTGTGGGCACGTGTGTGCGCACGCATGACACACGCTCACACTACTTCCTTTCACTCCCTTCTCTCTCCCATCCAGCTTTCTTCACTCAGCTCCTATAACCATTTGCATTCGCAACTTTTGGCTAAAGTAGGTTTTTGCAAGGTTTGACATTTTGCAAGGTTAGGCTGGCAAAATTACGTAATTTTTCTTAACTCAGCAAATTTTTTAAATTCAGAATTCATGAATGACAAATAATAAGTATAATCCAGATTAGAGGTTTCCACTCCTTTGAGAAATTATTTTTGTGTCTGACTCTGAAGAAAATAATAATTTGATGAAGAAAAGCCTGAGTCAGAGCCTAGAGTCATAACCGTATTTTCTTTCCAATTTTTATGCATCTACATTTGTGCACACATGCCAGCAAATAAGAGGTGGAAGGTTATTTCTTTTGTGCTCTTCTTTTGAAAGATAGAGTATTTGTAATAAATATGTCTCCAGGAATGGAGATGCAGGCCCATGCATCTTTCTCCTGCATTCTCAGTCTTTCTCCCTTACCAGTCCTTCCTCGAAGTCTATAGAGACAGGCCTTTCTCATGCTGTGAATAATCGTCATAATAGAAGATGATCAACATTTGCTACCTATATGCTAGTTACTAGTCTAAGTCCTTTCATAAGAATTTTATTATTTAACCATAAAAACCCCCTTATAATTGTAATCCCAGTACTTGGGAGGCTGAAACAGAAAAATTGCAGACTCTCTGGCAGCCTAAGCAACTTAGTGAGGCCCTCTGCAACTTAGACCCTGTTTCAAAATTAAAAAATAAGCCGGGTGTGGTGGCGCACACTTGTCATCCCAGCATTTGGGAGGCTGAGACCGGAGGACCGCGTTTCGCGGACAACCTCAGCTACTTATTGAGGCCCTCTGCAACTTAGTGTGACCCTGTTTCAAAATAAAGAATAAAAAATAGGGCAGGGGGTGTAGCTCAGAGGTCAAATGCCCCTGGGTTCCATCCTCAAAACCCACACACACACACAAATTAAAATATAAAAATAAGACTGGGGATATAGCTCAGAGTTAAAGAGTACCCCTGGGTTCAGTACCCAGTACTACACACACACACACACACACACACACACACACACACACACACACACACGAAAAAAAATTGGAGCATATAAAAGTGAAATAACGTGCCCAAGGCCACACAGCTAGTTAGGTGGTGTAGCCAGGGTCTCAAATCCATGGACCGGTTCCAGAGTCTGTGCTCTGTAGTGATGCTGCCCATCAACCAGTACTGGGTCTAGGGTGGAGGCAAGTGCTGACCCTGCATCTGCCCCTCTCTCTCAGCAAGTTCCCCCTTAAATGTCCCCAGGCAGCTCACTCACCTCCACCAGACCTGACCTGCTGTCTGTCCCCTTCTAGGAGCCAGTGTTCTTGGAAAACACATTTGCATTCACCTTTTGTACTTTTTTTTTTTTTTTTTCGGGTCTGGGGATGGAACCCAGGGGCATTGGATCTCCGAGCTACAGCCCCTGCCCTGTTTTTTTATTCTTTAATTTGAAACCGGATCTCACCGAGTTGCAGAGGGCCTCACTAAGTAGCTGAGGATGTCCGTGAACCGTGATCCTCCGGTCTCAGCCTCCCGAATGCTGGGATTACAAGCGTGCGCCACCACGCCCGACTTCCTTTTGTACTTCTTACCTCTCACTCACTGTTCTATGCATGAAGTCAGACTTAGTTCTGCCCTTCCCTAGAAACTGACCTCTTATTTTCCTATGTCCTGTTTTTGTTTTTTACCTTACCTGACTTCTCTGCTGCTCTCCCCTTCTTCCCTTGGTTTCCCTGATAGCTCCCTTTCTGGCCCCTACCCCCTAGTTCTTCTACTTCTTTAAAATAGCTTTTAAATCTTTCAGTGGCTGAGCCAGGCGTGGTGGCGCACGCTTGTAATCCCAGCGCTTGGGAGGCTGAGACAGGAGGATCGCACAGGCTCGAAGCCAGCCTCAGCTACTGAGTGAGGCTCTCAGCAACCTAATGAGACCCTGTTTCCAAATAAATTATAAAATAGGTCTGGGGGTGTAGTCTGGAGTAGAATGCCTCTGGGTTCTACCCCAGTACCACCAAAAAAAAAAAAAAAAAAATCCTTTGGTGGCTGCTGCTTTGTCCGTACCTTAAATACTTCTACCTCTAGTTGATCAGTTAGCCATATGCCTCTGTTTCTTTTCCCCCTCTCCCTTCCTTTTAATCTCTTTTTCTTTAGTTCTTCAGTTGTTTACATGAATCCTCAGCAGCTCGGCATTGCTATAATACTCCCCTACCTCAATCCCAGTTGCCAGTCACTTTCGTCAAGTCCTCTTTCTGTCAGACCTCCTTCTAAAGCCAGCTTGGATAAAGGCTTTCTCCAGCTCAGCGTCATCCAAGGCTTAGTCACCTACACGATGAAGTCCCTACAGGATGAAGCTCTAAGAACCATCCTTTCTGTCCAGCCTTAGTGCCCAAGACCCCCAGACACGCACCAACCCCCTTCTTGGTCCTGGTTGTTTCTTTACTGAATACTTCCACGCTCTTGGTCCTGTAGCCCGTTCCATTTGGATGTTTCTCCTGCTCTCTGTCAGTCAGCTCAGTTCACCCCTCAAACGCTCTTTATCCACTTCAGATTTCATTTGCACATCATCTGTCCTAAAATGTGAGCCCCATCTCTCCAAACTCTGTTAGAACATAGAAAACTTCTAGTGAGCACTTGATAAGTGCTGGGTACTGCCTTTCTCACTTGGTCATCTCATCTTTCTCTTAAGGTAGGATTTCTTACTCCCATTTAACAGGCAAGGAAGTTAAGGCTCAGTAGAATAAAGTAACTTGCCCAGTTATACAACAAAGGAAAACAGAGCCAAGATTCAGACCAGGTCTGTCTGGGGCTAAAGGCAGGGCTCTTTCTGGTAGACCACTGCGTCAGGACTGATTTGAGCTGGGAACCAGGGCTTGCCTCCCTCTTCATCTAAACAGCCAGCACATTTCTGGAAGTGGGGCTGGGGGCCTCAGGGGCTGCGTGTGCAGGGTGGTGCTGGTGGGCTTGGGAGGTGCATTGGGGAGAGAGCTCTGCAGCACCTTCTCGCTCTTCTGACCCCTCGCTGTCCTTGCCGGCCCTCAGGGAGATGGCCTCCTCGGGAGTTTACAAGCTGGACGATGGGAAGCCTTACCTGAGCAACTGCTTTCCAGCCAAAAGTCTGCTTCGGATGCCGGAGGAAGGTCAGGTGACTTCCTAAATTGGTACCTTTCCCTCACACCCAGCTTCTGCTTTACCCTGTCCCTCACATCCATGATTCCTGTGCAGCCCTTCTCTCCTGCCCCACTCCATCCTGTCCCCTCCAGCCGCTGCCTCCTCACAGCAGCCGCAATGGGACGCTGCCATGCGTGCTCAGCAGCAGGGTCCCCTCCGTTCAGTGGCTTCCCTTTGCTCACTCCTTTAGCTGGGAGTCTGTCATTCACAGGCTACCCTGCCCTCCTCTGCTAGGATGCCATTCCCATGCCCTGTGCCAGTGCTCACTCCTCACACAGATTTTCCAGTTTTCTGTAAACATTCCACCATTTGTTTTATTTAGCCAAACTCTTTACATCCCTGAAGCTCCACTCTTCTCTCATTTGTCCAACAAGCCATCTGACTGCCTTATCCCTCAGTCTTTCTTGTTTGTATCTTCCATCTTTGTCTTTTATTGGATAATATTATGTCCAGATCCTAAATAAAATGGGTTAAACTTGACTCTGCTAAATAGGCTGGCTGGCTGGCTGGCTGGCTGGCTGGCTGGCTGGCTGGCTGCCTGCCTGCCTGCCTGCCTGCCTTCCTTCCTTCCTTCCTTCCTTCCTTCCTTCCTTCCTTCCTTCTACTTTCTCCTCCCTCCTTCCCTCCCTCCCTCCTTCCTTCCTTCCTCAATGGAGATTGAACCCAGGAGTATTCTACCTCCTAGGCTCACTCCCAGCCCTACTTTATTTTTTATTTTGAAATAGGGTCTTGTTGCCAAGCGTGACGGTGCACACTTGTAATCCCAGCATTCAGGAGGCTAAGATAGGAGGATCGCAGTTTGCGGACAGCCTTAGCTACTTAGTGAGGCCCCCTGCAACTTAATGAGCCCCTGTTTCAAAATAAAGAAGAAAATATAGGCAGGAGGGTGTAGCTCAGAGATCAAGTGCCCCTGGTTTCCGTCCCCTGTCCAAAAAGAAGAAAGAAAGGAAAGAAAGGAAGAAAGGAAGGAAGGAAGGAAGGAAGGAAGGAAGGAAGAAAGAAAGAAAGAAAGAAAGAAAGAAAGAAAGAAAAGAAAGGAAGAAAGGAGAAAAAGAAATAGGATCTTGCTAAGTTGCTGAGGCTGGCCTAGAACTTGCGATTCTCCTCTCCCAGCTTCCCAAGTACTGGAATTATGGGAATGTGCCTCCATGCCTGGCTGCTGAATAGGCTTTCAAATATTTATTTAGTTAACAATTCCTCTGGAGCAGGGACTCTTCTTAACACTGACCTATAAATGGAACACTATATAGACCTATGTATTGGATTTGTTTGTTTGAAAAGTTAGGACAAGAGAAAAGTGCACCTTGTTTATAGAAGATGCTGTGATTTATTGGTTGCTCTGAATAGTAGTCCCCTCTTAACTGTGCAGGATATGTTCTAGGAAACCTCCCCCCACCCATGAATGCCCAGAATTTAGAGAGCCCAAAACCTATATATATTTTCCTATACATATAATCTATAATAAAGTTTAATTTATAAATTAGGCATGATATGAGATTAACATATTGTTATAATTATACTATTTGTCTAATAATAAAATAGAACCATTATAACCGTATACTGTAATAAGTTATTTAAAACTTTTGAATTATTTATTTCTGGAATTTTCTGCTTAATATTTTTGGACTGCAGCTGATTGCCAGTAACTAAAACCACAGAAAGCAAAATCTCATGTAAGAGATGTACATAGAATATTGCAAGAAACTTCTCCTTCAATCTTTTCTCCCCACTTATCTTAAATAATTGAATAATTTCATTTTTCACATAGGGACCTTTCCAAGCCACCTATGTTTACAATCTTCCAGTGGAAGTAACAATATGAATTTACCTCTCTCTCTCTCTCTCTCTCTCTCTCTCTCTCTCTCTCTCTCTCTCTCTCTCTCTTGCTCTCCCTCCCTTCCTCCCTCCCTCTCATACACACATATATGCATGCAGAGAAAGATGAATCAATACAGAAATAAATACAGATGTGTACCCACATGTATTGGTAGGGATATGTCTATGAGAGCAAGGACACTTTGGTAATTAAGAACATACTTGTTGCCTAGATCTCTAGGTAACCATTTAGAATGGTTTCTAAATACCATTCTGCAATAAAGGGAGCAAGGGCTCCTCAGAGAAACAGACATTCGCAGGCCTGGGGCAGGACAAAGTACCAGGAGAGCTTAGAACATCTTGTGGTGTCAGAAAATAAGTATTCAGAAAAATGACAGGGGTCGGTTGAAGGACACAAGAGCCAACCACAAAGCTGGGACAGTCTGAGCAATGAGAGGGAAGATAGTAGGATTGGAGCCGGGTTATAAGTGTGGTGGTGCACACTTACAACCCCAGCATTCAGGAAGCTGAGACCAGAGGATCGCAGTTCACGGACAGCCTCAGCTTTTCAGTGAGGCCTTCTGCAATTTAGTGAGACCATATTTCAAAATAAAAAATAGGACAGGGGGTATAGCTCGGAGGTCAAATGCCTCTGGGTTCCATCCCCCGACCCCCCACCCCCACACACAAAAAAATAGTAGGATTGGATTGTAAGCTACAGATTAAATATTCATTAGCCTGTACTGATAGAAATAAATCTTTGAATAAACCAAACATATCTTCCATATAGTAGAATTCACTTAATATATACAGAAGGAATGAAGGAAATAGAAAATCACTATAATCATTTTTATAGGTAAGAACCATCCATGAATGTTGTATCAGTCGGGTTCTTCAGAGAAACAGGATGAGTAGGGGATAGACAGAAAGACAGCTGGATGGATATAACTAGTGGAAAAATAACTGGCCCAGGAAAGGGTGATGATCCATTTTACTGAGGGGAAAATCAAGGAAGACTTCACAGAACAGGAAATATTTGATCTTGAGTCTTCAAAAAATAGAGATAGAGATAAACATGTTAAGGAATTGGGCAAGTCATTGTACTTCTTTTATTCTAAGCCTTTTCATCTGTAAACTAGGGATAGTAAGCCAGTCATCATGGCTCACACTTGTAATTGCAGTACTTGGGAGGCTGTGACAGGATGGTCACAGGTTTGAGGATAGCCTCAGCAACTTAGCGAGGCCCTCTGCAGCTCAGTGAGACCCTGTTTCAGAATAAAAAATAAAGTCAGGTGTGGTGGTGCATACCTGTAATCTCACTACTTGGGAAGGCTGAGACAGAAGGATCACAGGTTTGAGAATGGTCTCAGCAACTTAGCAAGGCTCTCAACAACTTAGTGAGACTTTGTTTATAAATAAAAATAAAATAGAGGAGGGGATGTAGCTTGGAGATAACATTCCTTTGGGTTCAATTCCCAGCACCACAAAATAAATAAATAAATGAATAAGTCAGTCATCAGTCAGTCATTCAGATAGACTGCCCCTAGGTTTAATCTTCAGTACCACACCCATACACACAAGGGGAAGGGGGATGGTAATAATGTCCCTCACTGGGCTTGAGTGCTGGTTAATAGAGATAGATCAGTAGACACCCTCTCCAGCAGCATTACAATGTCTGGTGCATATTACGTTATCAGGAGCTATTTTTGGTCTTAGTATTATAGATAAATATCCTGTAACTGCACTCATAGTTTGGAGTTTATCCCTTCCCACTGTTCTGATCTTCCCAACAGGACGAGGACACTGGTTAGTGGCCTGGAAAGGTAACCTCAAGAAGAAGCCCAAGGGTGTGATTGAGGTGCCCACTGAAGGTCGGGAAAGCCAGAAGAAGGTTTCTTTTGAGGTTGGGGGCAAGAAAGGGTCTCGGCGAGAGAGCCAAGTGGACATTCCTGGACACATCCTGGACCGGGCTTTTCTGGTGAGAGCAAATGCATCCTGGAGTGGCTGGCAGCATTCGCTGGGAAGAGGGTGGAGAGACAAGGACATGCCCTGCCTGCCCTTGTCCTAGTTGAGAGCAAGAATTGCCCTGCTCTAGCACAGCTTCCCCAAACCCACTCCATAAAATGAAAGTGGTGTTTGCAAATTGAGTTCAGCCTGGGTCGTGAAGGACCCCAAACTTTCTTTACATGTAAACCCTTCTTTATGTCCAACTTGTAAGATAGGCATCGTATTGTCATCCATTGTTGAGGCCACAAGAAGTAGTTTACCTTGACTGAGGTCCCATAGCCACTGAATGGCTGGGCAAGGATAGAACTTTGGTCTACTGACTGTAGAGACTGTACCTTTTTTTTTTTTTTTTTTTTTTTTTTTTGGCGGGTCTGGGGATGGAACCCAGGGGCATTCTACCTCTGAGCTACACCCCCTGCCCTATTTTTTTTAATTCTTTATTTTGAAACTGGGTCTCACTGAGTTGCGGAGGCCTCACTAAGTAGCTGAGGCTGTCCGCGAACCACAATCCTCCAGTCTCAGCCTCCCAAATGCTGGGATTACAAGCGTGGGCCACCACGCCCGGCTTAGACTGTACCTTTATATTATATGAAGTAAAAAAAAAAAACAAAAAACCTTGATTGAGTTAGAGACAAAGGAGTGGTTGAGAGGGGAAGAGTCCCTTGAGAATCCCATTTGAGTACCTAAGAGGATGGAGAGATTCTTGCTCTGCTCTGCTGTGCAATGAATTCTCCAGGAGGAACATTGGGGAGGTCTTGCTCTCCCACAGCCTTTGTCACGTGGCTTTAGTGTCTGGCTAAAAGCCAGAAGGGCTTACTAGGTTTTACCTGGTACCTGGGACAGACTTTATGAAGAGAGCCGGAGTGTTTATGTTGGTGACCAGCCAGCTAACTTCACATCTGCTCTGTGCAATGCCTCAGTGGCCTTTCAAAGAAAGTCACATTTTAGAAATGAATATTAATGGTCAGTCCAATACCCTGAGAAGAACTCCCTGGCAGTTGCTTTATTCCAAGATTCTGCTTATAGTTTCCAAGAGATGGCTGCATAGGTCAGAGGTTAAAAGAACTGTGGCAGGGCGTGGTGGTGCATGCTTGTAATCCCAGTATTTGGGAGGCTGAGAAAGGAGGATCATGGTTCGTGGACAGCCTCAGCTACTTAGAAAGGCCCTTTGCCACTCAATAAATCCTTGTTTCAAAAATAAAGAATAAGCTGGGCGTGGTGGCGCATGCTTGTAATCCCAGCACTTGAGAGGCCGAGACAGGAGGATTGCTCAGGTTCGAAGCCAGCCTCAGCTACTTAGTGAGGCTCTCAGCAACTTAATGAGACCCTGTTTCAAAAAAATATACCAAAAAAAAAAAAATAGGTCTGGGAGTATAGCCTGGAGGTAGAAAGCCCTTGAGTTCCATCTCCAGTACCAAAAAATAAAAAAAAATAAATAAAGAATAAAAATAGGGCCAAGGTTGTAGCTCAGAGGTAGAATGCCCCTGGGTTCCATCCTCAGTACTACAAAAATACATGCGTACATAATACATACATACATAAAAAAGAGAACTTTGTTGGTTTCGTATCACCTCAAGAAGTCCACATTTTTTGCAGAACTTGTGGAATTTGTTTCATTATTATGTCTGCTTCTCATTGATAGTAAAGAGGACTGAAATAGCAATCCTGAGGTGGGGCAGGACTTTTCATGGTGATCTTTGCCCTCTTGTTTCCAAATACAGCTGGCCCTGCATATCAATGGGTTCTGTATCCACAGATTCAAACAACCATAGACTGAAAATATTTGAAAAAAAGTAAAAATTTTTATCTGTATTGAACATGTATAGACTTTTAAAAATCATCATTCCAGCCGGGCGTGGTGGCTCATGCTTGTAATCCCCGTGCTTAGGAGGCAGAGACAGGAGGATCACGCAGGTTCGAAGTCAGCTGCGCTGGCTTAAGAGACCCTGTTTCCAAATAAAAAATATATATGAAATAGGTCTGGGAGTGTATCCCCAAGGTAGAAGGGCTTCCAGGAACCCCAGTACCACCAAAAAAAAAAATCATCATTTCATAAACAATATAGCATATATTTACCTATTATTTATATTGTATCAGGTATTATAGGACTCTAGAGATGATTTAAATATACAGGAGGATTTTATAGGTTATATGCAAATACTATAACATTTTCTATAAGGGACTTTTCTATAAGGGGGGTCCTGGAATCAATCTCCAGGAGACACTGAGGTATGGCTGTACATATACGTTCCTAGATTTAATCTCTAACACTCCTTGTTAACCGTGTTGCCATATTGGTGGCAGGTATCATGGATGCTTTTTAAAGTAAGGAGATATCAACTGTATCTACTTAAATACTTAAATACTATTCTATTTAAATATTTCACTGGTACCTCATATTGAAGTACTGAAGTTCCTAAAGATAGCTTTTTCTAGTATTTACTATCCCATCTCTGTGTTGGTACTACCCTCTACCCGGTCACCAAGCCAGTAACCTAGGGTTATACTTTAAAACTGCCTCTCCCTCACCGTCTCCACCCCACCTTCATCAAGTCCTGGCACTTTTATGAGATAGTTGTTATCCTGTTTTCTCATCTCTACTGCTACCATCCTTAATTCAGTCACCATCATCAATTATTGGACCAGTTGAGTAGCTTCCTAACTAGTTTAAATCAATTAGGATGCTTCTATTCCACATAGAAAACAAGCTAGACGCACTGTTTAGGGTGGGCTCATTTACTGGTTTCAAAACATCTTCTGAGTCTCAGGTTCCTTCCTTCTTTCTGCTCTGCCATCTTCTGCATGTTGCCGTGTTTTCTTGGGCTTACTGCCTTCATGATATAGAAATGGCTGCAGCAACTCTGGTCAGCACATATAGAGGATGACATTCAGATGTAGAAAAGGGATGGTCATTGTCTATTTTTAGAAGTAAGAAAAGATTTCCCAAACTGGTCACCCACCTCTACTGTCAGACCTGTATCACATGTCCCAATAGTCACTGGTTAGAGAAATGAGACTTCTATGATTAGTGTTGACAGGTCAAGACTTATCCCTTGGAGTTGGGGCATAGAACATGTCCACTTGGATAAATGTGAATTACATTGATGTTTTCTAACAAGGAAGAAATAGAGAAGTGGATAGTGGTTAGTGGTTATCAGGAAGGTAATGTACAACTCTGGTACAGTGGTCTCTCCTGTCTTCCCATACTTTCTATGTGTATCAGACTTAATGATTTTTGTCAAACTATTATTGGTTCCTACCTCCTCTCCTCAAAAAATCTCTGAAAGCTTTCTGTTGATTGTAGGCTAAAGCCCATACTCCTTTACAGAGCCAACACGGGCCCACATGATCTAAGGACCTCTCCTCTAACCTAATGTTTTTATCCTCGCAAAAGCATCTCACTTCTTCCATGCCTGGGTGGCCTTCACAATCCCTGCCATTCACTCTCATAAGATAGATTCCTGTTCAGCTCTTAGGTCTCAGCTGAATTTTACTTCCTCAAGTAAATATTTTCTCATTTTCAGACTGAGGTTAGGAACTCCTATTACTGTCTTCAACAGAATTATGAATTTTCTTTTTTAAAATGCTTATCACATTTATAAATGCTTGCTTGCCGCTTGGCTTCCTATGAGATTGTAAGCTCTCTGAAGGCATGAAATGAGTCTGCCTTTTCCCCATTGTCTTCCCAATGCCTAGTTCACACATAAATTGTTCAATATGGTGCAAACAAGTACCATAATGAACAGAACAAAAGAATGAGGTTCCATTGAACATAGACACTCAAAAGCTAATATTTGCTTCTAACTTTTCAATTATGTAAAATGACATATGGTAGGCACAGCATAGAGTCTAATGGTTACAGATTTGGATTCAAACCATAGATCTACCAATTCCTAGCTAGGGGACTTTTGGCAAGACACTTTACCTCTTTTAACCCCTCTTAATCACATTAAAAAAGGGGAGATAATCCTGTTTATGTCAAAGGGTCTAGTTAGAATTAGAAGAAAGTTTGTTAGTATAGTTAGCATAGTGCATAGCCTAAAGTAGTGTTTAGTAAATATTTGGTGAATGAATGCACGAAAAATGGATAAATAAATGAATGAATGGACAAAGGAGCAAGAAAACTGGGGAATGAACCCAGGGCTATTCTACCTCTGAGCTACACCCCCAGCCCTGGGTCTCACTAAGTTGCATTACTAAATTCAACTAAAGGTAATTTCCAGCAAAATGAACCTGTGATCCTCCTGTTTCAGCCTCACAAGTACTAGAATTACAGCTGGGCATCACCACGTCTGGCTAAGCAAACAAATTATAATAAGTGTATGAGATACCCAAAAAGATAACACTTAGCAAAAATAGCTTAATTAATTACATTTTGTTGTGGCCTTGAGAGCTGACTCTGTGTCCTGTGTCCCAGCTGAAGCACCACTGTGTGAAGAAGCCATCAGACCTGTGCAGCATCAATGTGAGCGGCATGAAGTTCTCCAAGGTGAGGCCAGCCCAGATACGTAACTGGGGTGAGCCAGATCCAGGTGGTACTTAGCTGTTCTGGTCTGTCTGTGGTGCCTCCAGAATCCCTGGGGACTGGACTTATGGTCCCATGGAAGGAGAGAGGGGAGGGTCAGACAAGGGCTCATTTGAGTGGAAACAATATTCAGATATAAACTTTGCCTACAAATTTAGTATTGCTGTTGACCCATTTGATGTGAATTAAAGAAACTCACCTATGAGTCTATTTTTGGATGTATCATAGAATTTTGGTGTGATGTAATTCCCGTGTAACACTGAGTCTGATCATAAGAACCTGCAACCTGATGGGGGTATATCATTAAAGAAACTCATGTGATAGAAGACATATACAAGAATGTGTGTTGCATCATTGTTTGTAACAATGAAAATTTAGAAATAGACTAAAAAGTTATAACTTATAATATATGCAAACAGTGAAATACAACTCAGTAATTCAAATAGATAAATAAGGGATATAGGTATCGACACAAAGCTCAAAAGAGCCATATATAATATACTTATATAATACAATTACAAAACAGGAATGGAAATGATAATCAACAATCCAAGGTAGGGAGATTGGGAAGGAAAACCTGGAGGGAGGTGGTGATGGTTGTATGATATTTTTTTTCTTTAATTTCAAGCAAAAGAAGCCAAATATTTATGTTTATTAAAACTGGATAAGGAGCCGGGTGTGGTGGCGCACGCTTGTAATCCCAGCATTTGGGAGGCTGAGACAGGAGGATCATGGTTCGCGGACAGCCTCAGCTACTTAGTGAGGCCCTCTGCAACTCAGTGAGACCCTGTTTCAAAATAAAGAATAAAAAAAAAAAAAAAATAGGGCAGGAGGTGTAGCTCAGAGGTCAAATGCCCCTGGGTTCCATCCCCAGACCCACACACACACACAAAAAAAAAAATAAATAAATAAATAATAAAACTGGATAAGGGTCTTCAGAGTATGAGTCACTGTGCTTTTCTGTACATTTGAAATATTTCATAATAGAAAAAGAAAAGAAGCAGAAAAACCCTTATAGACCTTAACGCACAGCTACTCTTGTGCTAAGGATGTCTCTCTCCTTATGTCTTTGTTCCCTCTGGCTGCAGCTCTGAAGCTTCAGCAAGGCTTCCGGGCAGGGAACTAATCTTATGTTTTTTCTGAAATGCCTTTCTGCAGGCAAAGGAAAAGGACTTCAAGCATTTTCATTCTGTGATTTATATCAATGCCTCAGAAAACCTGCTGCCTCTAGGTGAGCCTTTTCTTTTAGAAAACTATCTTCTGCCTCCTGGCCAGCAGTCAGTCACTTGTGTTAAGATTTGTATGTCCATCTGTCCATCCGTGACTGGCCACTCCTCTGTTTTGCAGAATGCAGTATTCTGGTTGATGGAAGAGCACACAAGTTTCGAGTGTAGCCCCACACTGGCTCATTTCTCAGTGTTTCTGCTTCTCTCTGTAAATGGGGATAATTGCCTTCTCCCTCCCCTTGCAGGCTCAGATGATAGAGAAAGCCTTCTGAGCTGTTTAGCAGCACCACAGTGACCCCTGCTGGTCAATGCTTGACCTTTAGAAGGAAGCACGTACAGTTCCTGCCTGCTCTGATGAGCTTTTGAGAGACACAGGCTCAGACTTGGTCAGTCAGAACAGGGTACAGTCTAAGCAGCGGTAGCGAGAATCAAGAAATGCTCTGTCAGCATAGAAGTGGGACTCCAGCCCAAGCTAGGGAGTCAGATGAAACTTCCAAGAAGAGGAAGACCTAAGTTGAGACCCAGAAAACAAATAGAGGTGACTTCGAATTGGAAAGTAAGAAGGCCTTTCAGGCTGATGAAGCCGCTGTGGAATGGCAGTTGCCTGGTCAGGGAGACTGAAGAGGCTTGGTATGTTTCCAAGGAATGTATATGGGGAAGAACTGAGACAGAGAAGGTGGCAGACTCCATCATCAAGGGCTGTGAGTAACTTAGACTTAATTTAGCAGGCAAAAGAGAACTTTTAAAGACTTTTTATTTATTTATTTAGTAGTGGGGATTGAACCCAGGGACATTCTATCTCCAAGCTACACCTGTAGCACTTTTATTTTTTTATTTTGAAACAGGGCCTCACTAAGTTGCTGAGGCTGGCTTTGAACCTGTGATCCTCCTGTCTCAGCCTTTCAAGTACAGGGATTACAACTGTGCATCACCACACCTGGCTTGGAAAACTTTTAAGTAGAGCAGCTTGGTGACAGTTTTCTGGAGGGTGAACTATAAGAGCAGAAGAATGTCAAGGCCAGGAAACCTAGAGGACAAGGCCTGAGCCAGGCTGTGGCAAGAGGACCAAAGGGGACTGAGAGAGAGTGATTCGGGAGGAAGCAGAAATGACAGGACTTGCACAAGGGATACAGGAAGAGAGAGAATCAAGGGATACTCAGGTAGACACAGCACGCTGGAGGCAGGTTGGGGCACATGGGATGAGTGCAGTTTTGTTGCATTGAGTTTGAGGGGTAATTCTGTACATTTTACTTCTTTTCTCTTTTTAATATGCTTTTATTGGTGCATTATAGTTCCATATAAATCACATTGACAGTGACATACATGCACATAGCACTCAGTAGCCCCCTCTTCCCATCTTCCCCCTCCCCAATACGGAGTACTGAGATTGACATTAATATTTTCACATATGTACATGTAGTCGATAGTATTAATTCTACTAATGAACCTCACTCCTCCCCAGCCCCTTCCCTTCCCACCTCCCTAGCTCCACCGAGTTTTCTTATCCATTATCTGGAGTCTTGAGAGATATTTTTAAGGAAGTGCCTCATGAGGCCCCTGCTCTTGAGGAGACAGTGTGGGCTGTCGGGAGCGTGGACTTTACATACGAAGGACAATAGGCAAATAGAAAGATGCTCGGCATCACTAATAACCAAAACAGCTCCAGACACTGGGAAAGGGGGAAAGGACTGATGACAACCTTTGTTGGTATGGAAACAGATGCTCTTATATTCAACTGGTGGAAGTATGGTAAACTGGTATAACATCTAGGAGGCGATTTGGCAGTATCCCTCAAAATTTTAAATCATCAATTGCTTTAATTGAGTAGTTCCACTTCTGGGAATTTATTTTGTAGGAATAGTCTTGTGCAAGAAAGTTTATTGGAAACATCCTGAAATACCCACCAAAGAGTTTTTAGTAAGCTCTATTGAACATTCTGATTCACAAGCCTACTGTAGGCCACAATAGACACTAGGCTCACCTAGAAGACTCAGAGTAATTTCACTCAGTTGCCAGTTGAAGGAGTTCTTCAGTGAGTCCTTATAGCTATCTACGTAGCAATCTGCACAGCCATTCTCTGGGGCCCCCAGGTGTCACTTGAGGTGCAGGACAATGATACTCTTATTAGATACATGCAAGAGCCATCCTGGCTTAGAAACCTGAGTGCACTGAGTGTGGCTGTACATACCAGTAGTCTCAGCTACTAAGAAGTTCAGGCAGGATAATCACAAACTTGAGGCCAGCTCTGGCAACCTAGCGATACCCTGTTTCAAAATAAAAAAGGCTGGGGATGTAGCCTCTGGGCTCAATCAGAGAGAGAGAGAGAGAGAGAGAGAGAGAGAGAGAGAGAGAGAGAGAGAGAGAGAGAGAGAGAGAAGAAGAAGAAGAGAGGAGGAGGAGGAGGAGGAGGAGGAGGAGGAGGAGGAGGAGGAGGAGGAGGGAGAAAGAGGAGAAAGCGAGGAAAAAGAAGGGAGGAAAAGAAAAGCAAGCAAGGCAAGCTAGTTCATTGTGCACAGGAGCCAATATCCCTTGTAAACTCCGTAGGCAGAGCTCATAGAGTTCCCCGGAAGGACATGTCTGCTTACAGGAGTCACTGCACATGGGAAGCAGCCTAATCAGATGTTTATAATTATTTATAATCTCTTCTGGTTCAGATTCAGTTTACCAATCTGGGGCCATTTTTGTGTGTGTGGTACTCAGGGGCATTCCACCTCTACGGGATAACCCCAGCATGTGCCCCTTTTTGAGGCAAGGTCTTACTAGGTTGATGAGTCTTACTACTTGCCCAGACTGCCCTAGAACCTGTGATCCTCCTATCTCAGCCTCCCAATCACTGGGATTACAGGTGTATGTCATCAGGCCTGGGTCATTTTTTTTTTTTTTTTACTACAAGCAATATTGAATAGTAACACAGTTACCATAGCATTTTTTTCAAGTAAAAGTTGATCCACAGCCCAGTTCTCATGCAGATGGGGAAAAGTTTGATTACCTTTTATCTATGTAGCCTAAAGATTATCAATTGTGAAATGGTTAAGTAAATTAGGCTTTATCTATACTATAGAACATAATGTAACATTAGACAGATCTATATATTTTAACAGAGGATAATCTTCATGTCATACTGTTAAGGGATAAAAGCAAATCACAATACAAAAGTTTATAGTATGATTTCATTTTTGTAAAAAGAAATTTTGATTTTTCCAGTCATGGTGATACATGCCTGTAATCCCAGTACTTGGGAGGCTGATAAGAGGATAGCAGGTTCGAAGCCAGCCTCAGCAACTTAGCAAGCCTTTGTTTCTAAATTTAAAATAAATAAATAAACAAGAGCCAGATGTGGTGGTGCATGCTTGTAATCTCAGCATTCGGGAGGCTGAGACAGGAGGATCACGGTTTGTGGACACCCTCAGCTACTTAGTGAGACCCTCTGCAACTCAGTGAGACCCTGTTTCAAAATAAAGAATAAAAAATAGAGCTGGGCATGGTGGCACACACTTGTAATCCCAGCGCTTGGGAGACTGAGACAGAAGGATCGCACAGGTTCCAAGCCAGCCTCAGCTACTTAGTGAGGCTCTCAGCAACTTAGTGAGACCCTGTTTCCAAATAAAAGTAGAAAATAAGTCTGGGAGTATAGCCTGGAGGGAGAAAAGCCCCTGGGTTCCACCTCCAGTACCACACACACACACACACACACACACACACACACACACACACAAATAGGGCTGGAGGTGTAGCTTGGAGGTAGAATGCCCCTGGGTTCCATCCCCAGTATCGCAAAACTAACTAAATAAACAAACAAACAAATAACTTTGTGCTGGGGATATAGCCCAGAGGCAGAGTGCCCCTGATTTTGACGCCCAGGACAACACGCACACAGAGGATGTATTTCAATGTGCACATGAGAAAAAGTGTGGCGTCTCATACATGAAACTTTTAATAGTTATCTCTGAGTGTTAGGAACTTTTGCTTTTCTATGATGTTTGGCTTCTATAATCAAATAACACTTGTTTGGCATGTACAGTGCCCTGGGTTTGATCCCTAACACTAAAAACTACTAGTAAAAACAATAGGGATAAATTTGTAAATGGACTTGGCAGTTGGACAGACTGAGATTCAATTTTTTGTTCTTTCACTTACCAGAAATTTCATTTCTAGGAAATCACTCATCCTCTCTGAACCTACATTTCTTTAGCCATAGAATGAAAATAGTAATTCCTGGTTTTGAGGGTTTTAAGGATTTAGAGACCTTGTACATAAAGCACCTTCTGCAGTGCTTGACCTGACCCAGTAGGAACCTAGAAAGTGGTCATTATTAATATTTTTCTCAAGCTGGGCATGGTGGTGCACACCTGTATTCCCAATAGTTGGAAGAGTCAGATAGTAGGATCATGGGCTTGGGACCAGCCTCAGCAACTTAGCAAGACTCTAAGCAACCTATCAAGACCCTGTTTCAATATAAAAAATAAAAAGGTCTGGGGGTATAGCTCAGAGGTAGAATGTCCCTGGGTTCATTCCCCAGTACCACCACATAAAAAAGCCTTTTACTAGCTACAGGTTTTTTTTCTTTCTCTTCCTCATATAGACACATTTCACACGTTTCCAGCCTTAAAGGAATTGGAGCTTGCGTTTAATGGCATCAAGACAGTCTACGTGAAATATGGAGACTTTAAGTTATTAGAAGTAAGTTAGAGAAAGGAATTTGGGTGCCTCCTGCTCCCCTATAAGAAATAAATGTAATGTTCTTTACTCAGTATAACTTTGGGGAAGGGGGCTCTCTGGGCCTTTACATCTAAGCTCTTGCTTGATGGCTGGCCTCCAGGGAGGATGATGGTGATGGTGGGGTGGGAGATGATGGTAATGGCAATTAGTAGTGTTCATGGTGGTGGTAGCAGTGGTAGCAGATAGATGATACCTATGACCATGCTGTGTGATCCTGGAAGAAAAATGCCAGGGGTCATTCATCTTCAAGGGAGTCTGTAGAAAAGTGAATTTAAATGGGGGATCATAGGAGGGAGAGTTTGAGGGGAGATCTGGATCCATTGGGGGATTAAGGAGCCATGGAGATAAGTGCTAGGTGTAGCAAATTGGACCAGCTGAACTAGGAACATTCTATGCTGATGGTAAAGCCCATCCTGCCCTGAGTGAGCTGGATCAGTCACAGCGGGCTGGAATGCAGCAAGCCAAAAAAAGGAATGAAACAAAA